>NC_133422.1:88226875-88838437 GCF_049350105.2 Macaca mulatta
TCTTTTGAAATGTCTATTCAGATTTCTTACTCATTTTTAAATGAGGCGATTCATCTTTTTATTGGTGTAAGGAGTATTTATATATTTGGAATATGGGCCCTTTAACTAGTATATAATTTGCAAATATGTTCTCTCATTCTGTGGGTTGTCTTTTCACTTTCTTGATGATGTCCTTTGATGCACAAAATTTTTAACATTTTAATGAAGCCTTTAATTTATCTTTGTTCATTTGTCACTTGTTTGTTTGGTGTTATAGCTAAGAATCCAAGAATTTGGATCTTTACTCTTGTGTTTTCTTATATGAGTGTTTACAGTTCTAGCTCTTACATTTAGGTCTCAGATCCTGTAGCCTTATTATTATTTTTTTTTTGGTGATAATTTTTGCATACTTTGTGAAGTAGGGATCCAGCTTCATTCTTTTGTATGTAGATATTCAGTTGTGGCAGAATCATTTGTTGAATACACTGTAATTTCCTCCATTGAATGGCCATGGCATCCTTAGCCATATGGACAAGGATTTATTTCTGGACTCTCAATTCCATGCTATTATTGTCTGTTTATCCTCATGCTAATAGTACAGTGCCGTGGTTACTGCCATTTTGTATTAAGACTTGAAATTGAGGAGTGAGTCCTGCAAATCTGTTCTTCTTTTACAAGATCATTTTGACTATTTGCATTCCCTTGCATTTCCAAATGAATTTTATAATGAGCTTGTCAATTTTTGTAAAGGATGGCTGAGAATTTGACAGAAATTGTATTCAATGTTTGGATCAATTTTGGAGTGTTGCCACCTTAACACTATTTAGTCTTGTGATCTGTGAACATGAGATGTCTTTACGCTTATTTAGGTCTTTAATTTAGTTCAATAATATTTTGTAGTTTTCAGCGTACACCTCTTACACTTCTTTTGTTACATTTATTCATAAGTATTTTATTCCTAATTTCATTTTCAGGTTGTTCTTTCTTAGTGTATAGAAGCACAAGTGTTTTTCTTCTGTTAATTTCGTATCCTCCAGTCTTGCTAAACTCATTTATTAATTATTAACAAATTTTAAGGACTTCCTATATATAAGATTATACATCTCTGAATATTATATCTTTATTTCTTCCTTTCCAGCCTGGATGCTTTTTAATTTCTTTTCCTTCCCTAATTGCCCTTCCGAGGGTCTAATTAAAAACAAGAATTAATTCACCAAAGATAAAATGCCAACTAATTGGTTGTTTCTCCTACATTTTACTACAGTTAATTTGAGAATCTGTTCATAGAGGATCCTAAAATATAACACAATGCAGTTTATATTAATCAAATCAAAAGGAATCTATCATGAAGAAATAAAGTTAAATTTAGCGGTATATTAGTTGCATTCTACTTGATTCATAGGCCTAAATTAGTGGGCAAGAAAGCTCTTGCTCAGGAATAGAAAGCAAAACCACAGAAAATAAAAGAAAAGAAGCAAAAGCACCAGGTGGCATGGAATGTTTAAAATATACTGAGATTCATATATTTTGTATTTTCCTCTTTGTTACAGGAAATTATAGACCCCAAATTGAGATGTATGAAACAGAGAGTTGTGTAGCAAGTGTGTTTGTAATAATCAAATAGTATTTATTTTTATTTTGCTCAATTTACAATATGGAGGTTTTCTAAATCTGTTTAAGATGTCTTTGTTACGTGCATTTTTGAAACATGCTTTGTTGTCTGTAAGTCTGCTTGCATTCTAGAATACAAGAGTGCATAGCCGGTTTTCCTTAGGAGACCGTAGGTGTGACCAAGAGCCTGAGGACTTGGCTCAGTGTTACTCATGACAGACAGGCACTCACCCTGATAGCTAGTTGGAGATTTTCTGACTTTGATCCCTTCGTACATGCATGTTACAATACTGGCAATTGTTGTATTAAATATTTCTTTAATGAATAATCTTCATTTTCATTTTAGCAAGGGCATTGAGACATACATGTAGTTTGATTTCTCATAATTAAATCTTGGAGTCCCACCTTTCACTGATGTATACTTTTATTAGAAATTGGACAAAAAACTTTAGATTCTCAATTAAGCCAATATATTGAAATCATTGTGCTTTTTTAGTTAACTGATATGATCACTATTGTGAAACTTATCAGTCAATAATTATGTAGTAGAGGTGCTTCGAACTAGAAAAGTACTAACTGGTTTGATATAATTTGTGTTGTAAAAAGTAATAAACCATGAGTTATTATATTGAAATTAGAATGTTAATTTTCTAGTTTTTACCAATATCTGATCATTTCTATCCAGTCATCTGTCTATTCAATTATATATGAGATACTTTTAATAATAAACTTATAATCAATTTGCAGGCTTTATGCAATCCACAATAATTCTAACTTAAATTATTATATTTTAAAATTGAATTACTATTCCCAAATTTGATAACATATGTGTTTGTAGTGTAATTTACTAATAAAAAGAGCCCTAAAATAATGTTTGGTCATATATGGTTTTATGTTTTAATTAATCATTTGGCAATAAGAATACGGCTTATGGTGGAAACAATGTTTCTAAATGGTGGCTGCATTGTGCTGTTAGCCCACAGAGTGTTGTTTCAGTTGTCAGTGTGACTGAAATCATGTTAGACCACATTTCTCCCTAACACAGGTAATGCTGGAGTCGCTTATGTGGAAATTAGTTACATATTATGTGCCCTGTATTTGAATGTCACAAGACTTACTGGTGTAGAGAAGAGAACACTCACCAAGGTGTATTCTTTACAGTTGGTTTTGAATCATTTAACTGTTTTCCTTGTTTAGACTCTTAGAGCAAATTGGTTTTAACTTAATCCTGGAAAAAGATGCACTCTTGTACAAAAAAAAGTGTTAAAATTTTGTAAGTATTTCAGAAAATTTGGTGCTTATGGATCCAGGGGGTGTCATCTCCTTCAGCATCTGCCATAGCAACGTTTTTGTTGGTTATTCTCTCACTACTTGATGTAAAATGTAGTTCATTCTTTACATTATCATCCTTGTTTTAATAACAGATATCATTTTTCCATAGGATATTTTTACCACTTTAGGAAGTGGAACTGCTTTTAGTTCTCCAAGAATCTATAATTAATTGTTGTCAAACAGATACCCTAGGTAAAGCAGGTATGTCAGTATACTTACGCAAATTGTCTCACTGGTATTCGTAATCTCACAGAAATCAATTTGACAAAAGGCTGTGTATTCTGAAATATTTTTCTCTCTAATCCTGAGTATGCTGTGAACCTCTTTTGGGAATATTATAATTTTCTGCTTAGAATAATATAGCCTTAAGTTTTTCTATGTTAAGATAATATTTCCTTGCATATTATAACCATTTTCTCTTTTTTTGCAGGTTTTATATTACTAGTTATACTTTTTGGAATTACCATTTCATTAAAAAATACATTTGAATCTTTGCTTTTGAAAACAATGTCAAACTTGAAATATTGCTTAATTTCTTGTAGTCCATTAAATTGAATATATGTATATAATAAATTAAATGATAATGAAATACGATTATAGGTTAGTAACTCAAAAATTCTTTGAATTTGGCAATTCTGTTAGTGATGACTATTGCTATGACAGAAATATTAGAGAAATGTACTTTGATTTTTAAAGCATTCATCAATATTTAAGAAACATTAATTGTAAATTACTTTCAAAGATCTAATGAATTTGTAGAGTTATTCTTCAATAAATAAATACATTAAAATATACATACAGCATATGTAATAAACAAAAATTTTCTTATAGTTTCCAAGTCAGGAATTATTAAACAGCAATATGGTAAAGGCAAAGAGGTATTTACAGCTTGATGTGATAACACAAAGAAGGGGCAGTTACCTCCCCTGGAGATGTTCTACCTGGAGAAGAACAGTAATGGAAGGCTTTTTAAAGGAGTTAATTCTTAGACTAAGTTTTAAAAGATGACAAAAATTAACCAAATAATGAATTTATGGGAAGGGAGAGAAGGACATTCTAGCAGAAAGAGGAGTCCACAGGTATGAAAGCACAGGTGGAAAAAAAGCTTATCTGGGACGGGCAGTGGCATCATAAGATTTTGTTCTAGCCAAAAGCATAATCCAGCCAAACTTGAGGTTCAGTAGACCCATTCTAATAGCTCATGTTAGATAGAGTTGGGAGGATCCCATGAGATCGGATGACTAGTCAGGAGCTGTAGTAAGGGACAGATTTCAGGCTCTTGAGAAGATGGAAAATATTATATGACCATTCATCTCAGATGCTGCACATAGTCTTGTTTATGCTATTTACTTCATTTTCATTATTAATAGCTCTTTCTACACTCCTTTAATTCCACAAAGTTTTTTAATTTGGTAGATAATTTATATAGTTACCTTGGACGTGTTCCAAACTTGTTTATGAAGAAGTTTAGTTGAGTGTTGAGAAAGCAGTATGACCCTCAGATTCCTGGTGCAATCCACCAGGTGGGCAGTGATGTCACTAGTGAAAACAGAGGTGACAAGAAGAGGCAGTTTGATGGGGTTCAGGCAGGAGCATGGTAAAGTGCTGGTTAGTTTATTCTTGTAACTGTTGTACCTGTCAGGATCGAGATTTTTGCAGTTCTTTGTGTATATTTGTCCAGGTAATGATGGGGTATATGATTCTGAAGCTCAGGGAAGAGATCTGGAATGGAATTCAGACTTAGGAGAGATTATTATATAGGCAAGATCATTATAATCTCTGTTATCTTTCTTGGATAAACTTGGAATTAAGAAGAGAAAATGACTACATACGGAAACCTGGGAAATATGTACACTTTAGGGTAGATGGAGGAAGAATAGGCATAAAAGGCAGAGAAAATAATAAGCCAAGCAAGAAAATTGTTGCTTGAATGTGACCAAGAAAGAGAATTTCAAAAATAAAGATATCCCTTAGTGTGGTAGAGACATGTGATAAGAAAAGAATCTAAAGTAATCTTTGGGGTGTGTCAATAATGTGGTGTTGGTGACTCAACAGGAATAATTTCAGTTGGGTAGAGCTGAACTCAGGAGAGAATGGGAGGTGAGCAAATGTCACAGTGAAGGTAGATTGTATTCTGAGGAATTATACATGACAAGGAAAAGACATGTAGTTCCAAATATTTGTGGCCTGCAGTGGTCAAGGAAGATTTTATTTTTAAGAAGCATATTTTTTTTTATAGATGCACAATTCCCAAATGTGTTTTTGGAATACTGTTAACAGGTGATACATGAAGAATTTATTTTCTAACCAATGAAGTCACAAAAACTCTGGATTCAGTAAAGTAAAAGAGATTTCTTAGCATCCATTAGTTTGTGAGCAGCCATTAATGTGCTAATAAACATTGTTTATATCCAAAATAGGAAATATAATATGCAGCGATTTCTAAACATTTTGGCAACTAACTGCTCTTTTCCAAAACAAATCTATTAACTCCATAGTATAAGAGACCATCTTGGCCGGTCACAGTGGCTCACGCCTGTAATCCCAGCACTTTGGGAGGCCAAGGTAGGTGGATCACGAAGTCAGGAGATTGAGACCATCCTGGCCAACATGGTGAAAACCCATCTCTACTAAAAATACAAAAATTAACTGGGCGTGGTGGCACGTGCCTGTAATCCCAGCTATTTAGGAGGCTGAGGCAGGAGAATAGCTTGAACCAGGGAGTTAGAGGTTGCAGTCAGCCGAGATTGTGCCTCCAAACTCCAGCCTGGCAACAGAGCGAGACTCCTTCTCAAAAAAAAAAAAAAAAAAAAAGAGACCATCTCAAAATCAAGCATACACTGGTGTGATGAAAACAATATACACACACAGCAGGGCTGATACCCCAGTTTGCTTACTCCCTTATTCGTTGTTTGTGGCCAGAGGCCATTCTAACTAGTGTTAAATATCTTGACTGTCATTTTCATAACATCACAGTCCAAATATGAGTATTGAAAGAGGTCATTATGCAAGATTCTTTTAAATATTAAAAAAAAAAATTTTAACTTTTAAGTTCAGGGATATATGTCCAGGTTTGCTATGTCATAGGATTTTGTTGTACAGACTGTTTTCATCACCCAAATAAGCCTAATTTTCCTAATCTTCTCCCTCCTCCCATCCTCTACCCTCATACAGACCCCGGTGTATATTTTTCTCCTTTATGTGTTCATTAACATAGTGCCTGCTAGTAAACGTGTGTTATTAATAATTTCTTAATATTATTGTTGTTATGATCTGAAGGAATACTTTTAAGAAACCCTTGGGTAACCTGAGTGTAGAACTATATTTGGAGGAGGAACAAGGGAGTAAGGAAGACAGAGAAAGTTGAAAAAGAACAGTTTTGGATTGAGGATTGATTATGTATCTTTGCTGTCCATACCCCTTGTTGCTTTTCCTTGACCACATCATTTGCATTAGAACACTGTGCTGTTCAGGAAAGAAGTAGGATGACATTTAGAAACATGATATTTTTCTTTCTTTTGTAGAAGCAGTAACATGTGAAATCCGCATGTTCTAGGTGAAATAATAGTAGTCATTTAAGCTTATCAGAACCAAATTAAAATTAAACTTGTTTTGAACCTGTTTTATTTACTGAAAATTTTAGAGACAAAGTATTATCATCTGTCTTCTCTACCTCATCACACTGCCAAGGCTTTTACAAGTTAAACAATGAAAATAAACAAAATCTATAACATATGTTTTATGTATTTACATATACACATTATTTGTAATCCATGTTTTAAAGTTGGTCCACTATTATTATTTCTTAACAAAATTTAACTAGTGTTAGTCAAACATTTTAAAGACTGGGGTTTACATTCAATACTGCTTTATAGAGACAGACAACATATTGCAGTGGGGGAGCATATAGACTTTGGAGCCAGATTGTATGGCTCTGCCACTTACAAGCTCTGTGACTTTGGGCAATTTACTTAATCTCTCCGTGCTTCAGCTTCTTCATCTGTAAAAATGGTGGTAATTTAGAACCTATTCTATACAGTTATGAAGATTTTGCTTTAAAATGTGCTTGACACAGAGGACTTATTTTATAAATAGTCTGTGTTAAACATAATAAATACAAGATTGAGTCTGCTAGGATGAAAAATACAGATTTATAATTTTTTTTTCCTTCCTGATCTAAACATTGCTCGGCAATCGGAGGATTATGAACACCAACGCAAGTTGCATTTCTTGTCAACCTGCTTTCGACGTGTTAATCAGAGGAAGGCTGCAGTGGCTTGTGAGATGATGACACTGATGCCCTCGTGCTGCTCCAGCCTGACTCTCCGCGGTTGATTCTGTCTGCATCATTTTATATTAAAATATTAAAATAACAAAAATCTAGATTTTTTTTTCCTCAGGTTGCATGAAAGCATAGTGTTTTACTTTCACATTGGATCAGATAGTAGCCTAGAGCGTCTATATTCACATTGTGTCCTGATTGCTCATGTGAAAGCTAAAGTAACATCACTTTCTTTATCATTAGGTGGTGAGACTTGTCACCCTGCTTTATGAACAGCAAATTCTTAGCTCAGGGAGCAGCCAGGGGCAGGTCATAAAATAAAGGATTACAGAGCAAAGATATTAGTGAAATAGAAGCATCAGCACTTCTTACTGTATTTAACTCAAAGACGATGAGGTCTGCCTGGGGAGCTAATACCACTTAACTGTGTTTGGGCAAAAAGCCAAAAGGAAATTGTATTTCAAAGAGGGAAGGTCTGGCATTCCATATGCTGGGTAATCCCGGTCAGTTAACAGGGTTGTATGGCCATTTAACACAGAAAATGGAAGGCTAAAAAGAATCTTTTATGTGAAAGAACACGATGTTGATGCAGTTTGAAGCTGAAGGACAATTGATAACATATCAGGTCTTTAAATTATTCAAGTTTAAATAGTTGAGAAACAGAACTGGCATCTTTGACTGTGGACCAAGTCTCACATAAACTTAGTTTGTACTCTGTATTAACTGAACCGTAGAACCAGTAATGATGATCATGACAAATAAATAAATCAAAGGCATTCCAGAAGCACCCTTAAGTGTTCCAGAGGGCCAGGGCTGTCCTTGGGGAAATCTTGTAGTTCAAATCAACTTCTGCCTAAAGAAGGTATATTGGAGGGTAAAATGCAGTTAAACCTATTGTCTGAGATGTGTTGGAGTAGACTGTGCTCAAATATTTCTAACTTTGTAGTACTGGTTAGAAAGAAGGGTGTCATCTCCTTCTATACTCCTAATGCTTTCTTGAGTCACTGAAAAGCTTAGACCAGTTGCCCCAGGTGGCCATACCTTAAGGATAGCTTCAAGGTATGAAATACCATATGCTGGCTGCCATGTTTCCTCCCAATTTGCCAATTTGTTTCTCCTGTTCTTTCTGCTCCTTGTGAGTTCTCAGAAGCCACTAGACAGCCTGTGCAGCTAATGGTCAAATATTGTTCAACTCTGACCTTTGGGTGACTTTCCCAGCTTCTCGTCCTTTCCTGCTAGTCATTTGGGCTGCTTTTGTCCCTACCGTTAGAGCTCTCACTCAGTATATGCTTAAATACAACAGTCATGACACCCTTTTAATTGGGGGTAAACTGTCTGATTTCTTACATATGCCTACAAACACCTGAGGATGGCATTTAAAACATCTTATTGTCTGATATGGTTTGGCTGTGTCCCCACCCAAATCTCAGCTTGAATGTGTCTCCCAGAATTCCCATGTGTTGTGGGAGGAACCTTGGGGTGCGGGGTGGGGGGGAATTGAACCACGGAGGTCGGTCGGTCTTGTGCTATTCTCATGGTAGTGAGTAAGTCTCATGAGATCGGATGGGTTTATCATGGGTTTCCGCTTTTGCTTCTTCCTCATTTTTCCGCTTGCTGCTGCCAGGTAAGAGGTACTTTTCACTTCCCGCCATGATTCTGAGGCCTCCCCAGTCACGTGGAACTGTAAGTCCAATTAAACCTCTTTTTGTTCCCAGTTTCGGGTATGTCTTTATTAGCAGCATTAAAATGAACTAGTATATTGTCCCATTTGTAAATATATGTGTGCCATATTCTTTATGGTATCACTTGATCTGTTTTTTAATTTCATTGCCATCCAGAGACTTTTTCTTAAAATCCTAGTTATTTTAATCTTCTCATAGTTCTCCCATGAACTGTATTATTTGTCAGCATTATAGAATGTAGGGTAGAGGATCTAAAGTGCCCATATAGAAAGCCTTGTGTTTTAATTTTATTTTTATGAATTCATTTGTGTATTCATTCAGCATTTATTTATTGATTCTGGAAATGTATATGAGTAAGGAAACAAAAATTAACATAGTATATCCGCAATCCTTAATTGTCACACACACACACACAGAAACACACACACACACATACACACGTTTTGAGGGCAAAGGCAGCCACAGTTTACAGTAAAGTCTACTTGTGAACAAATTCAGCGACTATCCATGTGGTTCTTATGGAATTATTGAGGATATGGATTATTGGTTTTAAGATTAAAAAACAGGTTGTGTCCACATCAGCTTAGTTGTCAGAAATCCAAATTCACACAAACTCAGTTTCTGTTGTCATAAAAGGGAGTTTGTTAGGACAAGGCAAAGTCCTTAGAGAACATTTAGACGGTTGAATATTCTGTCAAAGTCATCGGTCAGCTCCTGCTGCCACTGGGGTTTCTATTTTTCTTATTTCATTTACTTCATGAGAAAGAACTGCCATCCTCGTCTCTGAACATGTCCTAGAACTGTCCTGAGTTAGGGCACTTGTCCTCTCTGACTTCCTATGCCAGTTAAAGAATAGACAATAGCATGGATTATACTGATTAATTCATGGGACTGGCTTCTCCTGCATGTGGGAGGAGTGAACACCTGAATGAAAATCTGGACAATGTTAGGAAATAGAATAGGGAGGTGGATGCTGAGTGGACGACATGCTGATTTCTGATACTTCCTTGCAAACTGGAACTAGGATCTAGCTCTTTCAAACCTCAGTAAAGAAGTGAATATATCACTCATTATTTATGATTCTTTCCTTAGTTTTGTTGGTGTTTGACTGACAGCCACGAGTTGCCTTTCTTATGTTACAAAGTTAGATGTGGCTTAACTGAGCTTTTAGTACGGTAAATTGTAAATGCTTTTAAATTTCAGGGTACACCTTAGGATGAGTGTCTGTGGAGACTTTTGCTTGTATCTTCCCAACTTCATCTGTGAATGACAGTCTTACACACTCTTCAAGGCTCACTTCCACAGGAAACTTTGGCCCGTTTCTGCACTGGAGGGTCATCACTCTTCAGTGCTCACAGCACTTCTGGCTAATCATTCCCTCTTTTTCTCAATGCTGAATCCTCTTATTTTTTGGCATTCTTTGGCATAATTAAACCCATCACAAGCAGATAGGACAGATGCTGCAAACGATTCCAGGTTGGCATTTGGCATTTGGTGTGAGCTACAGGGAGGGAGGGCATGAAAGAAGGAAGTCTTAGGTGCTGGCAGGAGAGTAACTGTGGGACTAACAGATTTATCTGATGATTCTTGTAAAGAACTTGGTCAGGAATAAGAAAGCAAAACACTTAGAATTTTGAAAAGAGGGTGCAGAGACCTGGATGATGTCGAGGCTGTGGCTAGTGAATAAATTTAGAGCTTCGGATTGTTGGAATAAAAGAGCATTTGAGGAACAGTTGGAGCCAGCAAGCTATGCCAGGGCCCGTGAGTAGGAGAACATTTTAATTTGTGCTTCTATGAAGCAGTGAAAAATCTCATTTCTATATGAAAAGCCTCCAAACTGTAAAAAAAAAATCGCATATTACTTAATATCCCACGAGCATATATCTATTTTACATCCTCGAAGCTCTTCTTCAACATTAACTCGTGTGTTTTATTTGGAATCAAATCAATGCATGATAGAAATATTTTTAAAAGTTTTTAAACAGCTCTGTTTAAATACCAGTTTTCCATAACGAAGATCTTGTTCTTGCACCATGAAAGGGCTTCCATTTAATCATTTTTTTTAAGGAGTGTAGAAAGTGTTATGCTTAAAAATAGACAGTGAGCACTAAGAACATTAAGTTTGTAACAGCAATTCTAAGCTGTTTCTTCCAAAACTGTTGCCCAGTCTCTCCCACAGGAAAGCCTTGTACAACATGTCACACTCAAGATATTAAGCCATGTGCATGTGTGAGAAATTACACCTGAAAATGGCAGTGACCTCAGTCTAGGTCTGTGATGCACTCTTCTGTCAACAAGAACTTTTTGTTACTTTATGCACATTTTCTATACTATCTGAGCAATGCCAATATGTTGTCCCCACGTGAGAACTTTACTCTAAATATTTCTAAATTTTCCACCTGGAGTCAGTGAATTGTTATAAAGAAGATGAAAACCACTCTGTATTTTTTCCTGTAACCAATACGTCGTTTAATTAAGGAGGATTGCTAAGCCTGAAAAGGTAAAGATAGTTGGTAGTGGGTTTTGAAGTCATAGAGGACATTTTCTAAAAAGCTTAAATCTCAAACTTCTGGCCACCAATTTGATTCAGACTCTAAAGAGAAATAGCACTCTGGGGAATAATCAACCCCAAGAACCATACCTATTAGAAAATCTCTCACCTTAAATAAGGCAAGGAACCGGAAGTGGTGAGAACACTTCCTTCCGTGAAGGAATCAGGGCTTGAGGTCCCATATGCTAACTTATAGAACAGAAATTACTTTGCAAAATTTTCCTATGAATTCTTCCCTAAGTTTCAGACTGTCAAAGTTAACATAAAAATGAGTAATAGTTTATTTTGTTTGTTTGTTTGAAATTTTGTACGACTTTATACATTCAGAAACGTGTGTTGAACCACAAAACTGATGGAGCGCCTTCCAAATATGAACTGAAATATGTATTAGAAAAATTAAGAAGTGACAAAGAGAAGAGTTTACTGCATCTCCACATTTCATGTGAGACGATAAGTTTGTCTCCACATAAATACAAGCAAAATATGCTGAAACACAAACAAACCTGTGGTTTCAATTCGGCTTGTGGACCACCAGTTTAAAATATCCAAATTAATGCCTTGACTTCATATCTTTACAAATGGTTCATATAAACCAGAAATTACTTAACCATAGTAGTAGTCTTTTCACATAATTCTTTTTTACAGTTTTTAGATAACCCTAAAGCAAGATTGTATCCGCGTTTAATAATCTGAAATGCTAAGTTCTAGTAGAATGCAGAATAGTGTATATTAAAGAGTGGTAACTTGAAGAGTAAATTACAATATCAGAGATTTTATGCTAGAATATATATTGGTCTTTTAAAATGTTTCTTCTTCAATCTAAAGTAATAGACCCACACACATTTAAAATCTGGAGGGTTTCTGTATATCTAGTTCATTAAGTAGCAATACATTCAGTTGTGTGAAATTGTTACTTTTCAAAGCAACAATGTAGATCCCAAAAGCCCTGGTTAATAGTTCTTAAACATAAACACAAAATGGAACAAAGACAAAACAAACAAAAATCAATCAGTTCTCCAGAAAAAGAGAGTGAGAGGGAGGGGGAGAAAGAGAGCGAGAGCGAGAACGAGAGAGAGCGAGCGAGAGAGAGAAATTTCACTAATGTAATGAATGTGCCCCATATACTTCATAAATAACAAGATTTTAAATATAAATTCCATATAGCCAATATAGAATGTGTTCCTCAATTTTTGCCAAACTCTTACATTTATACCCAACCTGTGGTTTTAATTGACTAACAAGTATAGTTTGAATGTTGGTTGATGTTGTTGTATACATTAATGAGAAAGAAATGTGAAATTACCAAGATGTGTTGGAATTTCATTTGTTCATCAGTGATGTAAGTAACTGCTGACTTGGATAATAGTTTCAGAATACTGGAAGAATATTTCTTCAACATGTTTTATGCTATTCACAGTGTGACAGCTACAGAGATGGTATGTTTTAACATTTTTTCTGCATTGTTATCATGCTTTCTACTTCTTTTTTAGTCTAGACAATCAACAAAACAATAGACAAAGCCCTGATTTCTCATATTTGCCATTTCCATGGTGTAAATGCTCGTACCATGGTTAGCTTCAAGTTAGCAATGTGATGTCAACGTATGTAGAATTAGGAAGGGCTGCGTGTAGCACATTATTATATAATATTTCTACCAATCAGATACTATAGATGCAACTAACTTCAAAAGCATAGGTAATAATAAAATGTACTAAAATAATTTTGAAAAAATGTTTAAAAATTTAAAAAAGAGTTTAAACATTTGCGAAGTAAGTTATTGTAGATAAGATTGTACTTTGGCAAAACTATGAAGCAGATAGAAAATATTTTTGTAATCCTTTCATTGTTTCACCTCCCTTCCATACATCCTCTCCGTGGGCACACCATCCTGTATCATTTAGGGCTACAAGTTATAAATTCGTATACATCATCTCATTTAATGTGCACCCATTGTGTAACAGGAAAGCTGAGTCTCAAGGAAGCTTATTGCTACCAAGTGCCAAATTGCAGCTATGACAAATACTGCAAATCTTTGTTGTCTCACACAAGTTTTTCTTGCTCACACAAGCTGTTTCTTGCTGTGGGTCTGGGTGAATCTTTGGGGCAGAAGTTAGCACAATTTTCTATAAAGGACCAGATGTATGCATTGCTAGCCCAAGGGCAACAGTGAGCAATGATCTCGCTTCAGGGATAGCAGTTATTTTCATATTTCCCTTTTCAAAATGTAAAAACCATTTTTGGCTGGTGGGCCACAGAAAACAGGGTGCAAGAGGGATTTTTCCTCTAGGTCACAGTTTGCTGACTCCTGCTCTTGGACAACAGTCCTCAACATGGACATTGGTGAATGGTGATAATGCCTATTATTGTGTGTATATCAGATTCTACTACTGGAAGCTGTAGCAGTGGAATCTTCTGTGGTGGGGGGACTAGATGAGAGAAAGCCATAGTAAGAATTCTAGGGCGTGAGTGGTACAGCAAGTGACAGAAGCTGTCATCTCTATCAGAACTAGAAAAGTGAATGCTAATAACCTCAAGAACTTTGTGTGAAGTATAATGTTTTAAAATAGAACCAGTTATAGAGAGGTTGTGACATTTTGGTGGATGACATTGACATTCTCATATTTAGACAATATGAGATATAGTATATAATCATTTGTAATTTTTGAGAAATAAGATAAACCCTTTAGATTTAGCACTTTCCTTTCTAATATAATGTTCTTCCAGGAAACAAAAGTTTGATATTTTGCCTTTTTGATTATTTTTTGCTTAAATGCTTAAGGAAAACAAACTTACAAAAAGTACATTTTACTGACTCTTCAAACTATAAAGAAAGAAAGAGTATAACATTAAGATACTGGAGGGTTTTGAGTAGGAGAGAGAAAATGATCAATTCAACTGCAAAAAGTAACACCTTTGATTCAATAATCCTGTTAGATTGAAATTAAAGATGTGGAATGTGTTAAAAACAAGGACAGTTGTTATTTCGATACATGGTTTAAAAGTTGATTTTTACCTTAAAAAGTTATTAGAACTCGCAAATAAAAATATAGGATGCCTGATTAAATATGAGTTCCAAATATTGAACAGGACATACTTATACTAACAACATCCTAAACATATATAATATATGACACATACCTTGGGTTCTCTCAACCCCTTCTTCCCGCTTCTGTATGATTTACAGAGCATCCTGCATATTCTGCCAACACATTATAAAAATAAAAACAACGTAGTTTTTTTGTTTTTTTTTCCTGCTTTCCCTCACTTGATTATAACCTTTTTTGGGGTTAAACCTGGGTCTTACTCATCATTGTATCTTTAGTGATAAGCCCATATTTTGTCGCAGTAAAGGTACTTTATTAGTTTTAAATGAATGAATGCATTGGCTCAAATAGCTAGAGAGAAGGATAAAGAAAGGGCAGAAATCTTGAGATGAAAATAATTATTCCTAAAAAGAAAAATAACATTTCCAATATTATAATAAAATAATTACAATAATTGTCTTAAAAAAGCAACATTGAGTTCCTACTATATGCCATTCACGTGTCAAGGAAATTTTCTATAGGGTGTTTAGTCCTCTGACAACCTCAGGAAACTGAGTATCAGAAAGGTAAAGTTATTTGTTCAGGTTCATATAACTAGTAAATATATAGCCAGGTAGAAGTCCAATTTATGTCTAACTGTAGTGCTGTTCTCTTATACAGTACAAATCTGTACCTCTTTGAGTGTGAAACAAACCATGACAGTTTAACAAAATAATGGGCCAATGTAATAATGTGTTGTGTTGCTATAGTTTATTTTGAGGTATATTTGATAGAAATGGATGTGAAAGGAATACAGAGGTAGTTGATCTGGAGTTTAGATTGCATTAGAAATAGCATAATATTTACAACCATGTTATAGTGATACAATTAATACAGTAGTATATTAGTCAAAATTTCATATTAGCAGGGGCCTAAGAGAAGCCTTTGGCCTTGCTTTAGCCTCATTTTTTTTCAGTAGTTATGATCTGTAAACTAGCTGCACACTGAATTGCCAAATGTTGTACTTTTGCTCCTGGGGGAAATACAGGGTTAGGTCCCCCATAAGTCTCTAGGCACACTATTTTCATCAGTTTATTAGCATATAGCCTTGTTTTATGTGTTACTATTTAAAAACTCTCTCTCTGTAAGTGTGTGTGTGTGTGTGTGTGTGTGTGTGAGAGAGAGAGAGAGAGAGAGAGAGAGAGAGAGAGAGAGAGAGAGTGAGTTTAACATTGTACTTACAGCCAGTGGCACTCACCAACACTCTAACTCATGTCTGAGTGAAGCTTATCTGACATGCATATTTTCTTATAAGGCACACCACTGCCTTCTGCTTAGGGACACTAGACAGCAGTTCAGCAGTACAGCTGGGGGCCATTTTAAACAGTGGAATTACCAAGCAAACGCACAAAAAGGCAAAAGAATATATATATATATATAGCACTAAATAGACCGTGAAAGGGGCACTTGTTTAAGTGTGACAGTTGAAACAAGGCAAAGCTTTGCTTTGTTTTCTTCAGCTGGGAACATGTGTATCAGATGACTCAAACTGCTTGCTGCTCTGCACGGGTTAGTGAATGACTGTGAAAGTGCTGTGCCTATTGCTTTGGGACATAGGAATAAATTGTAGTGAATAAGAAGATTTGCAAAACAGGGCCTGCAAACATTGAGGACTGACTGTGTATCTATTATAAAATAGACTCATTATTCCTATTCCTAAGATTTGGGCTATGTGGGTTATTCTACTTTATCTCATTTTCCTCCTGTTGTTGTCATTGGATACAGTTATTGCTGCCGAGGTTATGTCCTGTGACCACTACGCTTTGCTGTTAACCATTTCTTCAGATAGGAGAAAGTTGTTTATTGGGTCTGGTTTGGTATATTAGTTTATCTGCATGGCTCAGAGCCCACTTCAGCCCACTTCTATCATTAATGAAGTGAGAGAAAGGTTAGGAGTTCTCCATTAAACCCACAGAATGTATTCTAAAGTGTTTTCAACTGTTTAGACGATTTGCAAAATTTGAGGGGGGCTGTGTGCTTGGTGGATTGTTTCATGCACTTTCAGCTAGCCAATAAGAAATTAACTGTTTTCTCTTGGGAAATATTTTCTGGGCTTTATTCTGGTAAGAAAAACTGACAGTTCACTAACTTGGTAGCTATTAGGATATTACTGAAATGATCATTAGACTAGCATGCGCAGAAGTCAAAAGGAAGAGGTAAAAGGTACATCTTCCAGATAAGACTGGCTTACCAATATGTACTTTCCTTTCCCTGTGGGAAGGCTGGGCATTTCTGGAGGCTGTAAGAACTCTTCCAGGCTACCAGTGCATCTAAGAAGCTTTAATTTTTGAAATGGTAACCTAGAGGTCTTATAGTTGAGGCTCTAAGCAGACAATTAATGGTTCCATAACTCACTTTATAAGCATGGTGGTCTCTATTTGAATATACTGGCTCTAAACTTTCTCTCATCTTTCAAACTATAAGGAATGCGCTTTAAAAAGCCCAGAGTGTATTCACACTCAGACAAGGACTGGTCAGCTTACTTCCTTCATGTGGAGCATCCCTGTGAAAGATAAAGAGGAAAGTAGGAGAGTGGAAAACAGGAAGTCTAAGAGCAGCTCTGCCATTATCTACCTGAAGCTTCGACCAAATTATTCAGACTTCCTAGATCACATCGAGAAGGTTGGACTAGAGCCTACCTTCTCTTTCTTTTCTCTCTCCATTTATCATTCTTTAATTTGGTGACAGTTTCTTTACTCTTCCTGTTCCACAGCAGAGCTAAGATGCCATCAACTCTTCAAGTCTTTTAATCAACGAAGATGAAATTAACTCCTCCCTTCCCCCAAATCTAGTAAAACACTTGATATTATTATAAAACACATTTAAAATAGCTATTTGTAGAAAAAGATCTATAGCCCAACTCACTAAATACTTTCATTCCAATGAGCAGCTTCAGTCTATGGAACTTCAGTATTATGGATAATTATATAGGCATCAACTATATAAGTGTTATAGATGTAGATTGTATTACAGATAATTTGTCTTTTTTTGTTTTTGTTTTTTGGTTAACCAATATTTACATGAGTGACATGAACCAGTAGAGCATAAAAATTATCAAAAGATTATTTTTCCTATCCTGACATATAGAATGTTTTTTGAGGTAGGTGGAAAGTTACCGATTTTCTCTTTATTGACAGGAGGGAATGAGGAGCAAGATATGAGTGTTTTCTGTTTAATAAACACATTGATTAGCTTGTCTCTACCAACTACTGTGCTTACCGCTAAGCATATGAAAAAATAGCCCTCTGTGATTTAAAAGTCTAAGAGATTTACTAGAGAGTTAGAAAACTTAAGAAATCTAATATTTATTCAACAAATATGTATTGAGTGGTTCCCACGTGCCAGGCACTGTTTTACATGCTGGGAATATAGCTTCTGGACTTAAACACTTGTATTCTAGTAGAGGGAGAGATGATTTAATTAAGCAAGTTGTAAAGAACTATGATCTGACAACAAATATTGTGAGAAAAACTAAGCAGGGTAAAGGGATAAAGAGTGATGGTAGGTTTATTTTAGACGGGATAGTCAAGGTTGTATTTTAGAAGGGATAGTCCATTGGAAAACAGCTGAGAATACGCTACTCTGATTTGTTCTTTAAAATTAGGCAGTTAGAAGGCCTCCCTTTTAGGGGATGTGTGAGCAGGAATTGGGGAAATGGAAAGAAGTCACCAAGTGTCTGGGAGAAGAACCTTCCAGACAAAGGGAATACAGAGCGCAAAATCCCTGAGATGGGACTACACCTAGCGTGTTTAAGCAGGTGAGGCTGGTGTGGCCAAAGGATACAGAAAAGGGAAGATACTACAAAATGAAGTCAGAGAAGACGCAGAGGCTGAAATCATCTTGGGCCACGAAGGCTGGATTTTATTCTGAGAAAGCTAGAATGCCTTTGAAAGTTTTGAGTGAAGGACAGACATGATTTTACTTATGTATTAAAAAAAGCTTTACTCAGGCTACTGTGCTGAGAATATATTGCAGATAAAGTGTTCAGTATTACTTGTCCAGCAGAGGTGGCAGAGGGATGGTGAATTCATTCTGTTCCTAAAGGTAGAGAGGTGGTGTCTTCTTAGGCGTCAGTACAGTCAGAACAGGGCTTTAGAGGAAATGTAGATGTTTTCTAGGGAAAGGGTGAAGGGAAGACATTTCAGGTAGGGAGAAAGCTGAGCTAAGAGGAAGTGAGCAGTGGTATACTGTAAAGTAAAAAGACTGGCAGCGGTATGTGTTGAGAATGGAAAATATATCTGTATATCATTCTGAGGAATTAGGCTTCATCTTGCTGATGGTTGGAAGACCCTGAAGACATAAGCAGGGAGCATATGGTTGGTCACCTGTTGAGAGATGACTCCACTGGGAAGATGGAGGGTGATGGATGGCAGAGCAAGCCTTAGGAGCAGTGGGGGAAGCAGTGGTTCCAGTGACTTGAGCACATACCAGTTGGGGTGAACAAAAGCAGCAAAATAGGTGCATTTGAGTTAGACTTAAAATCATTTGAGTTATCCTTTGAAACTAAAAACACATCATGCTACCAAGTTCCTTGGAATTGTGCACCTTCCAATGTAAAAATTGATCAATGGCCATTTTATCAGGCAACAAGTCAGGTGATGACATGTTAAAGGCTGTTTCCAAAATGAATTATATTCTCCATGTAGTATAAATATCAAATGAATGTTGTAGTTATTCCTTAGTAGTATGAAAGAGTTGGGCTACCTTGCCTCTCCAATAACACATGATGGTTGACATGGATTCAAAGGCTCATTTGTTGCTGTTCTTCTTGACTCCAAGAAAGGGTACTACATCTTCATTTAACTCAGCACAGGGTGTGAGAATAAGCCCCTTGTGAAATCTTAGAACAACATAATGAGTAAACCAAATGCCTTCCATTGATAGTCTTAGAATGCCCTTGAAGAGTATTTGCTTATTCATAATGATGATTATTTTCTTAAAGCTTCTGTCCAAATATTAATATCTATGGACATACCAAAGCAACTTTCCTCAAACATGAGAGCCCTCACGGAGTTCCACAGGCTCTTTGAAGTATGGATTTAACGCCATTTATTCCATGTGTTTTGAACAGCAAAAGTAGTAAAAGACATGCAGGTGCTTGTCATTGAGAAAAAGAAAACTCTCAAATATTCATGAAGTGCCTGCTATTGCATTTTAATTTACTTTAGGAAATTGCCTACTTTGTTATTCATTTTTGTTTTGCATAATAGTTACGACAGCTCTGCTTGGTTTCTGATTCTTAGGTGCCTGTGCAGATGCAGATTTCTCAGATATCTAGCACACAGATTTTTCTGTTGAATCATAAATTGAATTTCTTTCATGAGAAGGTAACTTATACTTTAAGGCGTATTTTTGTTAATAAACTGGGTTCTTCTGAATGTTGTTTAGCACTCTTGAAATGAAAAATTATGTCTGTCTTTCTAGTATTTTATGCCCTCAAACCAATTTTGGCATAATTTTATGGGTTTTTGTGAAATTTTGTTACATATAATATGTAGTGATCAAGTCAGGATATTTAGGATGTCTATCTCTTGAATACAATACATTTTTGTCAATATGGTCCCCCTACTCTACTATCAAACATTGAATTTGTTCCTTCTAACTATATGTTTGTATCTTTCAACCCACTTCTCTTCATCTTCCCTCTCCTCCAAATCACCCTTCTCAGTCTCTGTTATCAATCTTTCCACTCTCTACCTCCATGTGATCAGCATTTTTAGTTCCCACCTATAAGTGAGAACATGCAGTATTTGTCTTTTTTGTGCCTGGCTTATTCACCTTGATAATGACCTTAAGTTCCATCCATGTTGCTGCAAATGACATGATTTTATACTTTTTAATTGCTGAAGAGAATTCCATTGTGTATATATACCACATTTTCTCTATTCGTTCATCTGTTAGTAGACAGTTTGATTCCTTATCTTTGCTATTGTGAATAGTGCTGCAACAAACATGCAAGTGCAGGTATCCTGTGATGTATTGGTTTCATTTCCTTTGAGTATATACCCAGTAGTGGGATTCCTGGATTGAACAGTAATTGTGTTTGTAGTTTTTTGAATAATCTCCACACAGTTTTCTACTAGCATGTTACCACTAACAGTGTATAAGCTTTTTCCTTTCTCTACATCCTCGCCAACATCTGTTATCTTGTCTTTCTAAGACTATCTGTTCTGACTTGGGTAAAATGATATCTCATTGTGGTTTTGGTTTCCATTTCCCTGATGATAAGTGATGATGAGCAGTTTTTTTGTATACTTCTTGGCCACATGCGTGTTTTCTTTTGAGAAATATATATATATTCATGTCCTTTGACCATTTTTTAATGAGATTATTTTTTTTTTTCCTGTTGAGTTTTTTGAGTTCCTTGAATATTCTTGATGTTAGTCCCCTGTCGGATGAATAGTTTGCAAATATTTTCCCCCATTCAACAGGTTGTCTCTTTACTCTGTTTATTATTTCTTTTGCTGCGCAGAAGCATTTTTAAAATTAAGTCCTTTTGTCTCTTTTAGATTTTATTGTCTGATCTTTTAAGGTCTTAGTCATAAGTTCTTTGTCTAGAATAATATCCAGGAGGGGTTTCCTTAGGTTTTCTACTAGTATTTTTATAGTTTCAGGTCTTATATTTAAGTCTTTAATTCATTCTGAGTTAATTTTTGTATGGTGAGAAATAGGGGTCTGATTTCATTCTTCTGTGTATGGATATTCAATTTTCTCATTTATTGAAGGTGGTATCCTTTCCCCAGTATAAATTTTTGTTGGCTTTGTCAAAGATGAGTAGGCTTTAAATATGTGGCTTTATTTCTGGGTTGTCTATTGTGTTTCATTGGTCTATGTATCTACTTTTTTCCAATACCATGGTGTCTTGGCTACTTTAGCCTTATAATAATTTTTGAAGTGATGTAATGGAATACTTCCAGCTTTGTTCTTTTTGCTCAGGATTGCTTTGGCTATTTGGAGTCTTTGGTTCCATATGAATTTTAGGATCATTTTTTTTCTAATTCTGTGAAGAATGACATTGTTATTTTGATAGGAATTGCATTGAATCTATATATTGCTTTGTACAATATGGTCATTTTAACAATGTTGATTCTTCCCATCCATGAGCATGGGATATTTTGCCATTTGTTTTTGTTTTTTCAATATCTTTCACCCATGTTTTGTAGTTTTCCTTGTATAGGTCTTTCCCCTTTTGTTAAATGTATTCCTAGGGCTTTGGGGTTTTTTTGTTTGTTTTTGTAGCTGTTTTAAATGGGATTGCCTGCTTGACTTCTTTGTTTACTAGATCATTATTGGTGTGTAGAAATGCTACTAATTTTTGTACATTAATTTTGTATTCTACAACTTTACTAAATTCGTTTATCAAATCTAAGAGATATTTTGGTGGAGTCTTCAGGCTTTCCTAAATATGAGGTCATATCGTCAGCAAAAATGGACAATTTGACGTCTCCTTTTCCAATATGGATGCATTTTATTTCTTTCACTCACTTGATTACTCTGGCTAGGACTTCCAGGGCTATACTAAATAAAAGTAGTGAACGTGAGCATCCTTGACTTGTTCCAGTGCTGACAAGAAAGGCTTTCAACTTTTCCCCATTTAGTATGCTGTTATTTGTGTATTTGTCATATATGGCCTTTGTTATGTTGATGTGTTCTGGCTATGCTTAGTTTGTTTTTAATCCTAAGGGGATACTGAATTATATATAATGCTTTTTGTATGTCGATTGAAATGATCATTTTTTTCCTTCATTCTATTGACATGATGTATCAGCTTAATTGATTTGTGTATCTTGAATCATCCTTGCATTCCTGGTATAAATCCTACTTGATCATGGTGTATCATTTTCTTGATTTGCTGTTGGATTCAGTTTACTTGCATTTTACTGAGAATTTTTACATCTATGTTCATTAGGAATACTGGTAAGTAGTTTTCTTTTTTTGTTGTGTCATCTGATTTTGGTATCAGGGTGATGCTGGCCTCATAAAATGAGTTGGGAAAAATTTGGTTAGGAGAAGGAAGATACTAGTTATTTGCGAGGTTATGTGGTTACTGCAAGTAGGTTGATTTTAGGATAAAAATTTGTAGCTAAATGGTAGGTTGTTTCAAAAATTGGCATTATCCAGATATTAAGCCATAATATGCTAAAAGGATTTTCTATACACAAAAAGCAGGTATGTCTAATATCAGATATATTATAGCACTAAGAATGATAAACTACTTTTTCTAAGGCATATATGAAAATCAGACTTAAAAAAAGCTACTACAGTACAAGGTGCCCATTTAACTTGAGTAAATTAGCTATACTAAGTATTCATGGCTGATCAGTCCTCATATGCTAGGAGGACTTGACTTTGTTAGCTATTGTCTTTGCAAAACTGAGCCATTGCTGAATACTAGATTAAAAACTTGAGTCCCTGGAATGAATCTTTCCTTTTCATTGGTTCTCACCCCAGTGTAGCTTCTGTTGGGAATCAAGTGGGAAAAAGATGAACACTTTGTGTAGCAGTTGCCTCCTTTTTATTACAGCTCAAACTTTAAATCTATGTTTTACTCTCATCAATAGAATCATTCTTACCACCTCACCTCAGTCCCCAGATGTCCCTGGGATGATAAACCATTGACAGTTACATTTAACCTTTTGTTTTCTCTTCATCTTCTGCTTTCTTTCAATGGCGTAATTGTAAAATACATGTGTTCAACATAAACCTAGCCAAATCAAATTGGTGATCTTTGCCCTGAAAATTCATTGTAATTTTACTATTATCATCTTATATTGTTTGACTATGATGCTAGGTTTTACCTTTGTGTCTGGTAATTAGTAAATGTTGGTATTCTCAAAGTGAATCTTATCATATTCTTCTGCCTTGTGGTGCTCATTATAATGTATCAGCGATATTCTAAAATAAAAGCCTGGATTTGGGATTTAGGCAATTACTCAATAACTCCTCCTGCCCTTTTGCAGTCTCTTGGTAGTCACTCAAAGGACACAGCTATTGCACGACTGCATGATTTCTATGATGCCAGACTTGTCTGACTAAACCTCTGCTTTATGCAGACTGAATATTTGTATAGCCCTTCATTAAAGTCCTTGGGTTGTAAGTGTTGAGAATCAGCCTCACTGATGACTTCCCCAAACACCAGTGGCAAGAAATTCCATGAATGAATCCTTTGCTGAATGATGGCACTTTTTTTTTTTTTTTTTTTTTTTTAAACAGAGTTTCACTCATGTTGCACAGACTGGAGTGCAATGACGCAATCTTGGCTCACTCCAACCTCCACCTCCCAGGTTCAAGCGATTCTCCTGCCTCAGCCTCCCAAGTAGGTGGGATTACAGGCAATCACCACCATGCCCAGCTAATTTTTGTATTTTTAGTAGAAATAGAGTTTCACTGTGTTGGCCAGGCTGGTCTCAAACTCCTGACCTCAGTGATCCACCCACCTCAGCATCCCAAAATGCTGGGATTCCAGGCGTGAACCACCACACCTGGCCACATTCATCTTTTCACTAGTAACCAGAGAGGCTTGGATTATTTGAGAAGTTGGTTGGTCGAACAGACGTTTGTGTGGCAGGAGGGAAGCCATAGGTGCTCTGTAGGTTTAGAGAGCCTTAATGCACTGAATCACAGAATACAAAAGAGTCAACTGTTGGCAGTTTCGCGGTCTATTTTACCTTTTCTCTTAATATTCTCTCAAGGGAAAATAAGGCTCACAACCACTCAATAACATTAAGGAACAAGAATAAATATGAACTCCAAAAATATTAGGGCAAAACTCTACATAGGGCCAGAAGCTCCTTGGAAGAGATAAATTTGAGGCTGGATTGTAAATACACAATGAGTATAATTTATCTTTTCAGAGCGTCTCATATCCTTGGTAGGCATATGCAATGGTCATTGGAACTACTCCCACATATACAGATTCTCCTGTGTATGGGCACATGTGAGAATTTTATGTCATGATTCCCTTTTAAGTTAGGTATGGCTACATTATTTATTTCTCTATGAAATGTGAGTAGAAATGAACTGTCTCATTTCCAGATGGAGTCTTTAAAAGTCAGACTGGGATTCGTCTGGAGAAGGGAATGGGTTAGTCTGAATTCTTGAGTGTCCATAAGGGACACAGTCCCCTACCAACCTGTGCTGGACATAGAGTCTTTGTGAGAAAAGGAAAAATTTGGCATTGCTTGTTGTATGAAAATTCCATAGCTCATTGTTATGGACTGAATATTTGTGTGTCTCCAAAACTCATGCATTGAAGCTCGCATCCCCAGTGTGATGGTATTTAGAGAGGGGGCCTTTCTGGGGTAACCAGGTAATGACGGTGGAGCCTCGTGATAGTATCTGTGCCCCTACAAGAAGACAGAGAGCTTCTCTCCTTTCACTCTTGCTGTTGTCTTTGCTCTCGCTCTCGCTTTTGTCCTCTCTCTGCCATGTGAGTGACTTTACAGTAAGAAGATGGTCGTCTGTAAATCGGGCAAAGGGTCCTCACTAGATGCCAAATCTGCTGGCACCTGGGTCTTGCATTTTTCAGCCTCCAGAACTTAAAGACACACATTTCAGTCATTTAAGCCACCCAGCCTATGATCTTTTTGTTACAGCAGCCTGAACTGAGACATTCATCTTGGACTGTTACCATTTATTTGTTTTTATAGATCTTTTAAATTGCATGAAGTAACACATGCTAGGTAGGAATAATCAAATATGTTTTTATCATACATTTAATAGATGTCTATTCAGCAATTTCTTTTGGAGATGGATTGGGGCTTGGATTTTACCTCCACCAATTACTAACTTCTGAAACTTGGGCAAATTATTTAAATTTTGTGAGCCTTAAGATTCTTCGATTGCAGATGATGGCAATACCACTTACCTCATAGGTTTGTCCTGAAAATGAAATGATTAATTGTATGTAAGTCACCTAGTAAAATTTCAAAGGCAAAATAAATACTGAAAATATATTCATTCTTACTAGTCTTTCTTTTAAATACTGACTGGTGACGTATCATGTTAAATAAATGCTCTTGCTCTCAAGTATCTTGTAGTAGTAAGTATTTAGACACACAAATAACCATCAATAAAATACAAAGTGAGACTCACTATTAAGGATCCACAAATGAAGTACTTGAAATCTCAGAAAAAGTCTTATCCGTAGAAAAATTCTATAGAAATTTTGAGCTCTAGGCACACATGCAAAAAGCCAAGGAAAATAGTAAATATCTAGCAAAACTCACATAGTGACTTATGTAAGTAATTTCCTAAAAAATTCCCAAGATATTTTTTAACTCGTTTTATCAAAATCCATTTAGAGATCAACAGCTTTTCTTGCAACATTGGTGAAAGCTCTTTCAGAACTCTGCTTCTGTAGAAGCCATGTGAAAAATTCATCAGCAGCAAGTTTGAAATCTTAAAAGCCAGTGTGTGTTTTAGAGGAGTGGCTAGCCCAGCAGTGAAAAGAGTAGACGGAAAGGTTCACATCAAAGGAGAAATCTTCACAGCACTGATGTTATCAACTCTCTCCAGATGTGCAGTTTTCTGTGTTGCACTCAGGTTTTCATGTGTCATTAGCAACCGTATATCTTAACACTGAATGCTTGAATGGAATCCTTATTAATGAAGTTGCCAAGCCCCATCTATTCATCAAGTATGGTCTTGTGGTTAGAACATTCTGGAGTATGTGGGGAAGAATGCCCAGAATTGTGGAGCTCCCATACTGCCAATTTACCGGGAGAATTTTGCCAGGAAGTGGGACACAAGTACAATTGGAAACAAGCTGCATACATTTTTCAAGAGATTGGCATAGGTTTTCAACCCCAGTAAAAGGTTTCTGAACAAAACCAAAAATCAATATAAATAAGTTTTGTTGGGAAATAAGAAAAAATGATTACTTATAAAAGTAGGAAGAGAAGAAACCTTTCAGGATAGAACAACATAGGATATCCTATCTGTGCGCAAAGCAAAACAAAACCAAAAAGGTATTTATTGTGCATGTTTATATTATGCTCTGTGAGCAACAGGTATATAGGAACATATATGTGGGATGAAGGAAATCGGTAGCTTAGCTGCCTGTGGTCTCCTCTGAATCTTTAAACTATAAAATCACCTCCAGCTTTTGAGATGGGTGGATATGCAGTTAGCTAGGTTTTGCAGCCGTCTCTTTGAATTAGAAAGATCATTACCATCAATAGCTCAGTCAGGACCGTATGTGGTGGGGCCAAAGCTACCCAGTAGTACAAAGAGACTTTGAATACATGTTCTGTGCCTGGCATTATGTAGCTCTCTCCTGCTAGAAAAGCAAAATGTGGATTTTAAGTGAAAATTATTTCGAGCTCACTTGTTATTTTTAGATGCATTCATAGGCAGAGAGAATTACTATATACTATTGTCACCAAAGTTTAAAGAGAAATATGAAGTTTAATAAGGCAACAAGAATCACCTGATACTTTTCCTCGTGTACCTTGTGTCTCAGAAACACCTTTCATCACAGGAATGATGGAGTATCTAAGGAAGATGTATTTAGAAAGAACAAATGTAAGATAATGATTCCTTGCCTCATATTTAATTTCCATGGCCCTTTGGGGATAATGTGTTTTCAAGGCCAAGTCTCCTTTTCAGGCAACCAGATAATAAGATGTGCTGAATTTTCATATGCTAACTTGGAGAAAATATGCATTTTTAAAATTTAATTGCTTTGGATTTAATCTTGAAGTTCATGGCTGTAATTTTCAGATGATGTGAATCACTCAGTGGAGGTTTTGTTCATTATTTGTTTGGAATTAGATTCTTTTTCCATTCACCATAATTAATTCTTTCACATTTGGTGCTCTTTGCATTTTTATGTTCTTTATGTTTTATTTGGGAAATTAATTTGGAGAGAAATTAACTCCAACTAGACTTCAGTGGCGGTTGTTATTTTTTTAGTCAAATCTGCCCAGAACATCACTTAAAACTGATCATTTCATAGGTTTGTTTCAAACATCAGTCTATCATGGGTGTTAACCTCTCTTGGCATGTACTAGAGCAAGAGCTCTTAATAACTCCAGTGAGGGAATACGAATCTTTCTTTGGGTAGAGTGACAAGCAGTGCCATGGAAATTCCTTCAAGTTAGATCAAGTTCACATTTAAAAAGCACAAAAGGCAGCAATTTTAATCTATTTGATGCTTAAAATCAGTGACTATGTTTCCTTTTCAGGAAATTTCTCTTCTAGTTTTAGTTATAGTAAAATTCAGGGAAGAAATTGCTTCTTATTTATTTATTTATTTATTTTTAGGGGCATATGTAGTAAAACCGTTAAGATGATACTTACATCCAGGTAGTAGCTTCTTGGAGTTTTGAATGTCAAATTTATTCATTTATCAAACAGTTTTTCAGTTCTGTTTGGGATACAAAGTTGATTCTTTTAAGGGAGCCTCAGAGCACAGGAGCTCTGTCCTGAATTTTATGCCTATAGAAGAGAAAATGGTGGTTAAATGCTACTTCCTCTCTGAAGACTTATCTAGACACAGTATTGATCATTATCTATATTCGATTTTGGAGACTTCCTGGCTTCCTTAATTATTTTCTTTATGTGGATATGTTCAAATGTAAACCTGTAAGTCTGCCTCCTTTTCTGAGCACAGATGGGCCTCAATCTAGTTCTGTGAACTCTTTTTGCTTCTCCATTTTTCCAGTCTGTTAGTCACACCTCTATCAGCCACCTGGAGGCAAACCCTACTACCATCTTTGACACCTCTCTCATCCTTAGCTTTACTTCTTGAAAACAGAGCCTTTGACATCCTAATTCATATTCTGATATTTAAAATATGTATAAATTAAACATTTCATTAGGGAAATCAAAGTTCCTAACTGTTATCTTAGTAAACATCAAGTTTTCTGATAGTGAGCTACAAAATAATGCCAGCAGAGGGAAGACGACACTTGCTTTGGGACTCTCTTGGGTCAATAGTTAAGCCTCTATGAGCCTTTGTTTTCTTCTCTGCAAATGGTAAATGCAGTAGGGCCTTTCTCAAAGAATTACTGTAATTCTTAAATATGATGTAGATTTAAAAGCACTTTGTTTCCTGAGTAGCAATATAAATTGTGTTTATTATCCAGGACTGTGTTGATAGTTAACAAAGCGTAAGACATCGGTATAAAAGAACAGGATTTCTAGGCTAAACCAGGGATTAGCAAACTAAGGTCAGGGGGCTATACCTAATTTGCACCCAGTATTAGTAAATAAGGTTTTATTGGAACATAGCCAAACTAATTCATTTATATATTGTGTATGACTGCTGTCATTTCAGCTACACAGGCAGAGTTGAGTAGTTGTAATAGAGATCTTATATACCACAAAGCCTGAAATAGTTAAAAATATTAAAAGCCTAAAGTATTTTTTTCTTTTTTTTGTAAAATTTAAAGCTTAAACTATCTGGCCTTTTGCAGAAAAGTTTGCTTACTTCTGCCTAAGGCACCTACCAAAACTGGTGTAACTTTTCTGTTTTCTTCGACATTCAAACTGACCATCCTCCAACTTAAATTATACAATAGGTTTTAGAATTTTATCTCTTTTAACATTTATTAATGAACGTTAAAAAATTATGTAAGACCTTACATATGCAAACATGCACATCTGTGTGTTTCTGTTACACATATACACACACATTCTCCTGTAAAAGTGGGGCAATTTCCGCACATTAGCAATGTACAGAAAGCTTAAACTACATTTTCCTAGTCCAAGGCCAAGATAGAAAACTAAAGAAAATCTGATCTTCAACCTGAAAATCACTTTCTACATAATAATGTCTGAGTCGATGAAGGGAAAAAATAAAAGGGAAACAGTTTAATTTGCACTTGAGTAGATTATTTTTTTCCTGATGTGATTATGACAGTTAAAATAAAACACTCACCAAAGCACATCTTAGCATCACAGTCAATGTTTTAGTTTAATTGCATTCCAGTCTGCTGGGTTCTGGGAGGGGGATGACACCCCCCTCTTAGAGAAACAGGTAAGCATTCAATAGAGCCTAAATAGGCGAGGCTCTTTCATGCCTGGCTCAGACTGTAATTAATAGAAAAATCTAAAAGTTATATTTCTAAGTTACTCTATATTTTTGTGAAACAGAAAATGTGAAAATTCAAAGTCTTTAAAAGAATGCTTTGCTATGTTTTTTTTGTAAAAACTGAAACGAATTTTGTCATCAGCTAAGAATTGTATTAAATTGAATTTTGTAATGAAACAGTGTAACTATTCTTTGCAAGACTTATTTAACATCTTAATTTTCTTGCCTATTCTAACATAGAAAGTGTCAGCTATTCATTCATCATAGATTTTACTAAACTTCAGTATATAAACTTGTGATGAATGATGAAGACACACCAGGCCAACTGGGTTGGCTTGAGTTTTCATTTTCAAGAACCATAAAAAGCTTTGATTTGCAGCTGTTAGAAACAAGTTAAAATATTATCAGAATACCACCAACTTGCAAAGTGCAGCTGATATATTAGTGGTGACTGTGCGAAATTATAGCATTGTCCAATCCAGGAACCAGATGGTCCATCTTCCTTGATTTGAGGAGCACTGGTTGACTGCAAATTTTACTTGCTGCCCTAGGCTTGTTATTAACCATTAGCATGTGAGCTACAGATTCCTTAAATTCTTTGCCAGGTGACAAATTGACCTGTTAACAAGTAACTTTCTGAAAAATTGCATTAATGTTTTTCAATCAAAGGACTAGTTGCAAATGAGTAACATTTTAATAAGTATTAGTTTTGCTTTAAAGGACTCAGTAAGTATCCTCACAAGCCATGTTGCTGAAATAGACTTTTAAAAAAAAAAACACTTGAAGATTTTTAAGAGGATTGGAAATTTTGAAACAAGTCTTTTAAAAATATAATTAACATGAAAATATTCTCTGTGTTTTAATACTTTAATAGCATGTTCTTTTGGTAATTTTCTGTGAATAGCATTTATGTAGTATACATAAAGTAGAAAACATAATAAATTTGGACTGTTTTTCATAGTAGGTAACTTACATGGGTGAGACAAACTATACAGGCATGGAGATGACATGATATTGGAGTTCAGAAACCACCTTTTTGCTTCTGTCTCAGGAACTGATGAACTGAACCAAAGAGTTTCATCTATATAGTGTGCAAGTCACATTAAGCAATGTCTACATTATCTTTTACATTTAAAATATAGGAACTTTAGTAATCTAATTGTGATTATCAGTGGAAATATACACGTATAAGTTAGATTTTATATTTAAGAAGTAATTTCATTAGTACTTGAAATTTGAGGGAATATAAGGAAATCTTTTAGTGGAATACTACTGTCTCTGAAAACCATCACCTATAAAGCATCTAGTTGAACAGATTTTAGGAATCTGTTGGGATAATTTATTCTAGAGTCTTAAACTGGAATAAAATTGCATTTTCTTTCTAAGAGAGATACAGAAGTCTAAGAATTAACTCCAGGGGAAGATTTTTTTTTTAGGGTGTACTAAATGAAATTATCTTGATGCAATAGACCAGTATACTTGGTAAAGCTACTTGATATACTAATTTCATCACTTAAATGTGACAGCCACTGGGATTTCCAGCAGTGCTACTATTTTGGACCTATTAATGCTTCAGAACTTACTTGTCTTATGTTGGCAGGTGCTTGTGAACGCTGGTGCAGGCTGATTAGCCATTGCTTTTATAGTTGTCACTTTTACTTTGAACTGTCTACCATGCCTGCCTTATTTCTGAAGGAAGGTGCCACATGGGCTTCCATGGCTCTTCGTGCAGCATGACTGCCCCTGGAAAATGCTAACAGGTTGTGACAAATACTAAGATAATATACTGTAACATACTTACATGAGGTGATTGCTGGCAAGGCATCATTTCATGTGCTAATATTAAGTTCTCCGGTGTTATTGGGCTCATTGCCCAGCTACATATTTAAAAGAATGATGGCATAGATGAGGGTGTGTTTTTGGGTAGCTTTTAATGATGGGAAAACTCCAAAATTTGGGAAGAAGAAAATAAATGCAGTTTATTTTCTCATATGCTAGGTTTCAGGTATACACTTTCATTTTCCTTTTCTAATTTGTTAATCTCTTCTAGATACATATAGAAAGACTAGGTTTTTTTAAGTCACCTTTATCCTTAGCTTTCCTTTTAAAATAAGTATCAATTACTTTCTATTGTGCTGTTTCATTTTATCTTAAATTTATAGTTAAGATAAAATTGTGACAGACTTTGAAACAAGTCAAAATGATTGCTGGGTATCTTTGGTGGAAAACTAAGCAGTTTCTAGACACACCTTCTGGGTTATCTGATTTTATGGGGTCTCTGCGCCTGTCATTATCTTTGAGCTATTTTACAACTCTATTGGTTAGAGATAATTGATAGCAATGCAAATTATTCTTGTCTGTAGACACACAAATTAATTTTGTCCCATAGAAACACAACTGATTTTAGCTTCCAATGTCACCCCATTCCAATTCCTGGAATAATCCAGTTTTGTGTTTATGTATAATTCATTTCCGCATTAAGTTTGGCTAACATTTATGTGGTTCTTTGAATTCACCATTGAGCTGGTTGTAAGTTCTTACTTCTTTTCCCATTATTTAGTTAAATAACATCCCTGACAAATGTTTATCTTACATATGTATGGACTATGATTATATCCTCTTTTAAATATTATCCTTTAACAACATTCCCTTTATGGCAGAAATGTTGGAGATGTGTTTTATTATATATTTATGCTCCGGTCATGCTAGATGAATCCTGAGAATCTGGCTTCCAAAAAGATCATGCTTCAGGGAAGATGAGCTAAGTCATCAAAGAGAAAACAAAACAATGGATGTAGCCAGTGTGAGTAACTTTGGCTCTCACTGATTCCTTCCCGCTGCTCTGCAGATAGGCTAAAATCTGGAGGCATTTTTTTGGCTATCACATTCAAACTTAGCAGATGGGAAGCAAGTCTTTTCTTTGCCATGGAAGAGGTTGAAAGAGAAGTGCTGGTGGCTCCTATCTGAATTGCTACTTGGTTGTACATTTCAGTGATTTTGTTCAGTATCAGAAGGAGACAAGGGTGGAGGGAAGAGGAAGGAAAAAGCAGTTTGATGTCAGAAAGTTATTTCTCCAATATCATCTACAATATCATCTATGTCTTTGGGTCAAAAAGAAAGAGGGACTATGTATATACACACACACACACACACACGTATGTATATATATATACACACACACATATAAGTGCATAACTTGTAGTTGGTGTATGACATTTTACACACACGTCTATATATATACACATATATCTACACATATGTACACATATAAACATATATACATATATGTGTATGTGTATATATATCCTCTTTTAAATATAATCCTTATAGTTGGTGTATAATGACATTTTACATATACATATATACATGTAAAATGTCATTATACAGCAGCTATAAGTTATGCACTTCCTCATTTGCTGCGATATGTCATCTTCCCCACAGTGCTGTGATTCTGGGTATATTGTCATGCCTCATTTTACATGTTACACAGCTCCTAAGTTGAAAGACAAAGATTCAAATGTATGTCTCCGTGATCCCTCAAATCAAAAGTCTTGATGTTGCTTTGCTAACTTTTCCATTTGTTCGGAATTCTTTTCTTTGTTCTTTTTTGCTTTCTATGAGAATTAACTTCTCTGAAAGCTTTCTGCTTTTCTCTCATTTTGAATAGCTTTTGTTAAATCTATATGGGAATCCACATCTCCCCATAGACCAGGCGCACTGGAAGATTTGAAGGGGTGGGAGGAGAGTGTGGATGCAGACTAGTGTGAGTCTAGAATAAGCCTGTGGCAACCTGGGAAAAACAGGATGGGAACTCAAAAGAATTAGAGAGATATCCTCCCATTAGACTTCAGTGGAAAGAGAGGGGGAAACATCATGTTTACTGGAGCATTCATACGTGAGTATAAACAAATTGCATGTAAATTTGTGGCTCACTAATAAGGGCTGTGTGACCTTGAACCTGACTTTCTTCATCTAGTAAAACTTAAAAATAACCAACTCTTTCAGGCAAGGAGGAGCTGAAATATCAGAAAGTGCACTACAGGGTAACTTTGAGAGGTTTGACTTTGTCCAGCACTCAGAATCACCGCTCACCTCCTTAACCACAAGTCACCAGAAACAGGCATGCCATCAAAGACAAATAGTAGTATGCTTCCTAAGTGAAGCCCAGCTTCAAGAAGGGGTGAACATTGGAAGTAAGTTGCTTCACCTCTAGAGATGAATAAATAGGTACAATAAAACCTGCCATAGAGCATAACTTGAGGGACAAACGAGGGGAGCTTGCAGACTGAATTTATTTCACTTGACTGCTTCAGTCCTTATGTCAACCTCTCCCCACAGGACGTAGCCTTGGACAGGAAAGTTTACATTGGTCCACCTCTAATATGGACAAGGAGATCCATGTTTGCCTGTCTCATACATATACACATCCTTTATTCAAGTCGCTTAAGTCATCCAAATATGATTCTTAGCTTTTGAGATACTGTTGTCAGCATTGAGACTTATTCTGTACACAAAGGTAATTTTAGAGAAAGATTCATCTTTATGTTTGAAGCTGGAAGATAGAATGCACACAGCTCCATGTGGTTTCTGTGAAATGTAGTTGGGCTGATGCTATGACAGTCTTTCAAGTACCAAAGCCCATGTCTTCATTTTTTTTCACCATACCATGAAGTGCCAAAAGCCAGCACTGAATGTGTATATGTACCTCGTCATGTGTTGCTGAAAATTTAGCTATAATAATTCTGCAGAGGACGATAATTCTGCAGGAGATCATCTTCAGAAGGAACCATAAATGAGCAATTAAAAGTCACTATATTGTTGTAAATGGTTAAGACCTTCTTCATAGTAAAATCCATATTTGGTTGTTGACTCCAATGGAAGCTATAGACTCCTAGCAATATTTGTTTGAGGATGAATCCCATGGAAGCTGCAAGCATGGCTAGATTCCACCACTCCTTGTACGTACCATGTCTATATCCTTTGGCAGAGCAATCATGAAAAGCAAAATTAATTTGAAGGGAGAAGAAAAGAGAATTTACTGTGAATCCCAAGAGACTGCATGCTTCTGAACTTGCAAATTACAGCCATTTGCACAGCAAAGTGATGAAACAAATCTTTGGATTTCATTTGCTCTCCATTGTGCTTTGGGCAAAGTGTCAGGAACATGCCCCCCAAGAGGTAACTAAAGATCATTCTCACAGAATGTGCTATCAAAACCCAATTGTCTAAGAGCATGTGTTTGGAAAAGAAAATAAACTTGAGTGTCAGTGAAATAGAATAGCTTCTAGGATTTTATCTGGGAAAACTGTCAGGTTTTCTTCTAATAGGTTTATACAGGTTCACTCACCTCTGACTCCTGGCTGTATTTCTGGGAATTTCTCCTGGAAATTGAAAATTTTATAAAGTACAACAGAATGGACTTTTCTGGGCACTTGAAGTGGGAAAACTGAACTAATTTTTGATCTGTTCAGGAGCCATTCTTTTTATTCACCACCCTCAAAGTACTTAACAAAAAGAGGCCTGGGATGATGGTTGAGCTTGAGGTCAGTCAATGGATTTTCAAACTAGAGCATAAGGCTAAGTTTCTGAGATGGTTAATTATTTATAGGTGCCAGAGGTATCTCCTTATAACAGTAGGCACTCAATATATGACTGAAAGAATGAGTAGAGGAAAGTAAAGCTATTGTGAATAAATGAATTAATAAAGAACTGATAATGGCTCACAGCCTACTCACACAAGACCCTCATATTTGCTATACACATCTTATGTTTAGAAGGAGAATGCACAACATCGTAGGATCCTAGAGTTTAAAAGTTCATTGTTCGTTTAACCTTGACAATTATTAGGTAATTAACAAAGATGTATGATATCTCGCCATAAGTTATATCTTCCTGAAAAATGAAGACACTTGTTCAGCATCCAGCACAACTTTTAAATATTCTGTCCCATATTCTGATAGCTAAAAATTCTGTTTGCGATGAAATGAACCTAGAACCTAACTCCATTTTACTATCAAAATAAAATATGGAAATATGGGTTTCTCCATAAATCACCATACATCAGGGTGCATTAGAATGAACACTATAATAGATGCACAGACCAAAGGCAGTTCAGTTATGTGGGACATGTAGACGAACGTCAACTAAGGTGATCAGTGTAAGTTTCTTTGAGGAGAAATTATTTAAACTTGGAGGACTTTTCAAGGATTAAAGATGTAGACCCTGAATACTTATTATGCAAGGAATTGTGCAGGAGCCCTGAGAAGGCATACTTAGTAATCCAGATCGCAGAAGTAATAGACATATTATAAATTGGGTTAAATGCTATCAATATCTTCCTTGTGCACTATTGATTGCCTACACATATCCATATATATTTTCTCTTCCCCGAATACAGTAACATTTAATATAGGAGGCTAGACCACAGAGTATGTAACTGGCAATTTCAAATAACCATTAGGAGATGCACTGACCTAGGCTGAAGTTAACTTTTCTGAAGCAACGTTTGCCCTTCTAAGATTGAATGTCATCCCACTGTAGCCCTTGCATTAAAAAGTCTCAGTTCAAGACCCTTTTCCATTAATGTCTTACTTTGAAAAAGCCAATCTGATAAATTAAGTATGTTCTTAGGTTAAATGATATTGACTTAACCAGATTGTTATCTTGCATCTTTGGATTTAAATGCTAGGTAAAAGCAGGGATACATGTGGCTTCCAGCAGCATCATAGGATGTGTGCAACTGTTTATTCTGCCTCTTTTGTTGGCAGTCTAAGAACTTTATCCTAAATAAAGAGATTATAAACATGAAGGAAAAGCTGTGATTATTCTTAGTGTCCCCTAAGCATTGTGTTTTTATTTCTACTGAGACATTTTAAGTTTTATTTAAAAAAAGCTTTCTGTAAAGAAATTATTTAGAGATTTTGTTTTTATTTTAAAACGATATGGTATTTTGATATACATATACAGAGTGAAATGATTACTGCAGTCAGGCAACTTAACATTAGAAGTCAAACAAATTAACATATCCATCACCTACCATAGTTACCTTTTGTGTGTGTGTGGTAAGACACCTAACATCTATCTCAGCAAATCTCCTGTATACAATATAATATTATTACCTATAGTCTCCATGTTTAAAAACATTAAGTTCGATGTAAAGACATTTTTCACTCTTCCTCCTTATGCAGTATATTCTTTAAAACTCAGTTTAGCGTTTCATTTCTTTTTTAGGTATATGGGGTATGTGCTTTAATTTCATGAGTCCTTGTTTCTCCCTCTTCAGAGATTCTGAACTCCTTTTGGTTTAAAACCATGGCTGAACTTTAATCATACAAATTATTTAATGATAATGCTTGACTGTACTGTTGTCACCTGAGCACTGACATTTTAAAGCCCTAGGTTGGAAAGGATGCTAGAATTTATTGTATCATTTGAAGTGGTATCATTTTAATTTAGGTCCCTATACACAAATTTTAGAAAGAGACCTCTTGCCCTTTATTAATTGAAACAGTGATGCCAGGGGAAAAGGGCTGTCTCCTTTTTGTTGGCCTCACATCCCTGATCTGTGAAATAGAGACTGAGTGATATTTACCTATGGGCATCCATCTTAAATGATTAGTGGGAATTAAAGTAATTATTATAAATTAATGGCTCTGTGAGTTATAAAAGGTTGGATATTATGGAGTTCCATTGTCATGGAGGCAGGCAATTAAAGAAATATATACTTTAGACTGTACCATAGATCTTGTAACATTTCTAGCTGCTTTACCTTTTATTGCTTTACTCTATATGATATGATGAGTGTTGTAGTCATGGTTTTACAGATGCCTCCTGAAATTGCTGTATTTTATAGGGAAGAAAAATAATTTTTCATGAAATCTTACAGGGAGTTCAATTTGATTATGTTCTTAATCACTCTCACCTAGACTTGGCCTTTCTACTGAATTGGTCTGAGCTAGTTTACAGCTATTGAGCTTTGAACAGTAAATCTTAAAATTCTAATGTCAGCTGTCATATATTTTAGTAAGAATGCTGATCTGCTGCTATCAGGAGCAAAAACAAGCACTTTGAAAATTAGTTTATTGTATATCACCCAAGAATCACCAAATTCAATAGTAAAATGGCTAACTTTGAGTAAGCAAAGAGGGCTGTGGAACTGTAACTGCAATAAACTTGAAATTGATTGTGGGTGAATTTATAGAAGGTAGTTCATTTGATTTATGCAATAAGAGAGAGAGTGAAAGATGGAAATCAGCATCTCCGGTCAGCTGAGTTTGCAGAAGGTCACTAGGAGGTGGTGAATTACTGTTTGCCATAGTTTGGCAAACAGTGTTGGAGCAGCTTAACAGGATCTAACCAAACTTACTCATAAAGATGGCACATGGAAAAAGGAAGAAATATTATTCAGATAAGACACCATTCAGGTTATAGGACTAAGAACATCTTTGGATATTTGAATATGAAGTTTTTGGCATCTCCTAAGGTAAATAGGGCAAATGAGTTGTGAGCAGATCTGAAATTTGCAACATATTTATAAATACTATTTACATTTCCCTGTCTTTGGTTAGCAATTAGCCTTTCTTTTGGGTACCAAGACAGGATGTTTATGAAACACAAATGGAAAATGAGCCTGTATAAATATGTTTTTGGAAGAGTGGTAGAGATGTAGATATACTTAAAAATATTTTCAAGGAGGACATCTTGATATCATTGAAAAAGAAAACATGCATAAAATCAGCTAAACCTATCTCAATGAGCATAGGCTATTTATGGGCTCATAAACTATGCATTAGTATGTGGACTGTTTGCCCTTTCTATTACTGCTTACACACAATATCAATTGATGAATTTCAAATATTTTGCCCACAACCTACCATAAGACATATGCCATATATTGCATCCCAATGCATATACAATATATACAAGAAATATTTTTACTTCATATGATGAGCTCTGAAATACTCTATTATATTTTAAGCTTGAGTGCTGATGGTAACTGGTGTTAGGTCCTGCAGTTTGAAAGATGGTTGAGCTGGGGTGAAGTGAAACAGGTGAAGCCTCCACTTCGATGTTCTTGCCTGGTATTGAGCCTCAGAGAGATTGATAATACTACTAACACTTGCTAAGAAATCGAGTAGGCAGAATTACAATGTAAAAGACCGTGAAACCAATACTGTCCTTATAAAAGGCATCAAAGGATAGGTGGGTGGATGTCCAGAATTGTGTGGTCTTATACAGCTTGTGCTTATCTGTAGAATGCACCTCAAAACATAGATGCTTCCTTCCATAGTGGACTCTGAGATTCTTAAGCACGAAGTTTCTGCTTATTCTTGTGCAGCACCAAGCATTATACCTAACCCATTGCTTGTGTGTTATCGAGTGGCAATTAAACAAATGAATGAATAAATTAATGAAGAAAGAGAGAAGAACATGAGAAGAATCAGATGCATTCCATTTAACTTTTATTACAGAACCTCTGTGTTGGCCTATGCTAAAGCAGTGAGCACGGCAAAAGTAAACAAGATAGAGCTCGTAATTACTAGTTTGGGGTATAATAGCAGTGGTATGAGCAGATGGCTTAGGAATATGGAACCTTAGGTCTTTCATAACAGTAGCATAGAGTAACAGCTTCCTACTTGGCTTTGGTTCTGTGTTCTGAAATAGAAGCAACAGTCTGGGACTGAAAATTGCAAAACCTGGATCAGTTACCTTGGTTCACCTTGTCATGATGATAACCCTTCTTGTCACAGGTGGCGATTTTAAGCACACAGTAGAACCATAGTCCCCACTGTCCACCATTCTTAAAATAACTACCCTATTCTACTCCTCCTCATCTCTCTCCAGGCAATCCATTACTGTACTCTGGCAGTCAGAAATGACTGTGAGGAACTGATTTTCCTTTGAGGCAAATAGGTGTTTGACTTGCAGATCTATGTGGGTAATGGAAATGCGGACTGTCTTGGTCTAGGAGCTTTTCTATTAGACTTGGGACTCGATTAAGTGAAAGAAGGAGCCAATCAACAATACATAGTACTCTTAGCTCCAAGGAGTGGCGTGCTAGAACCGGCTTATATTGGTTTGTGAGAACTGATTGTTAAAATTTCAGGAATTTTTGAATCTCTTCTTAAGAACAGCAATTATTAAAAATAAAAATGTATAAATTTACAATTAAATCAATTATGTAAAAATTGATTTTAACACCAAAATACCATCAGTTTCTAATTCTTTTATTAATAGTTATACTCTTGACGTCTGTCGTATCTGCCTGGAGGAAATACTACATAGAAGATGCTATGCACATCTCTCCCCACTTCAACATTCATGACACAATTTTGGCAGCTAGAAATCAGCTGTGTTGGGAGTATTTATATCATGGGAATTGGTGTAATTTGGAAATTATATTGGAGAATACATACCTTTTAAATTAAGAATTTCCCTCAAAACTGGCGAGTTGGTTAACACAATACTGACCCCACTGATAATATCTCAGATACTGACATTGACAGGTACTGAAAAGGGAATAAAAATAATATGCAACGGTCCTAAACGTTGGGTTAAATGGATAATCATAGGCAGCCATGATGAACGCCATTGTAGACCTACAGGGAGATGACAGAGCTAGTGCAGAGGTTCCCAAATATTCTGTTCATGGAGTCCCAAGTGTCTGTATCAGCCAGGGCTGTCCAGAAAAACAGGACCAATTATATATAAGAATATATATTTAACATATATATTTACATTTATATATTATAACGACAGATTATAATACGTAATATATATGACACAGAGAGAAAAGAGGCTTTATTTTAAGGAATTGGCTCCTGTGGTATCAGATTGTAAGACTGTCAAGTGTGAAATCTGCAGGGCAGACTGGCAGGCTGAAACCTTATGCAAGTGTTGATGCTGCACGGGTGTTGAGGAAGAGTTTCTTCTCCAGGATGCCTCAGTTTTTGCTTATAAAAACTTTCAGCTGATTAGATTAGGCCTGCCCACCTTATTGAGGGTAATCTCCTTTACTTAAAATCATCAGATTGTGGATGTTAACCACATCTACAAACTACCTCTACAGCAACACCTACATTGGTGTTTGATTACATTACTGGGTGCTATGGCCTAGCCATGCTGACTCAAATCTATTACAGTGTCCTACTAATTTTTCTGTGGCATCCTAAACCAGAAGGAATACTAAACATTTTATTTATTAAGTCCAAACAATTCACTGTTTGTATCCTAAAAACTTAGTGACCATTTGAAAACGTAATATACATTGTAAAAATTTATTTCATACATAGTCACAATTATTTAGCAATGGATAGCACACAACTTCTCAAGCCCTAGAATAAAGTTGGATACAATCACCCTCTTTTCCTGCCCCACATGATTTTCACCTGCTGCTGGGGAAATGAAAAGTAAGGAAAAATGCTGCCTTGCAATGATATGATGCTATTAAAAGGATGGTAGTACTATTTCATGAAACTGTGAACTACCTCCAACAGTAGTTTGTGCACTTTTCTACATATATCGACTTTCCCTTGAAAATTTTAAATCTCATGGTGCTTACAAAAGCTTACTGTTTTGCCCAAGTGAGCCCTGTCACAGTGATTATGAGGATTTTTTATACTTTTCTTAATATAATCAAAATGCTCCTATGTTTTGTCGTCGGCTCTGTAATGCCTAACCACAGATTTCCTGGACTGTTTGCATATAGTAAGAAAAGTAGCAGGAATTCAGATTTTCTCTCAAGATCTTTCTATTCATTATCTTTTAAAAATTGGTGCTGAGAAATATAATGAATCTCTCTCTCTGTGTAATGTGATTATATGTGTATATGTGTGTAGTTGTACATACAAATTCCTGATTATCTTTTGTGTTGAGACAGCACTTTAAAATGTCTAAAAATTTTATCTGTATAAATTGAATAAATTGTATATATTTAAAATGAGCAGAAACTTCCTTTATTTACAAATAACCAAATAATTTACAAGTTTAATGATTTTATGGCATACCAAGGCCAAGGTTAGATGTGAGAAAAAGAAAAGATAGCTTTTCTCACTCCAGATGCTCCCTGCTTTCTAAGACTGCCTTGCCTTCCCACACTGCCCACTCCTCACCTCCCATACACTTTATCCCTTGATCATTCTGATCACACCTTCTTCTGTGCTCATCCTTACCCCTAAACAGTTCAGCTTCTCTGAAACAGGAAAGTCAACCAAATGGTAAGGGTCAGAAACATTGGCAGAAGAACTAAGAAGGTTCTTCTGTGTCTTCTAGAGTAGCATGTTTAAATTCTGTCTGCATAACTGTTGGACCTGATTTAAACAATTAGCTAATTGGTCCCATTTAAAGGAGGTATTTTTTGCAGAGTGAAATTTTAGAACTACAAGAATTAGCATTTAAAGTTTTTATCAGGAGATTGACATAATCGAAGGATGACAATAATATAGGCACTTTGAATGATAAAATCCCCTAAAGTAGAATGTTAACGGAATTTCCTAAAACCTGTGTGAAAGTTGGAATGTTTCTGATTATGGTGTTGAGCAACTTCACTAAACAAGAGCAGCCCTGAGAGATATGAAAAGATCATCTATAATAACTCCTTACACTGAAAAATGTTGAAAGGTGCTTATTTGGAGGTTTAGGGTATTTGAACTTAAGGAAACGAACTGGAACATACATTTTAAAAATTTGGCTTCCCTACATTCTGCCATTTCCCAATTAGCTTGCATAGGAAATTTATGAGACTAAAAACAGTCCAGGTCTATTTACTGCAGTTTAAATTATCTTAGCTATCAGAAACTATAGCTAAAAGTTCACTTATTCTAAAATATTTCACTTCCCTCCACCTGTTTCCTTAGGTGTGGTTAAATTCCTTAACTTCCTTGGCACCAGATGAACAAACTGTCTGTTTATTTGAGGAGACGTGTCAAATGAGGAGAACACTGTTGCTTGGCACCAGATGTGCTCATTGACTATGGGAATTTCAATAATTCTAGGGTAAGAGAACTCTGACACAGACTGCACACTCTGAAGAGGGCCAAGTCTGAAATAAATAGTGCCCTCTGATCAAATGGAATTTGGAGTTTCAGAAATTGAAGCTGTCTGTTTTGTGAGATCTTGCCATCTTGCCATCTTTTTTGGTGTGAACTGGTTTTTATTGGGGTGTAGGACACGGGGTAGGAAATACCACCTTGGGGTATGGCTTGCCCCTCTCCAAGGGAAGGGCCATTCACATTCTAATCTTCTGGGGTAGTTGATGGAACTATTTCTTCTTCTTGAAGTTGCTCTTGCTGTCAGCAGCCTCCTTAGGTCCACTGCTGACCATCTCCTACTTGGGAGAGAAATCTTCCAAGGACTCTTCCAAGAATTTCTTTTTTCTTGGAGACATCCTGTTGCCTGCCCCTTCAGGATCACTAACTGTTTCCTCCTTGGGGGAGGATTTCACCCTCTTGAGAAACAATGGTTCAAACAGAGGAAGTGGCTGCTGAGATTAGTAGGAAGCTAGAGAAACAGGAGAAGCCTCGACAAAGGGAAAGAAGTGACTAGCTGTGCTTGACTTTGCATCTGCACAAAACAGCAGTAGTATTCTGAAGGAGTATGAGGAGATGGGTGAAAAACCCAAAAGAGATAAAAGCAGAAGCTCCAGGAGGCTCCTCAGGAGAATGGAATGGAAAGCCCATTTCTCTCTTTCTCCAAACTCAAGAAAAAGAAATATTTTTCCAAGGAGGAGTTGGTTAGTAGCAATCTTGCCATCACCTTTCAACTTTGTAGATTTTTACTCTCTATCTACTTCCTAGGAAGGACAAAAATAGTAACTTCCCTCTGCACTCCAGAGCTCTATAAAAGCCAAAAGTTAGTTGGCTGAAGTCTATGAAATGTGACTCACTCTGGGCACTTCATTTCTGTTGTTTGTCTGTTTGTTTGGGATGTGCATCGCAGGGTCCCTGAGCGTCACCTCTGAGGGCAGAGAGCTTGCTGTAGCAGACCTGCAGAGGCTTGCTTGTGGGGTTAATGAGGTCCTCCTGTCTCCTCCTCTTTCCCACCACGCCACTCACCAAGTCTATTCCTGGCCATTTTCAGACTCAAGGTCATCCCTGGAGGGAGTGGGATCTGGCAGAATCACATTTCTGCTGTCACCTCAGCATCTTGTAGTGAAAATGAACATCTGGGCAAGCATTTGGGAAAATATCTTGTGAAGAGCAACACGTAAGTTGAAAGAGGCGTGCAGAGAGAGGAGCAGCCTCATCTCTTCTTCTTTGGAAAACAGATGACAATTTATGGTCTGCTCATATGTCCTTGAGCTCATTCTGCAACTTCCTGGTAGAACTCCCTTCTTTCACATCTACAGTTTCTCTTTTTTATTTTAGAGCTTGTGAAGAGCTCTGTAAAAAGGCGGGGACCCAAGGAACTCAGTGGCATCCACTTCAAGTGCCCTAAGAAAGCATCAGCTTGTGTAATCGTGGTTATGTGGCCCTGTGTCTGCTTTTGTATGACCTGAACCTACCATAATGATTTGCCCATAGAAAGTTTCCAATAAAGGGTAATTGTAGTTTCAGCTTTTCATTTTCTGCATTTTGGGGCTCTTATCCTGATTTTATTATTAGTGGTCCTGGGAGTGTCTGGCTCCTTTTCAGTTGAGCTAAGTATTGTATCTAATTATATATTAGACATATTATGAAGAACCTTTGGCAATTTGAGAAAGGAATATGAGTGGGAAACTCTTAAAGGATTGCACTTTCTCCTCCTTCATAAGTTACCACTTTGGAATAATTTCATTGTTATATCAAATACTTGTAGGTGTCAGAAGGTAGTTCTGCTGAGAATAGGAATTCTTGCTGTTTGGAGAAATTGGAACAGAAAGGGATGGAGTTGGATTCTTCTTCATACAGCAAAGTAGCTGCCATGATTTCACCAAGTAAATATTTCAGGCATTGCTGGTCACATGGTCTCTGCCATAACTACTCTGCTGTTGTAATGCCAAAGCGGTCATAGACAATCCATGAATGAATAAGTGTGGCTGTGTCATCATCAAACTTTACACCTAAATTTGAATTGCATTAAGCTCTCACATAGTCAAAAGAGTCTTATAATATGTTTTCCCTAACCATGACTCACTGGTCCTAGAAAAATAGATGATGGACTGTGTTTGACCCATCAGCCATGGTTTGCAGATTTTTTTTTTAGGAAAAAAAAATTAAACCCAAGCAGAACAGATTTTCTTTAGCTTCTCTGATCATTCATAATTGTCAGAATTTTAAGGAATATCAGCAGGCTCAGATCAGTGGAACAGAAGAGCTACACTTCCGTTCTTCAGTTCTCCCACAACCTTCTTCCTGTCTAGTAACATGTTACAAAGAAAGCAAGGCTCAGACTGAATTCAGCCACACATTCAGACGTTTTCTGGCTAGCAGACCTCAGGGATGAGCCTGTATGTTTGGGAATGTCACAGTACTCTCTCCCTCAGGCTCTAACAAGCACTTTGCATGAAAGATTTACTCCAAGGCTGACACAGTGATCTTGCAACATCAGGATGCTTCAAAGTTCCATCGATGTCTGTGAGCAGAGTTCTCTCTGGGTGGTGTGGTACCACAGGACTAGCATCCCAGATCAAGAAATTAGGTTGCCAGGCCTCTGTGATTCTCAGGTTTCATTCATGCAGTGGGAGGAGAGCCTATAAAACATTTTTGGCCAAATTAACTTTTTAAATTTTTTACTTTTAAAAATACTGGAGATATATATATATATATATATATATATATATATATATATATATATATATATACCGTTTTAACCCATTTTACAGAGTATGTTTAATGGCATCAAGTGCATTCATATTGTCTAATCATCACCATTATCCATCTCTAGAACTTTTTCATCTTCCCAGACTGAAATTCTCTAATCTGTAAACAGTAACTCTCCATTTTCTCCTGCCCCCAGTCCCAGATAACCACCATTCTACTTTCTGTCTGTATAATTTTCACTACTTCGGGCACCTCATATAAGTGGAATCATGTTTTCTTTGTCCTCTTGTGATTGGCTTATTCTGCTTCACATAATGTCCACATTGTAGTATGTGTTAGTACTGCATTGCTTTTTATGGTGGAATAATAATCCATTGTATGTGTAGTTGTTTATCTGTTGTTTAACAGATGGAAGTTGTTTATCTGTTCACCTGCGGATGGGTGTTTTGGTTGTTTCGACCTTTTGGTTATTGTGAATAATGCTGCCAACCCCATAGCTTGAACAACACCAATTTCACCTATGAACATTTATTTTTAACATCTCTTCTGCCCATTAGTAAATCCTGGTATTGATTTAGTTAATACTTTTTGAAAGCTTGCCAGAGCTACCCCAAGTGTATAGATTCCTGTTTGAAGTACTATAAATGGTAACTGCCCCTAAAGGTATAGATTAAAGTTTATACACTCACATGCTTACCAGTGTTTGTACTGAAACCTTTTAAAGTAATTAACTCAAGGCAGTATTACAGAGGCAACAACATTTTCATTTTGTCAATTTGTTTGTTATTCTCTAAACAAATGGAAAATATTCTACATGATAATTAATTGTTGAGCTACTGGTCTCTTCTGAATGAGTGATAATGATGAGAGATGCCTGCTTGGACTTTGTGATGTGACTTTGCTGAAGATACCTCCATCACCTGCCCGCCAAACATCTTATGTCTCTTTTCCTCCCAGAAAATGTTTTCGTAAGTTTGCTTTTGTCATAACTTAGCAACATTAGATGATTAGACATAGCTTAGAGGCATTAGCAACTGTTAATTACTTGATCTTTCTAAACCTTTGCCTCTACTCTTTTGGCCATGATATGAGGAGGTTATACCACCTTCCAATAGATGGATAATTCTTGTTAATTTAACTTTTATGTCTGGAAAAATTTTGAAAATGGTGAAAACTATCTTGCATCTACTATACTTAGTTTGTAATTTACTTAAATTTAAAAGAATTAAGAGAACATATATGTGCAATGAATTATTTGTTGACACCAATCAGTTATCAATTCCAATAACAATTAGATAATAATAGATCGATTATTTTGAAGAAATCTATTTCCTCTTATCTAGTCATTTTGTGTGTTTACCCACGTGGAGCTTTTGTACTTTTACTTTTTAGAAATTGTAATAGTAAAGAAAAACATTTGATATCCTCATAGCAACATTTTAAAATCATTACTTAGATGTATTTCATACTATAGTTTATAAAATTAAAATATCTGATGAAAATTTGCTAAGCTCTGAGCTAAACCTTCTCCCTATTTTATCTCCTAACCTGTTATCATCATTTCCATTCTTTCAGATGAGGAATTGAGATGTTAAGCATCTCCCTTTCACTTCACATAGCTAGTAAGTGATAAGGTCAAATTACAGTGTCACCTTTTAATACCCATATTAATGTAATTGTTACTTATATATCACACTAGAAATATGAAATCAAAGAACTGAAAATATCAGGAAGACTTGTTATTTTAAAAATCTCAAAAGATATAATACAAAAAAATTCAAAAATGAATAGCACTTTCATATGGAGTGAAGGAAGAAAAAACCATGGTATCTTGCAGGATGGAAGGTTGTCTATATTATTTGGACACGAAACCATTTGCAGTTTAAGGAACACCCAGCCCATGTGGAAACATAAGGAACTACAAGCCCTTTCTGGGTTTATGTGGAAAAAAAAAAAAAAATGTAGTGGCCATGTTTCTGGTTCATTGTTAAGCTGTCAGGGTGATTTTGATGTGCAGATACTTAAGTTTTTCTTCTAAGTACTAGAAGTTTAGAGTCATAGAGGCCCGTGTGGAAGTTTAGAGCGGTGGAGGTGCATGTGGAAGTTTGGAGTCCTGGAGGTGCGTGTGGAAGTTTGGAGCGGTGGAGGTGCGTGTGGAAGTTTGGAGCGGTGGAGGTGCGTGTGGAAGTTTGGAGCGGTGGAGGTGCGTGTGGAAGTTTGGAGCGGTGGAGGTGCGTGTGGAAGTTTGGAGCGGTGGAGGTGCGTGTGGAAGTTTGGAGCGGTGGAGGTGCGTGTGGAAGTTTGGAGCGGTGGAGGTGCGTGTGGAAGTTTGGAGCGGTGGAGGTGCGTGTGGAAGTTTGGAGCGGTGGAGGTGCGTGTGGAAGTTTGGAGCGGTGGAGGTGCGTGTGGAAGTTTGGAGCGGTGGAGGTGCGTGTGGAAGTTTGGAGCGGTGGAGGTGCGTGTGGAAGTTTGGAGCGGTGGAGGTGCGTGTGGAAGTTTGGAGCGGTGGAGGTGCGTGTGGAAGTTTGGAGCGGTGGAGGTGCGTGTGGAAGTTTGGAGCGGTGGAGGTGCGTGTGGAAGTTTGGAGCGGTGGAGGTGCGTGTGGAAGTTTGGAGCGGTGGAGGTGCGTGTGGAAGTTTGGAGCGGTGGAGGTGCGTGTGGAAGTTTGGAGTCGTGGAGGTGCGTGTGGAAGTTTGGAGTCGTGGAGGTGCGTGTGGAAGTTTGGAGTCGTGGAGGTGCGTGTGGAAGTTTGGAGTCGTGGAGGTGCGTGTGGAAGTTTGGAGTCGTGGAGGTGCGTGTGGAAGTTTAGAGTCATAGAGGCCCGTGTGGAAGTTTGGAGTCGTGGAGGTATACGTAAGAAGTTGCCTTACTAATTCAGTGCAGTATTAGATTGTTCGTAGAACTGGAAATGTTCTTAAGAGGTTGCTCATTTATTTATGTTTATATGTCTTCCTGGGAGTGAGAAACCTAGAGAGATGAGGAGATGGAGAATACATAGATAAGTATGGAGAGAGAAAGTGAAGGGACAGCAAGATAATTTAAGTCACTGACAATTGTGGTCACGTGCCCCAGGCTATGAATAAAACTGGGCCAGGATCAGCCAGTTTTGATGCCTTCACTTTCTCAGGGTGATTGAAACTGAAAATAGTATTCAAATAGTCACACAAAGAAGTGGGAGGGCTTCTTTTATATTCCTAAGAAATAAATGATGAAATTAACTGACAGCCACAGAAAAACATCAACCAAAGTAGAGGTAAAGGAACTAACTGATGAAATCACCTACTCTCTGGGTGATATTCACAAAACCCTGTATTGGGTGCTCTGCTGATGTATTTAGTAGTTTCCTGCAGGAAATATTTTCTCTTTATGCACTGCCCCTATCATCTGTTTCACCATAAACCATAGCTCCACTGAATGTTCTATTTTTTAAATACTCATGGGTATGAAAAAAGAGAACATGGTCAGAATCTTTATTATAATATTCTTTTGTTATTAAGAAAATAATAAATGACAATATAAAAGTCATTACAACACTTAGAGATTTTGCTTGTGGATTTTTAATTTTTGTCCTTATAATTTGGGCTTGATATTTTATAAAAAGGAAAATTAGTGATTGATGGACCATTTGCCTTTGATAGTCAACTTATTCTGTCTTAGGGTCTTCAGCTCTAGAACCATGCTTCTCAGTAGGATGTGGGTATCATAATTACTTTGGGAAAAATTTCACAACTCACATTGTTCCATTTTGGTGGTGTCGAAATCGTCACGTGAAAGATGATCAGGAATACCCTTGTAGTTGGACAGGTTTACTTATAATTTATTGCAAGACCAAGAATATATCAGGAGAGCCATGTCCCAGTAAGAGGGTCTCAGAAGGAATTTATTATAGGATATGGGTTTTGGTTGTGTGTGTTTAGGGGAGGGTGCATAGAGTCAGGGACTCATGCTCGATTGGATGCTGTCAGAAAGCAGAGGTAGTTCTGTAATAAGGTAATTCTCGAATTCTCTAATAAGGCATTTCAATAAGTCTTGCTGACAAAATGGAAGACTAGCACAATGATGAATCTGTGATTAGTAAAGAAGTCCATCATATTAGCCAAGAGAGGAAGTGGTTGGTCCTTTATTTTATTTTATTCTTTTGAGATGGAGTTTTGCTCTTGTTGTCCGGGCTGGAGTGCAATGGCTTGATCTCAGCTCACTACAACCTCCACTTCCCGGGTTGAAGCAATTCTCCTGCCTCAGCATCCCAAATAGCTGGGATTACAAGCATGCACCACCGCTCCCGGCTAATTTTGTATTTTTAGAAGAGACAGGGTTTCTCCATGTTGGTCAGGCTGGTCTCAAACTCCTGACCTCAGGTGATCTGCTTGCCTTGGCCTCCCAAAGTGCTGGGATAAAGGGGGCGGGGGGCGCCGTGCCTAGCCGCTTGGTACTTTTTGAATGGCACAGTAACCTTGTTTTCTGTGCTTAGACAAAACTATGAAGTGGCCTTACTTGGTTTATTCTTTCAATGTCTCAGGGTAGTCTTGTGTGAGGTTGGCATTCTGTGAGAATGTTTAAGTGTAACAGGAGAATGAGTGTCAGGCTGGCTTCTAAAGGGCAAGGGCTGCTTGTTTTTTCATTCTTCATAGCTATCCACGACCTCCTCTCTAGGAAAACTGTAGTGACTACTAAGCTTTAATAACATATTTCCAAGTTTTTGTTACAAAATATTTTCATCATACAGAAAAAAGTAAAGATAATGCATTAAGTACCATATATCTATCAAGCAGCTTAAGGAATAAATAATGATAGATAAAAGTATTTGAGTATTTCTTTGAAATCCTAATCCTTCCTAAGAGCAAATTATTCACTTGAATTTGATGTTTATCATTTTCAAGAATAATGCATTTTTTTCTTTAAAAAATACATATATATTTACTTTTTGTCTCCTTCCTTTCTAGAAATTTAATAAGATATACCTTTATTTTTATTTTGTTTTAATTGGCATAAATAATTATACAATTATACATATTTATGGGAGGTACATAGTGATCTTTTGATACATAAAATGTGTAGTGATCAGAGAGGGGGATTAGCGTGTCTATCATCTTAAACATCATTTCTTTGTGTTGGGAACATTCAGTAACCTCTTTCTAGCATTTTGAAACTATGTAATATATTATCGTTAACTATAATCATCCTACAGTGGTGTAGAACACTAGAACTTATTCCTCCTATTAGCTGTAATTTTGTATCCTTTAACAAATCTCCTTACCACAGACCCCTTACTTTCCTCTATCCTTCCCAGCCTCTAGTATCCTCTGTTCTGCTTTCAACTTCCAAGAGATCCTTTTTTCAGCTTCCATATATGAATGAGAATGTGCAATGATTATCTCTCTGTTCTTGGCTATGCCACTTAACATAATGTCCTCCAGTTTCATCCATGTTGCATTGAATGACGGGCTAGCATCCTTTTTAAGGCTGGATACTGTTCCATTATGTACTTATGCCACGTTTTCTTTATCTGTTTGTCTGTTTTTGGACACCTAGACTGATTCCATATCTTGGCTATTGTGCGTAGTGTTCCAGTAAACATGGGGTGCAATTGTCTCTTTGATGTACTGATTTCCTGCTCTTCAGATAAATGCCCAGGAGTGGGTGGCTGGATGCTATTTGTAGTCTTTTGAGGAACCTCCATACTGTTCTCCATAGATACTATCATAGTTTACATTCCCACTGACAGTATATGAGTTTCCTTTTCCCTGGATCCTCCCCAGCATTTGTTATTTTTTATCTTTCTGATACCAACCATCCTAACTGGGGTGAGATGATACCTCATAGTGGTTTTGATTTACATTTCCCTATTTCCCTGATGATTAGTCACGTTGAGCTTTTTTTTTCCTTATAATTGTTGGGCATTTGTGTGTCTTTTAATTAGGAACTCAAACACCTAACAGCAAAAAAAAAAAAAAAAAAAAAAAGATGCTTCAGAACAGCAAAAGACCTAACGTTGTACATCTTTGTAAACTTTTTTTTTTTAAATTCCACTGTTGTTTGAAGTAGGAGCTTAAGCATGAAACTACACGAAGAATCATGAGACACCCTATGCTTCACACAAGGTCATAGGACATACTTTTATAAGTACCATTAAACATTATAAATGAATTTTAATCACAGAGTCAAGTACTTTGTTCATTTGTTTTCAGTGTCCTACAGTGACTTTAATAGCAGGAGCAATTTGTTGGCTTTATTTAGCAAGACATTGGGTGGATTTCCATTCTTTCCTCCACAGGCTGTGAGAAAGATTTTTGACACTCACTGAGCTGCTTCAATTGGAAATTCACATTTTATGCAATAACAGACCATTTTAATTTCATGAAGCAAAGGATTGGCTTCTACTTGCAAATAGCACTAAAGAAAGCAATATTGTCAAAAGAAGTAGATAGATCTGTTGAATTAAATACAAGGCTTTCATTCCTTTTATTCTACATTTCCGTATAATGTAAGCATTAATTAAACCCATCAGTGACTTCCTTCTTTCTGGAGAATGTTTTCTGTCTGACAAGAAATGTCAACTTAGCAAATGAGACCTACCATTAAAAACACACTCACCTGGACTTAGAGAAAAGCTGATGCACACCCAAGGACAGACTTGCGGAAAGAGAACCCAAGGGACAGTTCCCATCTTTTCTTGCTTTTGGTGGGACTAAGTGTCTTTTGCCTTACTTGAGGTTTCCCAAGACAAGCGTACATAGCTGTATTACATCTTGTGTCATTGTATCACCTGATGTTTACTTGAGGCATTAAAAATAAAAGCCAGGAAAAAATGCCATGGTATTTTGAAGTTTTTAATACACCTTCACTTACATGATGAGGAACAGAGACTAAATATCAGGTTCAACTTAAGTCCACCACGTGTTTGGAATGTTAGATACACTGATGTGCTGTGGCCCAGATAGAGTTCATGGTGACAGCTGGAGAAGTAGATGGAACAAGCACCCTAAGATTTGAACAAAGTGTTAGAGAAGTGAAATCTCTAACATCCACCAAAAGTCCTTAGAATGCAATAGTGACATTTAACTTCTCTTTGCAGGGGAACACTTAAGAATCTGTCCTCAGGAATATACATGCTGCACCACAGAAATGGAAGACAAGTTAAGCCAACAGAGCAAACTCGAGTTTGAAAACCTGGTGGAAGAGACAAGCCATTTTGTGCGTACCACGTTTGTGTCCAGGCATAAGAAATTTGACGGTAGGTGAAATGGTTTTCACTTGACTTTGCTATAGGTGCACTTTTCTATGAGAATCTTGGTATCATATGAAAAATATTTTTTACAAAGGGAGCTTTTCTATCCTTCTTAAATATTTATAGCATTGTCTATTTTTAGAAAAGGCATGAGTTTTCTTGACAGTATTTTTTTTTTAAGTAATATCTTGGTAAAACCTGGTTTAACAAAGAGCTGTTTTGCATTTGTGCTTTGCCTGTGAGATTATTGTAAAGATTTAGCTCAAGTTTTCATTAAAGGAGTTATAATTCAGCTTTTGTTATACTGCAGCTTATCTAGTTTTCTTATGGGGATTCTCCCTTAAAAAATAAGTGTAACTTAAGATTATTTGAAATATAACATCATATTTGAAGAGGAAAGGCTTGTTTTAAATGTCAGCGACACAGATTCCTTTATTTTAGACTTTGCCCATTGCAATCATATAGCACATTTTACATTGCAGTAGTGCGTTCTATCTAAGGTTTAGACCCTCTTCTCATATCCTGGTTATAAGCAGTCAATGCTATTTCTATATTCTATTTGTTAAATAAACATTTTTATATTACAAATTATTACTGAAATTTCAGCATTGAATTTTCTCATTAGAACCTGAATATTTTGAAAATATTCAAAGGTAGTTTGATTCTTTATAAACAGTATCAACAATGATAACAATACATTTAGTACTTTTAAATGGTGTGTTGTCTTTAGTGCTTTAAGAAATGGATGTACCTTACTATGATTTCTTGTAAACCAGACTTGCACCTTGTGGTGAACTTTCTTTGGGCTCCGTTGGTCCTACAACATTACTCTGGAGCAAAAGAGCTGCTATTAATTTTCTTCTCTCAGTTCAGTCAATGCACAGCAGAGCCAGTTTAGGAAAGGTTGGCCAAAGTTTTTATGTTTCTTTTTTCTTTACTGTGTGGTAGGTAAAATGTTCCATTTTATTGCTGTTTTAAACTATTATAGCAGCACCGATCTTTTTCAATTCGGTTCTCAAGTTTACGGAAGACAGGCCTACCTGGTATTTTCAGTACAAATGATGTGACACTTTCTGTGTAAGTGACTGGGGTTTCATCTTTCGGCAAGTATGTTTTAACATCTTCACATTCTATCTTTGGCTCTCCCTTGTGTATAATTTTATATGTGGATGTATGTGAAAATAATTTTTTATTTAGTGGTGATGCTGTGAATGTTGTTCCCTTAAATGCAACTAGGGAGTACTTAGGGGTTGCTCTTGATTACAGGTTACAAAACCAGTGACATTAGGAGCCCCAGATAGGACTCTGTGTTTGGAGGACTACATTCTATCACTTCAAGCTACAGCAAATTGAACTGTTTTGTCATTTGTTACATAAAGTAGGTGATAATGATCTGTTGCCACTGATTTTGACCTGTGTCCCTGGGAAACTAACAGACAAACAAAAAACAAAAACGCTAGTGCATTTATAAAGCTGTACTCCAAAGTGATGTTAAAATAATTCCAGGACACTATTCATGGTATTCTTTAACAACAGCAACAACAACAACAAAATAAATATTAGGTAGCTTTATGGAGAGCTGACATTTTTAAAACAAGTAAAGCCATTCAACAAGACTGAGCCAGCCAGGCTTGGTGGCTCATGCTTGTAATCCCAGCACTTTGGGAGGCTGAGGTAGGTGGATCATGAGGTCAAGAGATCGAGGCCATCCTGGCCAACATGGTGAAACCCCATCTCTACTAAAAATACACACACACACACACACACACACACACACAATTAGCTGGGCGTGGTGCCAGGCACCTGTAGTCCCAGCTACTGGGGAGGCTGAGGCAGGAGAATCACTTGAACCCGGGAGGCGGAGGTTGCAGTGAGTCAAGATTCTGTCGCTACACTCCAGCCTGCAACAGAGCGAGCCTCCATCTCAAAGCCAACAAAACAAACCAAAAACAAAACAAAAAACAAAACAAACAAAACAAGACTGAGCCTTACACTTCTTGTATTATATTGATAACTTTTAATATCTTTGCATTTCTAGTTTCTAATCCCACATCTGGTTTGTCCTATTAAACCTCTCTCCACTTTCTCACTTCCTCCCTCCCTGTCTCTATATAGGTATATTTTGAATTGTTCTAATGTATCTAAGGGTATGATGTCAATCAGTTTGACAGGATATTGATTTTGCTAAGATTAGATCTGACCTAATCTAACCTAAGAGAAGGATGAATTCTTTAGCAACCACTCATTTTATTGCAGTTGCATGGGGTAGGATGGGAGAGAAATTAAGATTTTTTTTTTTGGAGGCTTTCAGCCAGAGTGGAAAAAAAAAAAAAAAAAAAAGAGAGAATCTAAATGTGATTCTAATAATCTCAACTCCTGAAGCACTTTGACTTAAGATAATAATAATAATCGTCATCATCAAGTAAAAAGTCACTGTCACATTTTCTGTTATTTTCTCTGGGCAGATTCATGAGGGTCAGTTATACACGGCTATGATTTATTTTCTTATATCTCAAAGGTGAGTCTGCTAAGTCACCTTCCGTGAATGATTGTGCATTCATGTGGGAAGTTTTCTATTTTTTCCTTTTTTTTTCCCCCAAATACTCTCTCATGTCACTTGTTGATGAATGTCAATTTGACGTGAGCACAAAACTATCTAGTTTCAGTTATAGAATATTACTTTCTTTGAGTTTTATTTTCCCACATAAACCAACAGTACTATGAAGGACTTGGAGTTTATTTTAGTAACTTCCTATTATGTTAGTCATTTTGCATCATTGCTGGAGTCTCTTCATCCATCTTGTCTATTTTGAGGTTCTGCCTCTGTTTCCACTTTCTCAGAAGTCTTAATTTGTCTTTTGGATTGTGTATAGCTTTGTTGGCTATATGCTCTTTATGAAAAACCACTCCTTAATTAAAATTAAGAAAGTTTGGTGAGTTTTCTATTTTTATTAAGTACAGCAGCAATTTAAATTCCATACATGTGATCCAGTCCAATATATATTTAGAGAGGCTAAAGTCAATTGCTGGTAATGATTAATCTCTGGTTATCACTTTTCTTACTGTATGAGAAATGCTTTGATTCCATTTAACTTTTTATTTTGTGGCAGAGGTGACTGTTTTTAAAATTTGAGATTCCAGTACTGTTAACTTAAAACCATATTCTATTTATTGTCTTACTTTCCCTGTCTTTTTTAAATTGATATTTTGGTAACATTTAGAAGAGACACTATAATTTTATAATGCATAAAATTATAAATACTCATCAGATGGTAGGAAGTTAAAGTGGAATCAACTTGAGTTATTACCCAACCTTCATAAGTTTCTGTGCTTAGCTCCAAGATTAGCCTAGCATTCATACCTGAGAGGCAACGAATTTTAAAAGCATATACTATCAATTCCAGAAATTTTAATTCTTTGGCAGAGAATTTTCCTATAGCTGTATACCTTTTTAAAATTTTTGAATATAGAATTAAAATGTCATGATAAAAGTCTGTATAATAGAGTTTTCTTGACATTGCTTCTCCAAGGGTCTAACAAGGTATTTGTTGCTTTACCTTTTTCTTATTTCTCCAACCAAATCTCAATTTCTGGCTCTCACGACACATCCCTGTAAGACCTTCATCCTTTGGTCTTGGTCCTGGCCACTGCAAAAGTTCTCTCCGAACTATAGAGGGATGCTCTGAATATGCTCTATAGCCAAGCCCAGCTTTTCTGTTGTTCCCCAGGATTAAAATTTTGGACAATGACCCAACTTAGTATATCAGGCAGAATGATCACATTACTCCCTTCCTTCTCACCTTCTTCTCCTCTGCCAAACACCCCAGGCAACAGATAAACACCAGCATATTAAAACGTAGACAAAAGGAGAGTCATCTTTGGGTACTCACTCATTTTTAGCATTTTCGTATTCAGTGACTAGCCTGTCAAATTGGCATTCCTGTCTAAGTCCTGTTTTGCTGTTGTGCTACCAAGTAGCTCATGTGTAAGAGGAAATGGAGAACAAGCAAGTAACAGCTAGTAGTAATAGTAACTATTAGCTAGTAGTAATAGTAATAAGAGGCAACATCTGACCCTGTGTCCTGCCGTTCATAGATTTTAACCCTAGGTATCTGAGGCACACTGAATTGCAATCACACAGATATTATAATAAATGGCAGAGTCAGGATTCCATTCCAGGCTGAGCACTCCTGGATCTCTGCTCTCAGCTATCTACCACATCATCTTTCCAGTTCCCAGATGTGCTGGCGTCTTGTGGTTAACACCACCTATTCCTCTATCTCACCCTGCCGGGCCTGTCCTGTCCTAGTTATTGTGGGGAGGATGTGGAAATGACTGTCAAGGAAAAGTGGAAGATTTGTTTTTAACTCTAAAAAAAAAAAAAAAAAACTACCCACCTAAATATAGTCCAGCCCTCAAGGAATCTGGAGGTTTGACAGGGTAAATGACTTGCCAAGTTTCCACTAAGAATGATGAATCCAAGACTGTGACCTAATACTTAAAGCAGAATTAGAAATAGTCATGTTATATATAGGAAGTCAATACTTGGTTGAAATTCTAAATTTTTATTTCTTTTGAATGGATACTGTTGAAAAATTATTGGTATTTCTTTAAAAGGGCAGTAGAAATATTGGTGGGTAAAGAATCCACCCATATCTTTGGGAAAGGCAGGAACAGTATTCAACTGGAATTTGTCCCTAAATTAAAGAGGAATGGGTGTTTTTTTGGTAAAAGCCTTTATTGAATCAATGAAGATATATTGTTATTATTATTTTTTTTACCTCACAAAGCCTAGTGGTTTCTATCTTGATGTCGGCACTAACACCCTATCCTCTAAGCATGTCTGTGGAATACGGATTATTCAGAGGCAGAAAGATTTAGTTGAAGGGATATTTTATTTAGGTTCCTTTTTTCCTTTGAATTTATTTGAGCTGAAATGTATTCACATTTGGAGCTCCATATGAACTTTTTTATTTAATGCGTTCCTGGTCTTATTATTTTACTTTACTTCCTCGCTTTTATTAATGTATTTTAATGGTATACATTTGTCCAGAAATTTGGCAGCCAGTGCATTTTTAAAAGCAAAATAAAAATATTGAACAGTAAGTTCTATCCTTATGAAGAACTTATTCTATAGTAACACGCACAGACTACCCACTGAACTGGACGCAGTGATATAATATTTTTACATTGCAAATCTGCTTGTGTTTTGTTTTTAAATATCGTTTCTCATCTATATACTGTAGAGGTGACAGTAACGTAATGATTTCTTTAATATTTGCCCTAATTTTCTCCGAGAATACACTTACTTGAAAAGAGATAAACCCTAAATGGGTTTCCCTATGGTGATAGCATCTTTCATATTTCCTGTCACAAGGGTGAGATTTTTTGTATGTGTGTGTGATTTCTATTTGAAAACATTTATTTAGAGCCTATCACGGAGAATGCACTTAACCAAGTATTGTTGTAGATTAAAAAGTGACTAATAATGATTAAAATTTGGTCATTGCCTATCAAGGAGTTTACGTTTTGGGGGAGACATAAGTATAAACCCAAGAGTAAGAAAGGCAGAATTGCTTGTATCCTAAAGTAGAAGTCCATTGGAAAGAGGAGGGAGGAAATTTTTCTACATAGTGGCATCCAAGAAGACTTTTTGGAAGAGCTTGCAGTTCAATATTCAAAGAATGTCTTAAGATTGTGATAATTCAAAAAGTGCCAGGATGAGACAAAATGAATCAAATATTTTGTATACAAGTCCATAAAGTCTGTCGGACATATTGTAAACAATTTACTATTGATTTTCTTTTCAACAATGTTAATTTATTGACATTTAGCATATATCTATTAGATAGATATTCTGTCACAATGTTTTCTTCCTTGCACCAGCTTGCTACTGTTTTGTAAGGAAAAACACACAATTTCAGGGCATAAACAAGAAGTGTTTATTTTTCTGTAGTATATCTTTGGGTTGACTAGAGATTGGCTGCTCATGTAGGCTTGACTCTATGCATTTAGAGTCATTTTGGTCTGGTCTGGTCTATATGTCGCTTATTCATTTGAAAGCAGTACTCTGTCTTAAGCATGTTCTTCTTTTAGTGGAGTGTGGCGATGCTAATATAGACAGGTGGAGGCAGAATGCTCCTTAAAGCCTAAACTAGAATTGCCACACTGTCTTCCTAAGGTTTATAAGCCAAAGCAAATCTGATGGCAATTTCCAACATTAGTGGGACAAGAGATTATACTACTCCTAAGGAAGTGGAAGTGGGGAAAGGAATGATTATTTCTGTATCATAATCTACCATAGTTCTCAAGTTACTGCCTCTTGCTACTTCCCAATGTTTTACTAATCACGTTGACTTTTCAAAAATAGATTCCCTAGGAATTCAGGAACAATAGTTATTTTCTAAATAAATCATAGCAAGACAGACACAATTGTCTTACTACCTCCAATGTCCTAACACACTAACAAATACATGTATAACCATACAGACACACACACACCCCCACAACACACACCCCTCTATGATGTTATTATATTATGCGGATAAATAGATGTAATAATTCCTTGTATTGTGCTGCTGCTGTCCTAAATCATTGCACAGAATAATAGGTTACTACAATTCATAGGGCTTATAATGTTAATCATTCTAAGAAGTAATTAGCTGAATGCCTTCTGTACATTTGCTAGGCTACCAGCTCAGCGATATGTATTCCATCTGAAGGACACTCCTCTTGAAATCAGAATGCACTGAACTGAATTTCAGAAATTAGAGAAACAATCTCACTGGCATTGGGAAGTAATCTGCCAATTTTCCCAAAGGGCAGATCTTCCAAAAATAAAAATCGTCCAACTAGAGATATTGGCTTTGACAGAGCTACTTAACAGGTTTACAAATCACAAACGCCTTTCAAGCCTTGCGTTTATACAATACTGAAAGAGAAGATCCTAGTAGGGGGTCTTTTAAGTGTGTGCATGTAGAACCCAGATCTTTGTACAACTGGAATATGCCTTCCTTCTCTCCTCCTCCTCCTCCTCCTCCCCCCTTCTTCCTCCTCCTCTTTCTTTTCTTTTCTTTTCTTTTCTTTTCTTTTCTTTCCCCTCCTTTGAACTTTGACAGATCTTTCAAAGCTAAGACTACACACTGCTGATCGTCAGCTCTGACTTCAGTGATGGACTTCCAATCTTTTTCTAATTCTAAGACCCCTACCACGCACCTCAAAGTAACTTGATATACATTATGCTCCCAGTGTGGTTGTAATATCATCTTATTATCACCAGTTCCCTTGCATGGTGGCTAATTCTAAGACCCCTACCACGCACCTCAAAGTAACTTGATATACATTATGCTCCCAGTGTGGTTGTAATATCATCTTATTATCACCAGTTCCCTTGCATGGTGGCTTTGCTGAGCAGCTGGTTCACAGACAAGCCAATTTCTTTTAAGTATTGCTCTGTCAGACTCTGAAACCAGTTCTACCAGAAGGATTCTTGCTCATGAATGTTAATGAGCAGACAAGTATCCTTTCTCTGACAGAGGCTCACTAATCCTTTGAGTAACTATGGGTGAATTACAGGAAAAATTTTATTTAAGTTAAATTGGTCTGCCACTAAGTAGAGAAAACTTATTTTCTTATTTTAATGAAAATCAAGAAAAAAATATTTAATGGGGATGTAAATTACAGCTCCCTGGAAACATTTTTGTCTTCTGACCTGAGAACACAGTAGCTCAGTGTAGACTGGTTCGACTGCATAGTGTGCTTAACGCTGGTAAACTCATGATCTCCAGTGAGGCCTGATCTGCAGTGGGACAGGGGGAAATGGAGTAGAAACCACTCACTCTTTCTGGGGTTTGGTACCAAGAGATTCTTTATGTTCCCTAGTGATAAGGAATTGGGATAAAAAATTATTCTTTCTTCTTCCACTGAGCCAATGTAAGATTTCCTTTTTTTTTTTCCAAAACAAATAAGATAGTAAAGCCATAAGAACAGCATTTGTATGCTTTTCGTATTCTAAGAATATGAGAAAAATAATTTCAGTGAACCTTTATCTGAAAAGATATAACCATGACCTGATGGAATCCTGAGATGAGCAGGTTGAAAGCAATGAGATGGGCCAGACACAGTGGCTCACACCTGTAATCCCAGCACTTTGGGAAGCCGAGGTTGGCAGATCAGAAGGTCAGGAATTCAAGACCAGCCTGGCCTGCATGGTGAAACCGTGTTTCTACTAAATAATACCAAAAATTAGCTGGACATGGTGGCACGCGCTTGTAATCTCAGCTACTCAGGAGGCTGAGACAGGAGAATTGCTTGTACCCAGGAGGCGGAGGTTGCAGTGAGCCAAGATTGTGCCATTGCACTCCAGCCTGGGTGACAAAGCGAGACTCCATATCAAAAAAAAAAAAAAAAAAAAGAAAGGAATGAGATGGGCAGAAAGATGATCATTGTTGAAGCTGGTTGATGAGTCCTTGGGGAGTTCATAGACTATTCTGGGTTGTGTATAGTTTCTGAATTTCCATAATAAAGAGATAGAGAGAGAGAGAGAGAGAGAGAGAGAGAGAGAGAGAGCTGGCCAGCTCAGTGTCTCATGCCTGTAATCCCAACACTTTGGGAGGCTGAGGTGGGCGGATCACCTGAGTTTAGGAGTTTGAGACCAGCCTGGCCAACATGGTAAAACTCTGTCTCTATTACTAAAAAACATACAAATTAGCCAGGTGTAGTGGCGCAGGCCTGTAATTCCAGCTACTCGGGAGGCTGAGGCACAAGAATCGCTTGAACCCAGAAGATGGAGGTTGCAATGGGCCAAGATTGTGCCCCACAGCACTGCAACCTGGGCAACAGAGTGAGACTCTGTCAAAAAAAAAAAAAAAAAAAAAAAGAGAGAGAGAGAGAAAGCCGACTTGAACGTACACAGAACTGAAGATATCCAGACTGTGAATCCATGTACATACAGAACAATGTCAGCGGATGTTACTACTCTCATTTTTTGTATATTCAACAGTAAATTATACAGAGCACATCATTTTCAAATTGCAAATCTGAACATATCCTATAGGATTTTGACTTAATTCAAGGCTACTTAGCTTATGCTTCCTTCCAATATTCTATTATTAGTGTGTTGGAAGTGACATCCCTCATCTATCCACATGAACAGGCCTGTTAAAATGAGGCTTAATCTTTAAATCTCCTTGGTAAGTGTGATTGAATATGTTAAACTTTTGTTTGTAAGCCATATGGACATCAAAATAAGGAAAATATCCAAACCCGAGCTTTGGCAAGATTCAAATGACAATGTAAAGTGTTCATTATCAAATGCATTACAGATACCATTTCCATATCATTCTGTAGTCACTCAGTGATTTTTCAGTGAATGACCAACATTGACATGAGCTCTTGGGGTTTGGCATTTTAGCAAATGCAAAAAAAGAGGTAGCTTGCCTAAGCAGTTTTTTATCATTCCAAGCATTCCCTTAGACAAGAACAGGATCCTGAAACCAAATGTGAAAGAAGAACCAGTGCCCAGCTAAGAATAATTCTGCATAGTCCACAATGCTCAGAGAAATTTTTAAAAATCACTCATCACTGTTTCAGAATGTGCCATTTGTTATTCTTGCAAAAGGTTTGTAATATTCATCAAATGGACAAATATTCTTGGGATAACTATGTAGAGTAGTTTACGGTCTTCATACTGTTTCCTCCCTACCTGGTGGTCTGATTGAACATAAATGACTTGAACATGAGGAGCAAACTTTGAAGTAAGATAGCAGGAAGTTGGGGCTCCAAGGCCTTTGAATGTTGGAAGAAATTAGATTTCTCCATGTATTTTGTTTTATTTTTAAGAAACTATTTGCATGTTTTCTCCTTTTGAAATAATAGTTCTGTGGTCATTACAGGATTTGGTTCTCTCAGTCTTCCTGTCTCTTTCTCCTTAATGCTTCTATTGTTGACACTTTGTCATTTTCACTTATTTAGTGTTCTTGTAATAGTATTCTTCTAAAAACTATGACCCATTGCATATTCCCTGTTGAAGTCTAAGCTCATTAAGTTCAGAGATTAGGTCTCCTCTTTCTATTTTATCTTCCCATACCTGAATTAATACGAAGCATATTTAATAATGCTGCAGTGTTGTCTGACAATGGTAGCAACCTGTGCAGTCCCAAGGGCACAGACCATTTAGATGAATTACTTATATTCCTATAACAATTATGACAGAAGAAAATAGGGAACCTTGAATTATCATTATCCATGAACTCTTAGGGTCCATAAACCTGGAATTCATATGTGATATCAGCAGCATTGGTTCCAGTGGATTTAATGGAACTAATTTTAAATTCCCCGGACAAAGATTGCCTTTACTTAGAGTAAAGCAAGTAGAGGTCCTTATAATAAAAAACAGGATAAATGTGTTTTTCTCCATTGCAAGTATGCACACGTGCACACTCACACACAGAGACATGCCTAAGAAATGTTAAAGATGTCCATGAATTTCCTGGAGAATCAGTTGATATACAGATTACTGGGTTCAACACCAGAGATGATCATTCTTTGGTCTGGACTGAACTCGGAAAGGATCTCCTGTTCTGAAGCAAGTGTTCTCTGTTCCACCACACTTATCACTGGCTTATGTGGAATTGAGAAGTTAGTTACCAGAATGTAGAGCTGGGACAGAGAAATTTGAAAGAAGTTTTTGAATCTTTCTTCTGACATATTAAGGTCAGCCAGTAACAGGTCTCCATATGTAAGGTGGCATTCAAGCACCTGTTGCCCATCACTTAATGACTTTTATATATTAACTAAGTTAACCTGTTTTTCTTTTAATTTTGACAGTGCATTAGACAATTATACCCGAGATCAACAACTCATTTTAACTTTTGCAGATGTATACTGTGGATTTTTGCATTTTTAAGTTTATAAACTACACAATTGTTTTCCTTTTCCCCTTTGTTTTCTAGTTCATAGAACCTAATGTGTGTTTATTTTTCACAATCTGTAAAATACTTTTTAATTTTTGGGTGACTTTTTTTTGCTAGGATGATATTTTTTGAAGCCAAGTATCTTATTTTTTTTTTATTTTTAATATTTCTGGGTAAATAGTGTGTGTGTATATATACTGGGGGTACATGAAAGGTTTTGATACAGGCGTGCAATGTGAAATAAGCACATCATGGAGAATGCAATATTCATCCCCTGAAGTATTTACTCTGAGTTACAGGCAGTCCAGTTACACCCTATTTTAAAATATACAATTAAGTTACAGTTGACTATAGTCACTTTGTTGTGCTATCAAATAGTAGGTCTTATTTATTCTTTCTATAATAACTTTTGTTTTTTTTTTGTAATCTGTTAGCCCCACCTTTCCACCACCCGCTCACCACCCGCCACTCCCGTTCCGAGCCTCTGGTAAACACCCTTCTACTCTCTATGTCCATGAGTTCAATTGTATGTATTTTTAGATCCTACAAATGAATGAGAAAATGTGATGTTCATCTTTCTGTGCCTGGCTTATTTCACTGGGCATGGTGATCTTCAGTTCCATCCATATTGCTGCAAATGACTGGATCTGATTCTTTTTATGGCTGAATAGTACTCCATTATGTAACTATGTTTTTTCATAGCACACTTTGATTCAAACGTAAGGTATGGTTATTGTAGAAAACTTGTATAACTTAACTTTAATGTGTTAAAGGATTAAAATGACTTTAAATTTATGCCTAATTGAAGGAAAAGTGCCTGATCTCTAAGGAATCTCGGATAAGGATGTAATATAAAATTATTAATATTTGGTGTCATGAAACTTTATTCAAATAACTTCTGAAAAAATAAAATAAGTTGGAAGTCTTAATTCCTGTGTTAAATAGTTTATAATTATAAAATGAAAAGTATAATACAGTCTCTGTGAGTGTGAGGGAATTTTCTGTTTTCTGGGTATCATATGCCCTCCACACATATTTTGTCTACACAACTTTGGACTCCTTTTTCCATAATTGAGTTGGTTGTCTCTATTTAGAGTACAAGTAGAAGGCTATATATATTTTTATATATATATAATATATATATAATTCTGAAGATCTGTATAATATTTTATGATGGATATTAAAAATAATAGGTTAAGGAAGCACTTACATAAATTCTTCCATTACGTAATGGTTTAAGGAAAGTTGAGATTTAAGGAAAATAAAAACATGTAATAAGAACCGTTTAAAATGTTATCCTTGAACACTAGTCCAAGGTTTACTGACTTTGTTCCCTTGATCATTAGACCAGCCAGGCTTGTTCTCATTCTCTGGGCAGTGGCTGAAAACCTTTTACTAAGAGAAGTAGCTTCTAAGGATATCTTCAGGCCTTGAGTGTTCCAAGTCCCTTTACAAATGGCAGATTAGCAATCAGTCAAAACCTGTTAGTTTCACGATTTAGCTTCTGTCTGGCACATAGAACTCCAAAATGTATTCTTAAACTGAAGAAGTTTGGGGGCCAATTTTAACTCATATAAGTTTTATGTATTTTTAAATTACTAGCCACATTCCCAAAATGTATTGGTATTTTTTTCTTCCAATGGCTGAGATTATTTTTCTGCTTTCTAATTCTAAATCAGGCATTTCTTATTTTTTCCCATGTAGATTTTAGATGCCTTAAACAGTCTACAGTTTTTTCTGCATTCATTCTCCATAGTTGGGGAAGGGTCTTCATCTATGACATTATGTCAAGTTTTGTTCAGAAAAATCTTAGTCATATAAATAGCACAGGCCTTGGATCTTGACAGAATATGTTTCAAATAGAGGAGGTGCCTTGTATTGACAAAATGATCTTATGAGTTTTCTTAAACTCTCTGGGAAAAAATTTTAGTTTTTCATTTGTAAAATAAGTATAATACCTGTTTTGAAACTACGATGTACATAAAAAGCCTAGCATAAGTCTAGCAAAGAGTGCGCTTGTAATACATGAGGGTTCACCTCTGCTCTTCATCCTTGTCACTGTCATTGCGCTCACTTTCTTCCCTATAAGGAGGTGACAGTCCTATAGAGCCCCTCAGGTAAGAGTATAAATAACTGGAATGCTGATCGGTACCATGAGTTAAAATGCAGATAAAATCATGGAAGAGAATGAAATTATTTCATGACAAGAAGACTATAAATGTCTTTGTGAAAAGACAGAATGTAAACTGTCTTGAAAGTTTGGAAGGATTCGGAAACGTGGAAATGCGATTGAAGGCATGGAGATGGGAAATTACCAGTGATGCAGTGATACAGAGGATACTTTGTTTCCATCATGAAACAAAGAAAGCTTGAACCAAACTGAAGGGTATCCATTATTAAGGTCCTTGAATATGTTTCAAAAGTAGAAAATTAAGTCTATTCTCTGAAAATCAATGGGAGTGCTTGTTTATTTTCATTTAAATAATTGAATTGACTGTGGAGTTTGAAGTTATATAGACAAAAATTTAAATCCCTGTTGAGCAACAACTAACAGGTTTACACTGTGGGGTTTGTTGTGTTTAATTGATGGCTGACAGCAGGCATGTGGATTAGAGAGCAAAATACACTCAGTTGGTTCCATATATCCTTTAGTGTGTGTGTCTGTATAACACTATTTTTAAATAAACAGTGTGCTTTTAAGGGTCTATCACTGAGTTGGATTTCTGTATGGTCTATGTATGAGAATTCTTTATATGTGGCCGCTACAATAGTGACCCTCCCTTCAAAGCACTTGCAACAAACGGTCAACAGTGATTGTGGGGAGCGGTAGGATCAAGAGTAGACTTTTCTTGTCCTATGCTATTCTACTTTTCAGGTTTCTCGCCAAAGTGAATATGAATTATGTTATCACAAAAATGGGTAGGTGCTTCATCTGATTATGAAAATGAACATTAAGTTGATACCTCTCAGAAGGCCATGCCATGTATACCACATCTCAGTAAGTGAAATTAGTTGTCCTTCTAAAATTTTCTCATGATAATATCCTGTTCCAATTTCAAAGGCAAATGTGTATTGAAATTGCTAAATTTCATATGTTATACTTGTAAAATGCTTTCTTTCTTTCAAATATCTTGCATAAAGTTTTTCCCCCACAGTATTATATACAAATATATAGGACAAGGATCCTACTATGTATATTCTAACCAACAACAGTGCTGGGCACGTAACTAATGATAATTGCCCAGTACATGTAATGAATTGAATTTTCTCAGTAACAATTTAGTACATAATTGACTTAGTATATGGATCACTAGGGATGGATGAATACAAACAACTTCTGCACTCAATTTTTTCAGATCATTGAAAATCCCAGAGCCTCTAGAGCTCTGTTGAAGTCTACTTTATAAAAAGACATGAATATTTACTTACTATACATTTATATAGTGTTTATTTTTAAGTACCTATTGATTGTTCATAGTTGCCTTCTCAGCAACCTTAAATCCTCATAGAAAATACATAATTCTTAAAGGCAGCTAACATCTCCATTTGTTCAAGTTATTAAGAATGGAGTGAATACACAGTAGCATGGTGTACCCTTGGCATGATGCCAAGGGTGAATGAAGGATGCATCACTGAATGACTAATCACATTTCTTTATCCTAAGGTTCACTAACCATGGTTAATATTGCGCCAAGTTTATTTGTGCAGTTTTTGAAGAGGCCAAGACATTAAGATTTCTTAGAATAAACATCATCTGGGCATCACCTGCACACCTAAATGGATTTATTGCCAATGAGTAATAATATTGTTCCTTCACTGCACAGTCAACACAGAAAATGTCAGAACTCAATATAAACAGTGCAACAATCTTCTGATTGAGTTTGTATTAAGGTCTCTTTATTGGATTAATCTGATTCTTTTCTTTTCCTTTCCTCATCTGAATGAAACATATTTTAAGGGCCATTCATTTTAGATGAAGTTGAGGAATAGATTTTAAAGAAAGAAAAAATAATAATATATTTGCGGTTAGGCTTACGTCTGTAATCCCAGCACTTTGGGAGGCCAAGGTAGGTCGATCACTTGAGCTCAGGAGTTTGAGACCAGCCTGGGCAACACAGCGAAACTGTATCTCTACAATAATCATCATCATCATCATAATAAGCCAGGTGTGGTGATGTGGGCCTGTAGTCCCAGTTACTCTGTAGGCTGAGCGGGGAGAAACACTTCAGTCTGGGAGGTCCAGGCTGCAGTGAGCCATGATCACACCACTGCACTCTAGCCTGGGCAACAGAGTGAGACCCTGTCTCAAACACACAATCAGAATATATTTGCCTTCCTTGTTAGAATTTTGCTCAGTACCCAGCTTAACTCTGTTAATTTTGTTGGAACATAATAAAAGCTACCTTGATAACAAAGCAGAAAAGTCAGCTATTTGTCTTCTTGCTCATGTCAAACCTTAAATTTGGCTTTATTTTCTGCTCTCTTGTCCAGTAACTTCGTTTTTAAACCTCTTTCTTATGTATTTGAACAACAATCAAGAAAAATAACATTGTTGTCAAATACCTTAACCTCATATGTGATGTCTGTTTAAAATAAGTAATATAATGAAAGCAAGCTAGCACTGGTCACCTTTTGAAAGGCTAAATAACTTGAATGTTAATGACTAATGAGCTTCACAAAATATTTCTTGCCATTTAAACAAGCATCTGCATGTGGAGTAAACCATATTGATCGACAGCCAACATTTCACATTCAACGAAGAACTCCTTTATCCTAAGTGATAACAGTAACTTTAAAGACTAATTAATTAATTTCTTTCACTGGAATAATAAGTTCTGGGAAATATCACATATTTTAAACAGATTGGGAGTGAAGAGAAAGTTGCATCTATGAAAAAAGAATTTTTAGTAAGATTGATACACATTTATATCAATAATTGCATACTATACCCCTATCAATATATATACATAATATATAGTATATATTACATATATAGTATATATAAAAAACAAATATATATATATTTGTTGCAGTTCTTATGTTCTAATACTGTTTTCTTTTCCATTTCCCCCAGGAAACAAAAATGAACATGATCCTAAATTACACTTTATATTTCACATTCGCTAATAGGGCTGGTATTGGGAAACAGTGCCAAATGTACAAGAGCAGAGCAGTTTTCTATTTGAGTATTTGTTTGCAAAACAAGCCCAGGCTAATGGAGGATCATTTGTAGGAAGCTAAGTCATGCTGGGTGCTCATTAGATAACTTAGAAAGACTCTCTGGTTTGCTTTCCCCCAACCCCCCCGTTGGAGATAGTTGTATGTATTTCAATTAAAATATCCATTTACTTCCAGCTGGCGACGTTAGCATCCATTCTACCCATAGAGAGCAAAGGTCACAGGCTCCTGCCTGAGCAGACTTTTTAAAAAATATGCCATTTGCCTTCCTTGTGAAGATACCTTTGAGCCACCCATTGCAGGCTTGGGGAGAAGATTTTGAAGGGTCAAATCACATGGGGACTTTCACCTTATTTACTGATATAGCTTTGGTAGCTGTTGGTCCAGATGCTGCAACTGCTGTTGCTTTGCGGATTGGGATTCAGCAGCAGCTGTTGTTCTTTGCTAGAGCGTATTTCTGAAATTCAAAATTTAATAGTCTGAGACCCTAGTCATTGAAAACTATGCTGAAAGTTAATTTGCTGAATCCAAGTTTATTTTCCTGCTAAGCCATAGTTTGTGATGGAGCCTTTCCCCTGTGATGCATAATGAAATGAAGAAAGGCCTTATTTAGTGCCATTACCAGACTCAAGCAGGAGAGAATGCAGTAGTTACAGAACCGGGCATGGGCCTTGCTGCCTTGTATTTCGGCCTTACTCACATTTTTAGAATTTCAAATCTAGATCCCTTTATGCAAGATATTTGAAACAAATATAACATTTTAAAAGTATAACACATGAAATTTAGCAATTTCAATACACATTTGCCTTTGAAATTGGAACTGGATATTATCATGAGAAAATTTTAAAAAGACAACTAGATCTTAACTTCGTTGTAGATAGCAACCTGATGTAACTCCAGTTGCTCTATCTCAAAAGCTTAAATATTAAATTCTACCATGGAGAGTAATTGTGAATTAAATGAGATAACATACATAAAGCACTTACTATCATCTTTGATACACAATTTGCTTTTACTATTTTTACCCCAGCCATATCACTTTTATAAGGGTTTTCTGAAAAAGAAAAAGCTTCTTTGTTTCCTTGGTTCATTTCTTAGAGAAAATTAATTTTCTTGCCGAATAAATATGAAAATTTCTAGTATTCAAATTCTTATAGATAGTATTTGTTAAGTAATACTATGTGCCAGACTCTATTCTAGGTGCTTTACATGTGTTATCCCCTTCGGCCATCACAAAAATCCCATGAGGTGGGTGATATCATTATCTTTTCTGTTTCATACTTGAGGAAGTTCTTACTTAGAAACATTAGGAATTTGCCTGAGGTCCCATATTAGAGACAGAGTTAGGACTTAATCCAGTCTATACCTGTTACCAAACTCTGCTTTCTCCATAAGGAAAACAAATATAATTACCTTGGAATTAAGTATTCGAGCTTTGTTTCTGAAATTAAATATTCTTTCAGCGATAGGATTCTCAGGCAACTCTACCATTATGGCTTTTTCCATTCCCTGGAATCTCTAGTGGGTAGATGAATTTATACTAATAAGTGATAAATGTTATTTTGTGAATAAATCTTTGTTTTGGCATTCTCAGTTCGACAATATTGGATATGATCCACTTAATTATGAAAAGGAATGAAAACCTTAAGCTTGATCTGTCCACGTCAAGATAGACCTAGTTACAGATGCGACAAGTAAATCACTGTGGGAGGGATGGGGAGTGGGAAACAGTATTTGGGAGATGAAGCCACCAACAGCGATCCAGCCAAGCAACCCATGTCCTTTCAAAGTTAACAGGAGTATCTACGGAGATCCAGGGTTCCAGCCCTGGAGATGCAGACACAAATGATATGCAAAGATGCACACAGATAGAGTTGACCCTTGGGGGGTGTGGGGGAAACAGCCCTGGGCGCAGTGGCAGGATCCCAGTTTAACAGTGAATCAGAGCTCACATCTGTAGCTTGATGTATGTAATGTATATGAAGATGAGATCTCAGATAGGACAAACAAGACGGGACCAACTGGAACTGGCACTTAAGGTTGCAACTAAAGAGTAGCAAGTATGGCATTTGAAAGTAGAAGTTCTTGAGTCTTTCCTTGGTAATGTCAAGAGAAACCTCTGCAGCTGGGCTCTACCTGAAGATGGGAGTCTGAGAATGAAAAGAAAAAAAAAGACTAATCCTGCCAGCAGAAAAGTCATGGTTTGTCTATTCTTAGGAAATTATAAAAACTCTGTAGCATGGATAGACTTACAAGTTGCCAGAGTTATATTCAAATGTATAATTTTTTTTTAATTTCAATAGGTTTTTGGGGAATAGGTAGTGTTTGGTTACATGAATAAGTTCTTTAGTGGTGATTTCTGAGATTTTGGTGCACCCTTCACCCAAGCACTATACCCTGTACCCAATGAGTAGTCTTTTTTAATATAAAACTTTGTGATATATTTTGTTACATTTCATACTTTAGCTCACATTTTTCGCACAAAATTTTATTAGAGATTGTATACTTTAACTCATGAAGGAAATAGTATGGTACATGATAACGTTACCATTAAGACTAAGGATAAAATAATTAAAACTTGTAAAGATTCTGTAACACCTAAAAAAAATTACTCTTTATTTCATTAATATGTCACTTTTTTCCTAATCCTAGTAAATATCATGTAAACTTTCTGTGTACTCAAATCTTGCTTTAAATGTCAGCAGATACTGTATTTATACATACATGAAATAGTCATATATATAGGTAACTGGTAATGGTGTTTGATTTGGGGAATGAAAATAGTCTTTGGGAGCAGCAATGAGAGGAAAGTCGTTTTGTACCTTTTGAATATTTGATCATATATATGAATTGAATTACCTATTAAAATATTTTAAAGAAGAACAATGCAGCAATGCTAAAGAAAACTGAAAATCTTCAAATTCAATTCTTTACAAGACACTAGAAGCAGTTGTGAAAGTCTTTCGCTTTTCTACACCCCACTTTCAATTTAAAAGTGAACATGTTCACATCAAAACCAATGTTAGAGCACTTCAAATTTCAGTGAAATATTTTTTTTCCCTTCTTCTGAAGAACACTTTTTACCTTCTATGAAGTGAATGACTGTGACATTTAGATGTTGCAGAGTTTCTTGTTAAATATATTTTGTATCTGAATTACTTCCAGGAAAATGTCAGTTCAATGTTTAAAGATTTTGCATACAAAATAAGATAACTAAGACAGACCTCTTAGGAATTGCCCACTCCTTACCCCTGTTATTAATACCCTCAGTCTATTTGTTAATTCTCTGCTGTTGTTTTAAATATTTACAAATTTCCCTGTCCTTTTCTGTACTTTTTCAAAATATAAACTTAGTTTTTCTTAACCTGAAACCTTAGTAAAAAAGAAAACAAAAAAATTCCCTCAGAATGCAGCGTTTTTGTCAATTTCCCTTTTTCAACATTGTCAAAATGTTGGATTTCATCGTAATTTGCCTGCAAGCCTCTGTCTTTATACTCAGTTGTTTTTTTTTTTTCCTCCCACTTGCCCCCAACTTCATAGACTGTGAACCTGACTTCAATACCTTCAACTTCCATGGACCTGTGTCTCCATTTTGGTGTTTTGCCCTCCCTTTATCTGTTGTCGGGGGGAGGAGCAGCATTCAATGTAACATTCTGCAATTTTCGACTTCAATTATGTACCTGCTCCACCTCAGCAGTTGTTGGCCCCACTGCAACTGGGGAAATGAAAAGCATGTAAGGAAAACAGAAAGAAATATGTGGGCTCTGGTTCATTGCTTATATGGCAACATTTCAACGATAAACTTGTTTCTTGGATAAAGGAATATATATTCTTTGGATTAACAAATTTAAACTTCTCATTCAACTCTTTGCCTTTTCCAATAACTGAGAGTATCTTGATCGTTGCTTCATTAGGAAGTGTCTGCTTTCTTGATTCACGAGGACATCATTCCTCGAATGGGTTTTGAAAAAGTATTTTGATATTTCTTTTTATCTAAGGACCCTCAGAATCTTTACAAATATAGACTCCTTTAAAACACATCTGGTCAGTGTAGTTGCTTCAGTGAATTAAGAGAGAAATGAACAACAACAAAATATAGTGGGTGAATTACCTTTTGATGATACATGGCCTTATGGCTGGTCTAAGACCATAAACTGACAGTAAGTAGCTCCTACCTGAACATAAGGCACTGCCATCTGCATTTAAGAGATTGGAGAAATGAAGAGGCAGAGATGTGTTGTAAAACTTTTATGTTTCCTTGTAATAATCATACTGCAAGCCACTGATAACTGCAAAAGCAGTTACCACCTAAATGTCATTCAGTAGCTTATGTAGATATTTTAATAGGTACTATTCTTTCAGAGTTAAGTCCTTAAACATGTGCAAAAGAGACATGGTGAATATTGTTAGTATTTTTATATAAAAGGTGTTTTTACATGACAATGTCAAATACATTTCACTCTATTAAATATGATAGTGCTCCACTGACACTGACACACTTTTAGAAAGTATTTATTATTCAGCCTGTTTAGGGAATCCCTCCTTCTCTTCAGAGATGCATGTTTAAGGTGAATGCAGCAAAACTAATAATCTAGTTGTCAAGTTGGAGAAAGTCTTTTTTTTTTCACTTTTTTAAAACTTTTTTTTCTTTATTATTATTAATTTCAGGGATACATGTGCAGAACATGCAGATTTGTTACACAGGTATGCATGTGCCATGGTGGTTTGCTGCAACCATCAATCCGTCATCTACATTAGGTATTTCTCCTAATGCTATCCCTCCCCATGGCACCTCCCACTGACAGGCCCTGGTGTGTGATGTTCCCCTCTCTGTGCCCATATGTTCTCATTGTTCAACTCCCAGTTAGGAGTGAGAACCTGTGGTGTTTGGTTTTTCTGTTCCTGTGTTAGTTTGCTGAGAATGATGGTTTCTGGCTTCATCCATGTCCCTGAAAAGAACATGAACTCATTCTTTTTTATGGCTGCATAGTATTCCATAATGTATACGTGCCACATTTTCTTTATCCAGTCTATCATTGATGGGCATTTGGGTTGGTTCCAAGTCTTTGCTATTGTGAATAGTGTTGCAGTAAACATATGTGTGCATGTGTCTTTATAGTAGAATGATTTATAATACTTTGGGTATATACCCAGTAATGGGATTGCTGGGTCAAATGGTATTTCTAGTTCTAGATCCTTGAGGAATTGCCACACTGTCTTCCACAATGGTTGAACTAATTTACACTCCCACCAGCAGTCATATTAACAATTACAATAACAATGCAGTGTGTGCTGTGATGGACACACAGGCCATATTCTTCAAGCAATGAAGGTGGAGTGACTACCTTGTTTGTTTGAGTCAAAGGAGTTCTTAGCAGAGCTGATGGACTCTATTGAATTTTAGCATAAGAATAGCAATTTACTAGGAGTTAAAGATTATTAGAAGTTGCGCATAAGGGATAAAATACGCAATATTTTAAAATACATTTGGCCCCTACAACTTTTTGTTAGACATAAAATAATCCTGTTAGCCTACTGTTCTATTGAAACATTTTTTTTTTTTTAGTGGAGACGGGGTTTCACCGTGTCAGCCAGGATGGTCTCAGTCTCCTGACCTCATGATCCACCCACCTTGGCCTCCCAAAGTGCTGAGATTTCAGGTGTGAGCCACCACGCCCGGCCTGTTGAAACATTCTTTAGGAAATATTTTATATTCAAAACATTTTGAATACTACGCTTCTTTTAGATTAGAAATTTATATTTCCTACACTTCTTTTAGATTAGAAATTTGTATTTCAGTACATTGCTTCTGAGATAAACTTGAAATACCAGTTAAATTTTACCCTATTTATTGTTAGAATAAAACTGTCATCTTAGATTGGTCAATAGATATTTACTTTATAAGCACAGAAATTAGGCTCTTTAGACCTAGTTATTCTATAGAAATTAGTGGATGAGCTGGTTTGGTGGCTCACCATGGTCATACAAAGACTCACTGTTCCCTTGGCAGTCCATAACATGCCAAACTCGTAGCTTTACCCCACCATGACCTAAGAATAGCAAATTGATGTTCTAAGAGAAACCAAAAATATAAATTCATTGATAGTGCTATTTAAAGGTGGTATGTTTTAGTTCATCAACATTAGGACAATGGAAACTTTCTATAAGGGAATGGCGTTTAACTGAAAAGATGTGTCCATTTGAGTGTATCTTTCAAGATGCATCTTCTAAACTTTGAAGGGATTCAGATATTACCTCCAAAGATGTACTAGTTACCTCCGTCTACCAAGTAATAGGCTGCCTACATTTTTTATTCCACTTTTAGGAGCATTCATTGTGCCTTTTTGTAACTATGAGATTATTATTAAATCTTATTAACTAGGGAAAGATAATAAGTATATCTCTCTTTTTAACTGTTATGTTCAGTCATGCTCTCGGCCCCACAAAACTTTTGATTTTGATGAGCAGAGCACATGCCCCACATGATTTTGATTACTTAATGCTGATTATGTTGAACTGGTGAGCAAATATCTCCCTTGGAGATGTCAAACTCAAAAGCAATAGATGGTGAGGGAGAAGGGAAGACAAAGACAGAATCTATGAGACTGTTCTATACACGTAACATGAGGAACAAAGAAGGGAGAAAGTTAAAGGAAACAGTCACTGGGACAGAAACCACAAAAACAAGGCAGTGAGTAAAATAGAAGATACCCAGAGCTGAGAACTGAGCTGTACTGTCATGAAAATCTAGCTCGGTGTGAGACTTCTGCACATCCTTACAACAAATATCTACAACTTAAAGTAACCTGAGGCTGTCTCTGTCTTGCATACTAAAAAAAGATCACCCATCCAGTTTAATCATATACTATGTTTTTTGTGACATTGATTTCATCAGTATTTCTGAAACTAATGGTTCTCTTCATTAACTGATTATTACCACCTTGGGACTAGAATCTTCTTGCTCCTGTGTTTCTTTGCCTTTTCTTGTTTAGTTTTGTCCGTGCATCCCAGCCTACTTATTGGAGGTAGATGGAGGATTGGAGAGTTGCAGAGATAGAGAAAGGACCTTGTATCAAGTCCAGGCATAACTGTCATTACGTCCAGTCCAGATGTGCGTCTACAAAGAACGCTTTAGCATCTGGGTAGAGCCTAACACAAGACTTTTTGCAAAGATCTTAAGGCTAGTTTTGTTTGAAGTATTTTGATACCTTCATTTACATAGAATGGATTTTGAACCTACCATAATTGTAGACCTGAACATGATATAGTAGTCTTTATTCCTGAAGATAAATAAGATTATAATTAACTGTGGGATCATTAATGGACTAGTACACTAGTCAACAATAAAAAAGAGGGTTAACACAATGTAACAGAGCACTTGTTTGATTCATAAGTCGTGTGGCTCTTGCACTTAATCACGTGACCCTAAGAAGTCATTTAACTTATTTGAGCCTTAGTTTCCACACTTGTCACTTGGGGATAATGTTAATACATATAAAGGAATTCAGGTATGTGGCATTAAAGAGAATTTCAATAAGCTTCCTCATTGTTGATCTGATCACTGATAAGATTGAACTTGAGAAAACATAGAAATCCTCATTTTTAAAACTCCACTACTCAAAGTAAAGTAAGCAAGAGTAGGCAATGAGCAGGAGCTAATGAACATCTCATTCTTTATGGTTGTAGGTTGCTGTCCTAGGATCTAGCAATTTGTTTCCCTAAGAAAACTAAGTTATCTTCATAACTTAGTTATCTTAATAACTAATATTAATAGCATATTAATGATATTATAACTCATTAATATAAAGAAGAAAAGAGAAAATCTTCTTTGTTAAATGTTATTATATTTGTACACTTTTTGAACATGATAATATGCCTTATGGATAATTTCAAAAAATATAGGTGATAAAGTTACCAATTATAATAAAAATATACTATTCAGAATTTGTGTGAAAATAAATTAAGATATATAAGTTCGTGTGTTTGAACTACCTTCAAAATATAAAGCATCTGTATACCCGTTGGACACAATAAGGACTACCCATGATATTAATTGAATTGATCATTACTCATTGTTAATCTCTTGGCTTTCTTAAGAAAATTTATTTTTGTAAATATACCACATTATTTAATGTCACTGAATATTTTGATGGTGCTGTTCAAAGGTCAAATAACTGCCAGAGTTTTAGGGAAAGCTAGGCTTTCACGCATATTTAAGTTTCCAATGTACTTCAGCTCATCATAAAGAAAGATATTACCATTAACCATATACCCTTGCAATAGCAGTTATGTCTGAAAGAAGGAATGTGCCATAGAATATGAGGCATAAATATCTATGTTTCTGTATTAATTATTGATCTAAGGTTAAATGTATACACATGAATGCTGGTGTTCTTGGTTGTAGTGGGTTCAATTTAATTACTTATTTATTCTTTTGTTGTCATCAGTACCCACTAGTGAATACCTACCTTAAGTAAATCTACTGCTTGTTTATCAATACATGGGAAAACACCAGCATTATGGCACAGATGTTTATGTATTGTGCAGAGTTATTATATCAACTTACAAAAGGCAATTCTAATGGCTATGCCATCTGATGTTATATAAATAGTAGTTTTTGAATGTGAAAATGTGAAGATGAGAGACAGAGAGAGCATATACTAGGCATCAAGCACTGTATTAGGAAAGTGAATGTTTTCTGTTCTGCTCTGTGGAGTAGGTAAAGCAGAAACAGAGTTGAGTGAGTAGATATCGCAGGAAGTAAGATTTCTACTCATAACAAAGAACTTTTTCACACAGAGCTGCCTTTGGGAATTCTGAATTTGCCAACATTGGATGCATTTACAAAGAAGCTAGATTTGTTTTTCAGGTATGTTTTAAAGCAGTAGTTTTCAGATTATTTGCAAAATGAAACAATTCTTTCAAATGGAATATTACACAAAAATCCAATCTCTAATACTGAGAGAATCAATAGAACATAACTATAAATTTATCTTATATTTAATATTAACAATAATTTACTTACTCATAATTCAATTATTGGTTTGATGAGAGTCCTGATATTGGTCTCCAGTATGTTAAAATCTGGGATTTAACATTTTTCAGTGTGTGTAGTGTTTGTCTTATTACATATTTTTTTAAATTGTGAAATTCTAATCAAGCATTTGAGTCACCTATGAAGTCCTGGAATATTGTTCTCATATCAACATTGCAGAAAAAAAGTCCTGCCCTGTATTGAGTGGAAGAGGTAACAGGGAGATCTAGATTTAGCTCATTACTGCAAACTTTCTCTAACATTCTCTTCCCAAGCCCAGCTCTCAACGCGCAAACAGGCATACATGTACATGTGTGCACATACATGCATGCACACTACTTAAGGCTGCCCTAGTTTGAAAGCTCTAATTCTTCTGATGAACTATTCATACATAAGAATTAAATTTAGAATGTTTTCATTTAGGGTAAATTTGCATGGAGGGAAACTTGTTTTCATTTTCTGAGCTGAAATTGGTTCACTTAAGATTGTAATATACCAGAAAATCATTATTAGGAATTTGTTTTATATAATTTTATGCCTCTTACAAATTTATAACTTCCAGAAATCCATTTACTTTACAAGGACTGTTTCAAGATGTGGTATTTGTAGTTGGTAACAGAATCTGCATGAAGGAACTAAGACCACAGGAAAGGATTTAACTGTTTTGATTTATGATGTGACTAAAATTGATTTTTTAAAGTCTTAATAAAGAGATGTAAACTCTAATTGCTGATTAACACATTTTTTTTTTCTTTCTGTTAAGCCCTTCACATGGAATAAAATTTGGAGGTCATGTGATAACCTCTCATCTACAGTTTTTCACTGCCTTTGCTTTATAGGTATTTTCTTCATGTTTTAGATGAGAAAGGGAACAGAGGTTTTGGATGACTAGATAATTTTCTGGGGAACGAACACAATGATCCATTTTATTCACAAATTAAACTTCAGAATATTATTGATTTGCTAGTCTTACATTTGATGCTACTTTTCAAAAAATGATTTTATATTTTAAAAGACATTATCTAGTTTTACCTTCATTATAACTCTGGAAAGTGGCATTATTATTGTCATTTTAGAATCGAGATAATTGAATCTTCAAACTATAGCTGTGCCAAGAAACTCAATTTGAGCTTTTATCTAAGGCTCCTTTCACTGGCTCACTGTTGGCCCAGACTTACACCATTTGTTCATCATAAATATGGACCAGATTCATTTCAAGGAAACTGAGGAGGTACAGTACCTGTAGACTTTCAGGAAGCCCTTTGAGTGGTCTTCTGTGTGCTACTAAAGGGTATAGGTTGGGGGTTTATGACTCTTATGCATTTGTGATGCTTTTCATTTTTAACTTGTGGGAGAGTTAATCCATGATTCAGAACCATCATGTAGGTACCCTTTCACGTTCAGAAATGTAGGGGACCCTTGGGGATAAAATGAAACAAATGAGAACTTGGAATGATGTATACCAGTGGTCCTCAAACTATGGTTCCCAGATCAGCAGCATCCACATCACAGGTAACTTGTTAGAAGTACCCGTTCTTTGGCCCCATCCCAGATCTGCTAAATAGGGACTCCTAAGGGCATGACCCCGCAATCTGTGTTTTGACAAGCCTAATGATTTTAATGCAGGTGACGTTTGACAAACACTACTATAGATTCTTAAGCTGCAAGGAGTATTTAGAAACTTATATTATTTCATAGAAAAATTAAAAACTATAGAAAGATAGAAATTCTCAGAGATAGTATACTTAATTGGTTTGTGAAGATTAGTTAAATAAGCAGTCTTTTGTATTTGGTCTCTCAGAACGAACCTTTAGATCTCAATAAACTCTTTGTTAAGCCAGAGCTTTATATTTTCAGAACAGTTTTGCTCTGTGCTTGAACTATGATCACAAAAAAAGTTTCTTTTTGATTTTTCTTTCATGTTAAATTCCTTGTATCTCATGACTATAGAAGAAAAACTAAATTGGCATAGAACTTCATAAAAGAGAGCCCACAACGTTAGAAAGATAGCAGGTCAGTTAAGATGAAATTGTCCTGGGCACATAAGGTCAGAATCAGATATCAACTGAAGTGGTGAAGGAGGCAGGGGAAAAGGTTAGAGTATTTCAAGTCATCATAGCAAGAATATTCTGTAAAAAGTCAATAGATATCTATTGAGTGCATATTGTATGCCATAAAATTTTCTAGGCATTGAGATATTTATCAGTGGGGAAAAAAAGACAAAGATCCCTGCTTAGATAGGTTATATTATATTCAGGGATACAGATGGTATGTGATGAACACTATAAATAAGTGAATTATGATATACATTAGAAATTGATAGCATTATGGAAGAAATATTTAAAAAACAGAAAGGGAATGTGGTGCTAAGATTGTAAAGAGCAATGTTATGGATAATGTGTAAAGTCACATGAGATAGGCCCTCTTTCAATAGAATAGATTTATTTAGCAACTTTTAGCTATGGTTGTATTTGTAGACTGTATGGTGGCTCTGTCTACATCCAGTACTCCCCAAACCTGATGGATTTTATTATCTGGGAAACTCCAAAAAAAAAGTTTAAATTTTATTTTATTTTATTTTATTTTATTTTTTATTTTTTATTTTTTTTTTTTGAGACGGAGTCTCGCTCTGCTCCCAGGCTGGAGTGCAGTGGCCAGATCTCGGCTCACTGCAAGCTCTGCCTCCCGGGTTCACGCCATTCTCCTGCCTCAGCCTCCTGAGTAGCTGGGACTACAGGCGCCCGCCACCTCGCCCGGCTAGTTTTTTGTATTTTTTTGGTAGAGACGGGGTTTCACCATGTCAGCCAGGATGGTCTCGATCTCCTGACCTCGTGATCCGCCCGTCTCGGCCTCCCAAAGTGCTGGGATTACAGGCTTGAGCCACCGCGCCCGGCTAAATTTTATTTTAATGAAAATAGTGTTTTACATAGAAGAGATTTTAAAAACCAATCAATCAATGAACAACAAAAACAAAACTTGAACACACATCTAGGAAAGCATGCAAGTGGATAAAATGAGAAAAAAGGGTAAGGTACTGGCTCAGTTTGAGCAACCGAGACCTAGTTCATTAATACATTTTAGAGCCAGATGCCTCTTTTATGTAGCTTCCGGATCCTGCTGCCAAAGTTGGCTATGTTTTAACAGGACGCTTCCTTCCCCAACACACCCACATATACCAATTAATACTGATAAGTAATTTTCACAAAGGACTTCATGTTTTGCCTTTTTTTCCACTTTCTCTGCTCATTCATTTCTACAGCAAACGGTGGAAATTAAACTTAATCTACTGATGTGTGATCCATTGTCTTTAGGAGACTGTAAATGTCCTCTAACAGGGTTGAGTTGAGGGACGTGAGTTGTCTTTTTAAGAAATTGGCCATAATTACACCCGATTGCCAATAATGCTGTTTGATGTTTTTTAATGGCACATGTTCAAGTATTCTATGAACTTTGGTGTGGATGTCTTGTAATAGTTTTGTGTAAGAGTTTTATTGAGATGTAATTTGCGTACTGTTAGAGGCTGAATTGTGTCTCCCAAAAAGGTATGTTAAAGTCCTAACCTGTAATACCTCTCAGAATGTTCCCTTATTTGACAATAAGTTTACTGCAGATGTAATTAGTTAAGATGAGGTTATACTGGAGCAGAGTTGATCCTTAATTCAACCTGATTAATAGCTGTATAAGAAAAGATAGAGCCACACAGGGAACAGGCTGCTATAAGTGACGACAGAGGAAGAGATGGGTGTATTGTGTCTGCAAACAAAGATTGAGAAGGATTGCCGGCAAACACTAGATGCTAGGCAGAAGTGGGGAAGGATTATTCCTTACAGTTTGGAGGGAGTATGGCCCCTGCTTACTTCTTGATTTTGGACCCCTAGCCTCCTGAACTGGGAGAGAATAAATTTCTGTTCTATTTAGCTGCTCATTTTATCGTGTTTTGTTACATCAGCCCTAGGAAACGACCACACGTGCTAAATATGCAAGCGTTTGAAGTGTATGATTTAATTATTTTTAGTAATTTACAGAGATGTACAACCATCACCACAATCCAGTTTTAGATCATTTCCATTACCCCCAAAAGATCCCTCAGGTTGGTTTGCCGTCAGTGCCCATTACTCTCCACTGCCATCCTCACACATCAACTCATCTGCGTTCTGTCTGGAGATTTGCTTTTTCTGAATATTTCATATAAATAGAATTTTGAAACATGCAGTTTTTATTTGGTTTCTTTCAATTAGCTATAGTTTTAGAGGTTCATCCATACCAGACTTTTATTTTGTTAATGTCAAATTAATTTTCCCCAAGACATTCTACATATAGTGACAAACCCAGGGAAGTGCTTAATGTACTTTTCTGGCCAAGAAGAAAAAGTGTTCAAAGAAAAGGTGAACTGTCGGCCGGGCACAGTGGCTCACGCCTATAATCCCAGCATTTTGGGCGGCCGAGGTGGGTGGATAATCTGAGGTCAGGAGTTCAAGACCACCTTGGGCAACATGGCGAAACCCTGTCTCTACTAAAAATGCAAAAATTAGCAGGGTGTGATGGTGCATGACTGTAGTCCTAGCTATTTGGGAGGCTGAGGCAGGAAAATCGCGTGAACCTGGGAGGCGGAGGTTGAAGTGAGTCAAGATCGCACCACTGCACTCCAGCCTGCGGGATAGAGCGACACTGTCTCAAAACAAAAACAAAAACAAAAACAAAGTGAATGGTCTATTGCATATGACTTAAAACTCTATTGATGGCGTAGTCAAGGAGATATTACTCCATGCCTTTCTTAATTTAGTGTTTCTAAAACCAGAGTTTGTTACAGAATCACCTGGAGGGCTTGTTAGAATACATACTGTTGACCCTCAGTCCCAGAGTTTCTGATTCAGTAGATCTGGGCTGGGACCCAAGAATTTGCCTGAGTAACAAGTTCCCAGATTATGCTGCCGGTTCATGGGGCATCCTTTGAGAATGACTGCATTAATTGAAAGCCAATTTAGTAGTATTAGGGCTCTTTTATTTGTCATGTCTATCATTTCCTGCCTTATTCTCAGTGTCTTATAAGTAGAAAAGATTAACCTAGAGTGGCCTCTAGTCCAAGTACATCTTTGAAAGCTGCATTTAAGTTTTGATAACTATCATCCATGCCTTCTGCAGAATACTGCATCTGCCAAGAGCTTTTGTTTTGCAGAATAAAATTTAAAAATCAATCACCTTAATGTCATCTCTGTGCTGCATGCTTCTTAAGATCATAGTCACTTGTCCTATTTTAAGGGAGTCTCCAATCTACAAAGCTTCTGAGCGTTGCTAGCAATGTATTTTCTTCTTTTTTTCAACCAACAATTTAGTTTGAGTACCCAGTTGCCTAAAAGCACAAGATTGGGCAAGTCTTCATTGAATCTATAATAAACAATGCTTGCTCCTTCCTTCCTTCCTTCCTTCCTTCCTTCCTTCCTTCCTTCCTTCCTTCTTTCCTTCCTTCTTTCTTTCTTATTATTTTTGGAATCATAGACTTACCATTCACTTACCTTTGCTTGTATATGTTTCTTTCCCTTTTTTATTTACCCCGATTGAAAAACAACATGAATGCAGTTGTCTCTTCTGTTTGTTGTGTTGTGTGTAGATTTGTTGCTATGGTGAGAGAAAAGATTTAAATTGAATAACATTAATTTAGGAAAGTTTTACATAGAGTACAGATCAGCATTAGATCCAGGTTTTGTGAGACCTGAAGCTTTTATAAAGAGAGAAAAAAGGAATCAATTTTTAATTAGAAGACAAAAAGTTTATATTTTATGCAAAACAAACTTTTATATTAAGTGAATATTTAGAAGAATGAATTATAAGAAATCAAACAAAAATAAAAGATCACACAATTTAGAGGAATAGCTTTTATTTATTAACTGCCTGACACATCTGTATAATTCTTTTTGTCCTTAGTTTTTGGCTGCGTACTCTGATGGTATCTTCCTATGACACAGGTTTTTAGTATTTTTATTCATAAAATGGACAGTAAATATTGTCTTTTCTCTAGCTTGGTTGATTGAAATTTGCCTTTTATTACTGATAGTTCAGAAAAATTTCTTTCAACTTTACAGCTTGTTATTGATAATGTCATATTAAGGTACAATTTCCTGAGGTACAATAAAACATGAAATTTTACTCCATGACCTTCACATTTTTAAATAGTACTACTACAAGTTTATGCCTTGAAAACACAAATTCTGCTGAATATAATTTCATATGATTTCCATCAAGAAAGAAGGTATAATGCATTTATCATTGTATAAATTGCATTATTGAGTATATTATGGACAGGAGAGAACTTGCTTTGGATTAGACTTCATTAAGGACAAAAGCCTGCACTTAAAATTTTGTGTCATGTCTTATGCTTGAATAATTTTTATACAAATGGACTTTAACTCTGTGTGTTTGAAATACATTTCTTCACTCAATGCTACCCATAAACTTTTGGTGCCAGATACAATGGGACATGTTTTTGTGATGATGCCATGATTTCTAGCCTAGTACTTTTCAGGTCATGAGTCCACTGGGTATGAGTGTTCTAGGAAACGATTCCTAAACCAACAACACTAGCAATAACTTAACTTTACACAAAAGTTATGGGGGAGCCACAGAAATATATCTTGCTGAAATGAAATTACAAATATTCCCAAGCCAAATCCCTTTTGCTTACCTTCCAAAAATGCTCATGGGTTCTCTAAAATCATCTGACACAAAGGGAAGCATGAGTAAGAGGAAGTTGGAGTGGAAAAGGGAACATTCTTATGTAACTGCAGATAAATTATCTCACTTTTGGAAATTTTACAAAAGCACATGGCTATGTGATCATACTGCTGTGACTTTTCCTAGTTCTTTGGTTGAAGGCCATGGCTTAAGTATACATTGACTTCATGGGAAGGGCACCTCTACCATTGCTGCTAAAAAATAGATATCACTTTTTTTTCAGATTGTTTGCTATTGGCGTATGTAAATGTTATTGATTTTTGTATGTTGATTTTGTATCCTGCAACTTTACTGAATTTATTGATTCTAACAGTTTTTTGATGGAGTCTATAGGTTTTTCTCAATATAAGGTCGTATCATTTGCATACAAGGCTAATTTGACTTCCTTCTTTTCAAACTGGATGCCCTTTATTTCTTTCTCTTGCCTAATTGCTCTGGCCAGGACTTCCAATCTTATGTTAAATAAGAGTGGTGAAAGTGGGCATCCTTGTCTTGTTCCAGAACTTGAAAGAAACGCTTTCAAATTTTTCATGTTCAATATGATGTTGGCTGTGGGTTTGTCAAGCAGGCTCTTATTATGTTGAGGTATGTTCCTTCTATACCAAATTTGTTGAGGGTTTTTATCACAAAGGCATGTTGAATTTTATCTAATACTTTTCAGCATCAATTGAAATAATTATATGGTTTTCATTCTTGGTTCTGTTAATGTGGTGTGTCATAGTAATTGATTTGCAAATGTTGATCCATCCTTGGTATAAATCCCAGTTGATCCTGCTGAATGATGTTTTTAATGTGTTGTTGAATTTGGTGTGCTAGTGTTTTGTTGAGGATTTTCGCTTCTGTGTTCATCAATAATATTGGCATGCAGTTTTCTTTTTTGTTGTTGTGTCCTTGTCTGGTTTTGGTATCAGGGTAATGCTGGCTTCATAAAATAAATTTGGAAGTATTCTCTCTTTAATTTTTAAAAAAAGACTTTCAGTAGAATAGGTATTAGCTCTTTATGTTGGTAGAATTCAGCAGGGAAGGCACAGTTTCTGGGCTTTTCTTTGATGAGAGACTTTTATTACCCTTTCAGTCTTGTTATTTATTATTGGTTTGTTGATGTTTTCTATTTCTTCATATTCAGTCTTGGTAGATTTTTATGTCTAGGAATTTATTCATTTTCTTCTCAGTTTTCAAATTTGTTGGCATATATTGTTCATAATAGTCTCTCATGATTCTTTGTATTTTTGTGATCTCAGTTCTTATGTCTCTTATTTTCATTTTTTATTTTATTTGGGTCTTTTTCTCCTAGTCTAGCTATAGGTTTGTTGATTTTGTTTATCTTTTCAAAAAAACTACATTTTTTTTTTTTTTTTTTTTTTTTGAGACGAGTCTCGCTCTGTCACCCAGGCTGGAGTGCAGTGGCCGGATCTCAGCTCACTGCAAGCTCGGCCTCCCGGGTTTACGCCATTGTCCTTCCTCAGCCTCCCGAGTAGCTGGGACTACAGGCGCCCGCCAGCTCGCCCGGCTAGTTTTTTTGTATTTTTTAGTAGAGACGGGGTTTCACTGTGTTAGCCAGGATGCTCTCGATCTCCTGACCTCGTTATCTGCCCATCTCGGCCTCCCAAAGTGCTGGGATTACAGGCTTGAGCCACCGCGCCTGGCCTCATGCATTGCTTTTTTAAGTCTCAATTTCATTTATTCTACTCTGATTTTTTATTATTTTTTTTTTCCTTCTCCTAGTTTTCTGTTTGATTTTTTTTTCTGACTTTAATGGTTCCTTGAGGTTCATTGTTAGGTTATTTATTTGAAGTCTTTCTACTTTTTTGATTTATATGTTTATTGTTATAACTTCCCTCTCAGTATTACTTTTACTGTATCCCATAGATTTTGATGTATTGTTTTTCCATTTTCACTTGTTTCCAGAAATGTTAAAATTTTCTTTAGAAATCCTCTTATTTACAGCAAAGTTGATGAAACTTGAGGTCGTTAAGTGAATAAGTGAATAAACCAAGCACAGAACATATTATATGTTCTCATTCTCATTCATATGTTAGAGCTAAAATAAGCCAAGCACAGAACATATTGTATGTTCTCATTTATATGTTGGAGCTGAAAAGTAGATTTCATGAAGATAGAGAGTAGCTATCAGTGGCTATCAGAGGCTGGGAAGGAGAGGAAGAAAGGAGTTGAACAACAGTTGATTAATGGGTATAAATATACAGTTAGATAGAAGAAATAAGACTTGGTGTTTGATACGTCAGTAGAGTCACTACTGTTAATACTACTGTAGTGTACATTTCAAAATGGCTTAAAGAAAATAATTCAAATGTTCCTAGCATAGAGAAAAGATAAATATTGAAGGGGATGGATATGCCAATTATCCTGATTTGATTCTAACAGTGTATCAAATTTTTACATGTACCTTGTAAATATTGACATCTGTTATGTATCTATACAAAAATAATAAAATAAATTTTAAAAATAGCTCAATAATATAATGTAGGAAAAGAAGAAGGAGGAGAAAATGGAGGAGGAAAAGGAGGAGGACAAGGAAGAGGAGGAAGAGGTGCAGTAGTACAAGATTTTTTTCAGATGGGAGAAATTATGTGTGTGATCTATGAGAGGAGGGTTAATTCTTCTTCATTTTATAAAGTTGTCCTGACTAGACTTGAAATTACAATCAGAGATACAGGGCTTTCTGTGATTTGTATTTTGCTGGTATTTTAAAGTATAATTTGGGAGGGATAGATGAGAAAGGAGACTTGATTAAGATGCTTGAAGCCTACAATTAAATTTCATATGATTTTCAGAGGCAATTTTAAATTGTTTAGGACTTATAAGATGAGATATGGCCGTGATTAGCATGGTGACTCACAAAGACGTTTCTCATCTTTGTTGGTAATAGATTGGACGTAAACGATGGAGCCCCTGACTGTGTGTGGCTCCCTCCTTACATGCTTTCCAGTTTTCCATTATCCATAGACCTCTTAAAAGCTTTGCCCAAAAACGCACTTTTCAAAAAGTGCCCATTTTCCTAGGCTATCAAAATATTGTAAAAATGAAAAGTAAGATGTACTCTGCTTATTTCTTATTCATTGTGTATCCTACTCACTTCAGGCTGCTATAACGAAGTACCATAGACTGGGTGGCCTGTAAGCAACAGTTATTTATCTCGCACAGTTCAGGAGGCTGGTGCAAGTCCAAGGTCAAGGTGCCTGCAGATTCAAAGTCTTATGAGGGCCTGGTTCCTGGTTCACGGGCCGTATTCTCACTGTGACCTCACATGGTGGATAGAGCAAAATAACTCTCTTGGGGTCTCTTTTATGAGGGTACTAATCTCATTCATGAGGGATCATGATGTATTCATCTTCCAAAAGCCCTACCAATGAATACCATGACATTGAAGGTGAGGATTTTACATATGAGTTACAGGGTGAATCAAACATTTAGTCCATAACGTGTATTATATAACCTACAGATTTGTATTTAAAATTCTTTTATCACTCTGAAGGAGCACATGCAGTCTACATTATACACATAACAGTTGTCACAATATTGTCATTAACTATTTGTCTCTCTTTTTTTCTTAATAACCTTTTATTCATATAACATACTTATTGAGCACCTATTATGTGCCAGGTGCTATGGATACATCTGTGAAGTAAAACTCAAAAAATTGGCGTCTTTATGGAGCTTACATTTGAGCATATTTTATTCCTGAGAACAAACGAAACATTGCCATTTTAATCTTGGTTAGCTAGCATTTATCTGAGTTGAAATTAGTTTATCCTTGGAATATAATTTTTCCTTTATAATTAAATGTAAGTCATATTTAATCTCCTATTCATGGTCAAGTCAGAGGAGTTCTAAGTTACAACAATAATCTGCATTTAAATAAAAATTCCAGCCAGCATCTATTGCATAGCATGAAAATCATATTTTTACAAAATGTATTATTCTGAATATATAACTTACTCTATAGTTAAATATAAAAGTGTTTTAGATTTTTTTGTCACATAAAGGAGCAAAATGATTTGTCACATTAAAAGTATGGACCTTTCTGAATGAGGAAAATAAGTGATTTTGAGCCATTATAATTGCTTTTTAAATTGTATTTCTAAAATATAACTGCTTTTTAAAGTTTCACTTCTAAAAGACATTTTGCAAGACACTAAAGGTCACTCATTGAAGAAAAAAAAAGGCTGATTCTCAAACCTACATGTGAATGTCATGCTTCATATCAATGTCATTATTCAGCATCTAAGTTTCACAAAGATAGAGAGAATGCTGTATCATTTTATACTGATAATAGCCCAATATCTGCTAGTTACTTTCCTTTCCTCATATTATTGCTACAGTTTTCAACAGATAAGAACATTGAGATCTGAAAAACACTTCTGTAAACTTAGAATTAGCACCACAAATAATTTTATTAACAAAACCAACAGATGTTTAATATTATCTAAAATAAAATCTCTGCTGGCTATTGTGGCTCATGCCCTAATCCCAACACTTTGGGAGGCCGAGGCAGGTGAATCGCTTGAGTACAGGAGTTTGAGACCAGCTTAAGCAACATGGTGAAAACCCATCTCTACAAAAATACAAAAATTAGCTATGCATCGTGGTGCACTCCTGTAGTCTTAGCTACTAGGGAGGCTGAGGTGGGAGGATCGCTTGAGCTAGGGAGGAGATTGCAGTGAGCCAAGATTGAGCTGCTGCATTCCAGCCTGGGCAACAGAGTGAGACCCTGTTTCAAAAGAAAAAAAGAAAATCTCAGTTGTAAGGCAGCAATATGAAAATTAATTATGTTAAATATATCTGTTGTGGAGAGCCACGACAATTGTATTCCTAACTTCTCTTTTGCTCTCTAGAAGCCGGAGGGAAAGATGTTCTTGATTATCATAATTTCTTTTTCTTTGAAGCAAATAGGTATATCAGTTCATGAAGAGGGGCATGGTATCATGAAACTATTACCAAAACCACCCTAACGGGTGTTTTTACATAAGATATCAGGGGTCATCAAGAGCTTAATGCTATACTGAGATTAAAGAAGTTCCTCTCGGTATGCAGAGGGAGACGGTTCACATGAGAAGCTTCTGGATTATCTGGTGGTCAAGAATACAACAAACTTAAAAATTAAATTTTTACAAAGGGTATAAATAATTAGCAATATCCCTTAGAAGAACTCTTATTATTATTTTTAGTTTTAAATAACAATATAAGTGAAAATATTTTGCCAGTAATAAAATTCTATGCAGACATTAATGATCACTCTTCCTCTTGATGCCATGTTTGGTTAGGTTTTTGATTAGAAATTGCAGTTGTGGAAGAGGACAGAGAGCCTATGTCGTGGTATAAAAACTGGAAGACAAAAAAAAGCTCTATGCTCTGGAACAGTGTTACCCAAATGTTCAGATATAAATGACTAAGTTAAGTCAATTTCAAAATCTGAAAAATGGCATAGTGCCGCCTATTCTTTGAAATTTTGTTAAGAAAATTAAAAGCCTACAATGTAGATTATTAACCCCATTTTACAGGAAGAACATAATCTATGATCTAGATTATTAAAAGATCATAATCTATGATCGAGATCATTACAATGTAGATTATTAACCCCATTTTGTAGGAGGGGCGTCATCTCAGATGAAAGAACAGACCTGTGTATTGAACATGTTTAGCTTGATAAAGTACTCTTTATCTTTTTTTTTTTTTTTTTCTATTTTGGTAAAGCAACTGGGTACTTGGGCATGGATTGAGAATGCTGGTATTTGGGAATCTCCGCTGTGACTCCCAGCCTCTGCTAGATTGGAGTAACTTCTTACCAGGTTGTGTTTACCTTAGTACAGAATTGCATTTCTATGACCGTCAGGCAGGTGGACTGTCAAATGTGCTAGGAAAAGTGAAGTGAAACCTGTCGTTAAGCCTTAAGGGTAGCCAGTGCACTTTCCATAGGAGGCCCCAAGCTTATACCTAGAGACAGTTGCACAATTTTCCTTGGAAAGTATTTCAGAATCCGTGTAGATGTTCAAAAAAGAATGCAGAGTTCTTCCTCATAAAATCTGAGATATCAGGGTATTCTTAACACAGACGTTAAAGGCTCTAACACAGTCTCACCTTAACAGGTGATTTACTTTATTGATCAGTGAAGGGCACCCCAGATAGCTAAATGAGATGGCTAAATCTTAAGAAACTGATAGGAGTGTCCCAGTGAATGAGAGTATTTTTGACCCCAAATAAAGTGTGTGTTGCTGTTATTCAGCTGAGTTTTAGAACACAGGTAATCATTACCTAAGTGACAAATGTATGCTACCATCTCTCAGCATTTAGTTGCCTCCTATTCTCCCTCCCAAGAGTCAACCTTCTGGATCTCTTCCCTTCTTACTGGTTCTGAATTTGTTTTGAAAGTAACGCACATCGTGTTTGTGTGTGTGTGCGTGTGTGTGCGTGTGCACATGTGTGTGTATGACAAATAAATCTGCCTTACTAATTGAAGATACCCCTTTTATTATTATTCTTTTCTTTGAAACAGAGCTTCGCTCTTGTTTCCCACGCTGGAGTGCAGTTGCACGCTATCAACTCGTTGCAACCTCTGCCTCCCAGGTGTAAGTGATTCTCCTGACTCAGCCTCCTGAGTAGCTGGGTACAGGCGCCTGCCCCCACACCCAGCTGATTTTTATATTTTTTTGTGGAGACGGAGTTTCACCATGTTGGTCAGGCTGGTCTCAAGCTCCTGACCTCAGGTGATCCACCCACCTCGGCCTCCCAAAGTGCTGGGATTCCATGCGTGAACCACCGCACCTGGCCCACTCTTTTTAATACTATGAATATTCTTGTAGTAGAAGCTAAGAAAGTATATTATATACAGACTGATAAGAAAACAAAAGAGAACGAATTCATGTGCCTTCTCAAGTAGCAAACCCCGTAGTGAGAACGGATAGGGCAGTTTTGACATCCTAATCATTTGGTCTCTGATATCTTTATCCCTCAACCAGTGGAAAGAGAGAAAAGGGCCAGAGCAAACCTCCTACTCATTTCACATGTAAAATCAGGAGTGGTTCATACTCCAGGTACCTACATCTTAGCTACATGGCCACATACAGTTGGAAATAGGTCTGGGAAATGTGTTTTCCACCTGAGCAAGCATGTGCCTCAGTGAAATTCAGGAGTTCTATTAGGAAAGGGAATAATGAATATTGGTGGACCAACAGTAGCCTCTCTCCTTTCTTCTCAGGAGTCAAGTACTTATTCCCATGGAACATTCTGAGATAACAGCATCGAGGAAACAAAGATCAAAGAGGGTGGTGTGCTGTGGGGGTGAAAATATTTTCGGGTGGGTGACTAATAAATTAATTTTTAATGCTGTGATTTTAAATGGGAATGCCACTCTATATTTTAAAAGCTCAGTCTTCACCAGGTGTCTTTGGGAGTCCCAGAAACCATTTTCAGGGTTTTGTGAGATCAAAGCGGTATTTGTAATAATTCTAGGACATTGCTGACTTTTTCTCAGTCTCATTCTCTCATGAATGTGCAGTGTGCTACATCAGCGCTCTGAAGGGTAATGGAATGTGTGCCTGTGTATGCGTCTGTCTAAACACTTCTCAGTGGTAATTTCTAATATAAGTAGTTTTATAGATATACCCCACATAAAGAAAAGCTCTTGGGGTCCTTGATAATTTTTAAGAGTATAAAAAGATCCAATAATCAAAAAGCTTGAAAATGGTTATTCTAAAGTATAAAGCATGTTACTTTCTGAAAGTTGTTTTTCCTTTTTTTTTTCTTTCTTTCTTTTATTTATTTATTTCTTTATTTGAGACAGGGTCTCTCTCTGTTGCCCAGGCTGGAGTGCGGTAGTGCGATCTTAGCTTACTGCAGCCTCCACCTCCTGGGTTCAAACAATCCTCTAACCTTAGTCTCCAAAGTAGCTGGTCCTACAGGCATGCACCACCATGTTCAGATAATTTTTGTATTTTTTTTTTGTTGTGGGTACTGAGTTTCACCACATTGCCCAGACTGGTCTCAAACTCCTGGACTCAAGGGATCTGCCCACTTTGGCCTCCCACATTGCTGGGATTACAAGTGTGAGCCACTGTACCTGGCTACCTTATGGACTTTCAAATCCAACATATTTCTTTAACAAGTCATTTGATTAAATACATCTTTAAAAATTTATGAAAATATTGTTTAACTCGGGGTTTAGCATCCAAATGCTGATTCATACTGCTAGGAAAACATTTTCTTGTTGTGACAATCAGTATATGATGTAGTTTTTCAGTAGTACTTTGTAGTATTTTAGTATTTTTAGGGGTGCTCAAAATCAAATCATGAACAGAAAATGGCAATTGCTTTTCAGCTTTTCTCCTCTTATGAAAAACAATTTCTTCTTCTCAGGAAGGTTAAAGGTTTACAGAAAAGTTTGGGTTATTAATGTTTCTTCATTCTACCTGATGTGTGTTAAAACACACACACACACACACGCACAACTTTGAAGTTCTATAATGACAGTTAATTTTGTAATTTCTCAGAATTTTCTCAGCATTGAGCTAGATAAAGTCTTTTCATTTTGACCTACCATTTCAGTAGATCAACAGTGTTTTACATGCTGGCATTACATCACTAAGTGCTGAGATGTTTGAGAATTGTATGCCCTCTTAGAAACCTGATAATAAAGTAAACTTTGATTTTGGCTTTTACACATCTAGCATTTTCATACCTTAATAATTTTGGTCTTCTTCAGTAATTAATCTTAAAGGAAGTTTTGAAGGCCTTGAATTTAGAAACAGACGTGCATCCATTACCTTACGAGACTTTTGAGGGGGCACTTCTAAATTATTTTTTTATTTCTCTAAATTGGAGGACAGAAGTAAATTTAGGACAGGCACTGGGCATTCAGTGGAGAGTAAATGTCAACTACTACACAATACTAGGCCTAAACTACATCAACAGCTCATTTTAAAATGAAGATATGGCTAACTATGTTGTTTGTTATAGGAAAATAAGGAGTGTCTCTTGCACCAGAATCTTAGAGCAGGCACTATGTAGGATGATTATTTCTGTCTTTAGTTTTCCTTATTTTTTACTGTCAGTTTCTTTTTTTTAACTTTTAAGTTCAAGGATACATGTGCAGGTTTGTTACATAGGTAAACTTGTGTCATTGGAGTTTGTTGTACCGATTATTTCATCACCCAGCTATTAAGCCTGGTACCCATTAGTTATTTTTCCTGATCCTCTCCTTCCTAATCTTTACCCTCTAAAAGGCCCAAGTGTATGTTGCTCCCTTCTATGTGTCCATGTGTTCTCATCATTTAGCTCCCACTTACAGGAGAGAAGATTTACTGTCCCTGTGTTAGCTTGCTAAGGATAATGGACTCCAGCTCCATCCATGTCCCTTCAAAGGACATGATCTCATTCTTTTTTATGGCTGCATAGCATTCCATGGTGCATATGTACCACATTTTCTTTATCCAGTCTATCATTGATGGGCATTTAGATTGATTCTGTATCTTTGCTGTTGTGTAGTGCCGCAATGAACATACACATGTGGAACAGAACAGAGAACCCAGAAATAAGACCGCACACCCAAAACTATCTGCTCTTTGACAAACCTGACAAAAACAAGCAATAGAGAAAGTATTTCCTGTTCAAAAAATGGTACTGGGAAAACTGGCTAGTCATATGCCAGTTTTTTTGAAGATTGAAACTGGACCCCTTCCTTAAACCATATACAATAAGTAACTCAAGGTGGATTACAGACCTAAATGTAAAACCCCAAAGTATGTAAAAAGCCTGGAAGACAACCTACACAATACCTGCCAGTTTTATCAAATTACAGTCATTGCCAGGCTACAAGACTAAAAACGTTTTGAAATTCCCAGGACAATACAAGACCAGTTTCATAATTTATATATTACACTGAAATTTTCTGTACTCTGATGTTACAGCTTAGGTTCATTCTTACCAAATTTACTAGTACTGGTTATTGGGGATTCCATGAAATAGACATATGTTAGCGTATATGTTTCATGGTGAAATGTTTCAGGGTTTGGATGTGTAATGTTATTTAATTTGTTTTTCATTATGTGATCAGCATTACATCGGGCAGTTGAGACAGAGTCAACCTCATAGTCTAAGGACCTGGATTTTAGCCTGTATCCCTATTAGGAGGTTGCATGTATTTAGATAAGTGATTTAAATCACTTGCACTACAACTTTCCTGTCTTCCACATATGAGATGTGCAATTTTGGGCAAGGCACTATCCTCTCTGGGCCTTAGTTTTTTGTCATCTGTAAAATAAGGATATAATATTACTTATTATATAATATTTTTATTTAGGGATATTACCCCAATAAAATAGAGATATAATGTAACTTATTATAAGATTGTTGCATGTTATGAGAATTAATGTCTGTAAAGTGCATAGAGCAATGGCAGGCACATGTACACTATAAGCATGTTACCCACGATTACCATGTGTAAAATGAGGTAGTTCTCTGGATCACTTCTGAAACTACTTCTAGCTTTTATATGTTTATTTAATTGAAGGATTAAAAAGACAAACTCATAGTTTCATATTTTTGGTAGGAAATCACATCAATTGTTAGCTTGGCCCAAACGTGATTGTCATGGTTCACATTGTTGCTTGCACAGTCTACCAGGTGTCCCAGACCTGTCCTGCACACAGGGGGACACCTTCCCCTTGCTCTCTGATCACAAGGTGCTCCTTTTTTCAGATTCATGGGAAGACTTTTAAGCAAAAATTCCATGGAGTCCTGCTCTCAGTACTCGGCTTGACTGTCTTGCAAGCCTCTTGTTGCCTCAAGCCCAAGGAAGTAACCTCAGGCTGAAAGGCTTTCTAGGGCTCTTTAACCTCAGAGTGGACACAAACTCAGATGTGCTTCAAACAACTAAGTCCAAGCTTTAAATACTTTACACAGCTGATTAGGAGTTCAGGGAACACATAATGCATTTTGAAATTTAAAATTGGTGCAAGGTAAGAATTAATGAACTCTTGTCAGAAGTTTTTCTACCAGGAGCTCTCTCCAGCCTATAGTCCACCATAATCTGAAAGGAGTATGGCTTTCCACAAGTGAACTCCTTTTAGCGTCCCTCCCATAGTGGAATTTCAGAACTCCTCCCTAAAGTCAATGAGACAGGAAAGAGCAAGCTGTCCCTAACACCTCCAGAAAATTGAGATGAAGAAGGTGAGTCTCCAACTACAGCCTAGAGATTGTTTCATATTATGGTACGGAGTCACTGACCACTTCTTAGTTTTCAGTCTGTAGGTTTCAGAAAAGAATATTTGCTTTAGTTTTGTGTATTAAGAGGCTACTTGAAGTACGTGTGTGTGTGTGTGTGTGTGTGTGTGTGTGTGTGTGTGTGTGTGTTTAAAAAAATTACTAACTTGCATTAAGGGAAAATTCAATTTTCCATCTCCAAATAAAATTTGAAAACAAGCAAACAAACAACAAGAAAACAAACAACAAATGTATGGCAGCTTTTACAATGAGAGTGACTATTGAGGTTGTGTGTGTGTGTGTGTGTGTGTATGTATTTAATTATTTACTTTTATTTACATTTACTTTACCACATTCCATTAAAAAATTTGCCCTAATTGATAGATTTTGCTTATATAAACCTACCCTCCTGTATTAGGCTGTTCTTGCATAGCTATGAAGAAATACCTAAGACTGGGTAATTTATAAAGAAAAGAGATTTAACTGACTCACAGTTTTACAGGCTTTACAGGAAGCATGGTGCTGGCATCTGCTTTGGCTTCTGTAGAGACCTCAGGAATCTTACAGTCATGGTGGAGCAGGCATATCACATGGCCAGAGCAATGCCACACACTTTTAAATGACCAGATTTCATGAGAACTCACTATCATGTGGACAACATGAAACCACTAGGGATCTGCCCCCATGACCCAAACAACAGGCCTCACCTCTAACATTGGAGACTATATTTCAACATGAGATTTGGGTGGGGACAAGTATCCAAACGATATAACTTCCCATCATAGATTGTGAAGGTTGTTTTTCATTCTTATTTTGCCTTGTTTGTGATTTAATAACCAGAAGCTTTCTGTACCTGTTTAGGGGGAAGAGTGCTACAGGGGGTTACGGTGTGGTGGATATACCTCAGGAAGACATTAAGAATATAGTTCCCATATAAAATCAAACCCATAAAATACAAACTTCTGCCAAGTGGTTTGTTCCCTCTTGTTAATTTTCATTTTGAAATAGTTTTAAATTTACAGAAAGTTTGGAAAAGAGTACAAGGAGCTCCTTTATACCCTTCACCTAGATTCCCTAATAGTTAACATTTTATTACCTTTGCCTCTTTTCTGAAGCTTTTAAGAGTAAGTTGCAGACATGATGCCCATTACCTTTTCATTTTTCCCCAATATTTTCTCAAAAAAATGTTCAAACATACAAAAACATTGAAAGAATTTTGCACTGAGTACTTCTAAACCCACTGCCTAAATTTACCATTAACATTTTACTGTATATCTTTATTAAGTTAATTATCTATATATCCATCCATTAACTCTTCCCATTAATTTTAAGCAATTTTATTGGTAAACCAATTTGCTTACTATAAAATTCATCCATTAAATAATTTTAATCCATGCTCAAATCACAGGAAGTCGTTGTATGTTTTGGTAAATTTTAATGAAGGAACACATTTCTGGGGATCAGTTCCTCTTATCTTGTCAAAGGGGACTGATCTCAGCTAGATGCTTTAGCTTATATTGTAGCACCTGCTGTCCAGTGACTGAAGTCTGGGAAAATCACATAACCTCTCTAAACATCAGTTTTTAGAAATATGAAATGAGGCCATTTGACCCTTTGATTAGTAAATACATTTATTGTGACCCTAAAATCAATACATTCTAAACTTTAGGATTCCTGTTTCTGGTTATTCCATGGAGATCTGTATTACACCTTTTGTTTGCTTTGCTCAAAATTAATCCTGATGACATCATGTGGAGTAAGTTAGCTTGAGCATTTAAGGGGATAAAACACTTATGCCTTAAGGACTCTTTGAGAGCGAATCATTTATACAGAGCATTTGCAGTATTCTTTTGTGAAATGGAATCTTGCTGTTACTAATGCAGAAGCCTGCTGGTATATGCTCAGACTGTACATATTAGCCAGCTGGTGGCTGAATCCTGACTATTGAGCTGCGTAGAATTGAAATAATTAATTTTCCTGGAGAAAGTACATTATGTTGTAACTTTTTGGATTGGTGACTGTAATCTGTAATCACCAGGGAATTTATTTAGATTTGCAATTATGCTAGAGTTAGTAATTTATAGTAAAGAGATAGGAGTTTGCTAAAGAGAAGGCATGGAGCTGTGAGTTTTCCATTAATAGTTTTGTGAACCTTGTATAATACCGAAGGTGTTAGTACGGAACTATTAGCTAAATAGTCAGTTCATGTTCGTCTTACCTAATGAATGCAGAACTTAACATGTTCACCTAGAGAGTTTCCCATTTATTTTAAATATGGTTCTCTTTTGCATATAAAAAGTGTTGCTACGAAACCTTATATTTTAAAGAAGTATAACTACAAATAATAGCGTTCTATTTTTTAAATATATATTCTAGTAATATAATTCTTATTGTGCCTGAAAAGTACCATTTCATCACTTATATGCTGTATCTTGAATGAAAGAACATGTGAATTGATTCTTTAAAATTATATATTTCCTTTCAATAACAAGTTTTTTTAAAAAAAGCATATTTATACTAATACTTACTAAATATTTCAAAGAGATATGCATACATGATTATGTGAGTTACTTATTGATAAGCCCAGAAAGTAGATACGACTGATAGAAGGTCATAAAAGTTATCAGGAAGCCTTTATCTTCTTTGTTAAATAGAGCTTTCTTTAAACTTTGTAACCCTTTAACAAACTTGTGGTTACAATTCTTCTGAATTGTATCATTTATAACATTCAACTTTTCATGAAACGCTGATGCTTACATGACCAACAGTTACTGTTTTTTTAAAAAGGAAATTATCTTGTTTCATATCGATATTATAGGATAAAATGTCTAACTTTTATATTTGATAATGACTATAGTCTGATGATTCTATATTCTTGGGGCTTCAGATTAACAACTGTTTAATCTGAATGTTTGTTTCAGTATGTTTCAGAACTCTGAATATGTTTATAACCAGAGAAAGTTAATTCAAGACCTGTACAGTATGAAATACAACATCCTCAGCAGGATCAAGCTATCATATTAATATTTCTTCAATAAAACATAGAGATGTTTGCTCCAGACGAGATCAAAAAAGACTAAGTAACTTCACATCAGTTTAGAAGTTAGTTGTCAGTTAATAAAGTTTGTATTAATACAAGTGTTTTTGGTTTTCAGAACTTACGCATTTTAGAATTGCAGATAAAGAATTGAGGGCTAAATATGGGCTGATTATTTCATATTGTATTTTGGGGTGAGTTCTATAAAGCCTCTTCAAATGAGCTATTTAAATTAAGTATATATTCTTCAAACATCAAATGTTAAATGTAAGGAAGCAATATATTTTTAAAGGATCTCACATATGTGTGTTTCTGATGAACATATTAACTACATTCAGTTAAAGTAAGTTAAAATAAGAGTCATCTGCAGCTCTGTTTAATATATTTGAGTCTGTACCTTAATTTTTTCTTTTTCTAAAATTCAATTAAATTCAAAATAGCTGGAAATTCCTGCAAATTTTTTTTTTTTTTTTTTTGAACTGGAGTTTCACTCTGTTGCCCAGGCTGGAGTGCAGTGGTGCAATCTCAGCTCACTGAAACCTCTGCCTCCTGGGTTCAAGCAATTCTCGTTCTTTAGCCTCCTGAGTAGCTGGATTACAGGCGTGCACCACCATGCCTGGCTCTGTGTGTGTGTGTGTGTGTGTAGTATTTTTGGTAGAGACGGGGTTACACTGTGTTGGCCAGGTTGGTGTCAATTTTCTGACCCCAAAGTGCTGGGATTACAGGCGTGAGCCACCGCACCTGGCCCCCTCCAAGTTTTTAAATAAATTTTGGTTGTTCATAAGTTGAAAAATAGTATTACAAGTGAGTATTATTATTGCTTAAAATAAACATTTGAGTCCCTTTTCTCATGGAGAATTTTACCGGATATAATTTCAAACTAAATACCTATTAAACTAAAGAAATGTAGAGAAATATGATTTGGGACCAGAAATTCATATTTAGTAATTGTTATAAGGAAAAATTAGATATTTCTTCATAAATAGAAGCATTGATTATTTGAAGTCAAATATTGTTCCAGAAGTTGTGATAAACTAAGAATATAAAAATACTTTCTGCAAAATGCTTATTAAAGAATAATTAAAGTTTAAATTCTAATATAAAACAGACTTTTAAAAACCTTGATTTGAAGATAATTCGGATAAGGTCAAATAAATGATATTAAATAAATCATTCTATTTATTTAATTTTGAAAAAGTGGATAACAATGTAAAAGATCCTGGAGTTGGTTCTTAGCTTAAAAAATAAATGAGATAATCTTTGAGACATGGATATATAAATGCCCATTAAATTTTCTTTGAGAACAATTGAGAAAAGGACTGTATTTTAATATAGCATACTTAAAATCAAAATGTTTAAACAGATTTTACTTTATGTGTAAATGTGGTGGCAAATTTGATTATTTTTAATTGATGAATATGTCCTGCATTTTGTATTTTTATTGATGTACTAAAAATGGAAGGTAATCTGAAACAAATAAGTTTTAAAAAATGCATCCAGATTCCAGAATACATAGCAGATATTTGTGGATAGATATATGAATGAATATCATTAAGTGACCTTCTGCATAATATTGGGATCATGATACCACTGCATAGACTTACTTCATTTTATTTCCTGCAAAACTAACAGTTCAAGCTTCGATTATTTGTTGAATGTAAGTTATTCATACTATAATGGAAGGAAAAGATTTAAAACTTTTAAAAACTTTTAAATCCAGATTTTCAGAGTTCTCTTTAAATAATAAACTAGATCTGTTTGATAAGAGTGCATGTGTATTGAAAACTAAAATAATTGTATTTCATTGCTTATTTCTGGAAACATTCAGCTATATTCTGCTAGGTAAAAGTATCCTGATTATTCATTGTATCTACTGAATGCTCTTTGAACCCAAAATTATACTTATTGAAATTTATCTTGCAGATATACAAGGGATTTTTATTATGGCCACGTTAAAAATATCAAAATATCTTACATCATCTAATGATCATCTTTTGGAAGATTGTCAAATTATATTACATGTATGCAGTGGAATTAAATATAGTTATAAAAATATAAGAGTGATTTATCTGTACTGAAATATTTTTTATTGTTATTTTGGGAGTATGCTGAAATGTTATGTGAAAAAAAGCTGGGTGCAGAAAAATATGTATATTAGGCTACCATTCATAAAAAGAGAGACAGTGGGTTTGTATGTATGTTCACATCTGTATTGGCTTTTATATTTAAGAAATTTCTCTAAAGAGGGAAAATAACAAATTACAATGTTTACCTGTTGGAGAGGATGGGAACTTAGAGGTAAGCAGGATACTTTTTTCTATATATGACTTTATATTATTTTTTGTTTTTACTTTTTTTTAACTTTCAAGTTCAGGGGTACAAGTGCAGGTTTTTTACATAGCTAAACTTCTGTTATGGGGGTTTGTTGTTCAGATTATTTCATCACCCAGGTATTAAGCTTAGTACCCATCAGTTATTTTAGTACCTGATCCTCTTCCTCCTCCCACCCTTTATTCTATGAAAGGCCCCAGTGTGTGTTGTTCCCCTCTATGTGTCCATATGTCTTCATCATTTAGCTCCCACTTATAAGTGAGATATACCATTTTATATGTTTTGATGTATATCATATAATAGTATAACTTATTTTTATACTTAACATTTTTAAAAGTATTGTGACTGATTTTCCCCACGTATTCATTCAAGATACTAATCATTAAAAACCCACCTACACTGTGTCTCTATGCTTATGCAGGCTATAAGATCGGAGACCCAGGAGAATAGGTTATGCTCTCCTGGGCTAAAAGAGGGAAAGATCCATGTCTCAGTTATTTCAGGTTGCTATAACAAAATGCCAGAATTTGGGTAGTATATAAATACCAGAGTTTATTTTTTGTGGTTCTAGAAGCTGGCAAGTCCAAGATCAACGCACTAGCAGATTCAATGTCTGCTTGGTATCCACACTTTGGTTCCTGGAATGACACTGTCTCCCTATAGCCTCACAAGTTGGAAGGGGCAAACTAGATCCCTTATGCCTATTTTAGAAGTGCATTTATTCTCTTCATGAGGGCTCCAACCTCATGGCCAAAATACACCACCTCCAAATACTGTCACATTGGTGATTAGTTTTCAATGTATGAATTTGGGGCTAGGGAACACAAACATTCAGACCATAGCAACCAATAGGACCTTGTTTTTTAATCAAGCAAGGAGTGGTGAATTAATAATATTCCATAGTTTTGACATTCTTGTTCTACGTAGTTTGCTAGGAGTTTCTTTAGATTTAGAACTGCATAAGAGAAAGACAGGGAATCTTTTTAAATTTATATTATAGATATTATACCTGATAGTTAAATCTATATTTTTACATGTATATGAGTGGATTTCATTAAGATGAATAAGAAAAAACTAACAAAAAGATTTAAAATATTAAAGCATTATATGAATTACAATTTTTAAAAATGCTTATGTGCCCAATCCTACGTGGTGAATTGAACAAGTACTTGAAATATTTAGAGATGGTTGATTAAGATGCAAGTTTTATCACTTGTTGACTATTTGACATTAATCACTTTAAATAAAGTGTAATTTCTTTTCTACTCAGAATATAATCTTTTGGAAACAATTCTAACAAATACTATTACAAACTAGGCTGTTATTTGATATACTACATAGTTTTGCATTTCAGTGAACTATAGACTAGAGGGAAGTTTGTATTGAATAACTACTTCCAGGGCTCATAAGAATTGTTTCTTTCTGCCAATATATAAAAGAATGTATAGTCAGTGTCCTGTGTCTCATTCCATAAAATCTAATGTTCTTCTGATTGTACATAAAAAGATGATGGGTGTCTGAATGAAACAATTTTTCTTTCTCAAACTGTGAACATAATATCCTATCTATTCATTATTTTGTTCTTTAATATGCTATAATTTAAAAATGTGTGATTGGCATATTGCAGAGAATATTAAGTGACATCACATATCTATGTTATTGTTATACATCAGAATTATTTTGTCTTTCAGCAGCATGCCTGTTCCAATGGATGACCCTACAATTGTTCCTCAATTTAAAAAGATGTATAAATATTTAATAGAATTAAAGACATATTAAATCTATTTTTGAATATGCACACTGACTAAATAGCATAATCTTTTGGAAACATAGAGGGTAGAGGAGCACCATCTATCATTTTCCTTTAGCCATCCTATTAATACAGACTGCTGAAAACTACCTATATCATGTAGATATTGCATTATTCAGCTCCCTAGCAACGGTTAATGTTTGCCGAATTCCCTCTTAAATCCTCAGAGCAGACCAGGACTAGGAGATGGGATCAGAGGCCAGAGGCTTAAATGCCATGATCCTTATTGAGAGGAGTAATGGAAGAGACCACAGAAAATGTGCCAAAGTTCAATAGAGTGTTCATGTGCTGGTAAAATTCAGTTGGGCCAGAGGCATATAATGTAGGATACAGAGCAAAGAAGGAATAAGGAACAAGGAGGTGAGAGCAAGTGCTATTCAGAGAATTGGCCAGGCAGGAGGAATGAGATGAGTTAGGCGAAATATTGAGTGATTCCATAGTATCAGCTAGTGTTTGGGTTGGTATCATACAGGAGATACACTCCCTGACTATTTAAGGAGAAGGACAGTGCCAACACCATGTTGATCCTTGGCAACATAATATTGATTCTTATACTTTGAAGTAATGTATTAGATAGGTTTCTCCAGAGGAACAGAACTAACAGGATGTGAAATATATATGTGTGTGTGTGTGTGCGCGCGCGCATATATAAGTGTGTGTATATATATGCATATATATGTGTATATATGTATGTGTGTGTATATATACACACATACACAGGTATATACACCTAGATGTGTGTATAAATATATATAATTTGTGTGTGTATATATATATGCACACACATATATATAATTCATAATAAAGAATTGGCTCATGTGATTATGGAGCCTAAGAAGTGCCAAGATCTGCAGTTGGCAGGCTGGAGACCCAGGAAAGTTGATGGTATGGTTCCAAAACAAAAGCTAGCAGCCTTGAGACCCAAGAAGAACTTATATTTTAGTTCAAATCTGGCCAAGAAAACACCACACACACAAAAAAACAACAGAACACTAGTGTTTCAGCTCAAGTAGTCAGGCAGTAGGAATTCTCTCTTATGGTTCTATCTAGGCCTTCCACTGGTGGATGGAGCCAACCTGTGTTAGAAAGGGCAACCTCCTATACTCAATCTGTTTCTTCAAATGTTTGTCTCATCCAGAAAATCTCTCCTACACAAATCCAGAATAATGCTGGATCAAAGGCGTAGGCACACTATGTCCTAATCAAGTTGACACATCGCATTAACCGTCACAGAGCATCATCATAGAGATATCAGAGCAGACCCTAGTGAATGCCACAGATAAAATCTCCTCAAGACTGCCTTTACCTGTGGTGGTGTGAAGTTACACATTAGCACTGTAAATGTCATAATACGTCTCTAATAGATAAGATAGCTGAAAGAACTAAGAAGGTGAGGGAGCTGTCTGACTGGAACCTGGGCCTCCTTCCATCTACCTTTGAGAAAACAAACATTTGTGAATTACAGTTGACCCTTGAACAACATGGGTTTGAACTGCAGAGGTTCACTCAAACACCAGTTTTCATCCACCTCTGCCACCTGTAAGAGAGCAAGACCAACCCCCTCCTCTTGCCTCTCCTTAGCCTACTCAATGTGAAGACCTTCATGACTGTCCACTTCCACTGCATGAATAAGTAATATATTTTCTTTTTCTATAATTTGTGTAATAACATTTCTTTTCTCTAGCTTACTGTATTGTGAAAATACAGTATATAGTACATATAAGTCTAAAAAGTGTTGATTGTTCATCTTATCAGTAAGACTTCTAGTCAGCAGCAGGGTATTAATAGTTATGCTTTGGGGGAGTCAAAAGTTTTATGTTGGCCGGGTGTAGTGGCTCACTCCTGTAATCCCAGCACTTTGGGAGGGCGAGGCAGGCAGACCAGGAGGTCAGGAGATCGAGACCATCCTGGCTAACACGGTGAACCCCTGTCTCTACTAAAAATACAAACATTATCCTGGTGTGGTGGTGCACACCTGTAGTCCCAGCTACTCAGGCGACTGAGGCAGGAGAATCGCTTGAACCCAGGAGGCAGAGGTTGCAGAGAGCCGAGATCATGCCACTGCACTCCAGCCTTGTAAGAGAGCGAGACTCCATCTCAAAAAAAAATAATAATAATAATAATAATGTTATATGTGGATTTTTTACTGTGTAGGGGATTGGCATCTCTAACCCCCACATTCAAGGGTCAATTATAAAACATAATGGTGATGTTAACATATCAAGTCCAGGCTTCTTTCTGTGCATATCATGATGTCTGTGTTATGAATACTCAGGATGTCTCCTGTTTTCAAACCATCTCCACCTTAAAAATTTTTCACTTTGTTACTCTTCTTCCTCTTTACATTCAACTAAGAGATGGGACTCAGGTGAATTAGTACAACTTTAATTTCAAGTGAATGCCTTCACATTAAGTTTCCATTAGCCTTTCACTTAATGCATATTTTCACATACATTGTCACATTTGATCATTCAGTGAGATGTGGGGTGAATTATATGAAATTGCTGATATTTGACCATTGTGGAGTCACAAAAGCAGCAATTTTATGTGGTTGAATATGGTATTATTAAACCTACTTTTGAGATGCAGAAAAGTGAGGCTTAAAGCAAATGTAACTTTAAAAAAATCATAAGCGTTTTCAGTAGCAGAGCTAAACTAAGTCTCTCGACTACAAAATTCTATGATTTTCCCGTTTTGCCACTACTGAACTGGCAGCCCGCCACCCATTTGTATTTTACTTAATACAAGTAAATGCTAATTCAAATAGGATGAAATTAATCTGATATTTTAATGACTCAAAACTATAGATGTTAATAGCTTTCTGTTATTTTGTTTTTGATATGGTTCCCAATTCTTTTTCTCATTAATGAAGAATAAACATTGGAGATTCTGAAATCACCATAATTTTTGGTCACCACTATGTCTGAGACACCTCAATTTACAACAGTTCTACTCTTCATACGCTTACTTAGAAATTTTGAAAAATCTTGAAAGCGTTAGAAATATTTGAGTGCAAAGAATGATCATGAGAACATACAAAGTTAAATGGTGATTTCCTTTTGATTGTGTTTACAGTTATTGAAATTATACCGAAAAGTTCCTTGATACCTTCCAGCAATCTTTGCTGAATATACATGCACTTTGGAAAAATGGGTCCCTGAGTTGTTTACAGATACACATATTTTATTGATTTTTCAAGCTTCTTTTTGAGATATTACTTAGATGCTACCAAATATTGGTAAAAAAGGAGATGTTAGAATATTTATAAAGTTACCAAAACTAATGTTGCTGAGGATTTTTTGGCAGCTCAAGTCGGAGTATTTGCTTATAGAGATCTATTTTCTTATAAATAAAGCTGATCAGGGAAGCATGAAATTGAGAGCATTTTCAGGGCCCGTTGGAATTGAAGTCACTACATTCTGCTTACTTTTTATGATCTGACTTCTGTGATTTGTCTAAAAAGTGTGGAAAAGGAGTGAGTTCAAGAGGAAGCCATTACATGGTCCTGCCTGAGTTATTTGTAGGTTATAATGGCAGCTTGTAGGGTCACAGATGGCCTAAGGAGGGAGGAAGCAAGAGAGGGAAATAGCTTCCCAGCCCCATGGAGTGAAGATAAAGAATGTCTTCATAAGGTTTTATTTTTTTCACTGCTATTATTTTTTTTATTTTTGATTGATAAAAATGAAAATGCCAAAGTGAGGGTTAGCTTAAAGTATAAGCATAGTTAGCAAACCGTTTTTTTTCTGATCACTCCTTTCCATTTAAAAAATAATCCTCATAGGAGTATAAACAGAGGAAGGGGAAATGGAGGATGGGCTTAAGAGAAAGATAATATTTCACAAATATCTGCATAGCAAATTCAATTCATCTACCTAGTAACTCCCTCCATGTTAACCTACAGGTGTCCTCCCCTCCAAAAAAAAAAAGCATCTTTTAGGAAGAAACCACCTTAAAACTACCTTTAGAAGATTGAACTTCCTGGGATAGGTTGTTTGAGAGAATCACCAAAAGCCATTTTTAATGAATTTTTAAATTAGGCTTTCTCATTCTTATAATAGTGTAGCAGCCACCTTCCACCTACTATGTAACTTATAACAAATAATCCAGTACTAAATTGAATAAATACTGTTATTTATCCAGTCTGGGCTAAACAGAAAGAAGAAATAAAATACAGTTACTAAGCATCAAGGATCACAGGACCTTCTACTCCAATCTAGCAGAGGAAATTTATAAGATGCTGAGTAATTAATGCTAAGTGGCATGTTGCTAATATAATTACAATTGAGGTTTTCAGAGAACAGTAAATTCACCACAGGTCAAAGCATTTGTTGAATTGTATGTGGAGAAGAAATGGGAACTGTCTTTGGATGCATTTTAAGTTACACCCTGGGAAGCTTATACTCATTTTTTAACTGGATTCTATGTTAAATTTTCTAAGAATGGGGAAATAGTCTATCCAAAAAGTCTCCAGAAAAAAGCTACAAAGGATAAGCAGAGTCTGGTTGTAAAGGGGACACTCAATCTGGGTAGAAAGGTCTCTGAGTGAGTGAATTAGAGAGTGGATGAACTGAAAAATGTGCTGCTAGGCAGGTTTATATAACCTTCCTTTTTTTCTTTCATGACTTAAAAAGTATGATTTCAGCTCATGCCTGTAATCCCAGCACTTTGGAAGGCCAAGGCGGGTCGATCACGAGGTCAGGATTTCAAGCACAGCCTGGCCAACATAGTGAAACCCTGTAGCTACTAAAAATACAAAAATTTAGCTGGGCGTGGTGCTGGGTGCCTGTAATCCCAGCTACTGAGGTAGGAGAATTGCTTGAACCAAGGAAGCAGAGGTTACAGTGAGCCGAGATCACACATGGCACTCCAGCCTGGGTGACAGTGGGAGATTCTGTCTAAAAAAAAAAAGCATGATTTCTACATCTGCCTATCTGACCTCACAGGGAAGCTTTACTTCAGACTGATATGATCTTTACTAGAAGAAAAGATGAGGGAAAAGCAGGAGCTTAAAAAAATTAAAACGTGATAGGGAGTGGTGGCTCATGTCTGTGGACCCAGCACTTTGGGAGATTGAGACAAGCAGTTCCCTTGAGGTCAGGAGTTTGAGCCTGGCCAACATAGAGAAACCTGATCTCTACTGAAAATACAAAAATTAGCCAGGTGTGGTGGCGCGCCACCTGGAATCCCAGCTACTTGGGAGACTGAGGCAGGAGAATCACTTAAATGAGGAGGTGGAGGTTGCAGTGAGCCAAGATCAAGCCACTACATTCTAGCCTGGGTGACAGAGTGAGACTCCGTCTCAAAATAATAATAATGATAATAATAAAAACATGAGCATGAAGTATATATGGACGAATTAATTCATACTTTGGAATAGATGAGCATTTAATCCATCAGTTAATGGATTCTCTTCTGTATATTCTAATAACAGGAAAAGCATTCAGTTACTAACCCTTCTTTCTCGCTGTTCCATCAGAGTCCTTATTACCTGACATAAAACCATCTCATGTTATCACCCATAGGCTAAAAAGCCTTGCAGTTCTCATTTGGCTTGAGGTTAATTTAGAGATTTATTAAACTGTTATCCATTGAGTACCTACCATGGGTAGCTGGATGCCCAGACCTCGGGATATTCCAGTAGGTGAAATAATTGAGATGTATATGTATTCGTACATATGTATATCTGGCTTCTTCTTTTGAGAAAGAAGGCTCCTCTCTCAATTAAATGTGCTATCAAAGAGCATGGCCATGGCAGGAACTGCCGAGTAAAGTATATTCTAAAATTTTATCTGCATTTCAGCTCTTTGTCTTCTCGTTTCCTGCACTGCCTAAGGTCCTGTTTGCCTAATCTTTTTCTGGAAGAAATTTTTAATATAGACTCCTTGGTCCTTTTTGCTTTAAATCCTGAGATTGTAAGGTTTGGAAAAGTTAATGGCTCCTGTGTGATTCACCTGTAATGGACGTTCTGTAGAATAAAATGTCTCCTTATTTAAAAATATATATATAAACAGAAAGGGAAAGGTACATTGTCAGTCTTTATTCTGCCTATAGAAATCATTTCAAATCATGATTATACTCCTAGTCTATTTCACACCAATAAAATATTCTAAACTAATGGTTTCGAGCTTTCAGGCGAAACTAGATTTTTATTGCCAGAAAAAGTCCACAATGGCTCTGGAGAACAATTTTATATTTTCACAACCAACACAAATACTGTTTTGGGTACAAAATGAGGAAACATTATGTTTTCAGGGACCCTTTTCTGAACTTTCATGAAATATTAAAATGAAGATGACTGAATTGCAGTTTGATTATCCCTCATTGCCATTTAGAATAGGAGGATAATTAGTTTGGCATTAACCTTGAATGTGAAAAGACCCTAGGAAAGCCCGGCTCCTGGGATTGCTGTTATTTTTTCAGCATCTTCTACAGCCACTTTCTGACATCTTCCATAAGGGAAACTGAACATCTTAAATGATTACTCGTATATATAATCTTGGGGGAAGAGGAGATAGAAAGAATTGTAGAGAATACATCACCTTCTTTAGTAAACTTATTTTTGAGTAGTGTTAATCAATCATGAAAAATATAAAATATGGATGCGAGACCCAAATACATACATGGCATACTTCTTTCATTATTTTATTTTATTTTAAAAACACTATTTAAATGCTGTAACTTAGTACCTTCTCTTTTACCGACAAAGAAAGTCACAAAGAGTAATTGTTAAGTACACACTACATGCCAAGAAATGAAAGAAAATGTACATTTTCGGTTTCTAGTAGATCTCATACTAAAATTTAGAAATATACCTAACACCAACTAAGTCAATGCAAACATTTAACTCCTTGTTGATAATATTTTCCACTAGCATTACACGGGCCTGAGTGTCAGTATTATTTCCTTTTTCTTTTTTCTTTTTCTTTCTTTCTTTTTTGTTTTTTGAGACAAGTTCTCCATATTTTACCCAGGCTGGAGTGCGGTGGCACCATTACAGCCTACTGTAGCCTCGACCTCCTGGGCTCAAGCGATCTTCCCACCTTGGCATCCTAAGTAGCTGGGACCACAGGCACACACCACCACACCCAGCTATTTTTTTATTTTTTGTAGAGACATGATCTCACTATGTTGGTATGCTGGTCTCAGACTCCTAAATTCAAGCAATCTGCCCGCTTCAGCCTCCCAAAATACTGGGATTGCAGGCATGAGCAACCGCGCCCAGCCCCCGAGTCAGTATTATTTCTCGTTAGCCATATTGCATCACTAAGGCAGAAAACTTTCAGACATACCTGTATGTATTTTAGTATTTCAATTAGTTGTTTTAAATATTTGGTGCTTTATTTAATACATTTGGTACATATTACATACCATTCACTTTTCTAACAGCTTCCCATGTGTTAACTCATTTAACTCTTCATAATGTTGAACTAGATAGGTATTACTGTCCCACTTTGCGGGTGAGGAAACTGAGACATGGAGAAGTTAAATAATTTTTCTGAGGTCACACATCAAGGCTCCAGGGCCTGTGCTCATAAGCATCTCACTGCTCTCTCTCTCAATTGGATACAACTAATTGTGAAGTAGGATTAAGATTTTATGCCATGAATTTCACGACTGACTTTCAAACCTAAGCATGTGTACATGCATACAGGCAAATTAAAACTTAGGTGCTGCCAACAGATGGATAGTCATTCTACAAGGGGAACACTAATATCTCTATATCTAGATATAAGAAACAGATACTTCTTTTTAATATCTTCTCAAAAGCAGATGAGGTGAGAAGAATGCAATAGACATTTATCTATGTACTCTGATTAGCGCACACTTGAACCAAGGTGATAACAAAATCATTACTTGTATTTCTTTGCAAAAAATCTGGGATAGGAAAAATGGCAGGAGAATACAGACAAGTTCTTGATTTTCAAATAGGGAAATGGGAGTACACTCTCTATAGATCAACAGATTTAGTGCCAATCCCTTCCAAGAACCTCAAATGGATTATTAAAAACTTAGAAAGAAAGGTGATGCATGTTTTCTCTTAATGTCTTTGTTTTAAGTCTCTGAGGATAGGAAATGTACTTTCTTTGCCTTTTTGAAAAGGCAAAGGTATTGAAAGGACTCAGCTGTTAAACTAACAAATTATCAAGCAATATGAATGGCAATGGCACTATCTACATAGGCTGATTTCACATTGTTCTATATGGGACTGAACGTTCATTTATTCACTCAACAGATAGCTATTGATCTGCTTTCTTGCCAGGCCTTACACTTTCTGATTGCTGGGATGGGAATTCGATGAGGAAGGCCTTGCTTGCTACCAGGTATAGGGGATGTAGGAATAGGTAAATCTAGGTATAGATTTACAATCTTTAGCTTACAGATTCTGTCACAGCCCAGAGGCAGAGGCACTTCTCCTTTATTGTCTAAATCATAACATTTGGAGATGGATCATCTTCTTAAATGCAAATATACAGTGAGGTACCATTTTTTTTTTCTTGGCCAGATATTTTTCATTATCACTGCTATCATCACTAATATAAGCCTTATGGAAGAATCACAGTATAAGAAATAGCAATGATTGAAGTATGCTCTCTGCACGATTTAAAAAAAAGAAAACAAAAGCACTGAAAGAGTTATATACAAATGTGGAGAAGACCAAACAACTGTTTGGGAATCCATATTTCAGTAAGAATTTATCAGTGCCTAGTCAGCATCTAGCCTTAGCATAGTATCCATCTCATAATTGGTAGACATACATATTTAGTGAAAGAGTGAATGAATAATCATAGGTGTTTGTAACGTGACATTGTTGGAATACTGCTGCTCCTATATTTCAACTCAATGAGGTTTTGTAAATTCAAAAACTTGGATTTTAAACTCGAGCTGCTTGGATTTGAATCCTGGATTTACTACTTGCTATGCTGCATTTGCTTCATGGGCAAACAGAAAAAAAGGCAATCCTAAAGGATGGATCCCTACCTTTTTTGTTGTTGTTATCTTTATGCATTTAATGTGTGTTGGGTCTTCCAATCACAAACTAGATATCAGATAGTCAGCTTACTTCATCCAGTTGGTTTCTGAACAGATTATAATGTAGTGAAAAAGATCTATTAACCTGCTTCTCTAATAATTTAGTATCTGTTTTCCTGATACTGTATAAATGCAAATCCTACAACTGTAACTAAGTGAGAGAACTATTTAGAGTGAGAAGATAAGTAAGTTACTGGTTAGAGGTAAGTTTTAAAGCAGTATCTTCCAAATAAGGCATCATTTTTCCTTATATCTTAAGTGTCAACAGATGAATAGTTAGTGCATGAGGAAAACTAATTTCTCCTTTGATAGACTTTTTTTGGACTAGTAGGTCTACTGATTTCTATATCAGGATAACCTGGAGACCATTTTCAACCAATCTTCATATACTTTTCTCCATGATCAGTAAGTATTTATTCACTGAAAGAGCGAAGGCTGGCCGGGTGCCGTGGTGACTCGTGCCTGTAATTGCGCACTTTGGGAGGCCAAGATGGGCAGATAACCTGAGATCAGGAGTTCGAGACCAGCCTGGCCAACATGGTGAAACTCTGTCTCTACAGAAATACCAAAACAAACAAAAAAATTGCCGGGCATGATGGCGGGTGCCTGTAATCCCAGCTGCTTGAGAGGCTGAGGCAGGAAAATCACTTGAATCCAGGAAGCAGAGATTGGAGTGAGCCGAGATCGTGCCACTGCACTCCAGCCTAGTTGACAGAGCAAGACTCTGTCTCAAAAAAAAAAAAAAAAAGGTGAGGGCTGGTGGGGGCGGAGGGGAAAGAGTTACATTACCATATTTTTTGGTCAAGACTTTTGACAAGATATTTAACTTTCTGCTATTTCAATTTTTTGATCTATAACATATAGGGATAATCATTGGGTTAAGAGGGACAGATATATCAATACATAGGTTGATGGAAATATAGATGTACAGATAACTTAATACAGAGCCCAACATATATAAGCACCCAGTAAATGTTACCTATTATTAGCTATTATCATTAGATCATAGAAAGTCAAGTTCCGCTTTACTTTCTACTTGTCAAGTCAAATTGAGAGTAGGTCTTGTTCCAGGCAGCTTATTTTAAGGGGAATGTCAATAAAATAGAATGTAGAATGAGTGTGTGGGCAATGGACTCCATTTGAATCTAGTTCCTATCACAACATGTGCTGACTTTCAATGAAACTTTTTACGTGGGTAGATGGAAAGAAGACACATGGGCACTAAGGATTTAAGTGGTTCAGAGTCTATCATGTGAAAGACCAAAGAAACTTGGTGTTTGGTAGCTCAGGTATACAGATAAGGAGGACAATCACATGTTCACGTTTTCTGGGCAGTCATTGTTTATGTCTGTGTAATCATCAATTAGTTTTTAACTTACAAAAGTATTCTTGTTTGGACAAGAAATTATATGGTTTGCCCACATCTAGGTTAAATGTGTTGTGGTACAGTAGGGGCAGTAGAGGCACGTTTAAGTTAACCATGGGATGGTGCACAAAGTATTTGAGGTGTCCAGTGATCAAGTCTGCCCTTTGAAGTTGTGAGTTGATGTGATGGGAAATATTCAATTTAATACAAATTGATGATTCAATGTAAGGAATGATTCATTCACTGGATAGGTAGTTCAACGAGATGTATATCGTTACATCTCTAATATGTAATCTAATAAAACACAAATCTTAGTTTCTTTTGTGATCTATCTGCGATTTTTCTGTAAACCAAACAAAAACAAAAACAATGAATTTGCATTCCTGTTTAAACCAACTGTCAATCCTCTCAGTGACCCATTTTACAAACAAATCAAACTCCAGCAAGACCTAAAAACATTGGAGATTTGTACTGGTATTTTGCCATTGCTTCCATTTTTTATACTTCTTGAATGAATATATAATTTATTTTTTTTAAATAGGAAATCTAATAATTTTCTACTTCTTTTTTATTTTCTAACATTTTCAGTAGGACTGAGACAGAATGTGTTAGAAATCCATGATATAATCTGACTTAATTATTAAGCCATATCCTCCCCTCTTATGAGTACAGACTGCTTTAAAATTTGCAACATCTGTTTCATAACGTCGTACTTGGATAGGACATCTGAATACAATGTCTACTTTTATATAACTTACCTGCAATATATGTGTTTTTTGTTCTTCAAAATTTGCTTTTGGGGCAAAAATAACTGGATGTAAAATTGCAATGAGGAAAATCAGCTGTCAGTTACTAGAAAAATATTTTATTACTAAAGGTTATGTATGATAAACTTAGTGATGTCTTACAAATAACCCTGGTGTATGTGTGTATGTGTGTGTATATATATAGAAGAGTCTGCTTTCATTTCATTTTCACTTTTACTGTCTTCATTTTGGTTAAGCACAGATATGTATCATTAATGGCAATTATTCATATACCAGCTGCTTACTGAGTGCTTACGATGCTGAGGCACCGTCAGCTAAGGTCTAGGGGAAGTGCAGCACTAAGCAATGCCAGGTCCTTGCTTGCATGCAGCTTACATTCCATGGATTGTAGAAGATTTGGAAAGGGCCTTGCCCCCCACATTCCTAAGCAGGTCTTCACCCAATAGGGTGTTTTTTCCTTCCTTGTGTTCCTGCAGCATGGAAGCACCCCCATCGTTACTGAGTATCTGTCTAACAGCCAGTGGGCACATCCCCTGGGGGGAGGCATGGCAGGATGATGGTGGAGGTAAAAAGGTTTTATTTATTTATTTTGAGAGGGAGTTTCGCTCTTGCTCCCCAGGCTGGAGGGCAGTGGCATGGTCTCTGCTCACTGCAACCTCCGCCTCCCAGGTTCAAGTGATTTGCCTTAGCCTCTCGAGTAGCTGGGATTACAGGTGTGCTACAACGCCGGGCTAATTTTTCTATTTTTAGTAGAGACAGGGTTTCACCATGTTGGTCAGGCTAGTCTCGAACTCCTGACCTCAGGTGATCCACCTGCCTCAGCCTCCCAAAGTGCTGGGGTTACAGGTGTGAGCCACTGTGCCTGGCTGGTAAAAAGATTTAATGCCACTTGCAGTAGGAAGATCCCTCCGTCAGCTGGATGCACTCCTTTTGGGGCCAATAATGCCTTACCCTTTGGAATAGTGTTCAGTTTTCACAGTCTTCATTGCCTCTGCCCTGTGTGGCTTCAGACTTCTTTTAAATCTCATTTCCTTTGACATTATGGGCATGTGCTCCATCTTTCTGGCCCCTGCTACACACACTGGGACTTCACCAGTTTCCCACTATCATCTCCCTCCAACCCCTGGGGGCAGTGACACCTCCCTGCCACCCTGGCTGCCACCTCCCAGCATCCTATTTTCCTTCCAAATGCAACTCAAATTCTGCCTTCCTTATAAGGCTTATTTGGTCTCCTCAGTGATATTCTTTTCTCTCTTTGGAGCCACTCCCGTGGCACTTGGAGTATTTTTTTTTTCTGGTATCACTTATGACACTGTGTATTTTATTACGATTTTCAGTACACTTGACTAATTCCCGGTACTGTAGCCCTTCAGCCTCAGAAGGCAGACTCCAAGTTGCCTTTCTTTTGTCCCACCGAAGTGTCTAGTATATTGGCTTGAAAGTACTAGGTCTACCGTTTTTTTTTTTTTTTTAACAGAACAAATGCATCTTCTGAGTTAATGTTTATGAAATGTGTTTCCATTTACTATTCAATTACTGTTGTATTATTTTTCATTCCTATACTTTAATTCCCATATTTTTATATTGGTTGTATTTCTTATTCTAAAGAGAATAAAACAACACAAGTAAATAATACATGTTTACCATTTAGTTCAAAGGAAAGGATAATTAAATGAATCAACTTTATTTTTTATGTATTTCTAACAGTTTATAAAATGTAAAATATTTTAAGCAATGTTTCCTACATTCCAGTTTTCGAAGATGGTTGCTGAAATTAGTGTTAACATTCACTTTCAATCTTTTCATGTTGACCCAAGCTATTTGAGATCTTCTCTTGCAAGCTTCTTTTGAAAAACAGAATTCGACAGAATTCCCAAACACAAGACTACTTACCTCTCCCTCTACACAACAGCCCTCAGATGGCATCTTTTAAATAAATAGTCGTAGAAAAGAATGCAAGTCCTATAGGAAAGTCTTATTCCTAACTGAGAAAGATCTGTGCAATGCAACTGCTGTCCTGCCTGGTTCAGGAAGCAGATGGAGGTGATGTGTGGAGAATTATAAAGAAATAGAAGTAAGAAGGAATGTAGTAAGTACATTGAAGTCAATTCTGCAAATGTCCCCAACATCTAATTCCATACGGGTCTTTGAGATTTAAACTACTTCTTCTGTGTTAGCTCATCTGAGGCCAGCATTTATGAGTACCTACTGTGTCATATTTTATAATAGGCTAACTATACCATTATGAATAAGATGCTATGGTCTATATTTGAGTATCTATTAGTAAAGGCTGACACATAAATAGATATTGGTGCAAGCTCTTAAGCAACAAACTAAAGCGTAATCCTAGATTTCTCCTATTTATTTTTATTTTTGCTCTCAACCCCACTTCCATCCAATCAGTCCTCAAGTCCTTATGATCTCTCAGATCCAGGCCTTTTCCCTAATCTCTTTGCCACCTACATTCTGTCTTCATCTCTAACCTGAGTTTGTTGTTGTTGTTGAGATAAAGTTTTGTTCTGTCGCACAGGCTGGAGTGCAATGTCCCAGTCTCGGCTCACTGCAACCTCCACCTCCCAGGCTAAAGCAATTCTCCTGCCTCAGTCTCCCCAGTAGCTGGGATTATAGGTGTGCACCACCACACGCAGCTTTTTTATTTTTATTTTCATTTTTTATTTTTAGTAGAGACGGGGTTTTATCATGTTGGCCAGACTGGTCTTGACCTCCTGACCTCAAGTGATCTGCCGGCCTTGGCCTCCCACAGTGCTGGGATTACAGGTGTGAGCCACCACACCCAGCTGCTAACCTGAGTTTCTGTAGCAACTTCCTAACTGATTTGCTTGGCAATATGTTGAAAACTCTCCCTACTGTTTTTGGTTTTGCTGCCTGATTGATCTTCTAAAAATTCCTATGTGACTGTGTCCCCACCCTGCTTAAATTCTTTAGTGGCTTCTCTTCCCCAGCCTCACCAGATGGAAGTTTATGCTTATTTTCTTGTTTCACTTGGCTGTCATGGATCTCATTTCTTCTTTCTGCCTCATCCTCTACTATTCACCCCTCTTCATAGAACCATCCCTCCCTTGGCTATTGGAACACCTCAAGCTAGTTGTGTCAGTTCATTTTGTACCCACTCAGAAGACTGTCTTATGATACAGTAACCAACAATAATCTTGGAGTCTGGTTTTCCTTTTTGATTCTGATAGTGTAGTAGATTCTATTCAGTACCTCCCTGCCTTTTTCTAATTACCTGTGCTCCCCTGAAGCATTTCTTTCCCGCAGCTGTCTCCTGTGACCCTATCGTATGGCTACTGAATGAGGACATGGATGAAAGAAATCATTTACATTTTGAGCACTTTCTGGTTGAGCCACCAATTTCATGAGATCCAATATCTTCCCTGTGGCGTAATCCCTTTGGATATTTCTTTACACTCTGTTATTGTAGATTTTATGGAAGAAACTTTGTAAGTTTCAATTTTAACTAGATAGAGGGGAGGACAGTAGTGATTCAAAGAAGCTAGAAGTTGTGTTAAAAGAAACTGACTTTTTCAACATCAGAGTTTGGTTCTGATCAGTGATATTTCTAGCATTTTTTTGCCACCAACTTAGAGAAAAAGATACATTTTACATCGCAACCCAGAATGTGTGCGTAGGTGTGTTTATGTGTAGTCATGAATTCATTTATTCAAGGAACATTCACTAAGCACTTACTATGATTTTTACTGTGATACTATAAGCACTTATGTTCCAGTCAGAGGAGATAAACAATAAACAAGGGAAGTGTATCAGGAGATGATAAGTGATCTTAAAATAAATCATGATGGGGAGGATATACATATCTATACACACATATATGCATGTGCATATATACATATATACACATATGCATATATTATATACCTATACGTTTATATATACATGTATACTTATATGATTATATAATATACATATTCATTATACTTATATTTTATATACATATGTACCTACTTACATAAGTAATTGAAAAGAGCTTCATAAAATAATACTTACCTTGGCTATGGATAATGCACTGTGAATTTTTTTTTTCTTCTGTTTTCTATTTCATTTAAAAAATGCTGATTGCAACTGACTGGATTGATTTTATGACATACCAGTTCACTGAGACTTATGATCAGGAAAACACTCATTTCGTAAGTATAAAATGTGTCACCACGGGCAGCAATACCTTTATAACTGGGCAAATAGAGATATCAGAAATTTATGATGATTCCCATACAATCCAGTGGGGGGGATAGCATTAGGAGGTAAATGTAAATGACGAGTTAATGGGTGCAGCACTCCAACATGGCACATGTATATATGTGTAACAAACCTGCACATTGTACACATGTACTCTAGAACTCAAAGTATAATAAAAAAAGCAAAAAACAAAGTAACTCCTGAACCCCTCCAAAAAAAAAAAAAGAAAAAGCCACAGTCTAATCAATAAAGTCATTCATCAGTTGTGCAGAACAAAGTAGTACTTTTGCTTTAAGAGACTTTTTGTTGTTTATCTCCTTTAGTGGATATTTTCAGATAATACATAACTTTGCTTTTATGTTTATTCTAAGAATAATAAATAAGTCATCATGCCACATATGTGGGTGCTTTTAATTTTAGTAATAAAGTAATTATGCAAAGCTAACTATGTCAACATTAATTTCTGATATGATTGTTTAGATCTATTCTTTATGAGGTTACATAGGGCAAATGTAATTATTGATAGACCAGATAGCTAATAAAATTAAACTCATAGTCATTGTCTTTAAAGGTGACACATCATTGCCAGAGTAGCTACAAACCATAATATTCAAAATTTAACATAATATCCAAAACTGCTTAGTAAGGGTACTAAATAACTGACTTTGTTATGTTTCCAACCATGTTTATTTTAATTACGTGCAAAATATATAATACCTCTCAAAAAATAAATGACGATGGTTTAAGGCATAAAGTGAATTGTGTTGCTATAATTTCCTTATTATGGAATAAAATAGGTTATAAAATACTTCATGTGGCATTTGTGCAGTTTTGGTTAGAATTCCACTGTAATAAAAACTTACTGGAAATCAGAGGTTAAAATAGAGGGTTACAAATATTCAAGTCTCTGTTCTCCAAATAGGGAGTAAATTAGAAAGTGTAAAACTGCAATGAATATATAGTTAATGAAGAAAGATGGAAAGGAAAAATAATTTCAGATGGAAGTCTATTCAATTTTAAGATGATAATCAGGAGATTAAGAAATATTTTTCCATCATTCTCTCTCTTACATACTTAGCAAAGATATTCGTATGTGTGTAAATTGTTGAACTTGGTTGTGTATACGTTTAACAGCTTATTTTTAGATGGAATTATCTGAGGTAAAGACAAGATAAATGAGGGAAACTGCTGCTAGATACCATGGTCTATATAGACCTTTAAATGACTGTTATGCTGGAATTCATTGCCAATGTTTTGCCTTCTAAGTGTAACCTAACAGGAAGAGAAGAATCTTGTTCACTTTAACTCTCACTTGCTATGTGATGTATGTGTTCTTGTAATGGCTTTCAGATTAGCTGCCAGTGATATGTAGAAAGAGTGGGCAAGAACAGCAGTGTACCAGAATTAAGGCTCAAAGTTGCATGGGCCCCCTCTTTGCTATCTCTTCCTTTACAACCAGTGTCACCACTCTCTGGCTCAACCTGCATATTTGAGAACTTCAAACATTGCATAAAGAAACAAGTAAAACAGCAACAATCATAATCAGATTTTGCATAAAATTCTTAGTTTATACCTGAAACTAGGGTAAATGATTGCTGTGGATTATTAGGACTAAAGGTGGTAGGGAGTCCTGGCTCTCAGTATTGGATATAGGTGACTGAGAGTCAGCAAAGTCTGAATAGTGAAAATATTTCTCTCACACAGTGACATTCATTTTAAGACTCTTTATATGAGTTTAGTCACATTAACCATGTCTTTCGGTCATTCTCTATGACAGACAAGCAAACACACACACATACACACACATACACAAACACAAACACAAACACACACACACTCAGAAGGGTGGAGGTTCCATTGATGTCACTTTTGTTTGTCCAGTCCTTGATCAATGAATCTCTAGAAAGGCCACAGTCTTTTCATGTTCATGGCTTCGTCATTGCTCTCCATTGAGTCCACTGGATGAACTTGCTTCTTGCTCCATCTCAGAGTCCATAAGAATATGTTTTTGCAGAGGACATTTAGGGGAGGGAATGTGTTACCAATTCATTCCAGGCTTCACATCTCAACTAAGGTGTTTTCAAGTCCCACGCCCCTGGATCTCACTTCACAGAGGGCCAGTCCTCCCTAAAATGTGAGGTTTGCTCCTTAGTCTGTAGTAGGATGCAGAAATGATGTTTCTTTTCATTGTGGCCCATAAAATGTAGAAATTGCCTGGATTCCAGTCAATTTAGAACAATTGGTAGGCAATTGACTAGGTCACACATCAATCTGATTTGGCAGTTACTGTGGCCAAAAACCTCAAATGCTGTAAAGCTGTCAGTATCACTGTACATTTATGTTCAAGGAGTAATAGACTTTATTTTCTCCTCAAATATGTTTTGATTAGACAGCAAATTATTGGAAACCATGTCAGAAGCTCAGTATTCTCTACTACCATGTTAAAATAAATGTTTTTTTTCTAGATATAGTGAATCACTGTGTATTACTCCTCAAAAAATATTTTAAAACTAAACGACAATATGCTAGGCCATAAAATGTAGTATTATACTGTCAGAGAAGACTTTCTGTTATATCTGTATACATTTTGATGTATGTATCCCAAAATAATTCAGGTAAAGTTAATAGGATCGATGTCGTTGAATGGTTAAGAACATGGGTTTACAGATGTCTATGTATAGACTCCTCTACCACATGGAAGGGCAAATTACTTAACTTCTATGTATCTCTGTTTTCTCATCTGCAAATCAGGTATAGTGATAGTAACTAGCTCCTTAGATGGTAGTGATGATTAAGTGAAGTGAAAAAACAATGATTGGCACATAGTAAGCATGAGCTCAATCAATGTGAGATGTGGTTTTTGTTAATATGAAATAGCTATAGCCAAAATCCCCAAATCATAACTAAAACACTATAGTATTATCAATCCCCCTATATTTTTTCAAATTGTATAATTGTTTGATATTTATCATTTATTTATTTACTCGAAAGGGTGCTGTAGAAGATCTCTTAGTAAAATACTGAAAAGTCAAGAAAAATACACTCATTCAAGCAAACATGTTTTGCCCATATTCCTAGAAAGTTAAAATATTTAACAAAGACAGAATATGTTCCTAAATGGAGTGAGCAATCTTGTCCTATTTATTTTATTTTTTATCTTGCTCATTGCTTTTTTTCCCCTCTGAATATACTTGGGTTGATGATCTGCTTTCTATTTATATCATTACTGCATTACTTACTATGTGCAATTTAATGTATTATCCATCATGATTTCATGGGTATAAATAAGGTCCGGATTCCTCGCACATTTCCAGTTGCAGACTCCAGGTGAAACAGAATAAAGATTCAGATGTTTAATAATATTGTACAATTTTTGTTTTCTTAAAATTTTTTCTCAAAAGTTTACTGTCTAAGAAATCAATGTAGACCAATAAAAGTTTCCTGTGGTGGAATCTGGTTGGTATATTTCCTAAAATTTAACCCTTTCCAGGTTTACTTTCAAAACTACTAAGAATCAATTTATTTACCAATAACAATTATATGAATTGTCAGAGTTTTAAAATTAACATAACTTTGTCCAAAGTCTGCATCTCTTCCTGTTATGAAATTACTTGATCCTATTAAGAAATTCTGAATTGCAACATCTGTTTGTTTTTATGTTTATCCCTTTTGTTGAGAGGATTCATGCCATGATTTTTTATTACATGTTTAATAGATATTCAATGGAAAAGGTAACTGATGCCAGGCAGTTTACGTATCAAGCACATCTACCATGCCTTTTCCTCCTTTGTCCTCCCTATTCAGTTGTTAATGGGCTATTTGGGCAGCAGTAGCACAAATGCTCTCCATAGATCACACATCAACATAGTTACCCTGGAAAAGAAAACACCTCAACTATTTATTCACATGGCATTTTCCTTGAAATTTCTGGAACCAAAAACCTCAATCCAGCCATTTACAGAATCTGTTGTATGACCTGTAAATGTTATTGGGGTGTTGTGAGTACAGACTTGGCCTTGCTTCCATGGTGTCCCCTCGCTTTCTCTCTAAGCTTTTTCGTTTATCAATCCCAATCTCCAAACTCAGATAGTAAAAATTCTAAAACTCTCTGAAAATACTTTATATGACTATTGCAATGACTACATGAGCTAACATAGATAATGTGTAGCGCCTGGCACATACTTCTCATTCAGTAGTAACTAAACAAAACAAGAATTACAAATTGGGAAGCAGTGAAATCCTAATTTATGCATGTGTATACATAGGTATTTGAAGAAGTATTCTCTCAATGTAAATATGTACTTGTATGTATGTAAGATACATATGTGTTTTAAGTGCTCTTCTTTACCTAAACAATTTGTCTCTATAGTCTATCCTACTTTCACTGTTTGGGGAAATAGATAAGAATTTGTATTAAAATCCCTCTCAGAAAGGCTATTCTATTCTCATTTTCTTTTTAAAGAACAAACACAGCTAACTAGCACATTCAAAATAAAAAATTGAATTGTTATGTAATTCAGAATATAAATTGAAAGACTATAATGAAATTTTGGGGAAGAGAGGATGTACGAATATTTTATTGAAAATTTATTGGAGATGAGAAATTATAAAATTCACAGTCTTTACCATTCAAAGGGAAGTTGTTCATCTCTTACAATATGTGCGATTAGATCATTCATACCAGCTTGTTTTTTCAACAGAAATGATCACTTTAAAACCTTGCATTCAGGATAAAACACATCTGGTAGAAATATCAACTTTGTTCATTGTTTAAGGTTCCAATTAGACGATTAAATACTTTCTCTGGAGTTGCAAGAGTCAAAGAAACAGGTTACACAGAGGGTAAGAAAAAGTACTTCCTGTTAATAACACAATCTTAGAAGATCCCTTAAAATGTAAGTAAAAAATGCTCAGGCAAGAACCATGCTAAATAATATATCAGTCATTTGTTGAAATAACAAGTGTTCCCTTAAAATACCATTTTATGAATACTCAGAGATTAAAGAAACACAAACAATTCCCACAACCAATCTCAGAACACATTTATGAGGTATGTAGAGCTAGTTATGAACTTTCAGCACCATTGCCTTGCTCCTTTTTTTTTGAATTATAAGTAATGATTAACTTTACTAAAATGCCTATGATATCCTCTAGTGTGTGATCACTTAACCAAAAGGAAATAACACATCATTGTCGGGTTTCATACTTTACAGTTTGTTTTTTCCCCCAAGATGGATTGAATGCTTTAACTTCCTTTAAACTACATTACCTTTAAAAACATTGTTATAATCTTATGTTCAGAATTAGAACTGTTTAAAAGGCATGCCAGAATTAAAGTTATACTTGGGCCACACCAGAAGAGCACAGAGGTTACTGGAGTAATATTGAGGACGGTGATAGGAAGACCAAGAGGAGAAAAAAAATCCTTTTGAAGATCTTAGTGATACATTTTCCCGACTGCTAATGATTTGCCAAATAATTGCTATTCAGTTGTTACTTGAAGGAAATTTATAATTAGAAGGAAGATTAGATATATAGCCCAGGAGGTTTCCAGTTCCTTTAGTTGTGTAAAGTTAGAATTAACTCTTTAAATTCTGTAACGGAGCTTTTGTCTGCCTCATTCATCACTCCATTTCTGGCTGCTAGAAAAGCTCTTAGTACAATGAGTGCTCAACAAATACGTGTTGAAAGCAATGAAGAGAGAAACATAACTTAAATAGATAAAGCAACATTTTTCTGATCAGAGCAGGATGAGCAGATCCATCTGCATGGTAGGCTCAGAAACTTTCTGAGGATGTTAAGGAGTCCCCTCGAGCAAGACTCAGTCTCAAAAAAAAAAAAAAAAAAAAAAAAAGAAGCCCCCTCGGACCCACATGCATGAACCTCTGTGCTCTGCAATTTGAAAATCACTGGGTTTAGTTCTCTCATTTTATGTGTAAGAAAATAAAGCTCAGGTCTTCTGGAATCCCAAGTTTCAATATATATTTTTGCAGCTAGGTACTATGTATGTATGAGAGTTGGAAAATATTCTATGATAATCTTATGGGCCATTTTGTTTCCAGAGAAATTATTTCAGGAAGACAAATCATAAGAGAATACTCTGTAATCCATTTGCTCTAAATCTAAATCGTTATAACAGATGCCTTGATAATTTATATTTCTTTTTTTTTTTTTTTTTTTTTGAGACGGAGTCCCGCTCTGTCGCCCAGGCTGGAGTGCAGTGGCCAGATCTCAGCTCACTGCAAGCTCCGCCTCCCGGGTTCACGCCCGTTCTCCTGCCTCAGACTCCCGAGTAGCTGGGACTACAGGCGCCTGCCACCTCGCCCGGCTAGTTTTTTGTATTTTTTTAGTAGAGACGGGGTTTCACCGTGTTAGCCAGGATGGTCTCGATCTCCTGACCTCGTGATCCGCCCGTCTCGGCCTCCCAAAGTGCTGGGATTACAGGCTTGAGCCACCGCGCCTGGCCGATAATTTATATTTCTAACAAAAATATATAATATTCTTTCCAAAGTCAGGTTTCTTATTCCTTACATATACTAAAAACAAATCATGATTACTGTAATTAAATGTAGGAAATAGCTTGCTGCCCATCCATTATTAAAAGGAGATTTGTATTTCCTATAGAAGTTTTAATCTGGCTCTGGTTCTCTAGGGGAAAAATAATATAGAGAATATACTTGGACATACATACAGGGCTGTACAAAATGTAAAAGCAAACATTTACCTCTCCTCCCTGTACTGGAAAGCTGGCTGATGTTTGTAAATTACCTATTTTGATTGATTTACTTCCATAGTCAGCAAATTTTCTTCACTAACATTAAGCATGGAATCAAATATTTTATATATAAGTATCTATATATTTATGTATGTGTGTGTTTGTGTGTATAAACAAAAATATATACATGTGCAAGTATATTACATATATAATATACATATATATATATCCTAGTAAAAGAAAATGATGAGTTAGCAAATTGATCATTAAAAATAATATAAGTCAGGAGCTGTACACCGACTTCTGCCCTAGTAAGAATTTTTCAGTGAAATCACTGAACCTCACATACTCATCTCAATCAGAATCACCTCCATGTTTGTACAGGGCTTAGGAAAGTGTAGCAAAAGTGCTTTGATAAAATGTGTAATTAGGGAGTCAAAGATCAAGGCTTTAAAGAGAGGGCTTAGCAAAACAGATGTCCAAGGAGCCTTAGTAAGCTCAATGTCTCTAATTACACTTTGGATGGAAGAAGGTTGAGAATTCATGCCTGGCACAACTCTCAAAGTCTGTGTTAATCTTAAAATAACTTGACAAATTTATCATGCTTCAAATATTTTAATTAACTCTACTGGGATTTATTGAAAATGTTTCGATGTTAATTCCATCAACTGGAAAACATCAGCATATGTTTAAAAATTAAGGTATAAAAGGATTTATATGTTTCAGTAGCAACAAACCATTAATTACAGACATGCATTGCTTAATGATGGGGATACCTTTTGAGAAATGTCACCTTAGGTGATTTTGTCTAGTGTGAACATCATTGAGTATACTTCTCCAAACCTAAATGGTATAGCCTACTCCAAACTTAGGCTGTATGGTATGGCCTATTGCTCTTAAGCTACAAACTTGCACAGCATGTTGCTGTACTGAATACTGTAGGCAACTGTGACGCTGTGGTAAATATTTGTGTTTCTAAAGATCTCTAAACACAATCTCATGGGAACACCGTCATATATATGATCTGTCAATGACAGGAAAGTCACTATGTGGTACATGACTCTGTATCTGCACATCCTTTTTGAAATAGATGTTTTGAGTAGTTGTTTGCGGTTTTTGTTTCAGAATAACTTATACAACGTGTGCATAGGTAGATGAGTTCAGTGAAAACATCCTATCTTCTGAGGATTTTCCTAAGTGCACCAAATTTATGAATAAGTCAGTCTACTTATTTTTGTCTTTCATGTTTTCTTCTCACATTGACTACATGGATTATTTTAAATAAAAGGGAACTGTTTCACAGCTGTAAACCGGAACGCTCATAGTAGGGAATTTCAGAACTAAGAAAGTGTGTATGTTCTTTATGTTTTATTGTTGTCGTTTTGTTTTTCTCTAGAGACAGGGTTTCCCTTTGTCACCCAGGGTAGAGTTCAGTGGCATGATCATAACTCATTGTAACCTGGAACTCTGGACTCAAATGATTCTCTTGCCTCAGCCACTTGAGAAGCTAAGACTTCAGAGGCACCCCATCGTGCCTGGCTGGTTTTTAGAAATGTTTTGGAGAGATGGAGTCTCCTCATATTGCTCAGGGTGGTCTAGAACTCCTGTGTTCCACCCTCCTCAAACTCCCAAAGTGGTTGGATTACAGGCATGAGCCCAGTCTAAATGTTTTTATAAAAATATATCTTACAACTTTGTAATGTTTGTGTTTTCTAGTTATATATACAGCGTGTGTTTTGGTGTAGGAGTGTATTATTAGAATGTACTTCCTATTTTTTTTTCATAGTATAGCAGAGTTCTGGTCTCTTTTAATGTAAGGCATGAAAATGATAGTTTTATATAATTGTTCAATCATATATTAAATACATTCTAAATATTTTCACTATGTCTGTGATACAGATCAGATGTTAAATTTATTTCTACATAAGGATGAGTTTCACCCTTAAAGTTTTCCTAAACTGCTGACTTACTGTGTCATTCAGAAGGACTTTATACCTTTTCTAAAGCATGGACTTTTATGTAGAATCTCATACATAGCCAGACTTTATACTGTTTTTGAATTTTCACGAATAATTTAATAAATTTTTCTCTGCCAAAATATATTGCATTCATAATCTTCAATCCATGAAGTACACTTTATTCAGCAGAATAAAAACCAACGATTTTGTCACTATTGAGTCAGTGCTGACTGATTAACACATTGTTCTCACTGCAACATATGGCTAGCTCGTAATTAACTGAAAATAATTCAGTGGCCTTGTCTGGCTTTAAATCAAGTAAAGTTCTACTTGAGGCAGCCATGGCTGACATAATTTACGATGTTAGTTATATCATAGTTTAAATCATATCAGTTCATTTCCTCTTTGGTATTATTCTTTCCCATCAAGTTCTATTTCTTCAGCTATAGAATGCCTCTAAACCACATCTGTGTTGGTCTAAGTCATGAGTAAACTTTTTAAATAAAGTGTGCACAATGTGTTCTTATTTATACCAAAGATGTTTTCAATTACCATTAAGTTCATTGTTGGTCTGATGTTAGCAGCTTAAATATTTGAAGCTGCTCTCTGGAAATCAGACACACATCTACGTTCTAAAAATCTGGTAGATTCTACATTTTATTGTGGTTTTCCGAGCAACTGTTGATTGATTGCACAAAGCAGAAATCCCTTTGATGAACACAGGTTTAGTCAGAATGCTGTGTGTGGGTTAGTATCTGTTTCCTTTGGAATTAGCCAGTCTCCCCATTCCCAACCCTTCTGCCACCTTAGACCTTTTCTTCATGTACCACCAACAAGGGCACATCGTTCACCTATTTAGATGAGTCAGCATTGTTTTTCATCTCACTGGGCTGTACTTTTTTGTGATATCTTTTCCCCGCAGTGTAATCAATTAGTGTTTATTGAATAGCTAGTTTCTCTGTGCTTATTTCTTTAGGCTCTATTTGATTAATAGAAAATTTGTCCATTGTAACAGTTATGGTGGTGATGAATTGCAGTAAAGATTTATTTCTTGCTTACGCTACATGAACAGTATGGGTGCGGGGGAAACGGGTGAGGGTGGTGCTCTGCTCTCTGTAATTACTCAAGAGCTGGGTTGCCAGAACCCTGAAGGTTCATCTCAGAAAGGGAAAAGAGCAATGAAGAAGTTGCCTACCTGTTTTGATGTGGTGACCTGGCAGTGATCCATGGCACTTGTTGCAATCCACTGGCCTTCACCTTACTAATGGGAGGCTGAGAGAAAGTGAGGGCATGTGGAATATTTTCTGAACACTCTGTCTTTGCTGCATTCCTTGAGTAGTTTGTAATTTTACTTAAATAAGGCCATAAAATGGTATTATCCTTTATTAAATCTTGTGTTAGCCATGTTTCTCAAACTTGGTTGATAATAACTTGGGTGTGTTCTCCAAACTGAGACTCCCTGGCCATACCCCAAACTTACCAAATCAGAAGTTCCTGGGTGGGGGATGGGGAATCTGGATTACCAACAAGTTCCTTATGTGATTAATATTATGCTTCAACTTTGGATAAAACAATATAACCATGTTCAAAAATATAGTAATAGAGTTAGGGAGAAGTAAATACTTTTATAACTATGTCCAACCTTAGGATGGGAGATCTTGCCAAACTCTGAAATGAAGCTACCGTCTTTCTTGAATTTGATGCAAGTATGTGTACATATTTATAGGGAATATGTGGTATTTTGTTACATACAAAGACTGTGTAATGATTCAGTCAGGTTATTTCAAGTGTTCATCACCCTGAATATTTATCATTTCTATGTGTTGGAAATATTTCAAGTCCTCTCTTCTGGCCATTTTGAAATATACAATACATTGTCATTAACTATAGTCACCCATTTCTGCTATCAAACCTTAGATCTTATTCCTTCTATCTAACCGTATGTTTGTACCCATTAACCAACTTCTTTTTCCACCCCAACTGCTACCCACACACCCTTCCCAGCCTCTGGTATCCATCAGTCTATTCTCTTCCTCCAACTTTTTTAGCTCCCATACACAAGTGAGAACATGTGCCACTTGCCTTTCTGTCAAGTTATACTCTTATATAAACCTCTTGCTGGTGTCACACAGTTGTACATATTACATCATAATACCATGCTCAAAAATATGGCAAATGATATAAGTTGCTAATGCTCATTGAGAACTCAACTATGTATTAAGCATTGTGCAAAGGACCTTAATGTTTAACACCTCACAAAGTGGGTCCTCTGATGAGCATTGCATTTTAGATAAGGGAACTCAAGCTTTAGGAAGGGTAAGTAAATTTTCTTCAAGGGGACAGAAAGGAAAAAACAACAAAACAGCACTTATGTGTCAGTGTTCCCTTTTCTCTATAGGTTAAAGATACGTGACACCAATTTCAGGCTGTGTCAAACGTAAACACACTCACGTAACTTTTCCTCCTCTTAAATCAGGGACTGGAGGGCTACATTTTTCTTAATGATCTGCCTCTCCTGGCACCGAGGACTAAGGCTATTTATTTATTTGTAGTTTTATTTCATTTTAATTGACATGTAATAATTGTACATATTTATGGAGTACAATCTAATGTTTTAATACATGTATACATTGTACAATGATCTAATCAGGGCAGTTACATTATTACCTCAAAGATACCATTTCTTTGAGGTGAGAACATTTAAAATTATATCTTCTAGTTATTTTGAAATATACAATATAACATTATTAACTACAGTCACCTTACTGTGAAATAGAGTACCAGAACTTATTTCTGCTATCTATTTCTAATTCTGTACCCATTAACCAATCTCTCCCCATTCCCCACTTCCTCCTATTTTCCCCAGCCTCTGTTAACTACTATTCTACTCTGTACTTCCATGAGATTAGCTTTTTAAAATTCTGCAAATGAGTGACATCATGTAGTATTTGTCTTTCTGCGCCTGGCTTATTTCATTTAACATATTATTGTCCAGGTTCATCCATGTCACCACAAATAACAGGACTTCATTCTTTCTTATGGCTGAGTAGTATTCCATTGTGTATACATTCCACATTTTCTTCATTCATTCATCCATTGATGCATACTTCAGTTGACCCTGTATCTTAGCTATTGTGACATAATTCTGAAAAAAAAATAATAAAAAACCATAGGAGTACAGATATCTCCTTGACATACTAATTCCATTTCCTTTGGATAAATGCCCAGTAGTGAGACTGCTGAATCACATGGTTATGTCATGTTTGTAATTTTTTGAGGAAATTCCATAATGTTTTCCATAATGGCTGTACTAGCTGTACTAATTTACATTCCCACCACTTGTGTGTAAGTGTTCCGTTTTCTCTACAACCAGGACAGCGGTTGCTTTTTTTTTTTTTTTTTTTTTTTGAGACGGAGTCTCCCTCTCTCGCCCAGGCTGGAGTGCAATGATGCGTTCACAGCTTACTGCACACCCCGCCTCCTGGTTCACGCCATTCTCCTGCCTCAGCCTCCCAAGTAGCTGGAACTACAGGCACCCACCACCACGCCCAGCTATTTTTTTTGTATTTTTAGTAGAGGCGGGGTTTCACCATGTTAGCCAGGATGGTCTAGATCTCCTGACCTGGTAATCCACCCGCCTCGGCCTCCCAAAGTGCTGGGATTACAGGCGTGAGCCACCGCGCCCGGCCTCTTTGGTTTTTTTGATAAAGCCATTTTAACTCAGAGTAGATGATATCTTCTTGTGGTTTTGATTTGCATTTTCCTGATGATTAGTGATGTTCAGCATTTTTTCATATACCTGTTGGTCATTTGTATGTCTTCTGAGAAACGCCTTCTCAGGTCTTTTGCCCATTTTTTAACTGGATTTATTTTTTTCCTTTGAGTTATTTGTGTTCCTTGAATATTCTGGATACTAACCTCTTGTCAAATGCATTGTTTGAAATATTTCCCCATCTTATTAATATAAGGCTTTGTATTAATATTATAAGAAATACATTCTCACGTGTATATTTGCTTGTTAGTACTGGAGTAAAACAAATTTCAACTTCAACTTTTTTTTTTTTTTTTTTTTTTACTCTTCACTGTCTTCCAGACATAGACATAGCTTCTCTGAGCACAAATGTGGGAAATGACCAATATGGTGAATTTTTTCCCACTGGCCTTGTATGATCTGAGAGCTGGCAGTGGACAAGCTAATGGGAGACCCAATAGCTAGCAGCACAGCAAATATAAAGAGCTCTCTTAAAATAATCCATCTCACAGGAGTAAACAGATCGCTTCATTTCAAAAGACATTTGAAACACTGTGGGTTTGAGGGAGCTGCAGTGTTATTGAAGAACATTTTCATTTCAAAAGCAGGGCTTTGTATGTCTCAATTTCAATCTGTGTTATCTTAAACTTGGTTTCACACTAAAATGACTAAGAGCTATTTCATTGTGAATGGAATTGCAAGATTAAAAAAGAAGGATAAAAACCAGCATCCTCGTGGTTTTCCTCTAAAAGTGCAAATGTAATCTCTTAGAAAAGAAAACATAATAGCAGGTGTGTAGCACTTAGGGGAAAACCACATGGGTAAAGTCACACTCATGTAAAAAGTAAATTATGGTAATGGGCCTCTTAATAGCACCTGATAACCAGATGTATAGAAAACCAAGCCAAACCTTGCCATAAATGCTTTAAGAAAAGATGTAAATCAACATATCAGTATCCATTATCATGACAAGTAGCATTTTAAATAAACCAAGGGCTAAGAGCTGATTAAGTATAAGAGAAGATAAATCTATTCATAAGGAATAACTAAAAGCAAGGAGTTTTAAGAGAGAAAATTTAAACCTGGGACTGATATTAAGTGATAGAATTTAAACAGCTAGGAAATATGTGGAAGGAAAACCAAGCTCTGAGAGAAAGTGGTTTCTGGCAAATTGTTTTCTATGACATTATTTGTCCTTTGTGGTTTATAGTTAAAATAACTTACGCTTACTGTGCTCCGAATTTTCCTTTTTCTGTAAAAATAAGATGAAGTAAAACACATTGGTTGGAAATTGTAGAGTGACTATAATATAGTGTCTACCAGTGTTCAATGACAGCTTTTTTATTTCAGAGTAAGTTTATACAATGAGGATGAGAGAAATTTAATAAAAAGGATGTATAGTATTTCTTCTCTAGCTAACGGTATCAAAGTTGATCTTCTGCCCTTCATTTTTCTGCCCTATTTTCCATTAAAGAGTGAAAATGTCAAAATAGGGATGTTCAATCTGTCACATTAGCTTGAGAGTTATAGAAAAGAAAGTAATTAAACTGTCCTTTCTGGGCATGGCCACCTTCTATGAAGAACAGGACCTTCAGACTCTACAGTCCTGCTGGACTAGGAAGCTGTGTGCTACCGGTGAGATCCTGCCTCCTTGGATCCCAGTATCCATTGTCTTGTGGCCTTTGTGTTGTGTGTTTTCCAGGTGTCAACCCAGGTAGACTTGGAGACTTCTGTGCAGGACAGGGCTCCCATCCAGGTGAGAGATGCCCTCCCTCTCTTCTCCACTGTGCAGTCTAGCAGTTTGGCTTAAAGATTTTAAAAAAATCCCTCCTTCTACCTTTTTTTCCCAAGGCTCCAGACTAAAATGCTTGGGAGAAAGACTTAAGAAGGACAATCAGAACAGCCAAGTGTAAACAGCTTACTCAATTTTTAGTGCAAATTTGCTCTTTCCCCTGGGAATTCTAGGCTACTCTTTGGAGGAGTTAGTATACTTTGACTTTCTTCACTTAGGGCATGGGGTCCCCTGGCCAAGAACAGCCTGTATTTTTAGGAAGTGCATTGCTGTCCTCATTCTGGGATCCTTTTCTCCTTTGTCTTACCTCACATTAATAATAGTTTTCTAATAACCAAGTACAGTCAGTTCTGCTCCAATACTTGTTTAGAAAGCATGATTTTTTTTTTGTTCTATCATGATGATACATTAGGAGGAAATTTGAGCATAATAAGAATTTTGAGTTTGCTTATGCACAATTTCATTTGCTACAAACACTATGGCAATAATGCAGAAAACTGCACCTAACTGAATGGCACCCTGTAAGGAAACACAATATACACACACATGTGCGCGTGCGTGCGCACACACACACCTCAAAGCAGGGCCAGCTGCATGACTTGCCTGACTCAATACCAAATATTAAATATGAGACGTCTTGTTTCAGAATTATTAAGGATTTCAAGATGGCCACAGCAGGGCGTTAAACCAAGTCTGGTGTCCTCCTAAGCGTGAGGCCATGTGTTCCTGCACCAGGTCCACATCCATGGAGCCCGCTCTCTCTCAAACATCTTCCAGATTCCTCAGTTTGCTGCTTATTTTATGAGCCACATCCCATCGATTCCTTGAGGTGTTACAATTTTTCTGCCAATTTTGGATAACCCTTGTATTAGTCCATTCTTGCACTGCTATAAAAAATTCCTGGCTGGGCATGGTGGCTCACACCTGTAATCCCAGCACTTTGGGAGATCGAGGTGGGTGGATCCCCTGAGGTCAGGAGTATGCAACCAGCCGGCCAATATGGTGAAACCCCGTCTCTACTAAAAATACAAAAATTAGCCAGGCATGGTGGCACGTGCCTGTAGTCCCAGCTACTTGGGAGGCAGAGGCAGAAGACTTGCTTGAACCCGGGAGGCAGAGGTTGCAGTGATGAGCCTAGATCGCGCCATTGTACTCCAGCCTGGGTGATAGAGCGAGACTCCATCTCAAAAAAAAAAAAAAAAAAAAAAAAAATCCTGAGACCTGATAACTTAAAAAGAAAAGAGGTTTAATTGGCTCACATTTTCACAAGCTGCACAGGAAACATGACTGGGGAGGCCTCAGGAAACTTACAATTAAGGTAGAAGGCAAAGGGGGAAGCAAGCACATCTTACATGGCTGGATCAGGATGAAGAGAGAGAGAGGAAAGTGCTACACACTTTTAAAAAATTATTATTATACTTTAAGTTTTGGGGTACATGTGCAGAACATGCAGTTTTGTTACATAGGTATACACGTGCCATGGTGGTTTGCTGCACCCAACAACCCATTACCTATATTAGGTATTTCTCCTAATGCTTTCCCTCCCCTAGCCCCCACCCCCTGACAGGCCCTGTTGTGTGTGTTATGTTGCCCTCCCTGTGTCCATGTGCTGTCATTGTTCAGCTCCCACTTATGAGTGAGAACATGCGGTGTTTGGTTTTCTGTTCCTGTGTTAGTTTGCTGAGAATGATAGTTTCCAGCTTCATCCATGTCCATACAAAGGACATGAACTCATCGTTTTTTATGGCTGCGTAATATTTCATGGTATATATATGCCACCACTAACCTCACTATCATGAGTATGGCTCCTAGGGAGATGATGTTAAACCATGAGAAACTTCCCCATGATCCAGTCTCCTCCAACACCAGAGATTACAACTGAACGTGAGATTTGGGTCGGGTTCCAGATCGAAACCTTATCAATCCTCCTTCCACTGCTTCACAGTAATTCACAGGCTACATCCCTTCTAATGACCACTCCTACAAGTATGCTTCAGATCTTTTCAGAAGTGCCACATTTATTGTATTACTTATGCATTTATTTACCATTTCCAATATGTAAATTAAGCTGCTGTTATTAGGTTTCTATTATTTTCTCTGTTACTGATAAAAATGTTTACAGTGCTATGCATCTAGCTCCAATTTTCCCATAAGCCCTATGGTTTTTATCGTGAAACCCTGTGTAGCATGCTGTCTTTTGTTTTGTTTTGTTTTGTTTTCAGAATGCATGTTTTATGTTACAGTATAAGTGACTATAATTATGAAGAAAATACTTTTATTAGATATCTCTCAACACATAAATTTCATACTTAATTGAGCAATTATAGTAGGGATAATTTTAAGAGTTCAAAATTCTAGGGACAACTAAGGTTTTAATGTTGTTATCTACATTGAGGTTGCTTCAAATAACCTGCTTCCAGCCCATCATAATGTTCTTAGGCACCAAAGAAGTCTTGCTCCCTAGAACTGAATTAGAATTTAGTAAAGAATTATAGATTATTTTAAGAAAACTTAGAAAATCCAGGGATTAAGTTAGTTGATTGCATGATTGTATCAAAGAAAATGGAAGTGCCTTTAATCATTTATTGGCTGTCTGTTCCTCAGAGCCTCAGCTTGCAGACAGTCCATTCTCTCCAGATGCATTCTGTGTGGTAGCCTTCTAGGTTCAGTTCCATCCCTGAGGGCAATGGCACTTTCAATTCAAATTCAGGTGGGAGAGACTCTGATGCCGCCTTTGTGATGCAGGTGCAACTAATGAACTAATTACAGCTGGCCCATATGTGCATTGCCTGTTCCTTGGAAAAGTGGGCAGGGAGACTGTAGTCTGCCAACATGCACCTTTTCGCAGGGGCTATCAGTGAAAAAGTTTCACTTGTAGTTGTGTAAATATTTCTACAGTGATGGAGGGTCTGGGGTCAGTGCTGAGTCTTCCCAGTTCATTGAGATTGGGTTGTACAATTGGGACCAGCTGTAGTTAGTCCCTTGATTGTCCCTGCATGACACTGCAGTTTATGTAAATAATTAAGTGGAAGTTTTATGGCCAGTGACTCCGCTTGGATTCTTAGCACTATTGAATTTTACCTTCATGTCTTCCCCAGGACCAAGATGAAGAAGTGTCGGATTTTTGATTAATATATTTAAATAAGATGTTTTGTAGAAATATTTTAAGGATGCCAGTGAAATGAATCCCATATTTTAGAAGTAAAAATATTCAAAATATTCAAAACAATTTTTTCTAAAAAGTATGGAGACAAAGATTAGTTTTTTAAATACCGGACATTGGGGTATTCTGTTGGCACAATTACAAGAAAGAAGCAGAGGTAGAAAGACCAAATAAGTCAGACCTCATTTTGAAATGTTTTTCCTTCTTAAAGGAGAAAAATTCACTGGGCTTAAAATGAGATGTAAAACTGTACTTCTAGCCAAAAAAAAAAAAAAAAAAAACCTGACTTTTAAAAGTCATCAGTATTTATCACCAAGAATCCATTTACTTCAAATGACTTTTTAAGGCTGGTTAGACCATCTCTGAGCTCTGCTTAGCAGAGTTAAAGCCTTCAGGAAAAGGTTAAACACACAGTCTGTTTATGTAGATAGTAATTCTGGTAAATATATTGAAAATTGGAACTGTATTGCTTGCTATACTTGGACATTTTGAGATGTCGTACATACACCATCTGAAATTCTCATTTCTCTTTTTGTGGCCTGTTATATCTAGTAGAAAAACTCATATGCATACATTTTTGAATGATTGTACTGATAATACTCGTAAACAACACCATTATTAGAAGACGGCGATAAACTGGTGCATCTTTTGTATTCAGACGATGCCTAGGTTCAAGCCATTGACATAATCTGATTTCCAGTGAGATCTACTTTTAAAAATTGTTTATGACTCACGGTTAGGTCATACAGTTGATCCAATTTGGTTAATAGAAAGTTAGAAAAGATTAAATTAACTTAAAACATTACATACTGTCTTAGACATACAGCCAATTGTCCTGACATTAGGTTAAGATATAACAAAACATGTTTTATATCTATGTCCAAAGACCCCAATTGGTAAGATTCAGTAAGTTCTACTACTTCCATATAACAATGCATGACACTGCTCTGCTGAATAATGCATGTATAGAATGGCTGTGCCCTTATGTCTTTGGAAATAAAACAATAAACCACAAATTCACAACATTCTTTTTTTTATTTCTTGATAAGAGTAGAGATTGCAACTTTATCTCTGCAATATCTTCCTGCTGTTACATTTGGTAATATGAAATCTGAAGCATAATCATCTTCCACTGTGACTTCTAGGTATTTTTCTTAAATGCTGTAAGCCTCAGTTTTTTAATCTATAGAAATGTCAATGATAATTGTACCTAACCTCAAGGGTAATTGTGAGAAGTAAATCAAGTGATGGATGTAAAGCACACAGCATGAGGTTTGGCCACAGGCAGCACAGAAAAAAGATTAGGTGTTACTGTCATTATTATATGTCCAGAACTTACTGGGTTCTTTTGAGTGATTGGATTGGCCATTAGCCTAATTGATTGTGCATATGACACAAGCTTAATTACTCAAGAGACTTAGTATTAGGCATGTCTTCTCAGTTCAATGATTCTCAACAGATCCTCACATGGAAACCAAGTTTCATGGAGTCAGCATTATATAGAGGGTAAGGCAAGCTGTGAGTGAAGACTGCAGTGCTCCTCGCTAGTTCTAGCCCTGTCCAACTTCTATGGACACTTCTGAAACTTCTCTAGTTTATAATGAGCTAAGGTTCACATTTCAGACATATTTTAATTCCTTTAATGGAGGACATTGCCAAGCACACAGTAGGTATTTAATAAATGTTTGCTGAATGAATAGTCATACCCTACTAGCAATGAAGTAATATCCAGCTGTAAACATTAGTTTTTCTTCCTGGAAAAATTACGTAGGAGTTCTTCAGGAGCCAATACTTATTGGTAGACTTAAGGAACATCCATTTATTTGGTATTAAAAATTGATGCTTTTTGGTTTTGTCCATATAATTAGAAAGAGTGTTTTATATAACTAGTCATGGATAATCTATAGCAGCAACAAAAATAAATGTCTTACAATAAATAAAATACAGTATACCTTTATTTTAGGAAATTTATATAAAATTATGTATTTTCTTTCAGCATAAATTCCTTCTGAGTTTCTCACCTTCTGTTATGGGCTGAGTTGTGTGTTCCCCCAAAATATTGTTAGGTTGAAGTCCTAACAACCCCCTACCCCCATATCTCAGAATGTGACTGTATTTGAAGATAGGCCCTTGAAAGAGGTGATTAAGTTAAAATTAGGGCATTAGAGTGGGCCCTAATCCAATCTGACTAGTGTCCTCACGAGAAAAGAAAATGAGGACACTGCACACATACAGGAATCCCACGTGACGTTATAGGGAGAGGTGGCTGTGTTGTAGGACTGTTAGTTCAGGTAAGACAGGGTCCTTGTCGCATGGCCGGGAATAATTAGGCTCTCAGACAATTTGAGGGGTAAGGAGCCAGGGGGTTTATTGGGTGAAAAGCAAAAAAGTGAAACAGGAACTTTCCACAAGGACAGAGTCCCTACACGTGTGCTTCCCACCTTGTGGATTGAATCCCACATACGTCCCAGGAAAAGGAGGATCCAAGCTCCTCCCTGCTGCAAATGGCATGAACTTCTGTGGCTCTACCCCTGTGCGCACTCCTCCCAGTGCAGGCCGGTTGGAGTTTCTCTGGGAACCTCTTTACACTTGGCTGTCTCAGCAGTCTGCATGCCAAGGAGACAGACCGCAGGAGAAACTAATCCTGTAGACATGTTGACTTTTGACTTCCAGCCTCCAGAACCATGGGAAATACATTTCTGTTGTTTAAGCCACCCACTCTGTGATACTATTTTTTATGGCAGCCCTAACAAACTAATATATGTCTCATCTAAACATTAGTCCAGATCCAATATTTTCTACAAAGCTTTTCCTGATAATGCTGGTCTGTCAGGTCCCTACAGTTGCCTTTTATTTGTATTTCATTTTAGATTTTCCGTGAATTTTCTCTCTTCAAACAGGTCACCAGTCCCAAAGGGACATGTCATGCCTTGCCTGTATCTGTACTTATATACCAGTGTATGTGTTCCCCATGGCATCTGGCATACTTCCTCAAACTCAGAAGTTAGTTGATACTTGATAGATGCTGTCATTGATTTTAAGTACTCATATATAGATGTGGATTAAAGATAGTTTTATGGAATGATTCAGTTTGGTACGTGCCTTTTGGGATTTTCTTGGGTGAACATCATCAGCAATCTTGTTTCTCTGTCATGTTCTACCTCCTTGGTGGAACTCTGCCGTGGATGACTATTGGAGTGAAAGGAGGGAAAGGGATAAGATTCTGAAATGTGATTTGGATAGCCTTTTGAAAACTGATATAGCATTTCAGATTCCAAAGTACTTGTCTTGTCCACCTTCATGAAAAGTTGAGACTAAAAGAAGGTATTATAAGGTTTAAAACATTGGACTGCCTCAAATCCGATCTAGAGACAACAACTTAGAAACTTACCACGCCTTGGTAAATCTTTTATCCATGGCTAAGTTTTAACATTGGGACCATTTGATATCATTGGTGCTGACAGTGAATATATAAGAGTTGCAGTGTCTTTAACTATTAACAGTAATTAAATAAGAGCTAAAGAAGTAGGCCAGACACAGTGGCTCATGCCATTTTAATCCCAGCACTTTAGGAAGCCCAGGCAGGCGGATCGCTTGAGCCCAGGGTTTGAGATGAGGCTGGGCAACATGGCGAAACCCATCTCTACAAAAAATACAAAAATTAGCCCAGCATGGTGGCATGTACCTGTAGTCCCAACTCCTTAGGAGGCTGAGGTGGGAGGATCACCTGAGCCTGGGTACATCAAGACTGCAGTGAGCTGTGATCCTACCACCGCACTCCAGCCTGGGTGACAGAGCCAAACCAGGTCTCAAAAAAATAATATAACATAACATAACATAACATAACATAACAACATAAAATGTGTTTTCCAAATGGCCACATTTACTATTTGTGCATATATGCACACATATGTAAATTATGTACAATGATAGACACAAAACCACTACACCCTTCCATTGCCACCAATGTCTTTACCTCCCTCACAGGTATGGATCCTTTTCCAAAACACATGTCAAATTAGTCTTGGCTAAATGCAAAATCATTTACATATTTAAGCAGCCGAACCTGAAAGGGCTATTTATAAAAATAAACGTCAGCACTGAAAATATTTAGTTCCTAGTTTAGATCAGTCAGAAAACAAAAATATAATAAGCCCTTCAGGTCATATCAAGTAGGGACACATTTGCTGGACTGAATAAAAATTTTGTTGACAATTTTCGATGAGTTTGATTTTTCAAAACAGATGGCTGCAAATGTATTTTCCATTGCCAATGTATAATTTGGCAAGTCCCTTTTCTTATGCATTTGTTGAATTCTGCATTTAATGTGTTCTCATGGGTCATACTTGTGAGAAACTGATTACTCAGTAAATGTACATGGGGAAGTAAATAAGAATGTGACTTCAAGGTAAGTGAGTTTTATGGAAGAAACACAGTCTTTTTAGGTTCAGAATCATGGAACACTGACTGTTGTAAAATTATTATCTTTCCCTGACCCAAAGTTTAGAACTTTTCTGGATAGCTCTTTTGCCAGTGAAGAGGTAAGATAGTTCCCAGCTTTAATAAATAACTGCAGCCAGACACGGTGGCTCACACCTGTAATCACAGCACTTTGGGAGGCCGAGGCAGGTGGATTACTTGAGGTCAGGAGTTTGAGACTAGACTGGCCAACATGGTGAAAACCCGTCTCTACTAAAAATACAAAAATTAGCCACGTGTGGTGGCGCATGCCTGTAGTCCCAGCTACTCTGGAGGCTGAGGCAGGAGAATCGCTTTAACTTGGGAGGTGGAGGTTGCTGTGAGCCGAGATGGCGCCACTGTACTCCAGCCTGGGTGAGAGAGTGAAACTTTGTCTCAAATAAATAAATAACCAAAGTTTTTGCCACAAAACTAAATTTTAAAATATATAAAGCAGGAATAGAAGGAAAGGGCAGAGACTGGGAAGTGAAAGAATCGAAAATCAGATTATGATTTCTATTCCTTTGAAGATTTTAAATTCTTGTTTTGAAATTTTGCAGCAGCTGCCACTGCTAATTTCTGTAGTATTAGAAAGGAATTGCATCCCAGGAAGTCTTTAATCATGAATTAGGACCTTACAGTTGAAAGAACCCATAATTTCAATTTAGTAAACATATGTTTCCCCCTGCTTTCTCTAGATGTCAAAGAGCAGTTTTTAAGTGAAGATGAAAATTGCTATTTGTTCATGATAACTTTAACATCCTCCTGGGTATACTTTTTATGTACTGATGCAGTGAACACATACTCTACCCCAGCTTCCCTCAATCTCATTTGAAGAGGATATGAAAACTGTTTTCCTATTTTCATTTTTGAATTAATAAGTGTGATCTTAAATGTGCGCTTTGTTTTCAGATCAGAGAGATTTTAGAATATGAAATAGATTTTGATATGTTTGTAACTTAGTTTTGGTTTCCAAAAACCTCAGGATGTCAAAGTAACCTTGTTCCAGAACAGACATTAGTGACACCTTATGAGTTTGACCACCTCCTGCCTGTCCTCAACTGAAGACCTAATCTAATCTGGTGAGCCAAACTAACCATTTAAAATTTAGTAACGGCCAAGGGTCCCAGTGTAAAAGGTGCCAGGTTGGGTTTTTACTATAATCACTTAGAACCATAAATAAAGATTATGTTCATATGCAAGTTATAGAAAACCCTATTGAACGGCGGTTTAAACAAATTTGACTTTTTAGTTTTCTCTTTAACAAGAAGTCAGAATGTCTCCAGTTCCAGACATATGTTTTGTGGTTCCGGGATGTTTGAGTGGATGTGTGTGTAATTATCTTGATTTTTAATTCATGGCTACAGTATGACTCCTATAGCATTTGCCATCACATTTGAGTTTCTAGAAGCATGAAGGAGAGGGAAGACACAGTAGGAAAGGAAGGAAGAAGGACAAAGTAGTATCAGTATCAGGAAAGCAAAGGCCGTCCCCAGAATTTTTAGTGGACTTTTACTTATATCTCATTGTACAAAACAGTGTCATGTGGTCAGTGGCAGGCAAGCAAATGTGAGGGTGTGAGTTTTTATCTTTTTATAGTAAAAGAAAGGCACAAGAAAAATGAAGAGCAACAACCTTGAGTAAGCAAAACTATAAAATCCACCAGAAAGCTACCTAGAGTTTGAACTACGTGAACATAATGAAGCACAGAGCTGAAGGGAAGCTGCTCAGATCACCACTAACTCAGTAAGAATCATCCCACAATCACTCATAATTCCTGTCCAAGGACAAACATATATCTTGGTATATATTTAAAAAATGTTTTGGGTTTTCTCACAAATTTGATTCTAGATGAACTTGATATGATACAGCTTTTACTTTTTTACTTATGTATATCTAAAATTCCTTATTGATCCAAAATTTCATACAAAACTGGAAGCCATTTAAAACTACCAATTTGTAGGAACATTCTTATTTTGTGAGAATTCATTATTGTATATGTCTATAAGACTCAGAAATTGAAGACTTTTTGTAATATGGACACATACCCAGCATTGTCCCATGAAAGAAAGAAATTTATCATGAAATGTTGAGCCTCCAATCATTGCAAATATCCCAACACAACCGGAAGGCCAGGATTGATATGGTAGAAAATTCCTATTTGGAATAGAAGATGGATATCAGAAGTCTATTGCAAATAGTATAAAAAATAAAGAAAACCTACAAACATTATCATTGCTAGCATAGATTTGTATCCATACCCAGAACAAAGACCTGAGTGGTTTTGGTTCTGTTGTGTGAGTTGTAGTTCAAATATTCTCCTTCTGTTCATTAAAGGCATACTCAGAGCAATGCTGGGAAATACAGCAATCTGTCTTACATCAAAGCAATCCCACAGTGAGATCTGCCCAGCATATATTTTCCTGGCATGATGTGGTGAGATTCACTCTAAGCACATTACTTCAGTTTTGATATCACTGGGAAAGCACAGAACATATCTTTTCATAGTACCACAGATTTTTGCTGCATCCTGTAAATGACACATGTTACCACTTTTTGGTGGATGAGCTCCAGGACTAACAGAGCCTGCGGTTTGTGGTGTTCCTGGTGTGAGAAAGAGGTTGCCCTTTCTCCAGCGCTCTGTGCTCCCATTCCCCCACATTGACTAATCCAACTACTCAGTATTTCAAGGATTTCTTTCAAGAAGAGGACAAAACTTGGCTCCACATTGCATAATTCCAACATTCTTGAGAGAGAAGGAGAGCACACATATTGATATATTCCTAGGATAGAAAAAAATGGGCAATGTGTTGAGCAAGTTAGTCTATGATGAGGGAGAGATTAGAAAGCTGGAAAAATGTTGTGAAGGTTGTTTCATTTTAATAAATGCTGGAGTTTGTTTATAAGGTATAACAACAAGCTAATATAAGATTTTAATTAAGATAGCAGAGGTTATATAGCCAATGGTGTTGGGCTCAGACATCATTCAGGTATTTTATCCACCCATGGTCAAAACATTGTTGGGATGAAATAAACAATAAATAATGGAAAACAAAACAATTGAAACCCCTGATTGAAATTTGTTGTTGGAAATGCCTTTCAAGTTAGTTGTGGAATTTGCAAGAAAACCAGTATTTATAGTGACAGAATTAATCACAAGGAACTGTGGTAGAATGCATGATCACATATCCCTGCCTGTTACCATGTGAGGGGCGGTGTTTCTCTGGGAGCAATGTATTTCTCCACTGTGTTGACATTGGACTTGTTTTGGCCAAAGAAAAGTGAGAAAATCAGAAATCTGCCATGTCCCAGCAGCAGCTGTAAGAGCCACTGCATATTTTCCCAGCTCTCTTGTTCTTTCTGTCTGCCACAAAATTGGTATTTCACAAATAAGATCACCTTGTACATTCTGGGCCCCCAAAATAAGGAGACAGTTGAGCAGGGCAGAAAACAGTAACTCAGGGCAGTCTACCAGAAACATCAGGGAGAGACAAATTTATTACTGAGAATACATTTTTATTGTTTTAAGTCCCTGGGAATTTAGGGTTATTTGTTACTGCAGCAAAGCTGACTAATATGGAAATTTGTATGCTTTGCTATTTTAAAATTGGACACTACCTCCACAGTACAGCTTCAAACAGCACAGAGTAATGGTGTAGTTTTTCTTCTCTCTCCTCTTAGTGGAGCACATTTTCACCATTCAGAGTAGAAAGCTTTTAGGTTATAGCTTAAAGAAAACTCAAAGAGTTTTCTTTAAAATGCTGGGCCTTTTCCTTCTTGTAATGTTTGAAAATCCTTGAAGTTGGTTTGTTTATTTGGAGGGGAAAGGGGGCATAAATAGTGTACATTCTATGATCAATGCTAACATTCTCTAAAACAAAGACTATGGGGTTCATAGCAAACCTTGGCAATGTGAGAAGGGGAGGTATGTATAGAAGAGATTATATACCTAGTTTACTCACTTTTAGGGTACAGTAAACTGTTATGGCTTTTTTGAACTTGAATGTTATTATGTGTGCGTATCTTATAATCATTTGTACTCCTTGGAAGACTATTTGAACCTCCTCATTCCCTGCAATCTTTTAAGGTAATTGCTGACTGCAAGGAAAGTGATTAGTAAGGCAGAGATGAATAACTAGAGGTCTCTTGCCACAATGTTTTGCCAGACTAATTCAAATCAACTCTGGGATGTAGGTCTTTTGAAATTTCTCTAACTTTCCTTTTCCTTTATACTTCTTTGAGGGAAGATTTATCATCTCAGGTTATGCATGTGAAATATAGAACAAATTATTTTCAGATAGTATCCCAAATGCCACAGCCTCAGTACTTTCCTGTAGGTAATGTTCTATAGAAAATGTGCATTTCTCTAGGATGAGATTAACCATGGGAATCTTATATACAATCATAATTAAATAATAAGGTCCTTGTTGGCAGTTTATCTATGAATAAATCTTTGTCTTGTTTTAAGGAAGCCTGCTAAAAATCAACACATATTGCCCTATGAAAGTGAAATTTTCAGCCCAAAATGCATGCTAGAATAGGTTGATTATGACAGAAGAAATAAAATAATATTCAGGCAACATGACCTCCATATGTAGCCGTCATATTAGAGATGACAAATGGGGACATTCCAAAGGTATCCAGATTGCTCAAGTCATTTTGTATTATGCAAGATGGAGTACTCACCTTAAAATATAAAAAATAATAAAAACTCGGAGCTTTTGGAGTTCACAAATTTCTGAGCTTTCAAAAAAAAAATCAGTAATGAAGTCAACATGTAATCTTCATGCACGCTGTGGAAATACAGTGACACATTGTAGCTTATAGTTAAAACACATCTGAGTTTGATTTTTATGAGCATGTTCTTATCACACTGCTGTAAAACTGCACTGTTGTCATCGACTAGGTCAACGAAATGTGCAAAACATTTAGTGATATGACATTTGGTGATATTAACTCCCTTGGGACTAGCATACTCTGCTGAGGCATAGCCCTTTTATGCAATTTTAACTATTCATGATAGTTAAGGGCTGGTTAATTAGCAGTGTTTCAAAGATATAGACAATAGACTGTTAAATTTATATATATCAGAACCCTAAACGTTGGCCAAAGCAAAAATTTACCAATATGAATTTGTTAGCCAAAACTATGTTTTCACTTAATTTAGATTTTATTTTGAAAATGCATTCCAAATACAAAAACTATTAAAATGTTTGAATCTCATTAAAAAATGAATAGAATCATCTGTCTGGACATACAGCAATAACTCTTTCCAAGGCATACCTGCCATTTAGTTTAACAACTCTAGCAAGATCCTTTTATTGCCATCTGTGTCTCAGACTAACAGGCATTTCAGGCTTTATAATTGGAAAAAAGGAGTCAAAGTTATAGCTAAAGTTGATTAAAGATGACAACAACAGTATAACCATATACAAAAACCAATAATCACAAGTTATGCCTTGAGAATGGTCTTTTTAATATGAAACCATGGAAGAAGGTATAAAGTTCGTGTATATATAGTATAATATCCTAAAATAACTGGTTAATAATGTTGTAAGTTTTATTTCCTTAAGATAGTCGTTACTTATTCCAGAAATATTTGCATAATGGCAAAAGTAGTGTATATGTTAAATCAAAATACTCATTCACTCAGCCAACGTTTATTTAACTCCTTTTATGGAAGTAAATTCTAGGTGCTAAGGATTATAGCAGGAGAAACAAGAGAAAGCAAAATAATGAGAAAACAATCTGCTGTTACAGTGCCACATTCTTGGGGAAAATAAACAATGAAATAATAAAAAAATAGTTTGTCACATAATACTAAGGACACAGGGAAAAATAAAGCAAGGAGGGGTAAAAAAATGAAATGCAGCAAGGGTAGTGTTTAAAAATGGGTGCTCAGGGACGCCTCACTGGAGAAGTCGTTGAAACTCACTGGACCCCACAGTATTCTGGACTAAGGGGAGGATAAGTGCAGAGGCTCTGAGGAAGGAGCAAGCCTGGAATAGTTACTGAGCTTTCAAAGCACCGGTGTAGCTGCTGCAGAGGGGTTGGAAGAGGAGTTGCATGAAATGAATACCCCGGGGGAGCCAGAGGAGATCATTTAGGGGCTGGTGGATAAATGAAGTTGTTGAATTTTTCTTCAAGTGAGATGAGAAATTTTAGAAGAATTTTGAGTAATCCATGTTATCTTATTTGTATTGAAAATAGACTGTGGAGCCTAGAACAAGTGTAAAAGCAAAAGGCTGTTGAAAAAAATCCAGGTAGAAGAGAGTAGCTTGGACCAATATGGGGTCCTGAAGGTCCTGAGAGTGGTCAGATTCTACACATATCCGGAATTAAAGCATACAGGTTTGCTGATGATTTGGTTTGCAAGAGGAGTCAAGGATGATGCCAAGTTCAAAATAATCGCCCGTTTTGTAGATGGCAAAGCCAAAATGAATATTCTTTTTCAAAAGTAATCTTGTATCTCAGGTATCTTTAAGCTGAGAACATTGATAAACAAAAGTCACAGATTCTGCAATCTGGAATGGGAAAAATTTCATTGTCATCTTTAGAAATTTAGCATTACTGTGCATTATAAATGTAGACAACAGACCCCTGTAGAATTAACAATGTCTGTAGCTTTATCACCGATAGAATTCACATACATATTTATATTACCTTATATTTGGTGCAGATATCTGAAAACGTCATTTACACTCATCACTACTTCCCAATAATTATTACCAATTAGATCTGCTGCCAGACATTATGATTTAATATGTTAATAAATAAGCATATTTATCACTATTAAAAATATCTTTATAACTTATTTATGTTTTCTTTGTCATAGTATGTGTTTTATTTTAGGGATTTTTAGACATTATCCTGAGAGGTCTTCACAGGCTTCAGGAGAAAGCCAAAAGGTCCATGGCACAAAACTGTTAAAAATCCTTTCTTCAGCCATATGCAATAGTATACACCATTGGAGATGATACCAGCATGTGCTCTCAAGGACAATAGGAAAAATAATTATCAAGTATTGCGTGTTTACTATGTGCCAAGTACATTATCTAATTTATTTCTCATCACAAACTTAAGAGGCAGAGATTATCCTTGTTTTATATAGAAAAAAGTATCAGCTTGGAAAGAATAAATAACTTCTACAAGGTCATACATCTTGCGTGTGGAGATTCAAATTTTAGTCTGTTTCCTAAGTGCATCCTCTTAACCACCAAAATATATTGCTTGCCATCATGGAAGAATCAAAACTGATGATATAAAACAGCCTGTAGGAACTCTCTATCAAGAAATGGAAGCTGAAGCACTATATAGCCACTTGTTGGGGAGAAAAGATAGAATAAAAGCAGCCAAGCAAACATTTTTTTTTCTTTTTCTCCCTCCCTCCCCACTCCTCATTTCCCCTCCATTTCTCCCTACCTCCTAGCCTCCTTCCCTCTTTCCCTCCTTCCCTCCCTCCATCCTTCCTTCCTTTTTTCCTTCCTTCCTTCCTTAGTTCTTTCCTTCCTACCTTCTCCCCTCCTACCCTTCTTCCCTCTTCATCTTTTTCTGTATTTCCTTCCTTTTTTTCTCTTTTCATTTTCCTTTGGGCAATAAGCATTGTTTCTCTTCTGATCATTTGAATCCTATGTGTTCATTGGAAAGCATTTATGCCATTCACAGGGATGGAAGGATTAAGGAAAAGGTTTGCTAGAATGCAACTTTATGAGGTAACCACTGTTAACATTTTGAACACCATCCTTCTACAAACCTTATATTTTATACATACATACACAAAAATATGTATATGATTTCACAAAAATAGATTCAAATAGTGCATGCTTTTTTCAGAAAAAAAAATATCCCCTTGTTCTTACACTGCCTTCACAATTGTGTCCTACTCCTCATCCCACACACCCCACTTTTAGAAGAAGCCATCTTATTCACCTAGTGTCCTCCTCTCCTGAAAAATGTGGCAAGGACAATGATAGAATTCAGTTAACCATTGACTGATAGTAAGGATTTGTGTATCAAGGTGTGGGCTGTGTTCACTATATTCTGACTGCAGGGGTTTCACTTGTGGCTCCCATGTTTATCAGTCCTTACTGAGCAACTGTTGGCAACATGCTTAACACATGAAGATCTTCTTTATCCATGTGTAAAATGAGGATAGTAATAATAGGTACCTCACTGAGTGACTGTGAGGCTTAAGTGAGTTATTACATGAAAGCCGTATACAAGTGTATTACTTAAAGTAGGAAGCTGTAATTCTTGTTGCTTTCTCATAGTCTTGGGTTGGACCCTTCACCTCACCAGAGGAGGGCCTGGGTCACAAAATGAATCAAGTCCCATGGGAGTGGTTCTTGGTTGATCAACCAGGAGGACAATCCAAAGTCCACCTTGGACCCCAGCGTATTAGTGACATTCTTTGCTTTTTATAAAGGACAACATTGTCAGATTTCAAAGAAGTTGAAAAGCATATCAAGATATTGTAGAATAAATAGGTGACACAAACTCCCATGATACATGCTGTTCTTTTTTCAGAAATAAAACGATACATGTCAAATGAATACTTAATTTTATAATGATGGTATGTCATCATAGTTATACATTGTATGTTGGATATCTATATTATACATAATTGTACATAACTATAGTTAGACATCTAACTGTACTTTTTTTTCTTTTTCAAATTTTATTTTAGGATCAAGGGTACGTGTCGGTTTGTTATATTGCATGACATTGAGGTTTGGGGTGTGATTGAACTGGTCACCCAGGAAGTGACCATAATATCCAATAGGTAGTGTTTAGGCCTTGCCTCCCTCCTTCTCTAGTAATCCCCAGTGTCTATTGTTTCCTATCTTTATATCCGTGTGTGCCCAGTGGTTAGCTCTCACCTATAAGTGAGAATATGTGATATTTAGTTTTCTGTTTCTGCACCAATTCACTTAAGATAATGGCCTCCAACTCCATCAATGTTGTTGCAGAGGGCATGATCTCATTTATTATTATGGCTGCATAGTATTCCAGGTGTATAAGTATCACATTTTCTTTATCCATTCCGCTGTTGATGAGCACTTCAGTTAATCCCATATTTTTGCTATTGGGAATAGCACTGAAATGAACATATGTGTGTGTGCTTGTATCCTTTTGGTAGAATGATTTATTGTCCTTTGGGTACATACTCAGTAATAGTATTGTTGGGTCAAATGGTAGTTCATACTTTAGTTCTTTGAGAAATCTTTAAACTGTTTTTCAAGTCTTTCATTTTTATCACAGCAATTAGAACTTGCCAAGAAAACTGATATTTTCAGTCATTCCTCCCTCTCATTTTTATATTTTTGTGTGCTCCAAGACTGGCCAGGGGCTATACAGAACAACAATTTTTACTCATTGCTGACAATTTGTAGTGACCATTTGAGGCATAGAAAAGGAAGAAAAACAATGCAAAAGTTAAGCATAATTTACTAGGGAAGATTGTTTAACAGTATTCTATGGCTTCTCTAACAATTTCATCACTTGCAGTGATTTCATCACTTGCAGTGGTTTCATCAGCTTTAGTATGTTATGAAGAAAGCATGAAAGGTGAGATGTTACCACATTCTAAGGAAAATATTTACTTGCCAAGTAAAAGAGTTTGCACCTATTTTCACTTAATCTGCAAGCCTCAGTTAAAGATAAAGTGTGTTTTCATTACAACTCTGGAAATGTCAGAGAATGAAACTAGAAGGTAAGTAGATTGGAACTATTTTAATTGCTAAAATATGAATGAATATTGTATTTGTGATTTTTAAGCCATTATTTTACTTTTGACTTGTGTACATTATTGTGCAGTGAGTTCCTCATATTTAGTATTCATTGTTTAATATACTTATTTTTATTCATTCATGAATTTCAAAGGTTCCTAATTGAGCATTTTTTGTGACAGCATATTCATGATTTAACAGACTTCAAACAAATCTCTTCACAGCCTCCATATTTTCTGTATTGCCTTAGGCAGAGTGGGGGTATTCAAAACTTTACCTCCTGGACTCTAAGAGTCTCCAGCTGGGCCTGAGAATTAAATTGACATAAGATAGATTAACAGGAGAAAAGCACACAGATTTTTACAAGTACAAGGGAGCCCCCACAGGAAATGACCAAAGGAAGTGGCAAAAGCTAAATGCTTACATAATAGGCTGAACAGAGGGAGGCAGGTGTGGAAAAGAAACTAAAATCTATGGGAAGGATAAAGGAAAGTAAGAGCTATTTTAAGAAAGTCTTATTTGTACAGATTTTTCTGGGTTTCAACTCCCCATCTCTAGTGACAAGAACATGTCCTCTTTCCTGGTAAGGGGAAAGAATTTTTCACATGAGAATTTTCTCCCATCTCTGGTGATAAAAATGTCTGTTTATTTGTCCTCCTACAGGGAGGCCAGAGTTTTCCTTTTGTATCTGCTGTTTTTTGAGTTTTTAGCTCAAGGTTCTCGTTATGCCAAAGTGGCATATTTTAGGGCCACATGTTCTGCCATCCTGCCGCAGCAATCCTCTAAGGGCGGGTTAGCCAGCCTCCTCCTTCTTCACCCTAAAGCCATGATGTTTTCCCAGGCATTGAGTATTTTTAGGCTGAGTATTATTCAATACATCATCATCTTTCCCGCTCTCAGTGGTACATTGAACTTCTGTCTTTAGAAAACAGACATTAATGATTTGGATGTCCTTGTTCTGAGTGGTAATTTATCACTTTAAGCTATGTAATCCCATCAGCTTCTAAGTATGGAATATATTATTTTTCACTAAGTACATCATCCTGTACATTTCCCCACTGAAGCTTATCTCCTGCTTTTTAACTTGTTAGCCTTTTGAAATTGGTCTGTATTTATTTCCTTTAGGCTTAGCGTTACTTCATTATCAAGAAAAGTTTATACTGTTGTAAATTTGGAAATTATACTTTTTCTAGATCATTTAAAAAATGCTACATAAGGTCATTCTCATGACTTATCACAAGGATATCTGTATATTCTAACAGTTTACCTTAATGTAGTATTCACACTTGAATTCTCTTCAAAGCCATCTACAGAAATAGTCAGATATGTGTATATCTTTGTCCTGGAATCACATAATTATTTATATTAGTGATCATTTAGAAACAAGCCCAATATCCAACAATAGGGTACTACCTAAAAAAATTATGGCATTTCCACATTACATAACAGTCATGAAGCCGAAGAGTAAAGTTTATGTTCTAAGCAAAGTTAATGGAATAGGGAGATAGTCACTGCTTCATTAAAATAAATGTACAGATTATAGTTTGTGAAAGCAGTAGGATTGTAGGATTTTTAAATGACTTTTTGTAGGCAGAGGAATTAAAGGGGATGACTTTTATTAAAAAAATGATGATAGTTAATAATTGGTGTGGTGAGATTATGGGTGACTTAGGTTCTTTTTACTTCCCATATTGTCAACATAGATTACTGTTGCCATCATGAGTACATAAATAAATAAATGGTGGTCTGGAAACTGACATTTTATTCATGTATTTTTTTCCTGAAATTAAGGAGTCTGGTGCAACTTCGCCAAATGCAGCCGTATTCAATGAACCCACTGATTAAACACACAGTCAGAATTCTTTCAGAATGTCCTGCATTTTACTTGAGAACATTTCAAAGCAATTGAACAAAAGCAAGGAGTGTACCAGGAAGGTTACAGTAGGACTGAAGGGAAGAACTAGAACTGGAAATGGAAGAGGGAGGAGTGGAGAAAGAGGATAAGAATGAGGGGTGATGAGGAAGTGCAGAAGGGCGTAGACACAGGGCTTGGCCTTCCTGCAAGGACCAAAGGAAAGAATCTCACCTTAGAAAACTGCTCAGGTTCTTTGAAAATATTCTGACCTTAATTTTTCATGATACCTTATAAGTAAAACTCAATGAGAGCCTACTTTTTTTTTTTTTTAATTTTTTAACTGGGTACTTTATGGAGGACCAATGTTTTAAATAGATATTAAAGCATAAAACATGATTTAAGAATTTGTATTGGCAATGCAGTAGGTGGATTCTGAAACAAAGGTTACATAGTTGGTTGTATACCAAAATGACTTCCAGCTATAAAAGAGAAGAAATAAGAACCACAGTTCCTAAAATGAGAGAAAATCTCCATGATTTTGGCAAAGGGGGAGCAAACTTGGAAAATAGCTTATCTTTTTTAATAGCCTGAAGAGTGATCATTTCTCTATGAACATGCCTATGCAAGGCCCACTAAACAAAAACTGTTCCTTGTACATTTGACTCAAATTCCTTCTTGTTCTGCCGTGTTTTAGAAGTCCTCATGTTTTGTCGATCACTCTTCACTTTCTGTGGAAAATAATATGCTATTCATGGTTGTATGTTTACAGTGTAGAAAACATCATTTATTTCTCAGTTCAGAGAGCTTCTGGATTTGTAATTAATTGCTGGGAAGTAAATAATGGTATGTTTTATTTTGAATTTAGCATTAGACAAAATGGCAACAGGAGATATGTCTTACCGTAGAGTGTCTGTTCATGAGAGTTCTTTATCATCACGCTAAAGCACATGTCTGCTGACCGTTTAAAGGAATAACAAAATACTATTAAAGACTAATCTGGTCCCCCCACCCTCCCCAGATATACACAGTTATCAAAGAAGAGGCATTCAACAACACTGGGGAAATTATTTCTGTTAGAATGGTAGTCCCTTTAGAAATTTTACCATGATTTTTAGTTTTAAAAGTGTACATTTACAAAAACAAAACTGACTTTGAGAGTCACCCTCCTCTATCACTAGTGTATAATTCAGGAATAAAAAGAAGGCCAAATTATAAACTATAGAGTTTATATTATCTCCTGTCATATCAAATAATGTGACCAAATAAAATAACTTGTGAATTTCCTAAACATAATTAATCACATTGATTAATGACCTGAATTAACTGCTTGAATTTAGTCAAATTTGTTGAAGCAAGTAGTCTAAAGCTATGTTTTGAGTTTAGATTCTGTTTTTTTCATTATAAAGTGAAGATGTTTTCCGTATTGGAAAAGTGAAAACTGTGGATTGTTTGCAAACCAGCCAACAATGTACGCTAGTCAGTTTATCTTGGCAAATTCGCATTTAATGTCATCCGTTGCCAGAAATCTGTTCCATAATGATGTCATCAACAGTTTGGGATGAGAAAAGGCTAAGAGAAAAAGCTGAAAGAATGTAGATGTGAAAGTAATCCCTACATGTTCTACTGACCATATGTCCCCCCAGCAATTTTACTTATTGGGCTATCAAACTAAAACCCTCGTTTCAATCCAGTAGTCCTTGAAGTCCTCAAGTTCTTTTCTGTTTTCCCCCATAACTTCATAATGATAATTATCTTTGTCAAGCTGTTTTATTAAAACATTAATTAGGTCCTATAACTTGTGAGAAATGTGTTGTTATAATTTTAGATAGAAGCACAAGTTTAACTGCATCCTTGGCATCCTGTATCATGATGTCTGTGATGGAATGAAGAAATAATTAGATTTTTTGGTTCCTTATTATCATGACATGAAAAAAAAAATTGTGCTTGAAAAGCAAAGTAGAAGTGAAACCTTCCTTGACTTTGTGATGGCATTTATGCTGAAACACAGAACTAATGCCATGTCAACATAACTGTATGTGACACTCCCATTAAAAAGTATTCAATTGCTCTAGAGACCCATGGACTTTGTGATATGAATGGGGCCATCAAGATATGGTCTTTGAATTTCTTTGACTAGCCATCTAAAGGTGATAGGCTGACCTGTCTTTAAATACCATGTGTGAGAGCTTAAAATATGGGTTAATTATGTATACACATATATGCAAATTTAAATTGTATGTGTCATACAAGTATTTTAAGACTGAAAATATTCTTGTTTGAATAAATGCAGTTATAAAATGTAGTTTGTAATATGGATGTTTCTCTTTTTTCCAGCTAATTTTTTAAATTTGATGTTTCTTGAATGAATACTTATTGTATACCTTCTATGTGCCAGGTAGGCTAGTCTTGGATATGTCTTCACTCAGGTTATTGCTTTATAAGGGAGAAAAGATATGTGCTGAAATGTCTATGGTACAAGGCAGAAAGTGAGAAATTTAAAAGATATATTTACAGGAATTCTGGGGAGGAATATAAGACTGAACTGGGGGAGATTTTTGTAGGGAACTCAGGGATAGCCTCGATGCTGAGATCTGCAAAGACGAGACATGACTTAGGACACAGATGAGGCTCATATACTTCTGAAGCCTGGGTCATCTCTTTGTGCTCATGGGATCCTGCCCATCATGGTCACTAGATTCCTTTCAATCTGCAATTCTTCCATAACTGTCACATCAAATCACTTACTTCAAATTACAGATCTTTCACTTACTGCAACTGCAGCTTATTCACCATTTCAATTCACTCACTGCTTTCTCTATTCTTGCTCAGATTTCCATTTCTACTCCCAGGACCCATAGCCTGGCTCTGTTTGTCTTTTTCTGTTCAAAGTCCTGAGAGACCATGTCATGAGTGAACTGGCTACCACCAGTCTTCTTGTGTCCGACACCCTTCCCTGGTATAGTCACCTCTAACGAGGGGTATGAAAGCAAACATCTTGCTGCCTAAACACGGGAGTGTTTGCCTTGGAATGGGCTGTAAGGACTCCTTTCCAAAGTGTTGTGTGTGGCACCTTCCTCGAAAATGGTTCAGGGATGGCATTACAGGAGAAAGATACATGAGCTGCTCTTGTTAACACTCTTGTTGTCCAAAGCCAGCCCCTCCACCTAGGCACTGATGCTATCCCTGCCTTTCTACAAGAGCTCCTGCTAATTGGATGGTTTCCCTCTCTTGACTTCCTGAGAGGATCTAAGTTAGAGGCAGAATATGATGGGGATTGAGCATAATTTTTAACCATCTACAGCCCCATCCGCTAAGAGGTCATGGAGAACACATGCAAATCGCATATAATACAGGCATAAGGCTTCTCGTGTATCTTGATGAAATTAAATTACTGAGGAGAAAATAATATTGATTTTTGAGTGTTGAATTTGCCAACCCAAAAGAATAAAGTGATGACATTATTAAATATATTCATCTAGGAAATAAGGAATAATTTTACTGAAATTATAGCATGAACTTAGAAATACCTCCTGGAATGGGAGATTTGTGATCATGTTTGGCCTCACTTATCTAACATCTTATTATCTTTATCCTTGAGTCACAGATTCTTAATGCTATGAACACTGACAATCTGACATTGACAGTTGTGAACTGCATAGGTGGTATTGCAGAGACTGATAAAAATGTTTGTACTATTAGAATCAGGGAAATAAGATTATTGTATTAACTTCTGAACATGGAATTTTATATCCAATCAGAATCCCGTGTATTTCAGTCCAAGCTTCAATGCTTATACTTCATACGTTATCTTTTAGCATACCCTAAGATAATATAGTTATACCCCAAAATGCAGAGTCATAGAGTCAGAAGGTACCTAAAATTAATGTAGTGACATCACCCATGTCACGCAAAACTTATTTTTTCTTCCCAAGGTCTATTAAGCCTTTTTTGAATAAATTCATTGCTAAAAAGTGTAGTACATTAAGGCTTGGTCACTGTAAATGTCAAAGTACATTCAATAAATGATTTTTCTTTGACCCACAGCATTTTAATTTTTCATTTAAAATTTTTTGAGATACTCTTAATGGCATATAATAAATTCAACAAATGGCATGTGGCTTTTAGTCATCTCTTTCTGCATGATCAAGTAATGGTAACTTCAACTATATGGATCTACTATTTTTATAGGTAAAAACATCAGCCATTTCATTTGGTTCAATAAGATATATTTTAAGAATCGGCCAGGCGCAGTGGCTTACACCTGTAATCCAGCACTTTGGGAGGCCGAGGTGGTCAGATTGCTTGAGCTCATGAGTTGGAGACAAGCCTGAGCAACATGGCGAAATCCTGTTTCTACAAAAATTAAAAAAGTTAACCTGGTCTAGTGGCTCACTCCTGTGGTCCCAGCTACTCAGGAGGCTGAAGTTAGAGGATCGCTTGAGCCAAGGAGGTAGATGCTGCAAAAAGCTGTGATCATACCACTGCACTCCACCCTGAGTGACAGAGTGAGACCCGATCTCAGATATATATATATATGTATATCTTAGGAGTTTTTCTTAACTTTCTTAAAAAGAACACTAGTATTTAAAAGAGTTTTAGCTCATGTTGTTAAACAGACTCGAAATCAAACACAACTCATGGTATTTTTTTTTCATTTGGATAGGTATACATAAGCTATAAAGTGTCTTTTCAGAAGTAATGAACAAGTCCAGCAAAAAATGGTGAGATTTTATTCCCCGCTGTTTGTGACAATAGTCAGACTCTTAGGCCAATTTAGCTTCTGTTAAGTTTTATGAAAGTTCTTTTTGGCTTTCTTCCTTGAGAACTCCAGAATTATTTTAGGATGCAGATAAAGTACCACATATGTACATAGTTAAAGTCAGCAGTCTGCTTCACTTAAAAAATTCTGGACAGTTATGCTTATGCAGACCAGAAATCTATTATTACTGGAGAAAAAGGGAAGCAACTCCTGTCATGTGGCTAAAGCACAATATTTTAAATATCCAAGGTCTTCTGTAAATTTATTTCACAGTACATTCTGTGGTTCAGTATCTACATATAGTTCTGATGAATAGATGCCCATGTTTCAAGAGTTGTATAATAGTCTCTTTGTTCAAATAAAATAATGAAGTCTTCATGAGTAGATTTGTGGTAAAGTTATTGTCTTATGGAAAGAAAATGGAAATGAAAATACTTGATGCAAAATTCACATTTTTCATGATTCTCAGATTCAGGTTACCAAATACACGGACCCTCAAACTCTTGCTGCTACAATTCAAAGAATCTACTGTTTTTTTTTTGTTTTTTTTTTTTTTCTTTTAGGGCAAGAGCTAAGGAACCTGAATTAACATAAGATCATTTTCTAGTCCCAAACTTGTAAATATAGTTTAATTTTCCCAAGTACATTTTGATAGAGCAATGTAAGAAATATACATGGATCTACATAATTGACTTTCCAAAATTAAAGAACCTTATTCATCAAGCTTTTTGCACTTGAAAGGAACTGGGTTTCCAACAAATCTGTTAGACATCTTCTACAATGCTAGTCAATTAGTGAAGTGCCAAAAGGATCTCATTCTGAGATACCTCAACCTTAGAATGAGCCTTCGCTGTCATCTTGCTCCCCAAAGGAATGGGAAAAAAAAAATCAAAGCTGTGAATTGAAAAAAAATACTGACTTTCTAACACACTGGGAACACAGAGATGAAAAAATATAGAAGACAGTTTCCTGATAGAAATATATATGTTAAGAGCCATAAACATAGCAAAATCCTGACCTTAATAGGTAGTAGCAGAAGTCTTGGATCAAGACCATCTTCCATGACTGTCAATAGTTACTAACTACTCAGATAAAAGGCCACATAAGCTTGTTGTTTTAACATTCCTAGTCAATTCAGTAATCAGTTAGAATTAATAGGTATCTCAAGTATTTTAAGTTCAGTCCAAATAATTGACTATATAAAAGATGCATGAGTGCACCTTTGGATGATTACATTCTGTTCTCAGACCTGTCATCGTTTTCCTCAAAATCACATTTTTTATGAACCTGCCTCTGTAATTTGATGACACACTGTCAGCACTCATAATTGTGGGTTAGCAGATGTTCCTGCTTTAAAACTTCCTTGAAAAATGTGCATTCATGAAGAAGCATTAAGTATATGTGAAAAACCAAAGAAGCCCACAAGTATTAGAACTTTCTGCAGTCTGTACATCTAAATATGCAAGTGCAAACTCAAGAGGCATCACTTACCTCCCGCCTTTTAATGAACTCTGCATATTTTTGTTTGGATAAATAAAGCCGCAGGACATTCAGATGAGATACTTTAAAAATGCATAAGATTATTGAAATTGTTATTAAAAAATAAAATAGAAAAACCACCTGAAGGTTTTCTAAAATACGATTGGAATCTACCTATTTTTTTTTCATTTTTCATTTTGTTACTTTAAGAAATAAAGAAATGCCATCTAGATTCTAAAAAAAAAATTGCTTTCTACAACCTTTCTCTTTTTTCTTTAAGCAAAAGCAGAATTAACTGAAAGGAAAAGAAGCTGTTTCAAGAAACAGCTGAGCTTCAGGAAGGTCAGTGGTATAGGCAGGCCTTGGAAGCAGCCACAACCAGGGACTTACATGTCACCTTTCTCCTTTGCTACAAACTAGTTTTATTCATAAGGTGTAAATACTGCTTGCAAATACCTCCTGACTTACATTGTGCAGGTTCAGCCACCAGAGAGAGGCAAATGACTCTTTCAGACCCTAATTCAGAATTTTCTTAACATAATCCATACAACCGCGGACGCAGTCAGCTCCTTCCCAAAGGGACACAATGCAGACCAGACACTGCACCTGGAGGTGAGGAGGGACCCTGGGTCTCCAAACTTTCCGGGTGGTATCCTTGCTTCACCACCTCAGGCAAGGTATATTGCTCCACAAGCCTGCAAAGTAAGGCCTAAAAACTAAATCAATGGTTCTCAAACCTGGCTACACATTAGAATCACCTGGGGAGCCGTTAACACACACCAACGTCCATATTCCACTCCAGACCAATTAAATCAGAATCCCTGGGCATAGGGCCTGTACATCGGTATCCATTAAATGCTCCCAGGTGATTCCACTGTGCAGCCAGGGCTGAGAACCACTGGGCTAAATGATAAATTTAAACTTAATGGAGGAAAAACAAGATAACCACCATAACCACCGTTAAAACTGCAATTTAAGAAAATAAAACCATATAGAAGTCCTAATTGATCTCAGGCATTTTAAATCAGTTAAAGTTGACTTTTTCCAATAACTTGTTCACATGAAACAAATTAAAAATACATTTTGCCTCTTCCTGTTTGTCTAAAGATTTTATAGAAATATCTTCATATATTTTCCAGTCTTGGATCTAATCCATGCATATTGATTAGCAGTGAATTTATTTTTATAATATTAATTTGGTGGATCTCTTTTCCATTGTCTGTTAATGCATAGAACTCAAATATTATCTCATTCTAGTCTCCATAACAGACTTGCCTTATGTCTTTCCCCATTACCTCTACTTTGCCCTCTGCCCTGACAACATGCACCCATAATTATATGTGCATTAACTGAACTCAAATAACAAGGGCATTCCACCAAATTCAGCCAGTTCATTAGGATATACGAGGTTTCAAATTATGCTTATTAACACCCTTGTTAGGAATTGCATTTTTGCCCAGTGGAGGTAGAAACAGTGGCTTTTGAGTTTGCAACTTTGTCCTCTTCTATCCTGGAATGTGCAGTGAAGACATGCCTTTAATTGTCTCCATCCATTTCTATAGGAGAAACTGAGTTTAAACTTCCAGGAGTGATTTCTTATTCCCTCCAGCCCCCATCCTCATTTCAAGCACTAAAATGGGCTTTTCCATATGACATGGTGTGTTTCTGAGTTTGATATGTAGGCAATAAATACATGTTGAACAAAATGGATATTTTTCTTTGTTGCAGGGGTTATTTGGTGAGACTTTGAATGTTACATTTTGTGTATGCGCTAGAACAGTTCATTTGACTTTCGGTATAAAAATACATCTGCCAAAGACAGTGATTTTACTTGGAGCAGTTAAGCTACTTAAATTTGGTTCAGGATAGCCTACTTTTAAAAGCATAACATTTATGTCTCTTTATATGCAACTTATAATAGATACTTAGGGGGAAACACCTGAATACTGATTCAGGATGACACATGTATATTACAAATTGTATTTAGGCACCTGGTACATTTACACATAAACAGTGGCTTTTAGAGAGAGAACCAGACACTTTGTTTTGGCAGCTGTCAAAATATGATAAATGCCGCCAGTGGTTTGGACACCTCAGTTTCTCTCCCTTGGGCACCACTGGCTTCCCTGAAAGTATCCTATAGTTATCAATATCATATGCAAGTTTCTGTATTGTATGTCTACGGAATCCTAGATTGTATTAGAGATTGTATTAGGCTTCTGGAAGAAATCTTGTAAATCAAAAGAAATCACATGTTAAATTATATTCTTCCCTAAATAAGGATATGCATACGTCATAACTAAGAGCAAATGACACCAGAAAGATAATGGAACTCTAAAAAACCTAAGTATATAAATGAATCTCAGCTTCTGGCAGTCCACCATGCCATTTTCACAAGAATGGTTTCACCTTCTTCATAACATAAGCATTGTGTCAAACACTTTATGTGAATTTATATTTTAAATTTAACGTCTTCAATAATCCTATGAAGTATATGGCCGTGTGTGTGTGTGTGTGTGTGTGTGTGTGTGTGTGTCTATATATATATATATATATATATTTTAAAATTTAAAATTGTTTTAAATTTTAAAAAACATGTATTTTTTTTCTGATAAGAAATAGACTCAGGGAGATTAAGGAAGTTAAAGTTTACTGGCAATTTTGTGTAGATTTAATCTCAAAGCACCACGTTAAATTCTTTTCAGGCTTAGGAAATCCAGACTCCTTTAGGAACCATCAGAGCATCAGAAATTGTCAAGTAATAAAAATAGTTTTAGTTACTTATAATTTTACCTCAAAGAAATTCATAAAGATAAGGCATTTTAAATTTGGTTAGGCCATTGCAAGACAGTTCTCTAGTCATGCAACATCACACTTTTATCCGCCTAGAAAAGCGGAAATCTATTTTACTCTGTCACTCATTCCAATGTTTTACCACTTTTGCAGCCAGAAAATGGTGCATTACCCTTGCAAAATTTGAATTTCACATGTTGTTTTAGCTCATATATTCATTTTGTATGTTCAGAAGAAATAAAGGTTACTTGGTACCATTCTTTTCTGTTTATTTGTAGACCCTCCTTCTAATGCTGAATAATCTTTTAACTTGGCACTGATGCACCGTTGTTTTTTTTCCTTATAGTTCTCTGATGTTCTGATCCACCAAGTGATTAGGTTTTGCACTTTAAGTAATTATTATTATTACTTTTTTTTTTTTTTTTGAGACAGAGTCTCACTCTATTGCCCAGGCTGGAGTGCAGTGGCGTGATCTCAGCTCACTACTATTACTATTTTTGAGAGAGAATCTCACTCTGTTGCCCAGGCTGGAGTGCAGTGGTGTGATGTCACCTCACCGCAACCTCTGCCTCCTGGGTTCAAGCGGTTTTCCTGCCTCAGCTTCCAGAGTAGCTGGAATTACAGGTGCCTGCCCCCACACCCAGCTAATTTTGTATTTTTAGTAGAGATGATGTTTCACCATGTTGGCCAGACTGGTCTTCAACTCCTGACCTCAGGTGATCCACCCGCCTTGGCATCCCAAAGTGCTGGGATTCCAGATGTGATTAAGAAATTATTTTTAAACAAATAGAAGACAGTCTATGATTTCTATAGTTAGAACACATCTAATTTCTACATGGCAAATTAAGTACTAGGCTAGGTAACTCCATGTTGCTTTCCCCAATAGAACCCCATCTGTAAATAAATATCCTTTTATTTTCCAGTGGAGCCTAGAATATTTTCTTAAAAGCAAACTTCCAATATGAATCCAAAGACATCACCATAACCAGATATTTTATTAGTCATCGTGACTTAGAAATCTCACGCGTCTGCGGCTGAATATTTGACAACAGTTTTCTTTTTTTTCCCCAGATATATGAATACAAATGCTTTCATTGCCACATATACCCTTGGCCACAGTTAGATGATTGAATTATAACTGAGTCATGCCTGTGCTGAGTTTTAGCAGAGTATTCCTGCAGGATCCAAGAAGGATAAAAATTGATGTCCCTCTTGAAACAGAGTGGTACAGATGGTGCAGCTTTATAGCTGTCTCCAAATACCAAATGCCAAACTGCTCCTTTGATAAGGCAAGGCGGTGTAAAGGTTTAAATATAGCCTCTTGGTGGAATGTCAGTGAATGATGGATCCCAGTTACAAACACACCAAAATGTTCTCTGTTTAAACATTTTTTACAACCATGGTTGTGAAGATTCTATATCAAGGAAATTATGCCTAGAACAAGAAACTTACCCTGAAAAAATCTATGTGTATACTAACAAATCAGTTAAATTTGGAGGAGGGGAGTGTGGAAAAATACAATGGCAACTAGTAAAGTCAATTTTTCAGCTAACACTTGCCACAAGTAGAATCTAAAAATGTTACGTTAAATTCACAAGACTTACATATAACAACAATGAAATAGGGAACTTGGGGCTTTCCTAAATTAGCTTGGTTATCTTTTTACAGTACAGTTTTCACCAAAATGTCTAATGATGGTCTTGTAGTAGGAGAATGGCATACATATCTAGAATGGTTAACTTGATCATTTTATATGTATGCATATATGAATTTATTCTTTTGATAAAATATATTTTTTAAGTACTACTAGTATTCATATCTACCTCATAATTGGTACTAGGGAGATGAACAGCAAGAAATAAAATTTTAAAGTATCTGAGACCTTGTCATTTTTTTGTTAAAACTGGTTAAAGAGCCATAGGGAAAACTAGAATTATAGCAAACAGTAGGTTCATGTTTTAGAACCTTTAAAAATTAGCTAGTGAATTCTTTAAGATTATTTCCGCTAATTTAGAAATAATTGTGAAGATATACAAAAAAGAAACATATTGGATAATGTAAATGGTGTCAGCAAGTAAATCAAGACAAGAAAGTCATCAAGTAATTTTGAAGCTGTATGCAGTTATTTATTTTATTGTGAAAATAAATGATTACCAAACTAAAATGTTACCCCTGAAGTAGATTTATAAGTATACCAATGAGAACAATGTTAAGAAAGGAGCATTTATTTCATCATTACTGTAATGCTATCTCTCCTATACCTGGACCATCGTAACACTGAACACATCAGAATGTCCCACGGAAAGGTAATGTTATATTTCTACATATGGTTTGTACTTTATTTAGACTGTTGTATTTTCTGTAAATTTACTTACCTCTTAGAGGCACAGTAGCCTGACTATCCACATTTTTCACTCATTTTTGCTTTACAAATCACATTGACACTGATTTCAGAGGATGTGGCTATCAATCTGGACTAGGGCAAGTATATCTAATATTTGCAGTAAACTCAACCAAATAAGCTCCAAGTGAGAGGGGTTTTAAAAAACCATTTTCTTGTGATTTAATTTACATTTCTAAAAGTTTCAGAATACAAAATCCATGTACAAAAATCAGTAGCATTTCTATACACCAATAACATTCAAGCAGAGTGCCAAATCAAGGATGTAATCTCATTCACAATAGCCACCAAAAGAATGAAATACCTGGGAATACAACTAAGGAGATGAATGATTCTCTACAATGAGAATTAAAAACTTCGCTGAAAAAAAAATTAGATGATACAAATGGTAAAACATCCCATGCATGTGAATAGGAAGAATCAATATGGTTAAAATGGCTATACTGCCCAAAACACAGATTAAATATTATTCTGCTCAAACTACCAAAACATTTTTCATGGAATTAGAAAAAAAAAAAAAAACTATTCTAAAATTCATACAGTACCAGAAAAGAGCACAAATAGCCAAAGCAATCCAAAGCCAAAAAAAAAAAAAAGAAAAGTTTGAGGCATTGCATTACCCAACTTCAAACTATATTACAAGGTGATAGTAACCAAAACAGCAGGGCACTGGTACAAAAAGTAAAAATATAGACCAATGGAATGGGTTAGAGAACCCAGAAATAAAACTGCAAACCTACAAGCATCTGGTCTTCAACAAAGTTAACAAAACCAAGCAATGAAGAAAGGACTTTCTATTCAATAAATAATGCTGAGATAACCAGCTAGCCATATGCAGAAGATTGAAACTGGACCCCTTCCTTTCACCATATATAAAAATTATCTCAAGATGGATTAAATACTTAAATGTAAAGCCTAAACTATAAAAACCCTAGAAGAAAACGTAGAAAACATCATTCTGGACATAGATCCTGGCAAAGATTTCATGCCAAAGATGGCAAAAGCAATTGCAACAAAAACAAAATTTGACAAGTGGGACCTAATTAAACTATAGAACTTCTGCACAGCAAAATACGCTATCAACAGAGTAAACAGACATCCTACAGAATGGAAGAAAATATTTGTGAACAATGCACAAACCAAAGGTCTAATATCCAGAATATATAAGGAACATAAACGAATCAACAAGCAAAAAAACAAACAAATCCATTATAAAAAATGGGCAAATAAATGGACACTTCTCAAAAGAAGACATACACACAACCAACAAGGTTTTGAAAAAATGCTCAGCATAACTAATCATTAGAAAAATGCAAATCAAAACCAGAAGGAGATCCTATCTCACATTTGTCAGAATGGCTATTTAAAATAAAAAAAATAACAGATGTTGGTGAGGTTGCAGAGAAAAAGCAATGCTTAGACATAGATGGTGGAAATGTAAATTAGTTCAGCCACTGCAGAAAGCAGTAAACCTACATATGTACGCCCTGAGCCTAAAATAAATGTTGGCAAGAAAAAATACATTTTAAGTGTAAAATCTGATGAGTTTTGATAAATATAATCACTTTTACGTTACCGTATCAAGATTTAGAATATTTCCATCACCCCTTAAAATTCCTTTGTGCCACATTTTCAATCATTTCTCTCTGCTCCCACTTCAGAAAAGCACTGATCTATTTCTCTTACAATTCATTGTTTTTGCCTGTTCATATAAGTGATACTTTACAGCATATTCTCTTTTGCATTTGACTTCTTTTATTTAGCAAAATATTTTTAAAATATATCTACACTGCTGTATATGACATTATTTTGTTGTTTTAGGAAATTATTGATTAGTATTCTATTAATATAATGGGTTTATTAATGTGTATTAATTTTTGATAAAATAGTAAGGATGTTTAACTTTACAGGAAATTTTCAAACTGTTATCCCAAGTCTTACCATATTACAATTTTACCAGAAATTTGTATTTCCAGCTTTCCAGTGTCTGGTCATATCACTCTTTTGTCAAATCTTGTTTCTACAAATACTGAAAAAAAGCTTGTGTTTTAATTTTTTAGCATTAATCTAATAGTTTACATTGATTTCAAATATTGAAGCACCTTGGCCTTTCTTAGTTAAGTTCCACCTTATGATGTATTATCATATTGGTGTATTGTCAATATTTAGTTATTACTAATATTAAATATTATAGCATATTATAAAACATACTAAATATTCAAAACATTAATTTTGCTAATATTTTAGTGAGGATTTTAGTATCTGTGTTCATGAAGGATGTAGGTTAGCAGTTTCTTTCTTTTATGATACAGTTAACAGATTTCAGTATCAGCATTATACAGGACTCATAAAATGAGTTGATAATTTTCCCTATTTTGTTTTCAGAAAGATACATCTTTCTGAAAGATGTATCAGATGTTTTACATTTCTAAAAGTTTCAGAATACAAAATCCATGTACAAAAATCAGTAGCATTTCTATACACCAATAACATACAAGCAGAGTGCCAAATCAAGGCATCTGAAGATGTTACAGAAAGAACATCATTAATTGTTCTTTAAATATTTGGTAAAATCCATCAGTAAATGCATAGAGAATTTTCTTACTGGAAAGGTTTATTATTAACTACTGATCAATTTTCTTTGATAGGCATAGGCTTTTCAGATTTTCTGTCTTCTTCAGTTTTGGTAAGTTATATTCTTCCAGGAGTTTGTTTATTTTGTAACTTGTCAAATTGGTTAGTATAAAATTGATCATGATAGCCCATTATTTATTTTTCTTTTAATATCTGTAGGGTCTGTAATAGTGTCCTCCTTTGGTCTTCTCTTTTTGTGGATTACTTCCCTAAGGGTATGTTCTTTCTAATGTATGACCATGTAAAGATGGTCTAAAGACACCAGTAACCAAATGGCTTTTACTTCTGTGTTTCTGTCTATCCTGCTACTCTTTTCCTATTTTGATTAGAGGGACAAACTCTTCTCAGTCTGTATGAGAATTCTATCACTAACAGTTTTAGTACCAAAAGTTGTGAGTCCCAGGAATTTAGTTCCTTAATTAGAGTAAACCAGGAGTATTTGGCATCCTAATTATATATGACCTTAACTGAATCATTTGGTAATTAAATTATTGGTCTACATTTCCCTTAATGGTATAGTTTTCTTAAAAAAGCAGCAGTGCAGATCAATCAACATAGCTATATACATCTAGCTTTTATAATGCTATCAAACCTCTTGCCTCTACTGGGGATTCATTACATATAATATCATCTTTAATTATCACTTGAACCTATTCTCATGTTATCAATAGTTAATTGAGGCACAGAGATATTAAGTGATAATTTCATTTAGGTAATCTAACTTCATTACCTGTGACTCTGTCTGTTCTGTCAGTAAGCATCTTAAAGTAAACGTATTTTATTTTTAAACCTCAAAGCAATTTTGAAAGAAAGGAAATATATATACACACACATATATTTAACAATGTAGATTAACATTGACAATGTGGGATTGTTTTGGAGTAGAGGTGGAGAGTATCCTTTCATTGTATGTTAGAAACTTTAAACTGTTCTCTTTTTATTGCTATAATCAGCATGACATTTCTTTTGTAATCGAAACAACAGAAATTTGAAAAAAAAATTTTCTCTCTTTAATATATTGTGTATATTTTTTATTATGCTAAATAAAGTCTCCTAATCTGGAAAAAAAAAATATACCTTTTAACATTTTCAAAAGCACACAGTTAAAAATTCTCATTTCCAAGAAAATTTAGGAAGTGAAATAGAGCTTTTAAATTACTTTTGAACCAGTTTTCCTGGCTGTCAATGTTATTTTTCAATTCTTGATTTTTCTTCCATGTACATGTTTTAAGGGCCTGTTGAGGTAGGTCTGGAGAATTTTAGCTTCTTGCAGAAGGTCAGTAAATTATGGATTAACATGTTTATGGTACTTCTCGTTGAGTTGCAGTGATTAAAGTGTTAAATTATTTATTGTCCCTTCTGAGTGTAGTAAAACCTGACGTAAAAACACTTGCAGAAAATTAAGATTTAGTTAGCTTAGTTTTTTTAAAAAAACATGGTCCTATGATTCTGGAAGGGTATATAAATTCAAGCTTTGTCCTTGAGAGTCAATCTGTTTGTCCAATCTGTTCACATTTTGTAGTCTTTGCATACAATTTACATTTTAGAATTCACCTCTGGGAAACTCTTCTGTTCTTCTTTAGAGTTGTCTCTAGATTTGGACTGAGGGTGAGAGATGCTAAGGAAGAATATAAATCTAACTATTATTGCACAGCCCCTTTGACCTCATTAAAGAGGATCTTCCAGGAGATTGCCTTCATTTACATTGGATCTTTAGAAGGGACTTGACAGGTGCTGCTTCTATTTATTTTTCCTTCAAAATGATGCAATAGCAGCAGGCTATTAGGCTCTTTGACATAGCTCATGACCCATCTGAGATGAGTGGAAATGAAAAGCACCTTCTCTCCTATGGGAGCAAGGGTTGGGTTCAATGGAGGAAATACAGAGCAATCTCTGCAGTGAGCAGACTATGAATGGATCCTGATTTGCAGCAAACTACCTGAAAAGATTTACTGCACTTCTTGGAGACTTAGTAAACTCGTCTATAGTATGTGCAAGCAAACAAGAATGTACACATGAGAGAATAGTGGTCAAAGATGATACCAGCTAAATAGTGACAAATGTTCTGCTATGGTAAGGTGCTGTATTACCTTTTGTTTTCCTTTTCTTTTTTGTTTATTATTATTATTATTTTTTGAGATAGCCTCACTCTGTCGCTCAGACTGGAGTGCAGTGAAGCAATCTCAGCTCGCTGCGACCTCTGCCTCCTAGGTGCAAGTGATTCTCCTGCCTTAGCCTTCCAAGTAGCTGGGACTACAGGCGCCCGCCACCATGCCTGGCTAAGTTTTGTATTTTTAGTAGAGACAGGTTTTCACCATTTTGGCCAGGCTGGTCTTGAATCCCTGACCTCAAGTGATCCGCCTCCCAAAGTGCTGGGATTGTGCTCGTGAGCTGCCGTGCCCTGCCTGTATTACCTTTCTTTTTATCAAGTGTCTTTGAAACTGAGGAATATGGGACACACAAAGATCTCGTAACTTACCAAAAGGAAGCAAGACTTTAGTATTGCTACAAGGCTCCAGGGAAGGCTGAGTGATAGGGTAATTTTTCTCAACTACCCAGAGAGAAATGGGCCAAATGTCAATGCTGTCTCCAAGGGAATGGGGCCAAATTGTGCTCTGTAGTAAGCAAATGTTGTGAGTGGCGTAAGAATATTCTAGTCAAGGATTTATGAGGCAGTGGTTGCCAATCATTACTACAGATTTATCACTTCATACAGGAGAGACTATCAGTGGCCATGGAAGAGTATGTCTTGTAATGAAGACACAATTCAAATAGGCTTGCATGGAAGAAGAAAATGAGGGGCACTATATGTTTCAGATAACTCAAGAGTTGTTTTGTGTCTGATCTAGCTATTTTTCAATGAGAGTAGCCATGACTAGTTTCTAAGCTTGAACTTCGCTTTGCCCTAAAAACTGTGTGGGATACTGCCGGTCCCCAAAACTGTTCAGAAAGACAATGTTTTATATTCTCCCTACTGGCATGAAATCATCCTATGTGAGTTAGAAATCATTCCATCTAATTCTGTTTCTGCTCTTTGGCCCCAGGCTTGTGCTCTCCAAGGCTTGTGAATTTCATATATGTTTCTCTTCCTTACTGCATCTCGAGTCCTCTGTTATTCATAAATACGTAAGGCATTTGACATTATTTCTTGTAGTCAGTCACTCAGGCTAATGTGTTATCACTGAAAACTCGCAGTACCTATGGTGGAAGGTAGGCAGTGGGGAGGAAAAAGGAAAGAGCTATCAAAATACTTCTACATTTAGGCTGGGCGCGATGGCTCATGCCTGTAATCCCAGCATTTTGGGAGGCTGAAGCAGGCAGATCACCTGAGGCCAGCAGTTTGAGACCAGCCTGGCCAACATGGTGAAACCCCGTTTCTACTAAAAAAAAAATACAAAAATTAGCTGGGTGTGGTGGCAGGTGCCTTAATCCCAGCTTCTTGGGAGGCAGAGGCAGGAGAATCCTTTGAACCTGGGAGACGGAGCTTGGAGTGAGCCAGGATGGAGACATTGCACCCAAGCCTGGGGAACAAGAGCGAGACTTCTCTCAAAAATAAATAAACAAATAAACAGAAATAAATAAAAACTTCTACATTTAAAGTTAAATTTTAAATTAAAATGCTAGTTTGGGTATATTTTCCACCAAGCGTGTGTCTCCAAGTAGCATTTCCCTATTTGTTTGTATCTTTTAATATCTTGAACTTGATGTTCTTCTAGGAATAATTCCTAATGGGACACCATGATAATCAATGAAATAGAAAGAAAATTGAAATTTAAAACAACAAAAAACAAAAACACCTAGACACGTACCCTGATTAATCAATAGAGTTAATCAGAATTCTGGTGAAGTCAGGTGAGGATATCACTATTTTTATTGCTAACCAGGTGATTCTAACAGAGCCGGGATTGCAAATCACTGTGATAGAAAAATGACATTACGTGGGATCTATTCTTTCACCTAGGCATTAACAAATGTTTACTTTGAAAATACCCTGTGCCAGTGACTGGTTGCAATTAAAAAAAAAAAATCTCAATTTTTAAGGAGTTCCGAGACTGACAGTACAGAAAGCTAGACATAAAAAGGCTCCTGTGACTTATTATAATTTTTTTTCCTGATAAGTTTTATAAAGTAATACGGGTAATTTTCACATGGACTTGTTCAACTCACTGAACCTTATCATGTATTTGCTTTGAATTGAAATCACATACAGCCCTTAGTATGGCACCTTGTGCAGAAGATGCATTTACAACTGTGTCAAGTTAATGTTCATATATGAAGTGACTTTGCTCCCATAATAAATTCCTTTTTAAATAAAATCTAGCAGGTACTGAGACAGATTAATAAAGGTCTATTAAGCTTATGTACAAAATTTTTGTGTTTGCAGCCTTATTATATCCCCCTTTCTGTCTGAGTAGGTATATCTGCCTCTAAGACAGATCCGTCTCCGAATAATAATGGATTTTAAAGTTAATCTAATCTTATGTTTGAGATTGAAATGCAATAATAGCAGTTGCTTTGGTTAATGTAAAATTATATTGTACCTTCTTCTTTTGAAGTGATGAAAACAGAAACAGTAACATCAGGGTCAGGAAACATAATCTAGACAGTCTTTCACAGCTTTCTTGTCTATACAACAAGAAGTTGTTTAAAATTGGACAAGTCACTTCATCTTTTATTAAATAGAATCATCCACTAATAGCAAGGACTGTACTACATGTATAGGTAAAAATGCATAAGATAAAGTGATTTTATCTGCAAAAGAAGTAGTTGAACTAGTTAGGCTATAAGTTCCTTACCAAAACCAAGATTTTATTATTCTAAAATTCTAGAGCTAGAGGAAGCAAGAGCATGGAAGTCCTTAAAGCAGGATTTTGGTCTTTTTCCAGATCTGTGACATGAGTAACACTCTCAGTATTAGTCATTATTCTGTATAATGTTACAATAATACTAACAGTGTCATTTTATATGCTTCTGAAGATTGCTTGAAATGTTTGTAACTCTTAGGAAATAAAATTTACTTGGTAAACAATAAAAAATGATAAGGATATTACTATATAATTCTAACTTAAAAGTACTTTGAAATAATTTAATAAGGCAGGGAGCAAATCTCAAACTGCATAGTATATAGTAATCACCTGGTGTGATTATTCAGCCATGTAAACTGTGTTTTTAGTGTGCAAGATCATGCATTTAAAAAGCTTGTTAACTCAGCTGCAGACAGTCAATGCATGGGAGTCAGCAGACTTTTTTGTTTTTATTTTTTAACTTAAGAAAAGCACATATACAGGTATTTGTCATTAGGTAGACTATTATTTTTGGAAATCAAAGCATTTCCCTTGTTAGGGGAAATTGATTTGGCAAATGTAGATGGATGGCTTTTTAGAAAAACATACCATTTGATAGAGACAAATAAGTGAAACAGCCATGATGTTCCTGGTGTCATTACTATTACACATGTTTCTATCATTATTGCCATCTTCAGGAAGCATACACTACACACAAGCCAATTTTTTTGTTTGTTTGTTTGTTTTGAGACAGAGTCTCACTCTGTCACCCCGGCTGGAGTGCAGTGATGTGATCTCAGCTCACTGCAACCTCCACCTCCCGGGTTCAAGCGATTCTCCTGCCTCAGCCTCCTGAGTAGCTGGGATAACAGGCACATGCCACCATGCTCAGCACACAAGCCACTTTCTAAACATTTTTCTTTTTACTTGGATTAGAGAATGCCAATTACTATGAATTAAAAATTCCTGTTAGAGAGCACCTTCTTAAATTATGACAGGCATTAAAGTAAAAATAACAATAATAATTCACATTTTCAACGGTCATCTCAGCAACAATTTAAACAGTTGTTATTCTCAGTGTTGAACAAATGTGAAGAAACCTCATATACTTCTCTTCAAAGTGAATGTAGCTGCATTATTTTCAGAGGCCCAGTCAGCTATCAAGGTAGAGCACCCACACTTGTCTTCACACGCTACTGCTTGCCCCAGAAATTTGACTTTAGGAATTTATCCTAGGTGTACACGTCCATGAATCTGCAACATTTAAGTATAAGAATATTTACTGCAATATTACTTGTGATGGCAAAAACCTGAAAATACCCAATTACCAATGGCAAATACACTAAATAAGTAATGGTATATCCATAATAGTATGCAGCTGTAGGAAAGAATTGAACTGATTTGAAATGAAGTTCAAGGTATATTGATAAATGTAAAAGTCAATTTGCAGCACTATATGTAAAATGCTATCTCATTTGTGTTTTTAAGTGTGTGGAGGTTTTTTACATATATTAACATAGGTCTACAGATAACTATGCAGAAATATGCTTATGTACCTAGACATTTCTGGAAGGATTTGAAAAAGACTATGTGTGTGTATGTGTGTGTGTGCATAAACATATGTTTGTTTAGTGAAGGACTTCCTGCATTTCTTAATGTTTGTTTTGTAAGCTTTATAATAATGAAAACAGAAAGAATTCAGATAGAATATAGCATGCTAATAAAGAAATATACTGTCTTATAGTAAAGGATAACATTTAATGAAAGCTGTTGCTGAGAGAAAAAGTTTGATGAGTTGGACAGAAGAGGTAATGGGTTAGGAAAGCCCATGGTCTTTATTGGTGTTGAGTACTGAAGAAACGATACTATGCTTGTGTGGATGCAGTGATTTAACTCTTGTCGTGTATGTAAATCAAAAACAAAAGAGTGAAGTTAACTTCATCCTGTCTTGCCTGAGCCACCTTAATGATAAGTGCTATAAATGATATCTGCCACACAATGTGGCTGAAGATCAATCATTTATTCACTCCACTAATGTTGAAAACCTACTAAGTGCTCAGTGCTATACCCATAGTTAGGCTCTCCTTTAACAATTAGGCAATTGGCTCAATCTTCAATGTAAAGATTGAAAAATTAAAAAGAGAAAAAGAGCAGAGCCCTCAACTCAGCATATACTAATTGTTGAATGAACTGAAGCTATTATTGTTTGCTTTTCCAGGTAGCTTTCCTGCCTGAATACATCTGGATTTAGGGGAGGGTGAGCAAGTGCTGGAGCAAACTCTTTCCTGATTGTACTTTCAGAGAAAAATTTGTGAGCAAATAAATAATGATACAAGTTGCAAATCTCTTAATGAACCTAAAGATTCTTGCCACAAATTTCCCAATGCATAGATATATATCTTTTCAATCTAACAGTTTTGATTTTCTGAGACTTTAAATTTCATTTTCAATTTATACTTTTTTTTAAAAAAAAAAGAAAGATCAAATGAATTCAAACTGAAAAAGGGGCATGGGAACTCTTTGTGCTAAATTTGAAATCTGGCTGGAAAAGTTGCAATCCTGTCTGAACATCCATTTTATCAATGCAGACAAAAATGCCTACTTCACCGTGTTATCATGGGGCTTTGTCCTTCAGTAGTGTAATATACATAAAGCATCTAGCACAGTGCCTCATAGAGCCAGTGTTTAAAAATGGTATATATTGTACTAATGACGATAATGATGATTTCAGAAATATAGTATATTTTGATTCATTTAAAAACATGGTGTCTTTTATTCTTTTAATGTGTATTTATTTTCATTTAAAACCAAGTTTGAAACTAAATAATTCTCTCTCACTAAAATCATGTCAGAATTAGATCAGCATTGTGTTAAAAGGATATACACCATCAACAATAGACATATGATAAATCATTTTTAAATGAGCTGGTCCAACAGAAAGTGCCAGCACGTTATGGTTTATGCTGTCTGCTGACCTTTAACTCTGTATATTTAACTGTGGAAATTGGACTTCAATTATTCATAATTATTTCTTTTAATAATTTATAATATAACTTTCTTTTGAAGACATTAGAAATACGGAATAATGTTACCACAATATTCAAAATAAGTTTTTTGGGAACAATGTTATATTTGAAAAAAAATAGTTTACATGTGTTCAGTCTTTCTCTCCAGCCCCTGTGTCTATTTTGCAAATATATAAAGTATGAAACTGGCTAAGAGACATTTTTGGTCAAAATACAGATTCTATTTTGGTATGTGCCTAAAAGTAGCTTAAATAAAAAGCTGTGTATCTAACTATAGCTAAACATTTCTTTCTTTGAGGATTGTTGACATAACAGAAGAGGTAGATTTTTTTTTTCAGAAGCCATGTTATGTGAAAATTATTGCTAGAATACTTCAAATTGTTAATGATATAGACCAGACAATTCCAGATGATGTAAATCAGAGAGAAAAAAAAAAAATCCATGGTCAAGAAATCTGCATTACTCAAAGCAATGCCAAATTATATGAAGGGTGGTCTCTGTCCCTTTACTTGAAGTTCTGGATTTTTTTTTTTTTTTTTTTTTTTTTTTTTTTTTTTTTAGAACAAGTCTCGCTCTGTCACCCAGGGTGGAGTACAGTGGCAAGAACTTGGCTCATTGCAACCTCTGCCTCACAGGTTCAAGTGATTCTCCTGCCTCAGCCTCCTGAGTAGCTGGGATTACAGATGCCTACCACCATGCCAGGCTAATTTTTGTATTTTTTGTAGACACAGGAGTTTGCCATGTTAGCCAGGCTGGTCTTGAACTCCTGACCTCAAGTAACATGCCCACCTCGGCCTCCCAAAGTGCTGGGATTACAGGTGTAAGTCACCACACCCAGCCAGGACGTTTTTCTTTTTTTTCTGTCAAATTTGTATTCTGATCATTTTCTGAGCATTTCCTATTCATATAAAAATTAATTCATAGCATAGCAGAGACTGGTGAACAGCTTAGCCTGGTATCAGAGATAATTCAATGGCTTGAGTTAGAACTTGATCAATTAACAGACTTGTATAACATTGTAGCTTTTTTGCTTTTAATATTAAAAGGAAATTCCTTGCATTTCAAAATCTTGTCATTTGACTGGCATGATTGAAGGTGTGGGCAATTTTTTGAGTTTAGATTTGAAATGTAAAATGTTTTCAATTATTGATAACTTGCAATAAATACATTTGTTCTTATGATTTTGCCACATTTTCCACTTCCTTTTAGAAATGAGAAAGCTCTGTGACCCTCATGGAAAATTTCTCCCTGGCATGGAATCTGGCAAGAAATTCAGTCACTTATGCTGGACTCCTGCTCTCAACTGTAAATCATTTTTAAAGGGCTACAAATTAATTTTATTCTTTTTACCTTGACATCAGACAAGCCAAATGGAATATTCTTTCCCTTCCTTATCAAAATAGTCAAAATATTCCTTTAATTGTTTAAAAAGTTGCCACTTAAACTTTGTGAAGCATGATGGGTTAAAGACAAATATTTGGGGTTTTGGAAATTTGATGATGATATTAAATAATTTCTTGCATGATAGTGTAGTGGGTTGAATGGACACATGTCCACGTCCCAGTCTCAGGAACCTATGAATACGACCTTTTTTGCAAACCAGGTTTTGAAAATATAAATAAATTGAGGATTTTTGAGATGAAATCACCCTGGTTAATTTAGATGGGACCCAAATCCAATGACAAACACTCCTCTAAGAGACAGAAGAAGAAAAGCCATGCAAACGGAGACCGCCATGTGAAGATGGAAGCAGAGATTAGAGTGGTGCAGCCACAGGCCAAGCAACCCCTGGAGCCTCCAGAGGCTGCAAGAGGCACAGAAGGATTCTTCCCTAAGAGCCTCCTGAGGGAGCTCGGTCTTGCCTACCCTGATCGTTGACTTTTGGCTTTCTGAAAAGAGAAAGATTAACTTTTTCTTCTTTCAAACTATCAAGTTCATGATAGTTTGACAGGGCAGTATTAAGAAACTCATACAGCTGGTAAAACGTAGGCTGCTTACCTGTAAGCACATAGATACACGTAATGGATTTCAACGTAAGATCAAGGTGATTTATGCAAAAGATCCCTTTTCCCTGTTATTTGAATAAAATAATTCTTCATTTTGAGATCATATTACTCTGACTTACGTTAAGACTGTGAGAAGTTTTTCTCAGATGGAGCCCTGCCATGAGGCATAATCTTGTAGAGAATTCTTATTGCCTGAACAATCACCATTTTTTATAAACAAGGAGATGGATCAAGAGAGACCAAAGTCATACAAGTGTTTCTTGCACTGGATTTCAAAGTAGCTTGCCCCAATGCCACTATAACAGGACCATTTTTTTTTACTTCATGGAAAGAAAAGGCACTGTACTGCAATGAAGGGGACAGAGTAGTAACCATAGGTTATGATGTAAATTCATCTGGCATCTCTTGTGATTTTAAAACCTCCTACCTTGTGAAGAATCTTCTATTTTGTGAGAAACGGGAAGTCCAAGTTAAATTTCTCTGATATTGGAAATAATAGCAGCTTCCCTAAGTTCACTACATGTGCAGTGTGGGAGACAAAGAGAGAGAATACAGGAAGTTGTAAGCCCACTGTCTGTCAATTCACTCGGTACCTCTGTGTACCAGGCACTGTGAAGACAGGCATTGGTAGATTGCTGAAACTAGCTGTTTAAGGGATTCTTTTTTTTTGTTTTATATTTTTTTTTATTCTACTTTAAGTTCTAGGATACATGTGCATAACATGCAGGTTTGTTACATATGTATACTTGTGCCATGTTGCACCCATCAACTCGTCAGCACCCATCAACTTGTCATTTACATCAGGTATAACTCCCAATGCAATCCCTCTCCCCTCCCCCCTCCCCATGATAGGCTCCGGTGTGTGATGTTCCTCTTCCCGAGTCAAAGTGATCTCATTGTTCAGTTCCCACCTATGAGTGAGAACATGCGGTGTTTGGTTTTCTGTTCTTGCGATAGTTTGCTGAGAATGATGGTTTCCAGCTGCATCCATGTCCCTACAAAGGACACAAACTCATCCTTTTTTATGGCTGCATAGTATTCCATGGTGTATATGTGCCACATTTTCTTAATCCAGTCTGTCACTGATGGATATTTGGGTTGATTCCAAGTCTTTGCTATTGTGAATAGTGCTGCAATAAACATACGTGTGCATGTGTCTTTATAGCAGCATAATTTATAATCCTTTGGGTATATACCCAGTAATGGGATGGCTGGGTCATATGGTACTTCTAGTTCTAGATCCTTGAGGAATCGCCAAACTGTTTTCCATAATGGTTGAACTAGTTTACAATCCCACCAACAGTGTAAAAGTGTTCCTATTTCTCCACATCCTCTCCAGCACCTGTTGTTTCCTGACTTTTTAATGATTGCCATTCTAACTGGTGTGAGATGGTATCTCATTGTGGTTTTGATTTGCATTTCTCTGATGGCCAGTGATGATGAGCATTTTTTCTGTGGCTGTTGGCTGTATGCATGTCTTCTTTTCAGAAATGTCTGTTCATATCCTTTGCCCACTTTTTGATGGGGTTGTTTGTTTTTTTCTTGTAAATTTGTTTCAGTTCTTTGTAGGTTCTGGATATTAGCCCTTTCTCAGATGAGTAGATTGCAAAAATGTTCTCCCATTCTGTAGGTTGCCTGTTCACTCTGATGGTAGTTTCTTTTGCTGTGCAGAAGCTCTTTAGTTTAATTAGATCCCATTTGTCAATTTTGGCTTTTGTTGCCGTTGCTTTTGGTGTTTTAGACATGAAGTCCTTGCCCATGCCTATGTCCTGCATTTTATTACCTAGCTTTTCTTCTAGCGTTTTTATGGTATTAGGTCTAACATTTAAGTCTCTAATCCATCTTGAATTAATTTTCGTATAAGGAGTAAGGAAAGGATCCAGTTTCAGCTTTCTACTTATGGCTAGCCAATTTTCCCAGCACCATTTATTAAATAGGGAATCCTTTCCCCATTTCTTGTTTTTCTCAGGTTTGTCAAAGATCAGATGGCTGTAGATGTGTGGTATTATTTCTGAGGACTCTGTTCTGTTCCATTGGTCTATATCTCTGTTTTGGTACCAGTACCATGCTGTTTTGGTTACTGTAACCTTGTAGTATAGTTTGAAGTCAGGTAGCGTGATGCCTCCAGCTTTGTTCTTTTGACTTAGGATTGTCTTGGCAATGCAGGCTCTTTTTTGGTTCCATATGAACTTTAAAGGAGTTTTTTCCAATTCTGTGAAGAAACTCATTGGTAGCTTGATGGGGATGGCATTGAATCTATAAATTACCTTGGGCAGTATGGCCATTTTCACGATACTGATTCTTCCTATCCATGAGCATGGTATGTTCTTCCATTTGTTTGTGTCCTCTTTTATTTCACTGAGCAGTGGTTTGTAGTTCTCCTTGAAGAGGTCCTTTACATCCCTTGTAAGTTGGATTCCTAGGTATTTTATTCTCTTTGAAGCAATTGTGAATGGAAGTTCATTCATGATTTAGCTATCTGTCTGTTACTGGTGTGTAAGAATGCTTGTGATTTTTGCACATTGATTTTGTATCCTGAGACTTTGCTGAAGTTGCTTATCAGCTTAAGGAGATTTTGGGCTGAGATGATGGGGTTTTCTAAATATACAATCATGTCATCTGCAAAGAGGGACAATTTGACTTCTTCTTTTCCTCACTGAATACCCTTGATTTCTTTCTCTTGCCTGATTGCTCCGGCCAGAACTTCCAACACTATGTTGAATAGGAGTGGTGAGAGAGGGCATCCCTGTCTTGTGCCAGTTTTCAAAGAGAATGCTTCCAGTTTTTGCCCATTCAGTATGACATTGGCTGTGGGTTTGTCATAAATATCTCTTATTATTTTGAGATACGTTCCATCAGTAGGGAATTTATTGAGACTTTGTATCATGATGGGGTGTTGAATTTTGTCAAAGGCCTTTTCTGCATCTATTGAGATAATCATGTGGTTTTTGTCTTTGGTTCTGTTTATATGCTGGATTACATTTATTGATTTGCGTATGTTGAACCAGCCTTGCATCCCAGGGATGAAGGCCATTTGATCATGGCGGATAAGCTTTTTGATGTGCTGCTGGATTCGGTTTGCCAGTATTTTATTGAGGATTTTTGCATTGACGTTCATCAGGGATATTGGTCTAAAATTCTCTTTTTTTGTTGTGTCTCTGCCAGGCTTTGGTATTAGGATGATATTGGCCTCATAAAATGAGTTAGGGAGGATTCCCTCTTTTTCTGTTGATTGGAATACTTTCAGAAGGAATGGTACCAACTCCTCCTTGTACCTCTGGTAGAATTCAGCTGTGAATCCATCTGGTCCTGGACTTTTTTTGGTTGGTAGGCTATTAATTATTGCCTCAATTTCAGAGCCTGCTGTTGGTGTATTCAGGGATTCAACTTCTTCCTGGTTTAGTCTTGGGAGAGTGAAAGTGTCCAGGAAATTATCCATTTCTTCTAGATTTTCTAGTTTCTTTGCGTAGAGGTGTTTATAGTATTCTCTGATGATAGTTTGTATTTCTGTGGGGTCGATGGTGATATCCCCTTTATTATTTTTAATTGCGTCTATTTGATTCTTTTCTCTTTTCTTCTTTATTAGTCTTGCTAGCAGTCTATCAATTTTGTTGATCTTTTCAAAAAACCAACTCCTGGACTCATTGATTTTTTGGAGGGTTTTTTGTGTCTCTATCTCCTTCAGTTCTGCTCTGATCTTAGTTATTTCTTGCCTTCTGCTAGCTTTTAAATGTGTTTGCTCTTCCTTCTCTAGTTCTTTCAATTGTGATGTTAGAGTGTTAATTTTACATCTTTCCAGCTTTCTCTTGTGGGCATTTAGTGCTATAAATTTCCCTCTACACACTGCTTTAAATGTGTCCCAGAGATTCTGGTATGTTGTATCTTTGTTCTCATTGGTTTCAAAGAAAATCTTTATTTCTGCCTTCATTTCGTTATGTACCCAGTAGTCATTGAGGAGCAAGTTGTTCAGTTTCCATGTAGTTGAGCAGTTTTGATTGAGTTTCTTAGTCCTGAGTTCTAGTTTGATTGCACTGTGGTCTGAGAGACACTTTGTTATAATTTCTGTTCTTGTACATTTGCTGAGGTGTACTTTACTTCCAATTATGTAGTCAATTTTGGAATAAGTGTGATGTGGTGCTGAGAAGAATGTATATTCTGTTGATTTGGGGTGGAGAGTTCTGTAGATGTCTATTAGGTCCGCTTGGGGGAGATTTGAGTCCAATTCCTGGATATCCTTGTTAACTTTCTGTCTCATTGATCTGTCTAATGTTGACAGTGGGGTGTTGAATCTCCCATTATTATTGTATGGGAGTCTAAGTCTCTTTGTAAGTCTCTAAGGACTTGCTTTATGAATCTGGGTGCTCCTGTATTGGGTGCATATATATTTAAGACAGTTAGCTCTTCCTGTTGAATTGATCCCTTTACCATTATGTAATGGCCTTCTTTGTCTCTTTTGATCTTTGATGGTTTAAAGTCTGTTTTATCAGAGACTAGTATTGCAACCCCTGCTTTTTTTTGTTCTCCATTTGCTTGGTAAATCTTCCTCCATCCCTTTATTTTCAGCCTATGTGTGTCTCTGCATGTGAGATGGGTCTCCTGAATACAGCAAACTGATGAGTCTTGACTCCTGATCCAGTTTGCCAGTCTGTGTCTTTTAATTCGACTATTTAGTCCATTTACATTTAAGGTTAATATTGTTATGTGTGAACTTGATCCTGTCATTATGATATTAACTGGCTATTTTGCTCGTTAGTTGATGTAGTTTCTTCCTAGCATTGATGGTCTTTACATTTTGGCATGTTTTTGCAATGGCTGGTACTGGTTGTTCCTTTCCATGTTTAGTGCTTCCTTCAGGGTCTCTTGTAAGGCAGGCCTGGTGGTGACAAAATCTCTAAGCATTTGCTTATCTGTAAAGGATTTTCTTTCTCCTTCACTGATGAAACTTAGTTTGGCTGGATATGAAATTCTGGGTTTAAAATTCTTTTCTTTAAGAATGTTGAATAGTGGCCCCCACTTTCTTCTGGCTTGTAGAGTTTCTGCCAAGAGGTCTGCTGTTAGTCTGATGGGCTTCCCTTTGTGGATAACCCTACCTTTCTCTCTGGCTGCCCTCAACAGTTTTTCTTTCATTTCAACTTTGGTGAATCTGACAATTATGTGCCTTGAAGTTGCTCTTCTCATGGAGTATCTTTGTGGCGTTCTCTGTATTTCCTGAATTTGAATGTTGGCCTGCCTTACTAGGTTGGGGAAGTTCTCCTGGATGATATTCTGAAGAGTGTTTTCCAGCTTAGTTCCATTTTCCCCCTCACTTTCAGGTACCCCAATCAGATGTAGATTTGGTCTTTTCACATAATCCCATACTTCTTAAAGGCTTTGTTCATTTCTTTTTTCTCTTTTTTCTTTAGACTTCTCTTCTCGCTTCATTTCATTCATCTGATCCTCAATATCTGATACTCTTTCTTCCAGTTGATCGAGTCGGTTACTGAAGCTTGTGCATTTGTCACGTATTTCTCGTGTCATGGTTTTTATCTCTGTCAGTTCGTTTATGGCCTTCTCTGCATTGATTATTCTAGTTATCCATTCTTTCATTCTGTTTCCAAGATTTTTAGTTTCTTTGCGCTGGGTATGTAATTCCTCTTTTAGCTCTGGGAAGTTTGATGGACTGAAGCCTTCTTCTCTCAACTCGTCAAAGTCATTCTCTGTCCAGCTTTGATCCATTGCTGGCGATGAGCTGCATTCCTTTGGAGGGGGAGATGTGCTCTTATTTTTTGAATTTCCAGCTTTTCTGCCCCACTTTTTCTCCATCTTTGTGGTTTTATCTGCCTTTGGTCTTTGATGATGGTGACGTACTGATGGGATTTTGGTGTGGGTGTCCTTCCTGTTTGTTAGTTTGCCTTCTAACAGGACCCTCAGCTATAGGTCTGTTGGAGATTGCCTGAGGTCCACTCCAGACCCTGTTTGTCTGGGTATCAGCAGCAGAGGTTGCATAAGATAGAATATTGCTGAACAGCGAGTGTACCTGTCTGATTCTTGCTTTGGAAGCTTCGTCTCAGGGGTGTACCCTGCCGTGTGAGGTGTGCGGTGTCCGTCTGCCCCTAGTGGGCGATGTCTCCCCATTAGGCTATTCAGGGGTCAGGGACCCACTTGAGCAGGCAGTCTGTCCGTTCTCAGATCTCAACCTCAGTGTTGGGAGATCCACTGCTCCCTTCAAAGCTGTCAGACACGGTCGTTTGCGTCTGCAGAGGTTTCTGCTGCCCTTTTTTTTTTTGTTTAGCTGTGCCCTGTCCCCAGAGGTGGAGTCTACAGAGACAGGCAGGCCTCCTTGAGCTGCTGTGGGCTCCACCCAGTTCGAGCTTCCCAGCAGCTTTGTTTACCTACTTAAGCCTCAGCAATGGCGGGCCCCCCTCCCGTAGCCTCTCTGCTGCCTTGCTATTAGATCGCAGACTGCTGTGCTAGCAATGAGGGAGGCTCCGTGGGCATGGTACCCTCCCGGCCAGGTGTGGGATATAATCTCCCGGTTTGCCGTTTGCTAAGACCCTTGCTAAAGTGCAGTATTGGGGTGGGAGTTACCCGATTTTCCACGTGTTGTGTGTCTTAGTCCGCTGGCTAGGAAAGGGGATTCCCTTGCCCTTTGCGCTTTCCCGGTGAGGCCATGCCTCTCCCTGCTTAAGCTCTGGCTGGTCGGGCTGCAGCAGCTGACTAGCACCGATTGTCTGGCACTCCCTAGTGAGATGAACCCGGTACCTCAGTTGAAAATGCAGAAATCACACGTCTTCTGTGTGCTCGTGCTGGGAGCTGGAGACTGGAGCTGTTCCTATTCGGCCATCTTGCTCCGCCCTGTTTAAGGGACTCTACATGGGACTGGGGTGCGGAGGAGTAAGACTGGTGCATTGGGTGCAAGTGCCAGTGGGTGGTAACAGTTGAGTTTTATTCTTGCAGGAAGCGGGGTTGAAGCTGAGGCCTGGGGGCTGGGCAGTGAAAACAATGAAACAACGAAAGGATATTTCCTAAGATCCAGGGAAGAACAAGCAAGAAGTCATTGAAACTTCAGGCTAACATTTTTGCAGGAAAGGGAGCTGTAGTGTCATTTATTCCGATCTGTTGAAATTAGAGTGGAATTGAAAGCCTTAAGAAAAAAAAAACACATATTGATTAGTTTATTTAGAGACTAATACAGATGTTAAATCACAATTAGTAAGAGATGCCTACCTACTTAAAAGTATTTAGCAACATATTTGCTTGCTAGGCTGTTTTTAATTTCAAGGAGGAAGGGTTGTGGTTACCTGATTTGTTGTTATCAGCTTCAGTCGCTTGAGTACTCTCTTAGAGTTCTCACAATGGGACTAAATTGGAAATGTAACCAACAGGTGATCCATTAAGCACTTGAGTGCAGTTAAGTCTTCCTTTGGGATGTATACTTTTACAGCCAATAAGCCTGGCCTTACTAGCTCCTAGTCATTTTGCTTGCCAATAATGAAGCCTCATAATGTAACAGAGTGACAGCCAGTAGAGCCACTCGTCTTAGGTTTCCACCATCAATATTGACTCTAGGAAGCCTCTTACAAAGGCATGGGATTCACTATTCTGTTAGAAGCCCTTATGGGACTCAGAAAGATGACTACCATGTCTTAGGTAACTTGGCACAGGTTCTTGCAGATAATACTACTTTTAAAAACTTTTTAAAATTATTACCTGAAATAAAAGAGAGTCACTAAATGGCTTTAAAATTTGTGTTCAAAAATATTAAGCATCTGACATCATAATGTATACATATGGCCCGACAGTATCTTTATGATTTATGTCCTAACCAACTGATGGAAAGGTCATATAATGTGTGGGAATGAGAATGACATTTGCCAGCAAGATATAATATTATGTAATAGATTGGGGAAGCTAAAATGAAAGAATAGAGATAATAATCAGTATGAAAGCAATTCAACCTTAATATTTTAAATATATTGTAATTTTTAGGGAAGCATCCCCAGATGTAATAAACGCTTCAGAAGACTGCTTCTCACTCAGTAATGGTTTTACAATTCAGTAGCAGAATAGCTCATTGTACAGGTTACCTTTAAAAGGACTAAATGCACTTAAGAGACAAAAATGTTTATTGCCCATTTGTGGCAATTGTTTCTGGATGATTGTGAAATCAATTTTTAAATGACTTTATTTTTAGTATCACAGGATACTAGTAACACTGGAAGGCGCTTAGAAACCATTCCCTTTCATTCTCTAATTTTAAAGAGCAAACCATCCTGCCTAGGCTTCTTCCCTTTGGTCTTGCTCCCTTTCCATTCATTTTCACACTGTTGGCAAAGCACGGGATCTTTTTAAAGCCATCTGCTTAATGTCTTTCAATGGCTTCTCATTACCTACAGCCAAAGTCTGTGCCGTGAACAACTAGCTCAGCCTGTTGTAATTGGCATTATTTTAAAGAAGAGGGAGTTCCACAATCATATATGTTTGACATACTGGGTTCAACACAAATGGTGCCTTTTCTGCAAGACTTCTCAAACCCTTTTATAGACAGTGATGACCAAACTTGTTTAGGCACTGAAACTTTTTTTTTCCCTTCCTTGAAGGATATCCTGGACTTGTGATTCAAGGAATACCCTTTTACAAGCACTGGCCTGATTAATAAGGTCCACAGTTCTAAGTATGGAATACCATTCCTTCAAAACTGACCTCTGCCTTCTGGTTCAACTTCATATACTGATGTTCCATGTTTAGATTCTAGATTACACTTAGAACCAACTAAAGTAAGCTTTTCTGAAAAGCTGTTCTGTTGTATCTTCCCTCTGTGGTGTTTTGGCTTTGCTCGGTTACCTCCTACATAGGCTTTCCAGATTCAGTTCCAGTGTCACCAACAGGAAGCCTCTTGTTCGTTTTCTCTACTGGGTTATCTGACCTAAGAATGGCCCAAAGGCCCCTCTCCTCACTTCTCATCATAGCTGGTACCAAATAGGGCTGTTATCCTGCTAACTTGCAGGTTTCACCTCCAAAATCCCCATTTCCTTTTAGTTAGGACTGTGTTTCATCCTCTTTGCCAGCACACTGCCTAGGACATTGGTGGTGCTCAGGAGAGAACCATGGACATGTGGGAGGGAGGAAAGGTTAAGTGGCATGTTAAGATGACATGACTGCATGGCATGCTTTTCAGACAGTGCGGGGACACTACAATGACCTATGGAGATTGAATCCACAACTCATCATAAAGAAATTCAGCAAGATGACACTATGATTAGTTCTAATTAATTAGTTTAATTACTCCCATGATTGATTTCATAATGCCCTTAAGCAACTTCTAAATATATATTTTGAAGGAAAGAACAAGGAACAGAACAACATAGAAAAAAGGGTCCAAGACTCTTTTTGCATTTATATGATAGAATTAAGTTCTAGGTGGTTTTTTTGTAGCTAACAGTGTGTGAGTCTGTTTTAATAACTATATATATATGTTTAAGAGAAATTCCAAATATATTGCAGCTAATATTTGGCTATACCTATTGAGTCTGTAGTGTCTATGGTGGCTTTTTCATGAGTCCAGGAAACAGCAGAAATGATTTTACCATGGATATTAGTTATCTTGCCTCTGCTGGTGAAACTGCTATTCAGTTAAGCAAGCATGTCAGTTCACTGAGAGCCAAATTAAAGTATGTTTTTTTGATGATATGGAGAAAAAGAAAGTAAAATAAGAGTAAAAATTGGATTTTTCCTCTTAAAAATGTATAAGGCTTTCTATGTTATCTACTTCTTTTATATGGCACATTAAAAATTGGAAATAAAAATTGAATTGAATGTCTTTCAAATAGAGCATTCTCAGTGTCTATATATATATATAGACATATATTTACACACAAACATATATATAATCTCTGCGTTCATTATATATAAAATCAGATACATATATAAAATGAAATATATTATCTCAATAGACAGTGATGAAATGATATATAGTAATAATCAGTTATTGTATTTTGCTAAAAGTGCACCATACAGGTTCATGATTAATGCCGCTTCTGCTAAAACATTGACCCCCAAAATTTTCAATGAGGTTAGAAGTCTTCCTGACTTCTTCGAGTTCTGTTCTCAAATGTTCCTGGAAATAAGTACATAGAAAAATAGATCTTTCTAATATTAATTTTATTTTTTCAAATAATAACATTCCTAGCAAAGACAAAAGTAATTTTGAAAATTGAGTATAGAAAAGGTTTACTGAAAATAAATGTGAAGGTGTAGCACATAGACTGAAAAGTTAGTAGTGAGTCTGAGGAGTTGAATGGAAGTTAGGTGGAGGAACCAACCAACCCAACAGGCAAGAAGGAGGAGGCAGAGCGGTGAGTCCCAGTGTCAGTGGGTCATTAACTAGGAGGCAGATCTCAGAGTCCTGTTCTCTACAGCAAAATGCAAGGAGAGTGGGAGAGTTCGAATTCCCAGTCATTCCTCCACTATGTTGTGGTCAGTTATTTATTTCACAAACATATCTTTTAATTTTTAAACTGAAATCACAGAGAATGAAGAATTTAAAAATGTTTAAATTCTGGCCAACACGTAATTTCAACACTTTGGGAGGCCTAGGTGGGAAGATCGCTGGAGCCTTGAAGGTCAAGGCTACAGTGAGTTGAGATCATGCCACTGCACTGCAGCCTAGATGACAGAGTGAGACCCTGTTGCAAGAAAATAGTAGTAGTAGTAATAATAATAATAATAATAATAATAAATGAATGGCTTTAAAAGGAGGACATCCATGTTCTTTCGGGGAGTATATAATGTTGCCTTGCCCCGGACCAGAAAGTGACTTAATGATCACTGAAGGTTCTTTCCATCTCACCATTTTTATTATTCTTTCCAAAGGTAAAGTGAAAATTCATTAAATACAGGATACTTTTTCATATTTTAAAATTCAGTCATGGTGATTGTGGTCCTAGAAGACAAAATGTTCCCCACATTATTTATAAACAGAATATGGAAGGATATAACAAACCATTTAAAAGTTTCTTTGGACTTTATCCAAATGATGTTTATTTGGCTTTTCAATTTTTATTTTTATGAGAACTTTGTTTGCCTCACACATGAGAGATTTGATTACACCATGGACTGGGCAATTTTGGAGACACTGAATCCAAAACCATGTTTTATGTGTAAGCATTTATGGTACCATTGCATTTCGGTTTCTCTCCTGTAAGTGTAGGTGCAGTGTTCAAGGTGGGAGAATATAAGAAGATGAATTATAGAGGAGGAAAATTAGCAGACAGGCACTGGCAGCAGGGGCAAGAATTCAGGTGGAAAGACCAGCATTAGAGATAACCATGTAAATGGTGGAAAATGGAAGCAATGAAACACTGTGTTAACCTAACAATCAGTTTTGGATTTAGGTCATCAGGCTGCTTGTGGTAGAATGAAGATTTCACTTTTATTTAGTAAACACTATTTGGGGGGTAAAGGTTGCCTTTAAACAGTGTTATCCCATTATTTCTATAATAGAATTGTCTCACAGAAGCCCTAAATCAAAAATTTCACTTTGGGACTGTATTTTATTATATCCTTTCTAAAATAGATTGTTCCCATCTACTTGAGATAGGCCTAATTTTATGTCCTATCTTTGGCTTTAGTTTTTGTTAAGTGTATTAAGCATCACTTTTTTTTCTGATGAAATGAGCAATCCAGTAAATGTAGTCTCTTATCTTGTGCTTATTAACTACAGACCATGCTGGTTTAAAATATGAAGTGGTTTATGGGACACTAAATTGAAACCATCTTGGATGAAATACATTTGAAAGACACAACATGGGCATGTGTCACTTTATTTTCATTTCCAACTGTCAGCAGAAATTGGAGGCAACACTCTTCCTTTCTGTTTGATTATTCTATTATCGACAGAATGAGGAGTGTTGGAGACATACATGCTGATTTAGTGTTGTGCTGATGAAACCATTCAGGTTGTGTGATGTGTCATTTTTCACTGCTGCCTTATCAAGGTGTTTCAGCTGTGCCCAAACCAGCCCTGGTAATTGCTTTAGTTGCTTGTGGCAAAGTTATGTCAATGTCAGTCCCTAAATGGCTTTTGACTGCTTCATGTCAGATGTTCTCTCCAAAGAAAGACAGGGTAAGTGAGTTTTTATACCTGGGTATAGGCGTTAATTCAAAGTCTAAATAGAAAAGCTGTTGTTTTGTTCTTCCCTTCCTAATCAAGACTTAAGTGCAACTGCTGCCATTTTGTGTTTTAAAATGAAGAGAGTACAATTAAGTTCATGATTCACTTCAAGCGTGAGCTTATCCTATATTGATAGCTTTTTTTCCTCTTGGTCCTAAAGGTAAATGTGAGTCAAGTACAGCTTTGAACAAGTGCAGTGTACAAGTAGTTATGATGTAGATGCTCTTCCTTATGCAGTATCTGCTTAGAACCTATTTCTAATGTTTATGCAACTCCAGTGCTTCTCCAGACTCTTTAAGTCAGCAGTTTAGGGATTTTTAATGATAATGATGATGTTTGGATTTGAGGAGGAATATACAATTATAGAGGTTAATGAAGAGTGGTTTTTTCCTTCAAAAAAAAGCATCTACAACTTTAATAATTGGCTTACAAATTCGTGTTGATCAAGATTCAGAGACGCGAATATATATATTTATACATCCTCCACACATGTATGAACTGGACATTCTTCTGTTCACCAGTATTCACAATATGCTGTGATCCTCTTTCTACATCACTTATTTTAATAGTTGTATACTTTACCATTGTATAACTCTTCAAATTCAGCATTTGTTTTGTTTCCAATCTGTGCTAGTAAAAAGAGTGCTGTAATCAGTCTTTTACATACATTTTAGCTCATTTGTTGAAAAAGTATCTGGGAACATTTCAGAAATATATTTACTGTATCAAACAGTAGGTCCATTTTAAGAATTTTTTAAAATATCATGAAGCAAACCCTCAGAATATTTCAGCTAGTTTATATGATCACTTAGAACATGTAAGAATGTTGATTGCTCCGCATAACCAGAACTAAAGATAGAATGCTTTCAAAATCTTAACCAATACAAGAAGTGGAAAGCTGCATCCCACAACTGTTTATTTTTTTGGATACGACAGATGTTGAGTAATTTTTCTAGGTCTGGAGACTACTTTTTATCACTATACAATTTCAGAAGATACCAAAGCAGGTCAAAGTAATGAAGATTTGAACTGGGCTGTAAAAAATGGTGCCAGAGGCCAGGGGCAGTGGCTCACACCTGTAATCCCAGCACTTTTGGAGGCCAAGGCAGGTGGATCACTTGAGGTCAGGAGTTCAAGACCAGCCTGGCCAACACAGCAAAACTGACTCAAAAAACAAACAAACAAGCAAACCAAAACAAACATATTTACAAATGTTAGCTGGGTGTGCGTGTTGGCGCATGCCCGTAATCCCAGCTATTCAGGAGTCTGAAGCAGGAGAATCTCTTGAACCTGGGTAGCAGAGGTTACAGTGAGCTGAGATCACGCCACTACACTCCAGCCTGGGTGACAGAGTGAGACTCCATATCAAAAAAATAAATTAATTAAAATAAAATAAAATAAAATAAAACAAAATAAAATAAATGGTGTTAGGATTTGGGGAACAAGGAGTAAATTCAAATGTGTCAGAGAGCTTGTGGGCAACCGAGGTAAGCTTTCCAGGGTGGCACTTCTGTGAACTAGAGAGTATATGTGCAGCGTGGTTGAGGTAACTTTACAGCCACAGCCAGTAGATGATAAACTTCATAAACTTAATGTCAGTTCTCTCAAAATTTAAAGAGAAGCTTGAAATAAGGTCTTGATTTATACCCCCTCTTAGGGAGTGTGCTCTGTATGTTTTACCAACGATGTACCTGCTCTCTGAATTTGGCTCATGTACTACCTTTTTTAAACCATTGATATTTATAGATTGATAGGGCATTTCATCTCAAGAGAACAAAATGAATAAAAGCTGGGAAACCTGAGAGAAGTTTGATATAGAATGGGATGGTCTGGAACTCTATCTCGGAGAATTGATAGAGAGGAAGAGAGGGATTGTAGATAAGTCAGGATACAGTGAATTGATTTGTAGACGGTTTTAATATGCAAGCAGAGAAGTCTCTGCTGAATCTAGTTTAAAATAAAGATAAGATTGTTCCTTCAATTGTGTTTTGTTTATGAAAGAATTACATTAGTACTAAAAAGAGAGAAATGTAAGGAAAAGAAGTACAGAGAAGCTCTTCTGATATTCTAGGCAAGAGATGATAAAATGCTAGATTAATGCAACTTTTTTAGTAATTTAGAAGTGAGAAATGAGACAAAGGCTTAAGAGGGAATTTAATAATATGTTCTAAGCCATTGCATAAAAGATGCCCTTCACTCTTGTTTCTTACAGTTTTTGCTTCTGTGATTTTAAATTGTGTATCGTTCTTCTTATAACTATAGGTATCCCTACAGGGGATAGTCTCTCTAGATGATGGTAGATGTCAATAAATACAGAGTATATTATTCACCATTTATAATTAGATTATAAAGGCAAAACAGTGATTGGTTATATATGAGTGTTAATGATTAAAGGAAGTTATAGTTTCTCTTCTGAGTCATTACAAAGGCTTATTATATATAATATAATACATAATAATTATTCAAGGCTCCTTCAAACGACTAAAGATATTGGCAATCTGGGAACAATATAACATTAGTTCAGCATTGAAATGATCAGTTGAGACTAAACTATGCTCAGACTGTATAAACAAATCATCAGCAGTGGATAAAGAGGGCCAGAGGACCACCTAAATCACTTGTACTCTCTTTAATAAGGTGCCTGTCATTAATTATTGGTCACGTGACTAGTTACAAGGGTTAAAACAGAGATAAGGGTAAAATACTACCCAGGTTTTAAAACTTTGGTGCCTAGAATAACTGATTTTGGAGATAAGATAATTTCTATAAAACGTATCAACTTGTTGAGCAGGCTTTAGACTGTGGGTGGCCCACAGAATAAAAGGGATAATACTGATACCTATGTAATAGTTGCATTTGTGTTAATATTTCAATTAAACTCAAATTTTATATTTCAAAAAAATTTATCCACATGGATTAAAAACTTTAAATACTAAAAGGTATAAAGAGAAACGTCTTTCCCACCTGTGGTCTTTTCCAATTTCCCATACTGCCTTCTGCCACCGTCTCCTAAAAGGGTAGCTATTCTGTTTATGTATCTGTTCACTTTCTCTATTTACAGGCCAAAAATGTGAAAGTGTATCTATATTCTTCACCATTTTTTTTCCTGTTTTACAAGAAAACATAGCATAATATGCATACCCTTTCACAACTTTTTTCTAACATGGCTTTATCTCTTAGAGAACTTTGCATACCAGTACAGGGAAAGCCTTCTTATGCTTGTTTATACAGTACATAGCATTCCATTTGATAGATATAGCATAGTATCTTTTACTCAGTATTGACGTAGACTTGGATACTTCCTGTATTTTGCTATTATAAACAATGTTGTTATTATAAACAGTGTTGTATGTGAGTGACTATAGTTGTAGGATAAATTCCTAACACATTTTTAGTAGTTGTAACACCTGCTATGTTTGTGAAATAATCTTAGCATGTCTGACTGTAACTAAGTCTAAATAGCTGTCAACTGAAGGGCTGAAGTTTTGGCCGTGAATGGTACCAGTGTATCTGGCAATACTTAAACCCAGACAATTGTGCAATATGAAGTAGACACCACTCCCTGCAGTCAGAGTTAGGAGCTCTTTTCTCTTACAGACCTGATTATCTTGCCTTTGTCATTGGCCAAATGCATCCCACTTACCTACCACTTCAGGAAGTTCTACTCTATAGCTGACTACATTTTGACTCAATAGTGGTCTCTGTATTGTCACATGACTCACACACACCAGATATAAGGTGGAATGGAGCTCAGAGGGAAGCTAAGAAATTTTCTGTAACTGCTGAACATGTCAGAACCAGTATGGGATGGACAACCCGGGTCCACCCTGAACTTCCTTTCTTCCTTTTGTCTTCAGAAAAAGAAGGGCTTGATTGGACCAGTTTCAGTATGAGCATCTCTACACTGTCTTTAACTCGTGCTTTATGCAGTCAGGAAGCTGCGTCGGACCTGGTGAAATGCCTCTACATTCTCCTGAAGAGATCTATTCTGATTTTTATTTTTAATTAATAGAAAATATATCGTATGTATATATGTAATTTGGAAAGAATTTGAGAAACATATTCTGTACCTAGTGTTTTATGGCATGCAGATGGAATGGGTAGTATCTGTACAGATAGATAATGATAGGAAGAATTTTAAGATGTTGTATATTATGAGGTTCCCTTTTGTGAAACAGAGCCGAGAGAAAATGCCCTTTAATGGTAGATAAATATGCAATTCAACCTAGTGGCCTGTGGACCAATAATGGGAAATTCAGAAGTTTAAATCCATCAAGAGAAATGATAGTCAGTAGACCATGGAGTGATAACCACTCTAAAGCTGATTTATATGCACCTGAATGTAACTAAGTAGGTACAACTGAAAGAGTGGCAGTTTTGCTACTGAGTCCATATCTAGACATGCCAAAAGAAGAGAATGCTTATTTTTAAAATGATGTAACTATTTTGTTTGTTCTTGTTGGTTTTGACCTGGGATATCTCTAAAGGCCATCTTGTTATCTAGTCATATTGGTACTTAACCTGGAACAGATAGTAAATCCCTTATGGCAGTTATGTGCAGCCATCATGATTCATCACAAAGAGCGTATCTAGTCAGAGACCCCAAAGTCTAGAAGTTTATGATCTTTCTGAATATTTGACATTCCCTTTACCTCAGCAGGTTGTTATGTGACCAAGACCATTACTAAAGTGGATGGTGATTTATTAATTTCACAAATATCTGCTGAGTGTTCACCATGTATAATTCATTGTGCTAGGTGTTATGAGAAAAAAAAATGAACAAAGCAGTCACTGTCCCCAAGGATATGTGCACACATATTATTATAATAATTATAATAGGCTAAAATGGGACATGTGCCCTCAATGCAGACATTTCAAGGAAGGAAATGTAGCTTCCAGATGGCAGATCAGGAAAATTGTCTTGGAAAAATATGCCCTCTCATTGGTTGTAGAAGGGTCAGTAGGGTGTGGATATGGAGAAATGGAAACAAGGAACTCTTATGGATTGAATTGTGTTTTCTTAAAGTTTGTGTGTTGAAGTTATAATTCCCAGTACCTCAGAATGTGACTTTATCTGGAGATAGGATCTTTACAGAGGTAATCCAGTTAAAACGAGGTCACTACCGTGGGTCCTAATTCAACATGACTGGTGTCCTTATTAAAAGGGACACAGAGACACAAATGGTAGGAAGACAGTGTGAACAGACACAGGGAGAAGATGGCCATCTACAAGCCAAGGAGAGGGTCCTGGAATAGATGTTTGCCTTACAGCCCCCAGAAGGAACCAACTGTACCAACACCTTGCTTTTGGACTTCTAGCCTGCACAATAGTGAGACAATTCATTTCTGTTTTTTAGGCCAACCAGTTTATGGTGCTTTATATGGCAGTGTTAGTAATCTAATACAGGGAGATTCTGAGCAGGGGAAACCAGAGAAAGAAAGCCTGGTATACGTTTAGAGGAATTTGACTGGAATGTGGAGTACCCAGAGAGATAGTAGATGTGACTGAAATGGGAGTTGAATGGGATTTACATTAGGGTCTTCTAAGCCAAAGCTGTAGAACCAGAAATACAGAGTAAAGTCTCAATGCAATGCATGACAAATGACTGATAATGCTTATATGGTCCAGTCTGGTCACTGGAAGCGGCTGCTCTCATTTGAAAGCAACTGACCTAGGTCCTTTCTATGTGCCCAGATTCTATCCTGTGGCCACGAGAACCTATGCCATGGTAACAAGAACTCGAGGGGATCAATATCTCCGAGTATCTGTTATTCGTTTTTGGCCTCCCTTTTTGAGAGTCTTTCTGTTGTAAACAAAGAACCATTGAAAGCTTTTGATTAGCAGTGTGACACACTTAAGGATGATTGCCTTTGATGGCTAGGAAGGGTACCAGACTGGGCAAGTGACTGGGAAGCAGTTTCAAGAATACAGGTAAGAAATAATGAGGTTTTGAATGAGGACAGCAGCTGTGGTATTGGACAGAGGATATGGCTGTGTCTTGTATCCACGTTACTTTTGTCATTATTCTTTGGTAACTTTGCCTCCATGACTGTTAAGGTGTTTCTGTCAACCTTGATATATATGGAAGAAGAAAACTCCAAAGGAGTTAGAAGAGAAGGAATAAAAAGAGACATTTAGCTTTGTTTATTACCCTTTTTAATGGTATTGCAGTATGTTGCAATTCCAGAAGTAGAAGTTCTCATAAAACTAAAGCTAATTCGCTTGTAAATATTCTAATCGATATTTGACAACTTACATAATTTATGTGTAGAAATACAGGACATTTTATTACTTTCATAGTTCTGCTATTTGAAAAATACTTATATATTTACTGCTGAGGTGCAGTTTAATTGTATAACATGGGATTTGGGGGTATATATTTGTGAATGCTTATCAAACTGATTAAGGAAGATATGGGAAGAGCTGACAATAAAAACTGATGGTAATAATATACAGAATCAATTTGGATATTCTATGCTATTAAATAAAACTTCATTACATTATGCCTGCCACTGGGTGGACTAAATTCATATTTCTGTATTACCTAGAGTGGTAAAACATGTTTCTGAAATCGATCAAAATTGATATTTGATTATTTATCATAGCAATTTCAATATTTCTTCCGGGAGTTTTAAAGAAAGCAATCCATTTAAAATACATTTTATAACGCAAGAAATGTTCAGAATATGAGCAGACTTATTGGAAATTTCAGAGAAATGTCTAAATTTTCTCGAACTTTTAACTTACTATTACCCAAAGGTATCATGATACCTTGTGCTGCTAACCAGATTATTTTATTGTCTTTATGTACTGATAAATGCTGTGGGTTACATCGATTTTTAGCTGTGTTATCCTTGCAAAATGCATTTTTCTATTTTCTTTGAGTTTAATTTGTAGTACCCTTTTTTTGACAGCCGCTTAATTGTATTGATTTTTTTCTAGGTCAATAATAATTTAGAGAAGAACATTTTAATATCTTTTGTTTAGAAAATATTGGCCTTATTGGCTCATAACTAGCAGTATTCTGAAAAGTTTAGCTACAAATGCTACACATTCACTGAATAGACTGCTAGAGCAATAAGCAGACAAGAGTAAAGATTTATTCCAAACTCATTATCTCGGAAGGGTTTCCCAGGAAGCAGACTTATAAGATGAAAATGTGCTTGCAGCCAATTTATGGGACAGTGTCCCAGGAGCAAGGCAATGTCTCTAGGGAAAGTGAAGGAACAAGGATGCAAAAGAGGGAGTTGTACTCTAAGGCAGTGGGAACAATAACCCCAGCTCATCCTACCAGATATCCTACTGGGTGTTTTCAAACTGGGATGCCCCATCCGGCCATGAGGGCAACTGGACCCTTAATGCCTACACACCAACCAGTCCCTAGACACAGCTGCTCTGGAGGTGCTGTCAGGGGTTTGAGCTTTGGGCAGCGAGCAATTCCCAGTAGCTGGGAGAAATGAGTGCCTCCATCTTGAAGTAAGGGTGTGAGTGGCATTCCACAGCATCCTCTGCACTCGCAGCTCCATAAGTCTATAAAAAACTGATTTCAGAAGGCACAGTTTCTGGTACTAAGTAGTTCCTAATAACTGAAGTATTTGCTATTTAGATTTCTCTGTTATCAGAATCTGCACGTTTCCTTTGTAAAAAAAAAAAAAAAAAATGTATCTTTAGAAAATGAGAGAAAAAGAAATAGTCTAGGCCTGGCGTGGTGGCATGTAATCCCAGCACTTTGGGAGGCTGGAGCTGGCAGATATCTTGAGCCCAGGAATTTGAGATCCACCAGGGCAACATGGCAAAACCCTGTCTCTACCAAAAAAAAAAAAAAAAAAAAGGAAAATTAGTTAGCCAGGTGTGGTAGTGCATGCCTGTAATTCTAGCTACTTGGGAGGCTGAGGTGGGAGAATTGCTTGGGCCTGGAAGGTGGAGGTTAAAGTGAGCTATAACTGCTCCAATGCACTCCATCCTGTGTGACCAAGCAAGACCCTGTCTCAGAAGAAAGAAAGAAAGAGAGAGAGAGAGAAAGAGAGAGAGAGAGAAAGAGAAAGAGAGAAAGAGGAAAGAAAGAAAGAGAAAGAAAGAAAGAAAGAAAGAAAGAAAGAGAGAAAGAAAGAAAGAAAGAAAGAGAGAAAGAGAAAGAAAGAAAGGAGGGAGAGAAGAAGGGAGGGAGGGAGGAAAGGTCTAGATATTAAATTCTTAATTTCCAAGAAACCCTGAAAAGTAACATTTATTATTATTAAGTGGTTCCTTTGAGTATGTCAGGATTAATATCAGTGAAACTATTTTCTTACTGGTAGCTGAAAAATAAACAAAATATATTTACCTTTGTTCATTACCAACCATAAAAAGATCATTTGCTGTTAAGTAACTATAGGAAATACTCAATATGCTATCATCTTTTTCGGGGGTATTTCTGCTTTAATATTAAACATATATCTTTTCTTTTCAAAATTAGTCTTGTCAGAGAGGTTCCACAGTGACCCATTTGACAAGACTTCAATTTATGATACTGAATTTAAATTTTAGGCATATGAATAAGGATGAATTACTTTAATTGGGACTTCATTTGTATTTAATAATTATTTTTAATATATAGCAAGTCTAGTGAATACATCTTATCTGGATACTGTTGGTTTAGTGATTAAAACATTACATTAGCCATCAAAAGGCCCAAATTCTGGTCCTGTGTTTATTTTAAATTCTATTCTCAATTCTTCAAACTATCAATACTACTGTTTATATTGTACCTGAAGTACAATCTATATTTTTACATATATGTATAATTTACCCAGTTAAGCTGTATGTTCCTTTCAAATAAAATGGTGTCTTCTTTGTAGATGAATGCTTTTACATCTTGAAACCTTAATTATTGTGGCGGAAGGGTGAAGATGATTTGTTTTGAGTCCTTTTGAGCTGCTATAACAAAGTGTTACAGCCTGAATGGCTTATAAACAACAGAAACTTATGTCTCACAGTTCTGGAGGCTAGAAGTCTAAGATCAGGGTGTCAGCATGGTTGGGTTCTGGTGAAAGCCCTCTTCCAGATTGCATGCTGCCAACCTCTCATTGTGTCCTCATGTGGCAGAAAGCAGACAGAAGAATCAAGCTCTCTCGTGACCCTTCTCAGGGCACTAATACCACTGATGAGGGCTCCATCCTCATAACCTCATCTAATGCTAATTACTCCTAACACTGTCACACAGGGGGATAAGATTTAATATGCGAAATTGGCAGAACATAACCATGCAATTTATGACAGATTATTACTTCATGCCTCTCTATTCTTGGTTTTCCACTGCAAATTTTTTGTTTGTTTGTGTTTTGAGATGGAATTTTGCTGTTGTTGCCCAGGCTGGAGTGCAGTGGTGCAGTCTCGGCTCACTACAACCTGCGCCTCCTGGGTTCAAGCAATTCTCCTGCCTTAGCCTCCTGAGTAGCTGGGACTACAGGTGCCCACCACCAGGCTTGGCTAATTTTTCTGTATTTTTAGTAGGGGTTTCATCATGTTGGCCAGGCTGGCCTGGAACTTCTGGTCTCAGGTGATCCGCCTGCCTCAGCCTCTGAAAGTGCTGAGATTACAGGTATGAGCTACCATGCCCAGCCTGCAAAATTTTTAAATGTGTTACACAAAACTTCAAAATATTTATAAAGATTAAAATGAATATTTTCTGCTAATTCAAATGGCATGTTGAGGGTGGCAGGGCAGAAAAGGAAGGGACTGAAGTTTTTTATAATGTCACTGAGCAACCTAGGGGACTTTATTTATTCTTTTTCACCTTTATATTCCCAACTCTAAGAACAGTACCTGACACACTCAGTTGGCACTTCTTACGTACATGTATTTTAAGTAAAAATTTTATTGTAGTATTACAAAACACTCTGTTTTTTTTTTTTTTTTAAAAAAGATAGCATCTGAAACTCTTAACCACATTATCAATCTGGAAACATCAGGGATGCCTAAAGTTAAGAAGGAGCCATAGATAATTTATCTGCATGTAGGACAAAGAAAATCCTGAAATATTTTATTATTTCTCCCATTTCATAAGGAGCTGTAAAATGATGACAAAGACTTTTCTAGAATGGCAAAATAATTCTTTTATCTTAAATGAAAAAAAATGCATCATATATATGGTAGCAAAAAATCACTGCTTTGAAATTTACTTAATATTATGAATAAAGATTTTAAGATATCTTTTATTTAAGTCACTACCACCCATTTCCAGGTTATTACAGAAACTATTTTAATTGCAAAAGTCTATTTTCTCTTTCATGTGAGAGTACCAGTGTATCCATTTTTAAAATGATCTGTGGTAGGCAGCACAAAGGCCTCAAGGCAGACCAGTGCCTCTAACAGGACTGAGAGCCAGGAAGCTTTGGCTGTTCCAGGTAGCACTGTCAGATGCCAAGAGCACCTGAAAGAGCTGGTGTAAGACTCACGCTTTGCGAGGCATGCCTATTGCAGCCTGGTTGTCAACTGCCTTAGATCCGGGACCATGCATGAAACAGTTCCAAATGACCAAGGTAGAGACATTTCAATTTTGCTCATACTATCTCCACATGGAGTGCTAGTTTTTTGTATTTTGTTATTTTTAATTTCATATTGGCATTATGGAGCATGAAGTGCCGGAGAATGTATAAGCTTCATACCTGCCATTTAAAATTAATTATGAAACACCTCATTTAACATTATAAACACATTACTCTATTTCATGTGCTTGAAATTTTATTTTGAAATGTGGGTGGTCCTATGCCACTTAGCTTAATTGGTTAGACTCTGGTGCTGATGAGCCTGGAGTCGCTAGTTGATTTTTCTATAAGGTCACATTAGCTTCCCATAGATAAAACAAACAAACAAAAAAACAAACATAGCTCTTTTCCTACACTGACATTTCACAGTTAAGGGGGCGTGTTATATTTAATGAAAAATATTTTCTCAAATATTTTTCCTTGAGTTCACAACAACACCAGTAGGAAAGATTGAAGAGTATTTTTATTTTTATCCTCATTTTTCAGATTATGAATTTTGGAAGAAATTCATACCTAGGATTAATTTAGTTGACGTAGCCAGAAATTTACTAGGCCAGGTTCTCCGACTTTAAATCTCTTCTCTATTATATTACACAACAACTCAAAAACTGTAGTCTGATGTTGATGTACCTCTGTCCCAGAAGTGGTTACTTTGCTTTTATTAACTAGCCAACTTGGATAGCAGTTTTGATAAGTCAGCATTTATCTTATACTGTCCTATATGAGTACAAGTCTTTATATCCCCCATGATTTTGTTTATGTCACATCACGTTAAATACATTTAACCCAGTTTCCTTCACTTTCAATGTGATGTAATCAGGATTAAGAATCCAACTTCTGATAATACCAATGAGTAATGATTTCAGAAGCATACTGGATAAAATCAGAAACTAATTTCAATATTTCAGTGATGTAGCATTTAGTAGAGTATTTTAAATACTAAAATAAACAAGTGTGTAAAGTTGTACATCTCTCATCTTGATAATATCCTTTGGCTGTCTTGAGATTAAGGGTGTTTGGAGTCTCTGTGATCCCATTGGAAGGATGCATGAGGCCTGCTGGAGACTGGCCTGTCTTTCTTCTGTACCTCAGTATAACAGTCTCATGGGACTAAAATGTTTCGGTTACCGGCATATAATATTGGTTTCACTACAGCATGAATTTGTGAGAAAAAACAATACGGTGTCTTCTGCTGCCATTGACTGCATAGAACGTTTTCGTTTTTACCAAAATGTGTAAACATACATTGTGAATCATTCTTTTTAAGGAATTGTTAAGAGCCATATATGACTAAAAATTGTTTTCAAAGTTTTATTCAACTCTTGCCTTGTACATTTTCTTTTGAAGTGGTGAATACAGAGAGTTTACAGAGTTTGAATACTTAAAAATAAACAGTTTATAGTCGCCCTTTTTTGGTATTCTTCATTTAATGAGAAACAGTAATTTTGATGAATAGCCCCTCTTGATTTTAGCAATCAATCTTTATATTCTCTAATATATTGAGCTGAAAATTTTTATATGGAGAAGAATTGAGCCTATTACCCCATTGCCGATTTTAAAGCCTATATAACATTTTATTTTTCTAAGGTCACATACCATAAATTAAAATAGTGTAACAAATATCTGAGTATTTCAGATATTTGTGATTATGTCATTCATCAAGTTCATTTTTGTCAAGCTGGAATTCTTTGCTGGAATATTTTCATTTCTTAAATTTCACGTTCTTGTCATACATGTAGAAAATCAGTTTAATTCAATAAATAAATTCTTGTCTAATCTGTGTATTGAATTATCTTTCTTCTTAGTATATAATTGTTTTCTTAATGAATTATAATTATTTTCTGATCATTTCCGTCCCCTTCGTCTCTGAAGCCTTTATCCGATTTTCTTCATCCTAATATTAATCTGGTTTATATTAGGTTGGTGCAAAAGTAATTGCAGTTGTTGCCGTTGAAAGTAATGACATTACATAACTATTTGTTGAAGTAAGCCAACTTATGGCTGAGCAACTGAGTATTGCATATGAATCAGTCCCGGCACTTAAGACATGTAAGGAATTGAAAGCTGAGGCCCACTCATTGGCTGGTATTTGGTGTGCTATATTAAGTAGTGGTTACCAACAGTCTCTGCAGCAGGATTGCTTGGGTTTAAATACTGTTGGAGCCATTTATTATTGGCCTTGACTTGTTTGCTTAATCTCTGTTTCTTAGCTTGTTAATTTTTAAAGATACTTTGTAAGGCTTAAACAAATTAATATATATGTAAAGTTCTTAAAATGCTCCCAATAAGTGCTAACATATTAATGTTACCTGTTATTACTATTTTGAAATAGGCTAGTTTTACCAAACCTATCAAGAAAGGCCGAGGTTACTACGTATCATGAGAGGGGATTGATTATACAGAATACATTGTATGGGCTCCTAGAGGCCCACTTCACTGTTTCATCCCTTCCATATGTGTGGTACCTTAATATTTCAAAGCCTTCGGATTTTTGTTTGTTTGTTTTTTAATGAGAAAAAGTTTATTTCTCTCTTATATAAAAGAAGTACAGAGGCAGGCAGTCCAGGTGTTCTCAAGAGCTTTCTTAAAAACAAATGAGTTAATCTGAAAAAAAAGAGCAAAAGTCATTTATAAAGATTAACTCATTTTTTAAGAAATATCTTGAGAATATATACAATATTGGTTGGATTCCCAATTCATTCTTTAGAAGCCATTATTTATTTGCTGTCAATGTTTCAATTTATCAACCAATTGGGATTATGAGACAATTTGTTTTGATGAGAGAGAGGATGTATAGGATAGAGTGTGGGGTGGCAGATACTGAGGATTTGAAGAAATAATTGAATTCAGCAACTAAAGCAAAAAGTAAGAGAGACCAGAAATAAGCACAAGTTGAGAGAAGAATGAGTAGACTTTATTAGTGCTTAGAAAGCCCTTTCTCATTTAACTATTGTAAAAGTCAGGGAATTTTGGCTGTTCCTTAAAAAGTTAAACACAGATTTACCATGTGATCCAGCAATTTTACTCCTAGGTGTAAACGCAAAGGAGTTAAAAGCAGAGCCTTAGATATGTGTACACCTATGTCCATCGCAGTGTTTTTCACAAGAGACAGAAGGTCGAAACCACCCAAATTCCCATCAACAGGTGCATGGGTAAACAAAATGCGGTATATACACACAGATAAATATGATTCAGCTATAAAAAGGCAGGAAATTCTGGCAACATCCTACAATGTGGTTGAATCTTGAAAATATTATTTAAATGAAAGAAGACAGACATAAAAAGACAACAATTGCATGATTTCACTTACATGATGTACCTAGAATGGACAAATTCAGAGAGAAAGAAAGTAGAATAGAAGTTATAAAGTGCTGAGGGGAGGGCAGAATCAAGAATTAATGCGTAGAGATAGTTTCAGTTTGGGAAGGTAAATAAGTTCTAGAAGTAGATAGAAATGATGGTTACACAACATTGTGTATATGCCTAATGCCATTAAATTGCACACTTACAAATGTTAGTATGGTAAATTTTATGTTAATTATGTTTTAGCACAATATATTTTTTGAAATCCTATGAAGTTTGCTTGTTCTCTGATTTATAGAGTATCTGGGACTTGCCCAGGGGAACCTAGGTCATCTCTATTTCTACTGTACAATGAGCTGCTATTTTAAACCTCAGATTTATTTCAGGGAGTTATTTTCTCTACAGGGTTTATTTTATTTATTTTTTATATTTATTTTTATTTGGTCTAAATCTAACCCTGATTAGTGAAAACACACTGATTACTCAGGTTTCTATTTAATAGCACAAATAGCAATCCCAGAAGTCAAAAATAAAATAAAGTAAAATTGAAGTATTATTTTTAAGTAAACAGCTTGCTGAAGGATGCCATTACAGACAATCCACAAAAGTTTAACTGAGTGACTATGATGTACTACTTCTAAGATATGGTTTTTGTCTTCAATGAACTTAAAACCTGTTTGAAAATACAAGCATGTAACAAATAATTATCTTTTAAGTAAATGTTCAAACTTATATAAGTAAAATCTTATGTGAGTGCAAAACAAGGAGTATCAGTCACATTGGGGGGATTAATAGGAGATTAATAGGAGAGTAGGCACACATACTCAGACTTGAGAAATGTATGGTATTTTAATAGGCAAAGCAACATGGGAAAGGCATCCCAGTTAAATAAATACCTCAGGCAAAGACCAGAGTCAGAAAAACACCTGGCGTGTTTGTAAATGGTATGTATATGGTCTTATTTCCCATTTTTCTCTATCTATCCAGGTCAGACCTAAAACATTAAGTCACAATGACTATTCCTTCCATATTTAAATATTCACTTCTTGCCCTTATCTAAATAGTTCCCCCTGTTTCTAATTTGTAGCTATGTTGTATATGTGCCTTTTATTTTAAATTCCCTATAATTATTTTTGGAAGCAGAAAAGATACTGATTATACATTTAAATCCAGTTCCAGTTTGTCTTGAATCAGTCGCTTGCAGCCAGCTCAGCCTAAGCAGCCTTATATATAGTGAAACCAGTATCTGTAAGATTGCTTACGCATTTCTGTTAGAATGAAATTTACAGATCTGTAGTGATATAGGTACTCAGGATGAGAAAACTTAGCATTCAGTTACTTTAATAATAAAGAATATCCTTCACTTTGTTTTAGGTGATGTAACTGATGATTGCACTTTGACTTAATCTTTTGGAAAAGTTGCTTTTAACTCAACTTAGACAATATTCACTAGTGTAAGAATAGGGGTAAGGTAGCCTGGAGTAAGGAGCTGTTATTGGGTTAAGCTGAAGTCAATTTTTGATGTGGATGTTGATATATAATTGACCTAGTTAATACCTAAAGTCAAACAAAATTTAATTTTTGATAAATAATGGCTGTGGGTGGTAGTGCAAGTCAGGAAGACGAGGTGGGGTCTAAGGGGTCGAAGAGGATCATTTACTAAATTTGTTAGAAAGTCCAGGACCATGGACAGCTCCGGAGCAGCTGAGATGCTCTGACAAAGTGAACAAAATGGGAATATATATATCCTTAAATCTACCCCTTTATTTGATTTTTCTGCATCACTGTGTTGCCTTTTGCCCGTGGAATAAGATGTCACCTGAAATTATAATTTCTGCGTTCCTACATGACTGAATATACCGTATTTCTGAATTATGTTCCCAGATTTATTTCCCATAACTTAAGACATTTCATCTTCAGTCAAATGCATTTTACAACATTTGAAACTTTTAAGAAGTCATTATTTGTTTGATGACTATTAATATTACAATCACAATGTTTGAAGAAAAGTATACTATAGTTAATTTTTATTAAGTCATATAATTGTTTAATTACAGTTGCACTGACAATGAAATGAAACACTATTGATAGTGAATGGCCTGCTTCGCAGTCTCTTATATTTGATAAATAAATATTATTAACTGTAAGATAATTCTAGGAACTCTTTGTTAGTTCCTGTGCTAACAGTTACTGCATTTGCTTTAAGATTCTGTATCGTTAGAAAATATAGAAATTTTCCTTCTACCATCTTATATTTTAGTACTTATTTTCTCACTCTTTTTTCAGTTACATTTTTGATGAGGAAAGCCTTTTCTTCGTGCAGTAGAATTTATAAAGATCAGGTGAAGCAAATATTTGAAAATTTGTATTTAATTTGAAAATATGTATACTCTGTTCGAGACCTTAGTTTTCTCTATATTTATATAATCAGTAACACATAAAATTTCTCTTCTCACATCTCTTTTCATTTTAATTCTTTCATGAGTTAAGTGAATAAAAGTACTTTATAGTTTACTTTTACGTAAAAGCAACTGTGCATGGGTCGCTTTGTATTAAAAGCAAAGTTGTGTGGATCAAATACTTGTTACCTGGCCTGGTTCCCATAAATTCTACTGAACAGTGATGAATCTTTTCTTGCTAAAAAGTAGATTTGAAAAAAACAATAAAGGAGTGTGTAATAAATATCAAGATAGAGGAGAGGAAATTTCTGGCTTCTCTTTTCTGCTAGATTGTTGGCATCTTCAAGCCTGGGTGTACATTGTTGGGCTAATCAATAGTGACTAGGGTGATACACTAGTCAAGGGCTCTCAAATTGCTTTAAATTGTTAAGAATTATACATGTATCACTAACTTACATAAGTCTTAGTGATTTCACATAAATAACAATCAAGGTAATTAATATGTTTAGAACAGTAAAGGTAGTTTAAATAATTAAGTTAACTTCTCTTTTTACAGAGTATCATCAAACTCTATAAGAAACTGTTGATAAATAGTAGTATGTTCTCCAAGGCCAATCTGTAGTTTATTCTTAATGTGTCATTCATATATATATATCGACATATATATATTTGTGTGTGTGTGTGTGTATATATATGTGTATATGTGTGTGTGTGTGTATGTGTGTGTAGGGAGGGAGACAGGCTCTTACTCTGTTGCCCCCGCAGTGGCATGATATTAGCTCACTACAACCTCTGGCTCCTGGGTGCAAGAATCCTCCCACCTCAGCCTCCTGAGCAGCTGGGATTACAGGCATGCACTACTATGCCTGGCTAATTTTTTTGTATTTATGTTTTTGGTAGGGTTTCTCCTTGTTGCCCAGGCTGGTCTTAAACTCCTGGGCTCAAGTGATCCATCCACCTTGGCCTCCCAAATTGTTAGGATTACAGGAGTGAACCACTGTGCCTGGCCAACGTGTTATATTTTGAAAGAACATTTTTCTTTATAGTTTAAGAAGAAGAGCTTAGGAATACTGAGAATTATGCCCATTTTAAGTGCATATTAGTTAAATAAAATTAATTGTTTCATGACCACCTTCTATAGATTTCTAGTAAACTTAACTACATATGGAAAAATTCACTGTATTTAAGTATGTATATAAGTAATTGAATACGCTTTTATTCTGTTAAAACTCTATACAACTCTCATTGAAATATCCATAAATGTTTCAGCATGCCTGATAAAATTATACATCATTTATGAATGAGAAACAACACATCTGATTTTTCCAATTCTCTCTCCCCCTCTCTTGCTCTTTTATTAACCTTTTTGAAATTAAAAAAAAAAAAAATGCAACATTCCCTGTTAAGAACTCTGTGAATTGTGGCTGGATTCCTTTTACTTACTGCACGATGTTTCTCTTTATTTGCATAAATAGGGCCCTGAAATGCAACTAGAAGTGGTGAATAGAGCCCACAAGGCTTGCCTTCATTGATTTGCTTGGTGAGACATTTATCGGGTTGAGAAATTGGTTGTTGAAAATAAGGATTTCCTTGTAATTCATTGCCTATTTCAAAATATATTTTCCTATATAGCTTATTGTATGTTATTCAAAATTTTCATATCTCTTTCCACAAAAATGTATTTTAAAATTGTCCTCCAGTGGGAACAGAAATTGAAAAGCAGCAATCAAAGTTGATACTTGGACTCTACACCATCTGTGGAAAGCTGTTGAAAGTAGTAACACTCACAGAATGTCTTACCCTTGCAAGATTGCCTAAGCCGAGGCTGACCAATGTGATTAAGCCGAGTTACACATTACTGTCGGCCTTGTGCCAGATGCAGGCTTCCGAAGAAGAAATTGAGTCGTGTTACTGTCCTTGCACAACTTTATTGAAAACAAGGCAGTGTCAGCACCTTTAGGTCCTACTCTCAGGCAAAAGTTGGAGATGACATTGCTGAATCTTGAGTTGCCTTTCTTTTTTTGACTTAAACTAACACTTGATATTCCCCAGGATCAGCCTCAACAATATTCACCTATGTTGTCATTCTCACTGGGCCTTGACCAAAATCCCAGTTGTTCTCAATTAGCCTGTTGTGGAATTAAAAAAAAAAAAAGAAAAAAAAAAAGAACACATCTCGATTCTGGAAAATTATGAAAAAGCCATCCTTTAACTTCTAATCATAAACTTCCTCTTTAGAATAGAGTCTCATAATATTATATTCATTTTCTAAATGCTCAAAAACGGTGCATATGTGAGTTAAATCTGCTAAAAGAATAATCAGGCTCTTCAATTAGAAAATAGTCATAGAGAGGAGTCCATAAACAAATAAAATTTTCTGAACTATTTAGCAATGAAAGTTTATGGAATGTTTACTGAGCCTCCACTTTTTATTATAAAAATACTTCCTGAAATCACCCTAAAATATGTTTACTAGCAGAATGAGAAATTGATTTACTTACTTTTTAAAATTGTGTTTCTCAGATTGGTAGCAGTAGGTATAATGCAAATAACAATACTCCACCATGGTTTTTTTTTAGCATTCATTAAAAAGCACTCTGTTCATTTTTAACCCAACAAAATAGAGAATTGAAATGAACTTGAAACACCACACATGAATATTAGAAATATTAAATATTATAATTTAAATATTATTTTCAATGTATACTTTCAGGCATCATATAATCACTTGATGTATACGAGAACAGTGATTTGAAAATAACTTTTATAAATATACTTTTGTTTTAGATACTAAGAAGTATCTTCTGAGTAAATTTTCTCTCAAAATATGTATTGGCACAGTATTTCTTAGATTTTATAAAATATCTTTAAACATTTCCACTTCAGAAATGCAAAATAGTTTAAGATGAGAAATGGATATTTAAAATATGCTCTCATTCATTTTCTTTTGGTAATCAATGCAAGCTTTTTCAAGCTATGTCAAAAATGATGAGCTCAAAGGCATTTTAGAGGTGATTGTGACATTGCTGATGTTAATTGGTACGTTATTTTCGCTTCTATTATGCTCTGCAGGTTTTGAACCTATTTTCCACCCATTTTTGTTTTTATAGTTAGAAGGTCAGCAGGAATAAACAAAGATGATAATGAATTCTTACCTAATTATGAGTATCATCCAGATTTTATAAGAAGAAAATAATTCTAGAAAATGTCTTCCAAATCAATTTAATGCAGAGTGTTTGCAAATATAAAAAATGCTAATAGCAGGTAGAAAGACTTTTGATATTTTTCCTTTTTGACATGTATTCCCGATACATGGAAATATGTGTTTTTAGGTTTGAGATAAAAGTCTCTGTGAACATGCTGTAATGAGATTATAATCTAAGAAAATGTTACATTTCTATGCTTATGATCTCTAATATGGCTTTTCGACTGGCAAATTGTGGTAAATGTGCTTGATAAGGCAGAAAGCATCATTTCCAACTGATGTAAATTTTCTCCTCTCAACTTCACAAACTTTGAATATTTAGAGTTTTCGTATTGCTTTTAACAAAAGTTAAAATTAAATATCATGAAAGCCATGGACAGGATGAATTAATCGACATACCAAATAAAGATATGCAATGAAATTTAGGAATCCTCTTCTCAATCTTAGTCTAACTACTATTTGCACTATTTTAATACACATTTTCTTGCTTTATATAACTTTATCAGTAGCTATGAAGGATACACAATTAACTGATTTACACTTTCTTTCCTCCCTCTTCTTTTGCTTTTTCTTTTTAAAAACAAAACAAACAAACATAAAAAACAAACAAAAAACTTTTATCCTTATATTTATTCTTATACTGGTTACCTCCATAACTTTTTTTTTTTTGGCGGAGTCTTGCTGTTTTGCCCAGGTTGGAGTGCAGTGGCATGATCTTAGCTTGCTGCAACCTCCGCCCACCAGGGTTCACTCGATTCTCCTGCCTCAGGCTCCTGGGTAGCTGGAATTACAGGCACCCGCCACTATGCCCGGCTAATTTTTGTATTTTTAGTAGAGATGGGGTTTCACCATGTTGACCAGGCTGGTCTTGAATTCCTGACCTCAGGTGATCTGCCCACCTGGGCCTCCCAAAGTGTTAGGATTACAGGTGTGAGCCACTGCTCCCGGCCACCTCCATAACTTTAAATGATATTTGTAAGCTGTATTTCTTGAGCCATCAGCTTCTGAACTGTATCTCTTACCTTCCTGCTATATAGCCCAAGGAATCCCTTCTCCATACATCTTCTTCCTCTCCCAGTCCCTAATTTATATAGGACTGCTTGATGAAATCATCCCCCCATTGTGTTCAGGAGATTAGGCTCCTTAGCATGACCTGCAAGACCCTACTGATAATACCTGGCCCCAGCCTTTCCTTGGGATATCAGCTCTCACTTCCCTTCACCCATTGCCTTTTCTCTGGGCTCAGGCTTCTTGCTGGGACTCAAACATAAGAGACCATTTCCTGATACACTGGTCATTGGATGCACTGCTGAGTGCCTTCTTTATGGCTGTTTCTCTGGTATTTAGGATTCTGATGAAAGTTTCGAGAGCACTTGCTTTACATCCCTTCATAAAATAGCCATGCACCCTCGTTCCTCTTTGTTATACTACTCTATTTTTCACCATAACATTTCTATTATCCAACTTAATTCTATATCTGTTTTACTAATTTGATTACTTTTCTCCCCATAATGTGAACTTTCACATGCCCAGGCATTCTGTCTGTTTTTGCTGTTGAATCCACAGTTATTAGAGTAATACCTGACATAAATATGTGTTAGACAAATAATTAGCATAGTTTACAAAACTTAAATGCTGTTCTGTACTATCAATTAACCCTCCATTACTTTGTCCATACATTAGTTCCAGAATTTTAAAACTAACAAATAATGTTATGACTACATAAATATCATATATTGCAGAGTCCTTGAGTGTGATTGGATCATGCATAATACTCTAGAACTAAGTCTGTGCCGTTCAAAAGAGAATGTTCTAAGCATCAAGATCAAATATCCCTTTTCTTATAATCCATCAACTGTTCAAAACAATAACATGCTTTCATCTTTATGTTTATTTTACAATTATCATGTGCTGTTTTTATTTCCCATGGAAGTTCCAACTGCATTTCATTTATCTTGACAAATGAAGTGAGTGTGGTCTTCAACCATATCTCTAAAATAATCTGGTTCCTAATTATATTACTTGTCAAATGTCCTAAAATGGAGAAACTTCTTTAAGGCATACTCCGAAGCTGTCATCATTGACTCCTTTCTATTCATCCAAACTTAATTTCTCTTCTTCTTGGCTCTCACAGTTTCCACTTTGTTGGATTCTTTCTTGTTTTATTCAGCTTGAGTGCCTGTGAGCTACGCTTTGGACGACACACCTAATTAATACTGTCTTTGTTTTGCCTTGGTATATGGTGAATGTTTTGCGTAGGAATGGTTTATGGTTTGTGGTCCTTTTTCTGCAGACATACTCATCGTCGTTAAGCATTCTTCGTTGCAATGAAAAGTCTGAAACCAGACTCTTGTCCCTGTGGAGAACTGTTTGTTATTCTACGCTCTATGACTTTTTGTTTTTATCTTGGAAATGTTATGAGCATGTGTTTGAGTGTATTTTTATTTTTGTTTATCTATTCTGCTACTGTATCGGTCCTTTTTTTTTTTTTTTTTTTTTTTTTTTTTTTTTACTTTCAGGTTAGTGGGTTTCTGTTATTTTAGAAAACATTTTCCTTTTATTCCTTAGATCATTTCCTATTCTACTTACCCTTTCTCATTTGCTGGATTGGGTAACCTTGTACATTTCTGAATTGATCACCTATTCTTCTAAATACTCCTTTCACTTTAAAAAATATTTTTGCCCCATCTTCTGGGAGAAATCCTTTTATTTATTTGTTCACTTATTTTATTGAAAATTTAAAAATGAAAATATTTGGCTTTCACAATCCTTCTTTTCCCCTCCCTCTTTTCCCTCTCTCCTTCCCTTCTCCTCCTTCTTCCTCTCCCCTTCTCCTTTTTTTCTCTCAGTGCAATTTTGGAGTTGGTGATTATATATCTTGACTTGTAATTGGAGCAGAACTACTCACCTATTGGAACATTTCAGGTGGGTGACTTCTGTTATATTATGCATTGACTTAGGGAGAGTAATTCTGTGCTCAAGACCTAGGAGAACTGAAAGCTAAATGTCTCAGCACAACTTTTAATGGGAACCAAGTAGAATATCCAGCAGTCCATGAGAATTGACTGTTCAGCCAGGAGCTTGAAAAAATAAAGCGTTAATTAGAACCTGGAAAAGACTGGCACAAGGGAAGGAGCCCAGAAGGATACCACATGCTTTCCTATGCATGAGAAAATACTGACCCCGAGATTTCAACTCTCATTTTGTGCACACAGGATTGCGAAGTTTAAGTTGGCACATTTGTCCATGGATAATACATTTAAATTAAAGAGAAAAAGAAGCAAAAATATACAAAGGGGGAATTAAAACATAAAAAGTAGCTCGTGAGGAAAGATCAAGCTATACGCTGTGTGTAACAGGATGACTTTCAATTTAGGGAACGGTAAAGGGAAGGTGGCGTGCTGGCGTGGAGGAGTGTGTGCACATGCGTGGCTGTGAAAGAATAGGCATGCTTCCTCATCCATGTGACGCCTTTGTACAGAGAGGTGGTCAGTCATACACAGAATTAAAGTGTCATTTTGCTAGATCCATAGTCCTAAATCATGCCTAATTTCCTTTTGCCCATATAAATATTGTAAGATTATATAGGGAACATATGTTTTTGGCTTTTTATAAATAATATTTTTGTTACTTTGGGTGTTTTTCCTCAAAAGTCTTTATAGTGAATATAATTTACATAGATCATATGCTTTCTATAGGAATTGTGGGAAATAAAATTATTTAAGCAACTATGGAGGAATCCTGATTCTATTACTGTGGATATATATACTATACATTCAATTTAAAAATGATTTTTTCATTGTTGCTAACAAGTGGAGTACAAGCGTTTCATACCTATCACCCTCTTTACTTCTCAGAAAAATCTTGCTAATGACATTATTTTTTTCTTATTTACCTTTCCTTGGCATTGCATAAGCTGAACAAACCTGGGATCAGTATCAGGTAAACTCGTCAAATGTGCTCCTGAGGGGGAAGAATTTTAAAAGAAGGCATTAGCACAAACCTTATTTAACCAAGTTACAACATCAATCCTCTTAAAAATCGAAAAAAAAAAAAGACAAAAGGAAATATATTCAGGTGTATAAAGATTACAATGCTCTTAACACTATATTAAGTCCAAGAATAAAATGTGGCACACAGTTATGAAAACAAAGCTGTCCAGCAAGACATGCCTTTTCTCTGTAGACCGAAACCACTTCAGTTTCTGTGTTTTAGACTGAGGATTTATCCTAGTACACTGGCCAGTACATTATTTTATGATGGCTTACTATGACTGCATCACTCACATCCACAGAAAATGCCAATCTTTCTTAGAGTAAATCGTTTCCAGTCAAGGCAGAAGGACTCCAAAGCAGAGTCAGTGAAAACTGAGATGTAAGGATGTTCTACAACAATAGCCCTGGCACCAGTGTAAACCTACCCTGCTCCTCAATCTGGCGTGTTTCTCTCCTTTATAGACGCACTAACCCTGACCAATCCAGCATCAAGACTTAAAGAACTTTCCTGGGCTGCCTAAAATGGGCCCCAAGTGATTCTTGCTGCTCCTGTTTGACCTTTTTAAATGAGGAAAATATTGATTAGGAGTTTTTCTTTTTGAAGTATAGAATTAATACAATTTTGGTAGTGATACATTTTACTGTAAGACTCTGAGTAAGGTTTGACCTTACATTGTCCTTGTAGTCTGCACACTTTTATTTGTGTGTTACCAGTTTTTCACTATGAAAACCCAGAGTTCAATGAGTAATTCAAAAACCTTGATATGAAGTATTTGATGCTTAAACCCAAGTTTTCTCAAAGCAAGGATATCATCAAGAGACCTCAGGTACTTGTGACTACTCTGTGACTAACCAGGTCATTTACTTGGAAGACAGGAGGGAAGGTCAATATTATGTGGTACAAAATATTCATTATCACATTCACTTAGACTTGAACAATTACAACACAGGAATATTTGTATTTTTTTTTATTTAGCCTTTCAGTTAAAAGTTTTTGCAGAAATCAAATATAAAACAATTTGTACTTACACTGATTAGAGAAACAAGTGCAAATGTTAGAAATTACACCTCAGAAAGGAAATATTTTAAGAAGCTCACAAATAATAAGCAATGATTAAGGACCTTGAGAATCTGACTTACAAGGAGAGGTAATAAAATGTGTACATCCCAGGGACATTTCTGCATATAAACACAACACATTAATGAATAAACACAAAAACCAAAGAGAAGAATTGATTATCATATAGTGTATTATACAAGTAAATTAGAGATATTGCAGATGCAGGTAGAGACAACCACAGTAAAGCAAACATTACAATAATGTCACATAACATAATTGGTTTCTCAGTGCATTTAAAATTTGTGTGTAATAGCATTATGGCTAAAAAATGTACATACATTAATAAATACTTTATTGCTAAAAATGCTAATGATCATCTGAGCACTAAGAGAGCTTTACTGTTTTTTTCTGATGGAGGGTATTGTCTCAGTGTTGAGGGCTGCTGACTGATCAGGACAGTGGTTGCTGAAAGTTGGGGTGGCTGTGACAATTGCTTAATAAAAGAAAACAATGAAGTTTCCTGTGTTGATTAACTTTCACAAATCTTTCACAAAAGATTTCTCTGTAGCATGCGATGTTATTCAATAGCATTTTCCTCACAGAACTTCTTCAAACCCTGCCACCACTTTACAAAGTAAGTTTATGTAATATTCCAAATCCTCCATTGTCATCTCAACAGTGTTCACGGCATCTTCTCCAGGATTACATTCCACCTCAAGAAACCACTCGTTGTCACCTGTAAGAAGAAACACCTCATCCTTTCAAGTGTTTTCATGAGATTGTGGCAATTCAGTCACATACACAGGCTCCACTTCTAACTCTAGTTCTCTTGCTAATTCTTCCACTTTTGCAGTTACTTCCTTCGCTGAAGTCTGGAAGGAAGACTTCAAATCCATCAGGGTTGGAATCAGCATTCTCCAACCTGCTGTTAATGTTGATATTTGACCTCTTCCATGAATCACAAATGTTTGTCATAGCATCCAGAAGAGTGAGCTCTTTCCAGAAGGTTTTCAATTTGCTTTGCCCAGATCCATCAGAGAAATCACTATCAATGGCAGTTATAGCCTTATCAAATGTATTAAATACACTAGACTTGAAAGTGAAAATTATTCCTTGATCCATGAGCTACCAAATTGATGTTCTGTTAGCAAACATGAAAACAACATTAATCTTTTTATACATCTCCAGCAGAGCTCCTGGGTAACTAGGTACATTGTCAATTAGCAGTAATATTTTGATAGGAATCTTTTTATCTAAACAGTAGGTCTCAACAGTGGGCTTAAAATATTCAGTTAACTATGCTGTAAACAGAAGTGGTGACATCTGAGCTTTGTTGTTTTGTTTCTAGAACACAGACAGTGTAAAGTTAGTATCATTCTTAAGGGCCCTAGGATTTTCAGAATGGTAAGTGAGCATTGGCTTCAACTTTAAGTCACCAGCTTCATTAGCCCCTAATGAGGGAGTCATCCTGTCTATTGAATCTTTGAAGTCAGGCATTGATTTTTCTCTCCAGCTGTGAATGTCCTCAATGGCATCTCTTTCTACAAGAAGGCTGTTTCACCTACATTGAAAATCTGTTGTTTAGTATGTCTATCTTCATCAATTATTGTAGCTAGGTCTCCTAGATAACTTGCTGCAGCTGCTCCATGACCAATTGCTGCCTCAGCTTGAACTTTTATGATAATAGAGACAGCTTCTTTCCCTCAGCCTATGAACCTCTGCTAGCCTCCAGAGTTTCCTTGTGTAGCCTCCTTACCTCTCTCAGCCTTCATAGAATTGAAGAGAACTAGGGCCTTCCTGTTGATTAGGCTTTGGCTTAAGGAAATGCTGTGACTGGTTTGATCTTCTATCCAGACCCCTAAAACCTTCTTCAGATCAGCTATAAGGCTGTTTCACTTTCTTGTCATTTGTGTCTTTATTGGAGTAGCACTTTTCATTTTTTTCAAGAACTTTTCCTTCACCTTCAGTTGGCTAACTGTCACGAGAGACCTAGTTTGGCTTATCTCAGCTTTCAACATGCTTTCATCACTAATCTTAATTATTTCTAGTTTTTTTATTTAAAATAAAACATTTTCACTTGAATACTTAGAGGCCATTGTAGGGTTATTAATTGGCCTAACTTTAATAATGTCACTTTACTGGGGACTAGGAAAACCTGAGAAGAGGGACAGGGACAAGGGAATGGCCAGTGACTGGAGTAGTCAAAACACACACATTTATTGATGAAGTTCATCATTTTATATGTACGAGGCTAGTAGCACCCTGGAGCAATTACGATTGTTAACATCAAAGGTTACTGATCACAGATCTGCATACCAGATATAATAATTACAAAAGTTTGGAATATTGTAAGAATTAACAAAATTTGACACAGAGATGAGACATGAATCCATGCTGTTGTAAAAATGGCACTGACAAAAGGCTTTCTTGACAAAAGCTTGCCATGAACCTTAACTATGTAAAAAATTCAGTATCTGCATAGTGCAATAAAGCAAAGCACAATAAAACAAGGTATGCTTGAAAATTCTATTGGCCAAAATATATTCTGGAAGCATGAGTTAATTAAATCAAAAGATTTTAGGATTTTTTTTTTTCCTCCTGTTAACAAATGAGAAAGTAACAAAGATATCTAAACTTACGACAAGTTAAAACTGGTAAGTGTTATAGCACTTTTAGAACTATCTACTTAGTATTTGAAGTTTCGGGGAGGAGTGGTACTTTGAAGACTTATCCCTAGGTCTATGATTTTATAGAACAGATGAAAAGAAACTCTCTATTTTTAGCAGCCAACTGTTTAATGTCAGACAGATGTTGTTATAACCGTGATTACAGGATTTCATTTAATTCAGAACAAAAGTATTTGGGACTTATCTTGGCATGAGAGCCGGCTGTGTAATGATGATAGAGCACAATTTAAACATTACAATTAAACTATCCATGAATGGTCAACCAAACAAAATGCATAAGTAGCCAATAATTTAGGGAATTTTTGTTTTTGACATAGTATTTAAAAAGACATTATCCCTTGCCTCTTTGAGCTTGAGCCCAATATTTCCCATATTTATTGTTTTCATATTACAAATTATCCCTCGTGCCCTTCTGATTAACTTAAAATCCGTTCATTCTCTTCTCCCCTTTTGTTGGCACATATATGGAAGGGAAGAATCTAGATTATTTTCTGATGTGGGCATATATTTGTACTTACATATGAACCTGCTATGGAAAATAAGCCCCCAAATAAGGAAGAATTTGTTCTGCAAATAAGCCCCAAAATAAGGAAGAATTTGTTCTGTATGATTTCTTTGTGAGGCACAATACAAAATAAAAGCTAGCAAAGAAGGATCACATTGTCATGAACTAAGATAAAGAGTTAAATGATTAAAGCTGGAATATCTTTAATTTTTTCTCAATAACCTTCATTTTTCACCTCCTTAAAAATATACTTATATTTTAATATTATTAATTTTCTTAACGGCATTATTTTGAAAAAAAATTTAGCATCAAACCATGTGTTCTCAGAATCCTATTGTTTTTACTCATGGAAGTCAAAGCTGGATGAAAGAAATTTATCTATCTGAAGAAAATACACAATTTTACCTTGAAAAGTTGTTACAGAACCAGAATGAGTCTGTTTGCACATACACAATGTAAAAGCAAACATGGAAGCACTGGGTTTTTGCAGTGAGTCGACTTGCAGGGAAACAGCAGGAAATGCTCCAGTCTGTCTCTACTAGCCGTGGGCTGAGTCTGATCTTATAAGCATATGGCAATGAGGCATGATCTGATTGGATCTTGTAATGACGTGATGCTGGATGGCACGATCTGACTGAATCCTGCCCATGGGGGTGACACCAGGGCCCAGTCTGACTGGATCTTGTGTCCTACCATGTGATGTCCATCTTCTTAATTCAGTCCCTGTTCCTTGGCTTGAGCACTTAGATTACACCTGTATTTGCATACGTGGTTCATCTAGGCATGTTCAGGTTATGTGACCTTCAACTTGGGGATTCATGGCAACAGAAAAACATCTCACAACTTTGGTACATAAAACATGAATCAGATTGGTCTGGAGCAGTTACAAAGTTATGAGTTTTCCTTTTCTGTATCTGCTTTTCAAGTGTATTTTATATCATGTCGTCCATACAAATGCCATACATAAATACAAATGTAGTTAATCTATGGGTTTGGTCTAGATAAGTGCTACCCAAGTGTAGTTTGCAAACCAGTGCTGTTCTGCAGACTGTTCCTGGTCTATAAGGAAATAAGAATAGAAATTGAGAGGAAATGTTTAGAAACTTTTATAGCAGCATGACAGAGTAATTTTGTTATTGAAATCACAATTTAAAATGCCCTCGTATTTTGTCTTTTTATTATTGTAACTTATTGTAACTTAACTGTGCTTTACAAGTGTAATATAGGTTTGTGAAAAATTGGTGAGAAAATTTGTTTTCAGCACAGAAAACTAGAGAAGCACTAGTTCTCAAATCTTGAGAAGACTAGATTCAAGGCAGTTAGAGTGAGAGGAGAGGGAAGCTGTGAGCATTTTGCAAGATAGATGAGCCAAGATGGAATTAAGTAGTGTTTCAGATAGTTAATGGATATCGAGGATCAGAACATTAGAACCCCAGGACACTGTCTCCTAACCCATCTCCATGTAATTGGCTCTCCCAGTCCCTTCACCAAATCACCCTCACCAATGTCTGTGGCACACCGAGTACCTGCCAATAACGAGTTACTCTTCTAAATGCCCAGCATCCTTTCTGTTTTTTTGTATACTTTCTAAGAGTAAGTTGTTTTTATTCCGAAGTGATTTTATTCTAGCTGTAATTTTCTTGTAATTATGGAATTTAATTAAACATTATATAAACCAATGAAACATGAATACGTACAGAAAGATAGCTGTTGTTTCCATCATAACCAAGCAGAATGTCTTGGGGAGACTCAGTAGGTCTAATTACCAAAAAATGGGAGACAAAAATGTAGAATCTGGTGCTGTTAAGTAGCTGTAAAGTTTGCCAGTAGATGGTAAAAGATATCTACAAGGATTTTGCACATGGATTACTTCTCAATTGTCTTTAAGTTCCTATTTCACCTTAAAAAATTAAAATTGACTTTTTAATGATTGCCATTCTAACTGGTGTGAGATGGTGTCTCATTGTGGTTTTGATTTGCATTTCTCTGATGGCCAGTGATGATGAGCATTTTTTCATGTGTCTGTTGGCTGTATGAATGTCTTCTTTTGAGAAATGTCTGTTCATATCCTTTGCCCACTTTTTGATGGGGTTGTTTGTTTTTTTCTTGTAAATTTGTTTGAGTTCTTTGTAGGTTCTGGATATTAGCCCTTTGTCAGATGAGTAGATTGCAAAAATTTTCTCCCATTGTGTAGGTTGCCTGTTCACTCTGATGGTAGTTTCTTTTGCTGTGCAGCTGGAGAGGATGTGGAGAAATAGGAACACTTTTACACTGTTGGTGGGATTGTAAACTAGTTCAACCATTATGGAAAACAGTATGGCGATTCCTCAAGGATCTAGAACTAGATGTACCATATGACCCAGCCATCCCATTACTGGGTATATACCCAAAGGATTATAAATTATGCTGCTATAAAGACACATGCACACGTATGTTTATTGCAGCACTATTCACAATAGCAAAGACTTGGAATCAACCCAAATGTCCATCAGTGACAGATTGGATTAAGAAAATGTGGCACATATACACCATGGAATACTATGCAGCCATCAAAAAGGATGAGTTTGCGTCCTTTGTAGGGACATGGATGCAGCTGGAAACCACCATTCTTAGCAAACTATCACAAGAACAGAAAACCAAACACCGCATGTTCTCACTCATAGGTGGGAACTGAACAATGAGATCACTTGGACTCAGGAAGGGGAACATCACACACAGGGGCCTATCATGGGGAGGGGGGAGGGGGAGGGATTGCATTGGGAGTTATACCTGATGTAAATGACGAGTTGATGGGTGCAGCACACCAACATGGCACAAGTATACATATGTAACAAACCTGCACGTTATGCACATGTACCCTACAACTTAAAGTATAATAATAATAAATAAATTTAAAAAAAAATTAAAATTGGAAATTGTAGGAAATGTAAAGCTGATGTGTCATACAAGAAATACTATTCGAAACTGCAATTATTAGACAACTACTTTAAATATTTTTGAAAATACTTCTTCCTAAATAAAAAGATTAAGAAATGAGTATTCACCTATTTAAAAAACTTACTATCTTAACCAATTTTTATCCTGTTATACCCTATCATATCAGATAAAAAGGCTTCTATTATAATTGTATATTGGCACTTGTACAATTTGTACACTACCTATCGCCAATATATTTCGTGAAGAGTAATTATTTGCATGTAATCACTTTAATAAAACATTCATTTTTGAAATTTCTTGCAACACAGAATTAGAGAGACCTCTTGACAGATTCTCCTTTGCTTCAGTTAATCACTGCTATCAAAAGCCAATTTATTGAGAAAAAATCGTAGCTGTAATTAAACTTCTGGAATGTTCTAGTCATCTGCAAGTGTCATGTAGGAAATAACTAGGCTTATGAAGGAACAATTTGACTTGATTACTACGTTGAAAGAACCCAGGAGTTGAGGTCCATTCACTCATTCATCCATTCAGTAGTTTAATAATGGAGAAGCTAATATTTTCCAGTCACTACAATTTGATTTTAGGTATTTAAAGAAAAAAAAATGCAGCTTTTGCTCTTGAGGAGCTTACAGTCTAGTGGGAGAGACAAATGTGGTAACAGACTAGTGAGAATACAATTTGGCAAGATACAAACAACGTCCTTCAGAACATGCCTTGAGAGTAGACAAGATGAGAGGGAATTGCACTCATTGTGTGTAGACCTTCTCTAGTTAAGTGGGAGAAGTAGGTGTCCAGTGGTGAAGATGTGACCAGGAGCTATAGAAACAATGTTTCTTCTGCTTTTGTTCTCTATGTCCTCCTGACATTATCTGCTTGGGGATAGGCTTGAAAGTAATTTTCTTCTTTATACTTACCTATAATTTCAAATTTAAAAAAAATCTATCATTTCCCTAGTTAGAGTTAGCTAATAATGTTTGTGAGCACTAAATGATGAGAACACGTGGACACATAGAGGGGAACAACCCACACTGGGGCTCTTTGGAGGGTGGAGGGTGAGAGGAGGAAGAAAATCAGGAAAAATAACTAATGGATACTAGGCTTAATACCTGGGTGATGAAATAATCTATACAACAAACCCCTATGACACAGGCTTACCTAAGTAACAAACCTACCCTTGTACCTCTGAACTTAAAATAAAAATTTTAAAAATGTGTGTTTGTGTGTGTGTGTGTGTGTGTGTGTGTGTGTGTGTGTGTGTTTGTGTGTGTTTAAATACAGCTTTGAGTGTTGTGGATTTTAAAGGCATATTCCATTTGGTGAAGATAGTGTTTCAAGAAAAATTGGATGGTAGGCACATGAATACTTCTAGTAATGATAAATCTAAAACAAATGTTTCTACCTCCTAAGAAATAAAGTAGGCTCTCCTGTCCCTATCAAGGCAATCTCTGGGCTATACATCCAAGTGCTCCTAGACCAGGATAAGATCGCTCTGCGTAACAAGGGTTTGCCTGAAGCTGAAATACCTACACTAATGAAAGAAAGATAGCTAGAATCTTATAGTGGAGACCTTTCTTTTATTTCTTATTTCTTGTTGTGATATTTTTAGATTTGTCATTCTGCAATATGTAAGAGTAACACATTTAAGGATTATATTTTACTAAATGGTATTTTTTTTCTTCTAGATGATCTGGTATAAAGATGTCCATATCATAGTTGATTTATTCCAACATGTTATGGCAATCACATTCTTGCCACCTTAGGCATAATTCTGATAAAACAATTAGAGGTTTATAGCCAGTAACGAAATCAACAAAGGGAAATAATATGTGGCATACAGAGGAGGAATCAGTATGTGATATGGCTAATGTCCAATTCTTATTAATTTTGATGTTAGCTCACATATCTTAATATTATACAGAAATACTACTAATACATCATGTTGAAGAATAAACATGAAACAATAATTATATCACTCATTTAGCAGAAAACATTATAAATATTTTGAATATGTGGGTGAAACCATCGTAAGCTTATTTCATGAACAAGTCTAATTACTTACAATATTTACCTTAATTAAGCAACATATATGTAGGCACTTGTATGTGTACACAAAATATTATATTTTAAACACATAGTACTCAACAGGAAAAAACATGTCATACATTTTGTTTTATTTTAGTTTGCTTTTTAATTTTCAGTGTACTGGCATATCTTTTTTATCCCTGGGAGGTTTTAAGGCCTGTTTCCGGCAATTGTCTGCTGGAAGAGAATCACATTTGCCTTACCCCAGCAATTTAGGAAAGATAGAAAATACTACAAATGTCTCAAATGGCATTGTGCTCAGTTTATTAAATTTTCTTGTGTTACCCTTTAGAGATATCTTTCAGCAATGACTTTGGACATTTTATCAGCCTTTGAGGTTTTGCTGTTATCCTCTGATACTCAACTACTGAAGATTTTGTTGTTGTTTTTAAGTGACATTAAATTATTCCTCTTTATGAGTGTCCAATTCACAGTGTGCTTATGAATTTCTTTTCTCAAATTCTATTTGTCATAAGGCTTTTGGCAGACATGCATTGGCATACAGTTTTACTGTTGTCTTTCTAACAATGACAGATATTAAACATGAGTTCAAAGCGTATTTATGGTAAGCCAGGCCTCTAAGATTGACACTTCAGTGAAAGATGCTACTGTCCTCATCGAATCCAATCCAACTAGGGAAACCAACGTAGAAACTAGTGACAGAAACTCATTCCTCCCAGGTGTGATGCTGGGCTCGTTGCTAACATTTGTGTTTGCTAAGCTTCAGAACACATCTTCAAAGTTAAGCAAATTGCCCCAGCCACACAGTGGGAAAAGGGCAGAGTTTGAGTTCACAACTTTCTGACTCCAAGTTACGTCATTATATATGATATATTGAACGATATCATCCCCATTATTTCTCAGTGTAGACCCAGTTAAGATGCACAAATTGAGAATATTATTTTGCAACCAAGAAAATCATTTCCATTGCTATTTTTAGTATGCTACTTATTATATTATTAAAGCAAGTGCTTCGTAAAACAAGAAAGAAAGAAGGTTATAAGGCGGATATCAATCTAGCCTGCCTTTCTTCCAACCTAAAGTTTCATGGATAGATGAAATTTAATTAATCTTTAAAATACTGTTCACATCTTCACTTCTTAACCTTCCCAAGACTTAATAACCTTCTGTGTGTGGCTGTTCTGCCTTCTATCTAAGTTACAGATATTCCTTCTGTATAGAGATTGTGAACATCTGGTTAACACCCTTTTGGTAATAACCTTTCATATTTTTTGGCTTTTAAAGTAGAATTAGGCAGCATTATTCTTAGAAAATGACATTTTTATATTGAAGTTCCTTTAGCTCCATGACTCTTGAATATACACTTCTGCTATGGCTATTAGACATTTCTCTCTTGAGAGGTTTCCATAATTCTGAAAACATTCTTTCTTCCTACTGAAATTCTGTTGTCAGTTACTTTGTTTGTGCAGCTGAGCATAATTTGTCTTAAAATGAAAACAGGAAATTCAGAAACAAGTTTAGATTCTTAGGTGTTTCATCATTATTGGAACAAATACACTGTGTATCTCCAGACTGGGATTTTGGGTTTACTCAACAGTGTTAAAGATAAATACTGTCACTAAGTATCTTTTAGTGTCAGGCCTATTTTGGATGTGGTTTTTTTAGTTAATTGACAGAGAAAAGATTTGAGTAGTTTACACTTGGCTGATTAAAAACCAGATTCCCATCAGGAAGTGCTAGCATATTTTTCAAATTTTTAACAGAAAATATTATAAATAACAGTTCAGGACTGTGAACAAACATAATTAAAAGCACCCTCAGAAAGGCTATATAAATAAGGTCCATCAATTACAAGGGTTTACATAGCTTACTTCCCCTTGCTTGTAAATTACCATTTGAATGAATGGTTTCAATTTCATTTTTAGTGGAAATACTTACATTCATGGGTAGAATATTCTAGGAAACAAAAACAGGGAGATCCTTTTTGTTGAAGGGCTTATTTTCTTGAATGCATATTTTGAATTACATGAATATATTTGAAGTAATTAAAAATTGGTCTGGTAAAAAAGTAATTATTTTAATACTCTTGAACAGAAGTAAATGCATCCCTAATATTGTTAGTGAACTCTACAGATGATTACTATTAAAGATGGTATGCATATCTGTAATTTAAAAGATAGCACCTCAGGTGGACTTTAAATGACACAAGGATATCTTGGTACAGAACACTAAGAGTTGGGAAATTTAGTTCACGTATTTTGCATGCTTATCCTGCCAAATCTGTCCAAGATATCACATCTTGTGTAGTGAATCAGGCAGATGTGATCCTTATGATGTATGCAGAAAGCAATAATGGTATGTGTAGGAGAGAAAAACACAATGGTGTTCCAAGAAACAGAGCCAGCTTCCTCATCTCATCTATTAGGAATCCTTATCTGTCCACTGGCTCCTGTAAGTCGTCATTCTAAATTTTTTATTATTTTTTCTTAAAATTTGACTATTCCTCAGTTTTTTGCCTCGTGTAAACTAATTTCTCGTTGAAAGTTCCCCCCCACCAAAAAAAAATTTGGCCTGTATGAAGAAACTTATAGAAATTATAGTGTAGAATTTTCTAAAGGGTTTGAACCATTATAATTTTGTTAAATAATAGCCTCTAACATTGAAAATTAAACTAACCTATTTTCCTAAATGTGCAAACATGCTTATTGTGCATAACTTAAGTACTCTTGAAGGTAGGCAAATTATAAATTGTAATTAAAACACCTTAAGATAAACAATATCGTATCCTCAATGTTAACAAATAAATTACTTATTAGAAGACTGAAACAATTTCTGTTCATAACTTGTTCATTCTTTTTCCACCTTTGCCCCGAATTATTAAAATTACCTGAATATGACCATATGTTTAAATTCATTACAGATTAATGAAGTGCAGTTAAAACAAGGCTGATAAATTATAAGTGATAAGCTAGAGATAAGGAATAAAGCCTTCCAAGTGCAGGTGGCAAAATGATACATCTGAAAGGAGAGATGATGACATTAAAACTCTAACTAAATGTTTTCAAGGTCTTGTGTAGCTGTTTTTGAGTTTCTGGATGTGACTCACAGTTCCACATGGCTGAGGAGGCCTCACAATCATGGTAGAATGGTAGAAGATGAACATGGAAGCAGGCAAGAGAGAGCTTGTGCAGGGGAACTCCTGTTCATAAAACCATCAGATCTCGTGACACTTATTCACTATCATGAGAAGAGTACAGGAATAACCCGTCCCCATGATTGAATTACCTCCTACTGTGTCCCTCACATGATGTGTGGGAATTATGGGAGCTACATTTCAAGATGAGATTTGTTTGGGGGCACATCCAAGCCATATCACACTCAGAAAGCCAGCATAATATCACAGTATAGATAAAATCAGACATATATATGTCATCCCATCTAATGTCTTTTTTAAATTTTATTTTGGTCTAAGAATCTCCAGTTGTTCTGGTATTGGGCATTCTTGGACTCTAATACACCTTTTATTCTAGCCACCAGATTAAGTCAAACCAAGAGTCAGCTTCCTTAGCTGCACTATTCCTCTTTAATTTTCTGCTCCAGGGCATTTCTGACAAGACCACTGGATACTGGCAGGACATCTTTCTTTATTCACCCAAGCATAGCCTGGAAAGGGACAGGAACTAACATGAAAAATGGCAACCCATGATTATAGGAATTGGAGAAGAAATTCCCCCCCTTCTGTTTCTTGGTCAGACAATTCACAAGTACATTATACATGGTTCCTTAGAGGATCATGGTGGGATCTAGCCCGAGTTGCCCGCTGTGTAGACTAACTGGAGGACACACTTCACATTGATTTTCCCTCCCTACTGATGCATGCTGCCTCCCTCAGTCTTGCTTCTTGGCATCACTTTTCAAAGGAAAATCCCTGCATGGCAGACTACGTTCTAGGCTCTGCTTTCAAGAGGCAAGGAGCATGGGAAACCACGTCTCAGAATATTTAAGGAATCGTCCACTCTATCACCTCTTTCATATAGCAGCATTTTTTCAGATGCAAATCCTTATGATTTATGTAATTTGCTCACCAAGTTGACACTAAAAAATACATAAAAAAATGTGCAAAAATGCCAAGACCCTATTGACAAAGAATGAGAGGGAAGATAAGTCCTTTCAGATTAAAAAGTATCATAACAGGGCAATCATATGAAATATAAAACATTGAACCCCAAATAGACCAAGTTAATGAAATGCAGGGATGTAGCATGCATCAGTAGGGTAGTAAAATCAATATAAAGTATGTCCTCACCTGTCCCCTGTGTATCAATATTTTATTTTGGCTTTGGGTACCTAGCTTATTAAGTGATAGTAATCTGATCTAATGATGGTTTTGCCTATCAGGTCTGCCTATCTTTTCCTTTGTGAACACCTTGAATAAAATGGAAGACTGTGCCCCTTATATGTATGATCAAATTTACCTATTAACATAATTTCTGGGGAGTCCTAAATGGAGTGTAGTTTTTTGTCCATTATTTCTGATATATTTTGTCCTTTTTTTTTTTCTTTCTGTCTTCTACGTATGCCTACCCAATTTGTATTAGGTAGTGTAAAAATAATACCAGTTTTTGCCATTTTTTAAAAGTATGACAAAAACCACAATTACTTTTGCATCAATCTAATATTTTCCTGGGGAAGAAAATCAATTCCATTTCTATTTCCTAAAATATTAGGACAATACTGCTAATAATATATATTTTGGAAGATAATAGGATATTTTAAAAATTGCTAATGTATAAGCCACATTTTTAAAAAACTTCTGTAAGTAGGAAACATACAGAATGTGTTTTCTATCAAAATATAAAAAAATTGTATATTCACTTTAAAAGAATTGGCAATAAATATATATTGATGTATTTATTTATTTAAAATCTCTTAACAGTTTAAGAGATTTATCTGGATGACTGTTTGATTAATCATAAAATAAAAACATACATTTTAACATTTTAGAAATGGAGGTGCAAAGACACATTTTATCCAAAATACAGGATTCAATATTAAGATTAAAAATTTAGCAATAAATACAATTACTAGTAAACACTAAGGACTAAAAGTAAGTGAACAAAGTAGTAAACTCTAGGAGCTACAGAAAAAATTAACATAAAGAAGTAGAAAGGAGATAAACATAAAAGCAGAACTGAATGAATAGAAAACAACAAAGTAGGGTTGTTAGTAAAGCAAGATCTGGTTCTTTAAAAAGGCCAATAAAATATATAAATTATTGCCAAGACTAATTCAGAATAAAGACGAGTAAAATAATAATGTCAGAAACTAAAAAGGGAGAGAATAACACGTACAGATATATTTATTTCAGATTTATTTATCTATTTATTTATAATTGGAGACAGCAGCTTGTGCTGTCACCCAGGCTGGAGTGTAATGGCGTAATTATAGCTCACTGCAACCTTGAACTACTTTCTTCTGTCCAGTGCATACTGTATGATTTTATGTCATTACTAGAAAATGAGAGTCATTCTGGAATTGATTTAAAAATAACTTCTAGTTTTATATTTAGTGATGTTAATTGCCCATTTGTAAATAAAATGAGCTGTTTAATTTAATACTACTTAATGTAAACTTCATGTAACTACAGCTGTTTATGATTTTTTATGTTGGCAACAGTTATTTTACATATTTGGTAGCGAAGGTGGTATCTCAGGCTAGCAGCTCCAACGGCACCTGGGAGAGCATTAAAAAGGCAGAATCTCATGCAGAAGAATGAAATTGGACCCATACATTTCACCATATACAAAAATTAAGGTGGATTAAATATTTAGATGTAAGACCTCAAACTGTAAGAACCCTAGAAAAAAACCTAGTAAACACCATTCTGTGTATCAGCCTTGAGAAAGAATTTATGACTAAGTCCTCAAAAGCAATTGCAACAGAAAAGCAAAAATTGACAAGTGGGACCTAATTAAACTATCGAGCTTCTACACAGCGAAAGAAACCATCAACAGAGTAAACAGAAAAGCAACAGAATGGGAGAAAATATTCACGAACTATGCATTCAACAGAAGTCTGACATCCAGAATCTATAAGGAACTTAAACAATTGAGCAAATGAAAAACAACCCCGTTAGAAAAATGAGCAAAACACATGAACAGACGCTTCTCAAAGGAAGACATAATCAGCCAACAAACCTATGAAAAAATGCTCATCATCACTAATCATCAGAGTACCGCAAATCAAAGCCACAATGAGGTATCATCTCACACCAGTCAGAATGGCTACTATTAAACAGTCAAAAGACAACAAATGCTGACATGGGTGCAGAGAAAAAGGAATGCTTATACACTGTTGCTGGGAATATAAATTAGTTTGGCCACTGTGGAAAGCAGTTTGGAAACTTATCAAAGAAATTAAAAGGGAGTTACCATTTTGACCCATTGGTCCCATTCCTGGGTATAAATCCAAAGGACAAAAATCATACTGATGTGGGGCAGACCTTTGGTCCTTGAGGGGGTCATGGGAGATGGGTTCTTGATTTTGTAAAAGAAAGAATTCAGGAGCACATCACAAGGGGAAAGCCAAAGTAAAGTTTATCGAGAGTACTTCTCCACAGGTGGAGCAAGGCAGTCTCAGAGAGAAGACATGCTGGGAGGGTCTTAGGTCAGCAGTGTTACTATGTTTAATATGCATAATCAGAGGGAGGGTTATTCATAAGCTTTTCATGGAAAGATGCAGGGATTTCCAGGAACCAGGGAACAGTCCCTTTTCTTTATCATGTAAGGCTTTTTCCAGTGGTTGCCATGGTAAACAAAAACTGCCATGGTGACAGGGGATGTATTTTTACTATGGAAAGTCAGTATAATTAGCATATAAGGAGCAGTGAAGGTCAGTTTTACTGTCATCTTGGTTCTAGGTGGTTTAGGCTGGTTTCTTTACTGTATCCTCTCTTATCAGTGGGGTCTTGTGACCTGTTGTCTTGGAAACTAGTTCTGCTGAAATTCTATCTCAGTACTACCAAAAAGACACATGCACTCATATGTTCATCACAGCACTATTCACAATAACAAACACATGGAGTCAAACTAGATGCCCATCAACTGTAGACTGGATAAATAACATGTGGCATATATACACCATGGAATACTACACAGCCATAAAAAAAGAAATCCTGTCCTTTACAGTGGTATGGATGGAGCTGAAGGCCATGATCCTAAGACAATTAATGCAGGAACAGAAAACCAAATACCAATATTCTCACTTGTAAGTGGGAGCTAAATATTGGGCACTTGAAGACATAAAGATGGCAGTAATTGAAACTGGGTACTACTAAAGAGGGGAGGGAGGGAGGAAGGGAGGAAAGGAGGGAAGCAATGGTTGAAAAACTGACGAATGAGTACTATTCTCAGTATCTGGGTGATGGGATCATTCATATCCCAAACGTCAGCATCACACAGTATAACCAGGTAACAAACTTATACATGTATCTTCTGAATCTAAAATAAAAGTTGACGTAAAAGAAAGATACCAGTTTTGAGAATATGAAATATATGAGAAATAGTTTAGTTGTAAGCTATGTGATTATGAACCATTTTACTTAAATTCTGTATTTTCTCATGTGCAAAATGGGAATGGTGGTTATTTTAAACTACAGTGGCATATCATGAGGATTAAATAATGTATGTGAGACCAAAAGAATCTCAAGCCTCACTCAGTCCTACAGAATTAGAAATGCATTTGATAAGATTGCCAGGTGTGATCTGTATGCACATTGAAGTTTGAGAAACCTTGTCTATTCTAGATATCATATACAGTCATGCATTGAATAAGGATGCTTCATCCAATGAAGGACTGCGTGTATGATGGTGGTACCATAAGATTATAAAAGAGATGAAACTTTCGTAGACCCTCGTGACTCATAACTATCATAGCATCATAACACAGTGCATTACTCATGTGTTTGCTGTGGTGCTGGCGTAAACAAACTTACTCTGCTGCCAGTTGCGTAATAAAAGTATAGTACTTAGAATTATGTACAGTACATACTACTTGAAAATAACAAGAAGTAACTATGTCACTCATTTATGCATTTACTATACTATGTTTTAATCATTATTTCAGAGTGTACACCTCCTACTTATAAAAAATAAAAGTTACTTGTGAAGCAGCCTTAGGCAGGTCCTTCGGGAGGTCTTCTAGGAGAAGTATTATTGTCATAGGAGAGGACAGCTTCATGCCAGCTTCAGGTCTTGTCCCTGAAGACCTTCCAGTGAGACAAGATGTGGAAGTGGAGAACAGTGGTATTGATGATCCACACTAGGTGTAGACCTAGGATAATCTGTGTGTTTGTGTTGTAGTTTTTAAGAAAAACAAAATTAAAATGTAAAAAAAAGTAAATAGAAAAAATATATAGAGTAAGGATATAAGGAAAGAAAATATTTTTGTACAGCTATACAATGTTTTTGTGTTTTAAGTGAAGCGTTTTTACAAACAAGTGAATAAGTTAAAAGATTTATAAAATAAAAACATTACAATAAACTAAGGTTAATTTATTATTGATGAAAGCTTATAAGTCTTTGTAAGTTTAGTATAGCCTGTGTGTACAGTGTTTACAGTAGTGTACAGTAATTTCCTAGGCCTTCACATTCACTCATCCCTCAATCACTGACTCACCAAATCAATTTCCAGCCCTTCATGCTCTATTCATGAAGTGCTCTATAGAAGTGTACTATTATTTATCTTTTATACCATATATTTACTGTATCTTTTCTGTGTTTGGATATAAAAATACTTGCCACTGTGTTACAAATGACTACAGTAGTCAGTACAGTAAAATGCTATATGGGTTTTCAGACTAGGAGCAACAGACTATATACCATGTAGTCTAAGTTTGTAGTAGGCTACACTATCTAGGTTTATGTAAGTACACACTATGATGTTCATACAAGGACAAAATCACCTAAGGATGCATTACTGAAAATATCCTTGTTGTTAAGTGATGCATGGGTGTACGCGCACACACACACACACACACACACACACACACACGCACACACACATGGTATAACAAAAAGTTGAATGCTTAAGACCAGAAAAAAACAGCTACTTTTTCATGCAGATATTTCAACTCGAGTACTATAGTTATTCTATAAACAAAAGGTCCAGTTTGGTCGGGTGCTGTGGCTCAAGCCTGTAATCCCAGCACTTTGGGAGGCCGAGACGGGCGGATCACAAGGTCAGGAGATCGAGACCATCTTGGCTAACACGGTGAAACCCCGTCTCTACTAAAAAAAGTACAAAAAACTAGCTGGACGAGGTGGCGGGCTCCTGTAGTCCCAGCTACTCGGGAGGCTGAGGCAGGAGAATGGCGTAAACCCGGGAGGTGGAGCTTGCAGTGAGCTGAGATCCGACCACTGCACTCCAGCCTGGGCGACAGAGTGAGACTCCGTCTCAAAAAAAAAAAAAAAAAAAAAAAAAGGTCCAGTTTACCTGCATAATGAAAGCATGTTTATTTAGTTTTTAAAATTAGAGTCTACTTTTCTTTTTACTTTTAAAATTCTGATTTAAGTGTAAATAAGTTGGAAAATGAATAAATATGTAGATGTGTAAATAAAATCTACCTGAATGTCCTTGCATGTAATTATAATAATATGGAAATGACTTCACAGTGGGTAATCCTTACTACTGAGTTTTCAAAAAGAAGGGGAAAAAAAGTCATGTGGAATGAATATATGTGGATAAAAATGGCATCATCTGTTAAACATATGCTGAATAATTCCTGACATCTCTTTTATAACATGATGTTGATTTCACTCAGTTTATGGAAAACAACTATTATTTTTAAATTATTATTATCTCATTATACTTTATGTCCTGGAATACATGTGCAAAACGTGCAGATTTGTTACATAGGTATACATGTGCCATGGTGGTTTGTTGCACCAGCCATCTAATCAGGTATTTCTCCTATTGCTATCCTTCCCCTTGCCCCCCACCCCCTGAGAGACCCCGTTGTGTGATGCTCCCCTTCCTGTGCCCATATGTTCTCATTGTTCAACTCCCACTTATGAGTGAGAACGTGTGGTATTTGGTTTTCTATTCCTGTGTTAGTTGGCTGAAAATGATAGTTTCCAGCTTCATTCATGTCTCTGCATGGGACACGAACTCATTCTTTTTTTATGGCTGCATAGTATTCCATGGTGTATATGTGCCACATTTTTTTTATCCAATCTATCACTGATGGGCAGTTGGGTTGGTTCCAAGTGTTTGCTATTGTGAATAATGCTGCAAAAAACATACATGTGCATGTGTCTAGATGCACATGTAGAATGATCTATAATCCTTTGGGATTATACCCACTAATGGGGTTGCTGGGTCAAATGGTATTTCTAGTTCTAAGATCATCGAGGAATCGCCACACTATCTTCCACAATGGTTGAACTAATTTACACTCCCACCAATAGTGTAATATCATTTATATTTCTCCACATCCTCTCCAGCACCTGTTGTTTCCTGACTTTTTAATGATTGCCATCCTAATGAACATGAGATGGTATCTCATTGTGGTTTTGATTTGCATTTCTCTAATTACCAGTGATGATGAGCTTTTTTCATATATTTGTTGGCCGCATAACTGTCTTCTTTTGAAAAGTATCTGTTCATATCCTTCGCCTACTTTTGATTGGGTTAATTGCTTTTTTCTTGTAAATTTGTTTAAGTTCCCTGTAGATTCTGGGTATTAGCCCTTTGTCAGATGGAGAGATTGCAAAAATTTTCTCCCAATTTGTAGGTTGTCTGTTCATTCTGATGATAGTTTATTTTGCTGTGCAGAAACTTTTTGATTTAATTAGATCCCATTTGCTTTTGTTGCAATTGCTTTTGGTGTTTTAGCCATGAAGTCTTTGCCTATTCATATGTCCTGAATGGTATTGCCTAGGTTTTCTTCTAGGATTTTTATGGTTTTAGGTCTTAAGTTTAAGTCTTTAATCCATCTTGAGTTATTTTTTGTATAAGGTGTAAGGAAGGGGTCCAGTTTCAGTTTTCCCAACAACATTTATTAAATAGAGAATCCTTTCCTCACTCCTTGTTTTTGTCAGGTTTGTCAAAGATCAGATGGTTGTAGATGTGTGGTATTATTTCTGAGGCCTCTGTTCTGTTCCATTGATCTATATATCTGTTTTGGTACCAGTACCATGCTGTTTTGGTTGCTGTAACCTTGTATTATAGTTTGAAGTCAGGTAGCATGATGCCTCCAGCTCTGTTCTTTTTGCTTAGGGTTGTCTTGGCTATATGGGCTCTTTTTTGGCTCCATATAAAATTAAAAGTAGTTTTTTTCTAATTCTGTGAAGAAAGTCAATGGTAGCTTGATGGGAATAGCATTGAATCTATAAATTACTTTGGGCAGTATGGCCATTTTCACGATATTGATTCTTCCTATCCATGAGCATGGAATGTTTTTCCATTAGTTTCTGTCCTGTTATTTCCTTGAGCAGTGGTTTGTAGTTCTCCTTGAAGAGGTCCTTCACATCCCTTGTAAGTTGTATTTAGGTATTTTATTCTCTTTGTAGCAATTGAGAATGGGAGTTGACTCATGATTTGGCTTTCTGTTTGTCTATTATTGGTGTATACAAATCCTTGTGTTTTTTGCACATTGATTTTGTATCCTGAGACTTTGCTGAATTTGCTTATCAGGTTAAGAAGTTTTGGGGCTGAGACAATGAGGTTTTCTAAATATACAGTAATGTCAATGACAAACAGAGATAATTTGACTTCCTCTCTTCGAATTTGAACACGCTTTATTTCTTTCTCTTGCCTGATTGCCCTGGCCAGAACTTCCAATATTATGTTGAATAGGAGTGGTGAGAGAGAATATTTTTGTCTTGTGCCAGTTTTCAAAGGGAATGCTTCCAGCTTTTCACCATTCAGTATGATATTGGCTGCAGATTTGTCATAAATAGATACGATTCATTAATACCTAGTTTATTGAGTGTTTTTAGCATGAAGGGGTGTTGGATTTCATTGAAGGCCTTTTCTGCATCTATTGAGATAATCGTGTGTTTTTTGTCATTGGTTCTGTTTATGTGATGGATTACATTTATTGATTTTCACATGTTGAACCAGCCTTGCATTCCGGAATGAAGCATACTTGATCATGGTGGATAAGCTTTTTAATGTGCTGCTGGATTCGGGTTGTCAATATTTTATCGAGGATTTTCATATCGATGTTCTTCTCATACATTGGCCTGACATTTTCTTTTTTGTGTGTGTCTCTGCCAGGTTTTGGTATCAGGATGATGCTGGCCTCATAAAATGAGTTAGGGAGGATTCCCTCTTTTTCTATTGTTTGGAATACTTTCAGAAGGAATGGTACCAGCTCCTTTTTATAGTTTTGTTAGAATTTGACTGTGAATCTATCCGGTCCTGGTTGGTAGGCTATTAATTACTGCCTCAATATCAGAACTTGTTATTGTTCTATTCAGCAATTTGACTTCTTCCTGGTTTAGTCTTGGGAGGGTGTATGTGTCCAGGAATTTATCCATTTCTTCTAGATTTTCTAGTTTATTTGCGTAGAGGTGTTTTTAGTATTATCTGATGTTAGTTTGTATTTCTGTGGGATCAGTGGTGATACCCCTTTATCATTTTTTGTTGTGTCTATTTGATTCTTCTCTCTTTTCTTCTTTTTTAGTCTGGCTAGCAGTCTATCTATTTTGTTCATCTTTTCTAAAATCCAGCTCCTGAATTCATTGCTTTTTTTGAAGGGTTTTTGTGTCTCTATCTCCTTCAGCTCTGCTCTTATCTTAGTTATTTCTTGACTTCTGCTAGCTTTTGAATTTCTTTGCTCTTGCTTCTCTAGTTCTTTTAATTGTGATGTTAGGATTTCAATTATAGATGTTTCCCACTTTGTCATGTGGGCATTTAGTGCTATAAATATCCCTCTAAACACTGCTTTAGCTGTGTCCCAAATATTCTGGTACGTTGTGTCTTTGTTCTCATTGGTTTCAAAGAACTTTCTTATTTCTGCCTTAATTTCATTATTTACCCAGTAGTCATTCAGGAGCAGGTTGCTCAGTTTCCATGTAGTCGTGCAGTTTTTAGTGAGTTTCTTAATGCTGAGTGCTAATTTGATTGCACTGTGGTCTGAGAGACTGTTAGGATTTCCATTCTTCTGCATTTGCTGAGGAGTGTTTTACTTCCAATTATGTGGTCAATTTTAGAATAGGTGCTATGTGGTGCTGAGAAGAATGTATATTCTGTTGATTTGGGGTGCAGAGTTCTGTAGATGTCTATCAGGTCTGCTTGGTCCAGAGCTTGAGTTCAAGTCCTGAATATCCTTGCTACTTTTCTGTCTCATTGATTTGTCTAATATTGACAGTGGGATGTTAAAGTATCCCACTATTATTGTGTGAGAGTCTAAGTCTCTTTGTAGGTCTCTAAGAACTTGCTTTATGAATCTGGGTGCTCCTGTATTGGGTGGATAGTTAGCTCTTCTTGTTGAATTGATCCCTTTGCCATTATGTAATGCCCTTCTTTGGCTTTTTTGATCTTTGTTGGTTTAACGTCTGAAAACAACTATTATTATTAAAAGGAACAACTTTATTTGCTTTTAGAGTAGCTGATTAAAGTAAAACTAAGAGAAGGGATGAATTGTTAGAATTTCTGATTACTTCAGACTTGTTTCTTCTCATCCATCAGTATGGCAAAATGGAAACACAAATTTGCTGATGAGATTAATGAAATAAAGAGAGTGTCTAGTACTAATTAAAATTAAAAAGGATGAACAGATGGTCTTAACACAGCTGGAAGTATTAGGATGAAATTCTCCCTGTGTGTTTAGTCAGACGGCACAGTTGCAAGAAAGCACACCTGTTTACTTTTCTAAGAGCAAAAATACTACTAAACGTGGTTTTGATTTACTGCTATTTTGGCTATTAAATCATTCCCTAGTCCTTCTGTGTCTGTTGTATCGAGAGATAAGCAGCTTTAAGTAACTTAATAGTGTACATGTATGTATGTGTTCCTTTCTGTCTGATAATATTGATCATGACATCCACATGGTAAGGCAATCTTTTGCTACTTATGCAATTTTTGTGATCATATAGTCAAAACACCATTGGAAAGGGTGAAAAAGAAAAATAATATTAGAATATGCATTTGTTTTGATAGATTCTAAGTAATGTTTTAAGATTTTTAATATTTAAGATAATCCTCTGAGCCTTACTCATTATTCAATGTCTTGGAATTTTTGACAATATACAGCAGATAAATGATTTTAAAATAACTACACTTAAGTACTTTAATAAATAACATTATTTTATGATATTCTTAATAAACAGTAAATATGCAAAAAAGAAAAGTGTAAAGATTAAGGGATAATATTAATGTAGAATAATCCTTCAAATATGGCCATTTTAACTTTTCATTAAGCATTCCTGAAAGTTTTTATATGTAGAGTTTCCTTTTATATATACTTGTAATTAGGCTCTACATACAATATTATATTTCATTCAGCAGTATTTATTAGATAACTAAATAATTTTTGAGACACTATTACCAAAATAGCATCAAACCCAAACAAGAGTAATATGATGGATAGTTCCAAATTTTACTGGATTTTTAAGTATTTAAACTAATGTGTTTAATGTAAAAGAATGAAGTGTATATATTAGCCCTTAGATTAGTAAGACCTAAGTCTTACTAGTGCCCACATCCTCGTATTTTAATAAATTTAATTAGTCTGTTTACCTGTCATTGCATAGCCACCATAAAGCTGGCATGAAGAGTTTTATTTCAAATACCAAAGAAGCATCAGGAAAATTGTTATCTTTGCTTTCTGACTTATATATTGTATTCAATTCCTAGGACTACCATAGCAAAGTACTACAAACTGGGTTGCTTAAAACTGAAATTTATTCTTTCACGGTTCTTATAGCTGGAAGTCTGAGTCAAGATGTTGACAGGGCCAGGCTCTCTCTAAAGTCATTAGTGGTAAATCTGTTCCATCTGTTCCATTCCTGCAATTCTTGGTATTCCTCGACTTGTAGACACATCGCTCCAATCTCTGCCTCCATCATTGCCTGGCCATCTTCCTAGGTACCTCTTCTCCTCTTCTTATAAGGACACTAGTCATATTGGATTAGCCACTCCCTGCCACTTGAGACCCCCATGACCTCATCTTGACTGTGTCTGTGAAGACCTTATTTTCAAATAAAATCACATTCACAGGTATTAGGGGTTAGTAGCCCAGCATATATATTTGGAGAATACCATTCAATCCACAACATACATTTCTATTTGACAACATTTAGCTGAATGGCAATAATCTTGGTAATTACTTGCTTAATATAAGGATGCTTTACTTTTTAAAATCCCCTTGCCTCTTTTACCTACCAACGGTGCATTGTTGTAGGTAGAGCTGATATTGCTACAGGTTTTATTGATGAAGAAAAGAACATATTTGCAGAAAGCCCGCCTTTCTTCTGGAGCACCCAGGATGCATTACTTGTGTTTTGATGCTGATGCCTCCTATGGGAGGCAGTTTCTGATGTTGCTCTTCATGATCTCTGCACCCTGGTGTGCACACCCTGCTGTAATCCCCTTACTTTAAGGATGGTCTTACCTAGCAACTCACTTCTAACGAAGGACGTACAGCAAAAGAAGCAGTATATGATTTCACATCAGATTGCAAAAGCTGCTTCCAAGCCAACCCTTCCGATAACCACAGCTTGGCGAGGGTCCCAGAGCCACAGGAGTCAACGAAGCCACACTAAAATTTCTGACCTATAGGAACTGTGGGATAAGGAATCTTGTTCTAAGCTACTGTCTTTGGATGTCATTTGTTATCCAGCCATAGATAACTAATACACTTCTTCATCCACATCTGCTACCTATAGTCAACCAAAGCAGTTTTATACAAAGGTACTATTTTCTGGCTTTTTATTCCAACCAGATTTCACAATTTTTCGAGTGTTGGTATAGAGGATGGTGAGATATCCATGGAATAGAAGATTGTTGAATGAGAAAGGCAGAGGTAGCCAGGAAAATGTGTATTTCGTTCAAAAAATCCTACCGACCCGGTTGTATGTGTTGATTATAAAGATCTCTCTGTCTTTCCTTGCAATTCGGATCAACCTTGTTAAGGTTGAACAGAGATAGGTCCAGGTGTTTGAATGGTTCATATTTGTGTTTTACTCCTAAGGGTGAAGCACCTGTAATTTTTAGGGCTTGAGATAGCATCATGAAAAAAATTAAGAGGAGATTTTTAATGGTGAATGGAGATACTTAGCTTGTTTCATGGCTATTTTTTACTACAAGTAAATAATAATTTATTTTCATAAGCTTTTACCAATAGTACTGGCCATGTTAGCTTCGGAATCCCTAACTAAGTTTTCCCATGTTGGGAAAGCAGTTGCTTATAGTAGATTTGTGTTGCGTCACAGGTATACACGTTCAGTTTGAAAATGTATTGCTTTTAGGGGGAGTTTGTTACTAATGTTCTTCTTGATTGATCATTTAAACAAAATTAAAGCATGTAATTTTGTTCTTCTGAATTTACTGTGACTCTCAGCAACAGCTATTTGTTGATCATTTCTGTTGATGAAATCAACAAATCCTGTGGTTAGACTGTTTGATTACTTCTATGTTATACTTTCTCATGAGATTCTATTTCAAGAAGAAAAAACAGTGAATTCTTATGTTTGTTTTAATGAAGTGTTTCTAAATAAAATTTCTGGTACAACAGAGAAATTATATTTTGCCATGATCATACACTTCTGTTATCACCAGACTTCAATTTAGGTGATCGTTTTTTGGTGATTAGTACCCAGATTGAAAAGTCATCTGAGAAATAAAGATTGAACACATCTTTTCTCTAATATTATGTTGTACCTCTTTTCCCTGGTACATTTTCTTATACTTTTGGATCATTTACAGAGATTTATTTACCTAAAATTGTGCATCCTTGGCATATCACTTTAAAGGTGTGATCATTCATTGATGCTCAGTTCATCTTGATTTCATAGCAGTATGATGGAAATCCATCCCTTAGAGATGTTACATCCGTATAAATGAGAACGATTTTATAATCTTCTCTAAAATGTTTGCTCTTGTTGCACTTATGGATTTAAGGTGCTGTAGAGAATGAAACTAATTGTATCTCTGTGGAACCAAACATTATAAAAAAGTGACTTCTGTGCACTCAAAGGCAAGGTTTGATCAGTAATGATGTAACCTGTAGAGTTTAATGCTCAGCCTTAAGTCCTGTGTTATTTACCTAAAGAAGCTTGGTTTAGTCATGGTTAATTGACTTTACGTTATAAAATTACCTTGAAGAGTAGAATCAAAATTTCAGATACCCTTAAAACTTGTGAGCAATATTCAGTGAGTGGAAGAACAACTAACATTATTGGGTGGAAAGCCATGTAGTGTTTTTGATGTTTTTTAAATTGTTTTTAAGTGTCATAAAGACAAAAATCATCTTTATCTCATACTGTTAGTTTTCTTTGAGTTTACTGTTGGTTGTAAGGCCTTAGAAAGATTTATCAAAAGCCAACATACTCAGCCAGCCACTTATTATGAAACTCCCTTTCTCCTAAAAGTAGAATTAGAGGGGGGGAAATATCAGATAAACAGAAGAATGCTTCTCAGACCCTTTCTGACCTGCTAAATCTAGTTATTTAGATTATAGATCTTGAAATAAAAAAAGAATAAAAAATTTTACTCCAAAAAAATAGAGAGAGTAGATTTCTTAGAGGGCCTCCATGCCCAGTAAAGATTTGATCAGTTCATCTTGGTGCAGTTTACAGTTTATACAGCCCCATGACTGTGCATTACCATTAATTATCAATATTAGAGTCATTAAGTTGTTTTACTTTATGTTTCCTCTTTGTCCCTATTAATTTGTTAGCAAAGCATCTATATCTGATAGATGATTTCTTTTTAAAACTAGCCATTTGTACAATACCAAAAATAAAAAGAAGAAAATCAGTGTTTTCCATACATGCACCATTAAATAATTTGGTTAATGGAGAATAAAATACATTCGCTTTATTTTGTCTCTTTAGGTAATCTAGCAAGTCAGTAAGTTTTTGGCCAATAGAAAACAAGACAGACTTTAATGATGGGTCTACATTAATTAGAATGTTTTCATTTTGTCCCACTGAAAATGTAATGGCTCAATTAAAGTTCACCATATTTATATTTAGATATCCATACTTAACATTCACTTCATGGCGGACAACAAATGCAATCAGATGCAAAACAAAGACTTTTTTCTTTATATATATGTATATATATGTTTGTGTATATATGTATATATGTGTGTATATATGTGTATATGTGAACACATATGTATACATATGTGTGTGTATATATATTATATGTATATATAATTGTATATTGTACAATTTGGCCATATTATATGTATACACACACACACACACACACACACGTATCAAGCAAATGCCCACTTATGGAGGTTATTTATTTTTCTTCTTGGTGGCACTGTTTGAGCTCTCTGATTCATGTATCGAACATGGTGACATATTTACAACTGTGCATTCATGTCAGACCTTTCGGAGGTTCTCCCTGTTTCCTAGCAGACTGTTTGAAATAGCTCTTTGTCAGTTTCAGTTCACACCCATAAAATTGGCTTCAAGTTTCCACCTTGTTTGAAACTCCCTGGCCAATAACCTTCCTAACCCAAACCAGATGTGAAAAAGTTCATCCAAACAGTTTTGAAATGTGTTGACCTTGTCCACATATTACAGAGTGTAGGGGTTTGTAAAACCTAATCTAAAATCCTATTTTCCTTCCCTTGGGATATGTCAAAGAAAATCTCATAACCCTTCTAAGGTCAGATGTATGTAGATCTGTAAATCTGTAACATCTCCACTTTTTTTGTAAACCTGTTTTAATTCCTTGGGAATCATCCAGTGTCCTCTGTCCTCCCATCTTTTTGAGGATGGGCAATTGGAATGCCTGCCCCCTGCCTGGAATTTTTCTGTGGTTAGCTAAGTAATTTATTTTTTCTAGTTATCCCTGCACAATGGCCTCCATCTTCCCATTCATCAAGAGTCACATTCTTCCAATACAAGGACACCTACCCCCTTAGGAGTAGCACTTAATGTCTTCCACCTGTAAGAGGCTTTGGGCTGATGGCCTCCTCATTAGCATGCTCAGTGTAAGGCATGCCCAATGGACTTGCTCCCTGAAATTATCTTTTCTTGCAGGATAATGTTAATGAGAGAAAAGTCTTGTTTGCAAAATCAGCTGGAGTTTATATGTTGATATTTTCGTATAGATAGGACTCCATTTACTCATTGTGTTATGTGTAATTGAATATTGGGAACAGTCTTGGGAAAAAGTTTTAAGGAACAAATATTTACTGACACAGTAACATGAAAAAGAGAAGGCAAGCGTTTTACCTACTGGCATGTGGTTTCATTTTGTGGAGTACCTAAATCGATTACTGTAATCAGAGAGATGTGTAACTCTGAAAATAATAGTAATAATATTTTCCACTAAAATATACTGCTCTTACCATGTAAAGTTGAAAGCTTTCAAATATGGACTCTGTTCGGGAATTGTAGAAGAGCTTCAACTAACCACTGGCTACAGAATATTGCATTTTTTCTTCTTTCTCTCTGTAATTCTTCTATAGATTTGATTACACAATCTCCCCACAATCTATCCACATTTCATCACTCCCTACCCCATTTGCCCTATCTAGCCTACATTATCTCTTGCCTGGACCACTAAATCTCCTGAGTGGTCTCCCAGCTTACACTCTTGCCCTTCCCCATGGTTTATGTTTTATCAACAGTCAAAGTGATCTTCTTAAAGGGAAGATAATAAATGTTTTGGGCTGTGGGCCATATTATCTCAGTCACATCTACTCGTCTCTGATGTTATAACATGAGACCACAAAACCAAGCATGAAACCAGCCACAAACAGACGAAGGAAAGTATATGGCTGCATTCCAATAAAATTTTATTTACGCAAACTGATGGCCAGCCATTGGGCCAGTTTGCCAACCCTGTTTTAAAACTAAATATCAGGACGTGTCACTTTCCTGTCTGAGGCCCTCCTTGGTCTTCTTATTTTACAACCATAAAATCTCAACTCCTCTCCGTGGCTTACAAAGCCTCCCTTCTGTGAACTCACTGATAAACATTCCTGACTAGGCATCCTCCTTCCTGCGTGCCTCAGAGACACTGTCCCCTCTGGCCTGTTTGCTGTGACTGTGTCCTTATGACCTTGACTTTTGCCATTCCCTCCAACTGAAACCCTCTTCCCTCCCATCAACACCTTGCTGGGGTATTTTTGGTTTTGTTTTTAATCATTTGGGGTTTAGGTTCAATCTGCCACTGTGGAGAAGCTTCCTTGACCCTCTGTGAAAATTGTGGTTCCCTCATTTCCTGTACCAATTACTGTTCATCCATTTTTGCAGATTTGCTTTCTTCAGAGTCTCACTATTTCAAATTATCTTTTTGGTTTTTGTTTGCATTTTTAGACAGGGTCTCGCTCTGTCAATAAGACTGGAGTCCAGTGGCCCAATCATGGCTCACTGAAGCCTCAGTCTCCCTGGCTCAAGTTATTCTCTGACCTGAGCTTCCCAAGTAGCTGGGAATATAGGCATACCACCATGCCTGGCCAAATGTTTTTTGTTTTGTTTTTTTTTAAATTTTTTGTAGAGACAGGGTCTCACTATGTTGCCCAGGCTGGTTTTGAACTCCTAGGCTGAAGCGATCAACCCACTTTGGCTCCCAAAGTGAAGGGATTACTGGTTTGAGTCACCACACCCGGCTTTATCTTATTTTATTTATTTATTTACTTATTTATTTCTTTATTTATTTATTTATTTATTTATTTTTGAGACGGAGTCTCACTGTCTTGCCCAGGCTGGAGTGCACTGGCACAATTTCAGCTAACTGCAACCTTTGTTTGTTTATTTATTTGCTTATTTATTTTTGAGACAGAGTCTCACTATCTTGCCCAGGCTGGAGTGCACTGGTACAATTTCAGCTCACTGCAACCTCCACCTCCCGGGTTGAAGTAATTCTCCAGCTTTAGCCTCCGGAGTAGCTGGGACTATAATCACCCACCACCACGCCTGGCTACTTTTTGTATTTTTAGTAGAGACGGCATTTCACCATGTTGACCAGGCCGGTCTCGAACTCCTGACCTCAGGTGATCTGCCTCTCTCGGCTTCCCAAAGTGCTGAGATTACAGGTGTGAGCCACTGCACTCGGCCTTATTTTCTTTATTAATTTGTTGTATGTTGAGCATTGGACTTTGCTTTCCTAAATCACCAATATCCAGAGAAGTGTTTGAGTCATAATCAGTCTACAATTAATGGTTGCTGAATGAATAGATGCGAGAATAGCTTTTTAGTATTAGTGCAGAGTCTAAGTATTAAGTATTAATAGAATCAAAATAATAAATTCTTAAAGGCTGATTGAAACAAAGTGAGGGGATGATATGGAACTGCTTATATCTGCCTTGCTACTTTATCTGTTAATAGAAGTAGAGGGTCTAATAGTCTTAAAGAGAGTCCTGCTGTCTTCCCTATGTAGCTTAACCTACACCCAGAGGAAAATTCAGTGGACAGTGCTCTACAAGGACATTGAGATTCTAGAAGAGTCAAGGAGAGAGCCATCAAGACTAGGAAATGCTTCAGACCACATTCTCAGAGGAACGATAGAAACAATCTGTTTTTGTTCAGCCTAGAGGAGATTCACAGCATTAGGGGTTCTATGTTGACATACTCCTTTATAATGTACCATGAGCTCAATATCCAAACACCAGTAAACTTACATAAAGGTACAAAGAGTCATTCGCCATGAGAAAAATATCAATGAAGCCCTCAGTAATTGCACCACTATATGCTCATCCAAATGTCTAAAAGAGAAAGATAACATTATGTCTTTCAAGGTTTGTGTCATCTTTGATAACACTAGGAGTTGGCAGGGTTGAGGAGCAACTGGAATTCTCAATTTCTCCAAGTAGAAATTGGTACAACCATTTTGGGAAACTATTGGACAGGATCTACTAAAGCTAAACATAGCATAACTTATGATTCAACCATTCCAGTGCTAGATATATACCGAACGTAAATGCTTACATATGTGTGCACATGGCTGTATTATTCAAATTAGCCCAAACTGGAACAACACAAAGTAAGTGGGGTATAGTCCTTCTGTGGAATACCAACAGAAATAAGAATGGGAAAAACAGTTGCCATATGCAAAAAAAATAAATAAATAAAAAAGGATACGTCTTATAAACAATGGCAAACACAAGAATAGTACACTGAAGCCTCCGTTCTGTCTGAGCTTATTTACAGAAAGTTAAATTTTTTGACAATCTCTGTTGGAAGTCAGGGGCCTGATGATTGGGAAGGAAGTGTTTGTGGCATTGGTAATGTTCTGCTTCTTGCCCTGGGTGCTGGTTACACAGGCCTGCTCGTTTACCTGTACACTGCTGTGATCTTTCTGTAACTAAGATGTGTATTAATAAAATGTTCACTTTGTCACAAGTTGCTTGATGGCTTCCCTCACCATCTAGAACATCAACTTTCTCTGGTTTCTCTCCCAAACTCCCCAAATTCCTACCAAGTCCTCTCCTATACCAGACACTCAGTAAGTGCAGGAGACTGTGCTCTTAGGAGGAACAAGACAGTTGAATATATTAAGGAATGTTCCAGCTGTCTTATAAACAGCATTGAGTGGAAAAATATAACAATTTGACCTTAATAAATCACACTCACACTCTCATTGCTTTTTGATTTTCAACATCAAATTACAAAGCTCTACAAATGTCCTTGATGCTGTTTCATTGCATATTAGTTCGTGAATGGATTTATGATAATACTCCTGCTTCCCCAGCAGAGATGTCACCCAGCATGGCCCTCCCCCAGAGCCTACCTCCTGTTCTGTGCCATTTATTGTAAGTAATTGGCCTAGACTGCATGAGATCACATTTAACAAAACATCTGATGGCTCCTCTGGTTGATATGTGCTTCAGAAGGCTCCCTAAAGTGTCTAAGGTTTTCATTAGTTTTTAGAGCACACTGAGTTAATTATATTGCTCACTAGCTTTTCAGGTTGAATAGTCAACTAGAAAAAGAAGTAAGCACGAAGAGGCTGGAGAGGGAGTAAAACCATTTCTTGTTTTGGCAGCCTTCAAGCTTTGTCCTCAGAACTTGAGAGTTTTTAACTGTGGCCTTTCTCAAAGCAAAAAGTTGATGACCTAGGAGTGACTTACTAAATCCAGGTGGCTCGTAGAAGAAATAAAACAGGACCTCACCCCTTGCTGGAATGTGCAATTTGTGGTAAAACTTGAGGGCCCATTATGATATGTTGACAGCATTCCTCTTGAAAGGTCAGGACAAAAATGAAAGCTAGAGAAGCAAACCGTGTTTAGATTCTGCAGTTGCTCTGTGGTCCACAGGGCTTTGTCATGAGGAAACATGGGATACAGTGGAATACAATGAAGGAAAAGGTTGCCAAAGATTGTAGGGGCGCTTGTTCCCTGCATTACAGTACTAGGGAGAAAATCAAGAGGGCCATTGTCTGTAGTCGGCGGTAGTGCTAGGACCAGTCAACAAGTGAGTCAGCTTTTACAGCTCTTTCCGGATCTGAATTCTTTTTCCAACAGGAATGTGGCAGCCACACTACATCACAAACTCTCACGTGTTTTTGAGGTCTTGCCAGATTGATCCTCACCATGGCAATGATGTCTATGGGGAGAATCTGTAGGAAGCTTACTGAGTCTTTTAGTCTTGAACAGAACACCTAGTTTTTTGTTTTGTTTTGTTTTTGTTTTTTTTGAGACGGAGTCTCGCTCTGTCACCCGGGCTGGAGTGCAGTGGCACGATCTCCGCTCACTGCAAGCTCCACCTCCGGGTTCACGCCGTTCTCCTACCTCAGCCTCCCAAACAGCTGGGACCACAGGTGCCCGCCACCACGCCCAGCTAATTTTTTGTATTTTTAGTAGAGACGGGATTACACCATGTTAGCCAGGATGGTCTTCATCTCCTGACCTCGTGATCCACCCGCCTCAGCCTCCCAAAGTGCTGGGATTACAGGTGTGAGCCACCATGCCCGGAAGAGCACCTGGTTTCTGAATGGAAGGAGGGTTGTCATGGAACATTCCTGGACTGCTGGAAATCAGTACTCAGTGGTTCTGTCTCCTTCACATACCCACCATTGTGTTAGCTTTCTAATTCAGGTCTTTGCAAACCAAGCATCTATTCTAAGGAATATTAATTATATCAAAGTTATTGCATATACCAAGGATAGTTACTAAAGTATTCACTTTTTCAGTCATGTGTATGTGGTGTATATTTTTAAGTATGGAGTATAGATACATATGCTATATGTATCTATAGATGGGCATCCATTGTACATCTAGATATGAGTGTGGATCATAGATATGGTTGTGAGCATGAATTACATGCAAATATGGAATATTCACATAAAGGAAACCCAGTTATAAAGGGAAGAAAGGGCCATATTAAGGCATTTTTATTTTTTTGAAGCGAGCCTGCCCCTCATTAGTCTTGAAGATCAGTTCTGAAAATCTAAGTAATTTGAGAAAAGAAAGGACTGTACGTATGTGTAATAATGAAAGTGACTTAGGGTGTGAGATGCTTAAAGGCATAGATAAAATATTCTTCATCTCTGTATTCCCAGCACCTTCACACAATAGATGTGACTGATGAAAGTATAAATGAAAGAATAAAATAGCATATGCCTTCATCCACTCGAAACAAAGCAAAAAAAGTAAATCTCTAAATGTTTCCCATCATAGATAGATGCAGCATTCCCAGATTTCTACTCTGAGAGAAAAAAAATGCTGCAAATCACATCTCCCTTGTCCTCTGGTTTTCCAAAGTGATGTCCATGTGTCCCTACAAATTTATGCTAGGTAGGAGGCCGGCTCCTTGCTGCACAGCCAGGGAGTAATTTCCATTGTGCTCTGGTGGAATGAGACATTTCGTGCATCAGCAAGGATGTTTGCAGCTGACGGTCCTATCAGCAACTGCAGCTTATTAAGATCACCACCACCACCCCAAAAAAACAAATATTGGAGATGAATATAAGACAGATGATTTTGTTTATCTCAAGTGAAAAAGACAAGCAATGAGACCCCTGGGAGCGCTGAAATGAGAAACTTCTGAAGCTAATTGAGATATGATTAAAAAGATTGCTGTGTGTTATTGCCAGCAGTCATTGAGTTTTGTCATTAGGTTTCCAGTGTTGGAGCAATCAAACCAGTTATGGTTTCAGCAAGCAGCAGAGTATCTTTTAGTACATATATTTCCTGGAAAACTATAGCCTATTAAAGGCATAAGTGGGATTTCTGAAACAAATTCAATAAATGTATTTTAAGAAATTGCTCTCTTTGGTATCATTTATTATAGACTCAGATGTGTCACTGGATTTTGTCTTTTTATATGGCAGTGCTGTCCAATACAAATACAATATAAGTCATGTGTATGATTTTAAATTTTGTTGCAGCTACTTTAAAAAGGTAAAAAGAGAGAGAAGAAACTACTCTTAATATTTTGATTAAACTAATATATATATAAAATATCATTTCTGCGTCTTCAGTATGAAAATTATTAACGAGAATTTTATATATTTTTTTCTGTACCAGTCTTTGAAAATCCAGTATGTATTTTACATTTACAAGACATCTCAATTTTGGCCAGCCATATCATGGCTAATGGCTACCATATTGCATAGGGCGGACTAGGGCTTCTTCTCTACTTGGTTATTGTCAGAGATAAATTATATAGGTTATATTACTTCCAGTATGCCACTTGGAAATTTCAGGACTGCACTCTTTAAGTGATATTATATTTGCTAATGGAGGAAAATTACCTTTCTATACTCATCTTACTGTGACTCAAATTCTAAAATATGAAAGAATCATCTGATAATAAAGAATACATCTGGTTTTGTAGAAAATCATTAATAAGTAATACTATGTATTTTAATTATATGTTTACCATGCCCCAAGTTATTGTTCAGGCTAAATTTCACGATAAAAATTATCTGGCTTTTTTATATGGTTGATGACAATGTTTTATATATTGTAAAATCTTCACTAAAGAAAAACAGAATTACTATTCACAAGATTATCTTTAGAAAAATGTCACTGTGTATTAGATGCTTAAGCTAAGTGTGAACTAGTGTAGTCTATATAATGTGATCAGGCATAAAATATTGAAAAAATATATATAAAATAAGGCTAATCACCTATCACACTTGAAATTTTTATTTAAAAAAACAAAAACAAAACAACAACCAAAAAAAATCTAACAGGTCAAGGATCTTAGTTGTTCTTGAATAGTTGGTATGAAGTGGTTGGTAGTCCATTGCCATAGTCCATCTCATGGTACCATTAAATTCAGTTATTTTACTAATGAGAAATATTTTTCGTGAGAGCACATGCAGAACAATAGAACCAAGGGTAAGTAATGGCAGAAACACACTAGGACAATGCCCTGAGGTAGAAACTCAGTTACGTGGCATTGAAGTAGGTGAGATAGAGAAAAGGAATGGTTGATGAAGAGGCAGGTTCACTGTGCTTAGGAACTGGTGAGATGATGGGGGATGTTTTTCTTTGCTCTTCTTAGTTGATTTTGATAGTTAATATAAATCCCGTGTTCTTTCATTCATGGTCTGCAATATTAAGCTATCCACAACTACATACTTTAATGACCCCCTAGCCAACATTAAAGTTTAGCCAGCTTAAATATTTGTTAGTGAATTCATCATGTGTTAAACCTCAGCTTCTACAGAAATGCAGGATTAGAATTCTGCAGTTTTGGGTTGAAAAATGAAAATGTTGTTGTTTTAGTAAAAACAGAAGTATCTTGAAGGCTTGAAATCCCACAAATAAGCCACAAACTGTATTAAACATGAATGAACCATAAAGCTCTTCAAAACTCAAATTTGGAGTCATGAAAATCGCTTTGAATTTGTAGTACTTTTGTTGGTAATTATAACATTTGCAGAATCTCACAAGTGGGAACAATTGTAGAGTTATTGTTTCACGGTGATGTTAGTACATCCCTTAAACAAAAGCTGCAACCACAGTAGACATGGTAGAACCTGAGCAATCTGAGTGACAGATTGACTTGTTCTCTCATTTATCTGGGTGAAGAGCATTGAACAATTATGCATACTTTTGAGGGATTGGAAAACCACTCCCTGTTCCATCACTGGGGCACTTAAAATTCAGAAATTTTAATTTGAGAGGAAGCATTTCATTACTTTTTTTTTTAAATCAAAGTAGAATCTAGGTTTAGACATTTTTAGTAACTTATTGGAATAATTTCAAGGATAGACTATGTATATTAAAAATCAACAAATTGTGATGGTGATATTGTAAATGTAAAAATAATGAGCCAATTAATATATTCAAAAATAAGCAAATGAAAATTAGCTCTGATGAAAGATTTAAAAATAAACAATTGCCTGATTGTTGTAATTACATGTTTCCCTTTCTCATTTTGCTTCCTGTGGAAAACAAACAAACAACAAAAAAATACAGAGAACTACACAATTAATAAGTATTAATGATTAATAATGGTTTGTAAACCATTTGAAATCTTCCTGAAATACAGTAGATAATAAATAAAGCAGTAAATTATATTAATTCCAATTCAAATTAGAAGGTTTCCCCTAATATTTTTAATGAGTAGACCTTAAATCTTACCTTATAAGATTAATATATAGTCTGTTATTGCGGACATGTTGTGTCCATATGTGTATGTATATTTTCCTTTTACCAATGCATCTCATTTGGTGATAATGATTTTTGTATCAATAAAGATATTTACTGTTGTATGTTTTGTAATGTAAAGGAAAAATAAGGAGCGTATAATATTAATTCAAGAAAACTCAATTAACTACTTCATGCATACATGGTTTCTGTACCTGGGACTCCAAAGTCTTATGTGAAGAAGACATCCAGGATGGGTGTGGTGGCTCATACCTGTAATCCTAGAGCTTCGGGAGGCTGAGGTGGTCAGATCACGAGGTCAGGAGTTCGAGACCAGCCTGGCCAACATAGTGAAACCCCCATCTCTATTAAAAATACAAAACTTAGCTGGATGTGGTGGTGGATGCCTGTAGTCCCAGCTACTTAGGAGACTGAGGCAGGAGACTCGCTTGAACCCAAGAGGTGGGGGTTGCAGTGAGCCACACGGTGCACAGAGCAAGACTCCATCTCAAAAAAAGAAAAAAAAAAGAAGAAGATGTCCAAGGATAGACAGAGGGTGATGAGTAAGGGACGACAGTCTTCTTTGATCAACCTTTGCCAGGTTAATCATGAAATTGATTCATCTGAAAAGCTAGATACACTTCCATTTTGTCCTTCATCTTCCAAGTTAATGCCTGGTCAATTTTCAAAGCCAAAATAATAATCACTACCTGTAACAAGGCTGCCTGATGCATTCTAGGGGATACCATTGTATTATGGACTATATGAATGGCTGGAGTCTTGCAGTGTATGTTCTGTACTATTTGTCTGGAGGATCTGATCCATTTCTATGCTGGATATTTGCATCCATTATTTGGCTAATTAATTCTGAAAAGTAGGTCATATTTTACCTGAAGTTAAATGACTTGTCCATGGGTCTTGTTGCTTTTGCCTATAGATGTGACAGTTTATAACTTCTCTACGAGACCAACATCACTTCAAAATTGATCTTAAAAAGATAAAGTATACATCCTGAAAAGGATTTTTTAAATGGAAAGAGGGTGCTGTACTCTTGGCATTCTCAGCTTCCAGACAGCATTTGGCTCTAGAAGAGTTTATCATCTTTCTTTGCTAAAAAAGACACATTCCATATTACGGAAGGCTCTCAGGGACCCAGACAGTCACATGTTAAATGAATATAACCAGACCCTTAGGAGCTGAAAGCTCTCTTGAAACTAGAGATGAATGTGAGGAATTTCAAAATGCTATATATCAAAACTTTAAATGTGTGGGAAACTTTTACAACAAATTCTAATCTCCTAAATATGTGTGACAGCACACTGACATCCATGAACTATGAGTAATAGGACTGCTATTATGTCTCGTTGCCATATACATACATCTATTTTTAATATGCTCCAATATAATTTTCAGTTCAAGAGAATGCATGCCACTGCTCTTTAATGATAGTGATGAATAGAATATTGATTAGAAAACAGTCTGAATAACAGGTAATTGATAGGGGTAGAGATGTGGCATTTTCCATCTTCTTTTTACATAATAACTACAGATTTCCAAGCTGCAACAATATATATATATCAGGCACAATCAAGAAAATGAAATATATAAATTAATTTTTAAATTAAAATATCTGATGCTTAAATAAATATAGCCTTATAATTTTGTACTACAAATGCATTTGATGTATTTACCAGTTGAAGAAATATATTATCATTTGCACAGAGATAGAGGATACTGGTTAGTGTTTATGGCAAGAATTTTGAGTATGTCTTTCCATTTGTTTCTTGGATGGAAGGTACATGTGCTTCTGAAATCATGACATTCACAAAATACACTGTTAAGGTTCTTATTTACTCTGATACATATTAAATGGACTCAGTGGCATGAGAAATGCCCACTTCTGTGAGCTAAACTCAGAAAAGGAAACAATTTCCTATTAAGCTTTGTATAGTTTTCTGAGGAAATAAAGACAAAAGGAATGAGGAAATGAACTAGATTGACCGTCTACATTTTCCAAGATGCCATTGCAGACATTCTGTGTCCACCTTTCTTTTGCTTTTCTCTGCAACTCTAGTTGTGCCTTTTTATTTTTCTGCTGTTTACTTTGAATGTGTGCTTCAGAGCATCCTGCATGCATTGCTTGGCCATTGCACTATCATTGGCTTAACTACGTTGAACAAACAACTATTTGTAGAATAGAATCCTGGTTGATATGGATTTATTTCAAGCAAGAAGACCAAAGTGATCTCTTAATGGATTTACAGTGGCCTGAGAGGACCTTTAAAATAAGAAGCCATATTACTCATTTAATTAAGGCTTTGATTAAAGTGCTTAAGATTTTTCCTACAACTGTGTCATGTTTTCTAATCTGCTAAAGTACATTAAAGATAGATAGCCCCCATTCTCAAAGGTACTTCAATTAAAAACAACAGGAGCACCATAATCCTTGGTAGAAAATGCTTGGAACACTTGATAAAAGGAGTGAAAGGAATACAAACAAAGTTCGACATTCATCTATTTATTTTTAGAAAATGCAATTTAATTAAGTATAGTCTCCATCTCTTTACCTGCTTTCACTACATCTTGAGAGACTCGGGAAAGCTCTTTTTTACAATAGACGATGAGTGAATAACAATTCCTGTGAAAAAAAAATATGTTTCTTCTTAAAAATTATCAGGGCCATTATTCCTAGAAAAAGTAGGTGAACAAATATACTTTTTTATAAAATGTTCCTATTTTGTGAAAATGTTGATTGGTAGGACTCTGTACTCTAGAAAATAGGTTTGTCAAAACAATATATTTAATTTGGATGTCTTTACAGAACATTTGAATTTGCTGTTAGTCTCAAAGCTTTTTATAAGATCAACTTGTCCTTAATAATCAAGAAGAAGTATGTTTTTTAAATACTCGGAATTATGAAGCCTTAGACTTGAAGCAACACTGAAAACTCACTTGATGTCATGCTCCTCAAACTTCTTATATTTTCAGACTAAAGATATTTACAACTTGTGCCAGATTACCAACCACTTTTTTAACTGGACAAACTACTTGATACGTCGTAGGATATCAGTGAATTTCCTGTTCTTAATATTTGCAAATAGCAACACAATACAATCTAATTTAAGGAAAATGCTAGTGCTTCATGTAATATGGCTCAATGCCCGCTAAATAGTCTTTGAATATATCTTCTGACCAATGGAATGTCTGAGTGGATATATACCTTATTATTATCATTGTTAGATTTTCATATGTTAAGTTTTTCATCATTAATAAGCTGAATATTCTTGACTTTGGCCTATAATAGACAGAAGTTGTTCTGAATAGTGGTATCTGGTCGGGCTTGGTAAACTGATCACCCATGTTTTCTGAAAGCACGGTGAGTATAAAGAATGATTTGGGTCATTTCATGACAGCTTTTTCCCATATATTAGTTTCCCATAGCTTCTAAGCCATTTTCAGACTACAGCTTCCCACATTACTTTAAAAACAAAATGAAAATCCATATACCACATATTTACTTAGAAATGACTTCAAAACGGCGCCAAAGAGATTGTCAGCATTTTTCCATTCTGCATTTAATCCTCATGATTAACATTATAATAATGAACACTTTCATCACACAATAATTCTCAGAGGTAGAGACATAGGGGTTTGGAGTAGGAGAGGGAGAAGGGGAGGTAAAGCACCCCTCATGGGAGGTCATACTAGAATTTCAGATTGTGGACTGGACAGTTGGAAAGAAAGAAAAACAGATTTGAATTCTACACATTCTGATACTTTATGAAAGAACTATGCTGATTTCCTTCCTATCTGCCATTGTAAAGTTCACTGTTTTAGTAATTCTCTAGTTCACATAAAACCTGTTTTTGTTTTCATCTGTCCTCCAAAAGAACTCATAATGACAGTTTAAATTTCAAGTGTACTTGATGTTACACACACACACACACACACACACACACACACACGAGATATCAATGGTTTTCAGTAAAGATATAATGACATTCTGGCCAGTTACCCAATACAGAGGTCAGAGATGAGATGGGACAAAAGGAAGCTGCTACTGGAGACCTCTTGTGGATAGCTAGATATGGAAGTAATATGGCCCACAGTGCCTTTCCCATTAGTTGAAATGTACATAAATTCATGAAAAAATTGTTAGAATCTCCCACAATGGACTTTCCCTCCCTTGCCCACCAGACACTAGATAAGAGAAGAAAACTTGTTAGGTGATGAATTTTCTCCTTCTATAAGCATGACATGTGGCTTCCGTAATGTGCCCTTGAATATATAAAAGGGAGTCATTGTTCCTTTATGTATTAAAGCTCATAAGAAACTTTTAATTCTACATAATAAATAAGTAAATAGGAAACTTTTTATTTCTTAATTCTTCAAATACCTATTGAGTGCCCATTATGTGTCAGTCCCTTTTCTAGGTTCTAAAGCTAGCGTAGGGATTTAAGCCCTTAGGAAATTACCACCTGCACGAAATGTATAGTCTAATGAGAGTTTGGGGAAAGAAGTCACACAGTAAATCAAGTGAATAAGTAAAATAAATAATTTGTCAAATTATGAAAGGTACTATGAAGAAAAAATAAAATGAAGAAAGAGAGAGAGAGAAGGGTTTTCATTGCATGGGACAGGTCAGAGAAGGCTTCACTGAATTTGAATGAAAAACCCAAAGCAGGGGGTATAAATCATGGTGTTCCACTCTATTTGGGATTTTCACCATCCCCTTTCAATTACAAATGATCTAAGTCATTGAAGAATTGTGTCCAATAACCAGTAAGACAGTTGTAAAACACTTTTAAAATTACAAATCACTGGAGAATACTATAGCAACAGGACATTGTTCTATGTCGTAAGGTCTAATTTTAATTATATTTATAATTTATTGTTGATATACAGTTTCTTTCAAGTGTACTAAAGAAGCTTTGTGCAGTAAAATGATGCCAGATTAGAGTACATGAAGGAGTAACCACCTAAAGTAAACAGGTAGCTGGAACTAAATCATTTACTTTAGAAACATTTGAAATGCCAGAGTCTAATTCCATGGACAAGTGTTTTCTTAAAGCATTGTGCAGCAATTAAGGATAAAGACTGGAAAAAGTCAAGGTCAAGGAGCAGCGTTCTGTAATTAGGCCAGAGTTATGGCAGCTTCTTGCTGGGAGGAATTCAAAACATGATCAGAATGATAAGTGGGGCTGAAATTGATAAACAGTTTAATATTACAATTGCTCTGTTGTACCCTGACAGTATCACATTTGCTAAACAATGCAAATCCTTTATGTGATAAAATCTCCTGATCATATTTCAAAGCTTTTAGTAGAAAGCAAGTGGCAGTTCAGGTTGCAAGATACATTAGATGAATTTAATGCTAATTCCAAAGAACAATTCTAAAATGATTGAAAAATAAATTCAGGTACAAAAAGAATAAATATGAGACTCAAAAAGTCACATGCCTAATTACAATCTGGGACATTGGGGCTAATTTTGAGGCAAATCTTCCAAAGGTCATTTACTTTACGTAAAAAAACTATCTCATTTAAAAGAGAAAACCATGTTGTTAACAAGAATGTTTCTGGGAAGGCAAATTAGCAGCTGTTATGGTTTTTCATTAGTTTTTTTATATGTTTGCAATTAGAAAAACATGATGCTATTCATTTTATAATTATTGAAGAAACCAAATAATGTACCTAATATATCACAAAGTTAGTTTTTCTATTATGTTTGAACTTGTATAGTATACAGATACCCATCCAGAATCTTCTTAGTCTTGTCTTCTACAAGACATGGAGCCAACAGGGCACGTTATTTTATCCTTGTTAGAATGTGGCCTCCTGTTTTCTCATGCCTGTCTCATGTATCTTCTTTGTCATTACTTCTCTTACAAACCTGGGATTCAGTGCTCTTCCTTAGACATAATATAGACAGCATAGCCCCACCCCTGAGTTTAATTTATATTGTATTAATCTCCCTATGCCTATGTTTGCTTTCTATAATTGCTAGGTGTCCATCCTGTCTTGCATAAGTAACTTTATTGATTGGTAAAGAAAGGAAATAAAACCTGGGATCATCCGTTTTGCTTTTTTCATAAACCAATACATGCTTAGCCCCAACACTCTTACTCTACTTAAGCAGTGTTAGCACGACCTGCTTGTTGAACTTTCCATTGGTCTTTATACACGTCCCTAATTCTCCAAATCCTCTGGCAAATTCTCTCTCATCTTACCTTGTTGTAGCAAATTATGATTCCTCCCAATTTTATAGTTTTCACTATTTAAAAACAACTACATTTACTATTGTATTTTTATTCCGGTAAGAACAGAGTCAGAAAATGAGACAGAACTAAAAAAATGTAAATCCAGAAAAGAACATAACAAATGTCAAATCGTCTTGAGAGCTGCTTCATTTGCCATATCCTGTGTCAGGATTAATTCACCCTCCATAGGTCCTTGGCTGGACTCTACTGGTTGACTGTTTCATAAGAAAGAACATGTACCAAGTTTGACATTTGACATAAATACTTTGTGGTGTCTCTATTTTCATTCGTGGAGATCTGTCTTCAAACTGAAAATTTAGAATGAACATTTCAAAGTAGGAACAAGATAGAAATATGATTGCATGTAAAGTGTGCCAAATAAGCTCAATTTAAATATAAGTATTATTGAGTTTAACGCATTCGATGCTGGCCTTCTATTTTGATGCCTTTCTGGGTGAGAAGAAATCTTCTGTAATTCATTGCAAGATAGAGAGTTTGAAGAAATTGACCCTAAAATACAAATGGTTGATATCATGATCTATGCACTTTTGTTTATGCCATGTTTCAAGGGAAGGTCACAGGCATTGCATAATTAGAATTTAGGAAACATTTTTCAAGTATCTCTTGATAGCTTAGTGAACAAGATGGATAAATGTGGGCCAGATGACAAGACAGACAAGTGGATTTGTATCTGATGGAACAGTTGTCTCTGGATGGGTTGATTAATGAATTGATATCAATGGAGAGGCTGACACCTCATGTCATTCCTTTGGGTGCTGTTCTTGGCCGTGTCTATATAGCTCATCGCTATTATCAAAGACCTTCACAATGACAGGAAGCATGCTCATCAAATTTGCTAATGATGCCAGACTTGGAGAAAATTAATAAAACAGTGACAGAATCAATATTCAAGTGCTTTCAACAAGCTAGAAGTATGGATGCAAACAAACCAGATAAATATTATCAGTAAAATATTGATTTCCAACATTCCCATCTGTAGTACTTGTGTACACAGCTGAAGAAGATACTTCAGAGCACGTTTCACTCTGGAAAAATGAATGAGTAGGTCTACACAGAGGGAGAAAGTTTAGGGGTCATGTACAGGATTCCACAGAGAATATGAAAAAGGCCTGAGGTTACAGGAAAAATGTGGAGGTACAGAAATAAAATTAGTTGTAGTTAGCTACAAGCAGTGGTTTAGAGAAATGGTGGACTGTGAGTAGGAGAAAAACTTCCATAAGCAACAGGGCTCAGAGATAGAGACTGCAGGTAGAGAGGATATCTGTGCTGGCAAATATAGAAAGATCCTGGTATGTGAGACACTGAAGGGTCAAGTAGACAGGTGTAGGTATCACAGACCATGGGATAGAGGAGTTATACCAAAGCTATGGTGTCTGCAAGACCTAAGCTTGAATTTCTTTCTGTAATGCTTACAATAAGTGTTTTCCTTAAAAAGAAAAGAAATAATAAAAAAATTAAAAAAAAATAGAATGTGACCAATACTATTCATCCTAATAGATAAAAATAACAAATCACTAAGTAAATGGAGACTTTGAAATCTATTATGTTAAGGTGTTAATCATTAGACTAACATTTTCTCTAATTTTCATTATTTCTTTCTGTGGCTCTTACAGTCTATTTCCTTGTTCCAATTTTCTTTGTTTATAGGTTTTTGCTTTTAAAAAAATTTGCCTGTGATTTTTCTGTTTTATTATACTCTTCTATGAGCCAACTCTTTGTTTATATTATTCTGATTTTTAATGGCTTCTAATATATTTATTGCTCCTTTTATCTTTATTATTTCCTTCCTTTTATTTTCCTTTCTAACAGATCTCAAGAATTAAAATTTATTATTTTTCCCTTTTTAACTAATAGAAACAATTCAAGAATGTCCCTCTGTGCTTTCATTAGTATTGTGTCTAAGGTGAGTTTATTTCAATCCCGATCAAACTGATATTTAGAAATACTGATCAGAAGGATTTTTTAAAGTTTTCTGCTGATACTGAATGGCATTAATTTGTAATTTTACTGACTTTACATTAGTGAAATTAATGTATAAAATACATTTCTAATTTTGTATTTATTGAATTTTAGTTTTCTGCCGAATATAGCAAAAATACTTTAGAGTACAGATTTATTCCCTGCTTGAGGGGTTTAATTCCTTTTATACTGTGTTTCAGAGTATTTTCAGTTTTTGCCAATGTGTTTGGCACTAGATACATCTACTGTGGTTGATTTTCCTTTCCTGGCAGTTAACATTGTTGACCTTTCCACATGGGAGGTCTCTACCCCCTTGACTTCCATGGCCAGTCTTTTTCCTGACCTCTAACTTTTCTCATCATTGTTTCTTCTTCACTTTTTTTCTTCATCAGCTCAGTCCTTACATTGATGAAGCTCATCTCTACCCAAGAACTGCTGCCTTCAAACTGTTTTTCTAATCTATACCCTTGAGTTTCTCCATCCCCATACATTCCACTTCTTAGTGCCCACTGACCTCTCTTCCCAGGAAACCAAGTGGACTTCTCTGCCTCGATTCCTACCAGGACCTTCAACTCACGATGTTCATATCTAAACTCCTTGTCTTCCTCCAAACCTGCTTTCCCTAGTCTTTCTTTCTTTTCTTTTTTTTTTCCAGTTGATCAATTCCTCCACTTTTATAAGTAAGAAAAGTAGGTTGTTGTCACCTCACCTGACAGCAAGCACTGTCAAATTTTGTAACATAAATATATCTCTCGGCCAGGTGTGGTAGCTCACGCTTGTAATCCCAGCACTTTGGGAGGCTGAGGCGGGTGGACCGCGAGTTCGAGACCAGCCTGGCCAATATGGTGAAAGCCTGTCTCTACTAAAAAAATTACAAAAATTAGCTGGGTGTGGTAGAGCATGCCTGTAGTCCTAGCTGCTCGAGAGGGTGAGGCAGGAGAATTGCTTGAACCTGGGAGGCGGAGGTTGCAGTGAACCGAGATCACGTCACTGCACTTCAGCGTGAGCAACAGAGTAAGACTCTATCTCAAAAAAAAAAAAAAAAAAAAAAGGTGTATTTATCTATCCATCCACACATACAGACACACACACACACACACACACACACACACACATATATATATATATATATATATATATATCTCAAATCCATTTCGTCCTCTCCACCTCCACAGTGTGGGAACACAGCTCATTTCCAAAGCCTTCCCAACTCCAATCTGAGCTCAGGTCAGTCAATTCCCCAGGCTCACAGGTAAGTGCTCCGTTTATATGCAAACCCAGCTCATTCCCTGGACAAAACCGGTCTTAGGCTCCCAAGTCTCTACAGAAGAGAGTTCAGAATACTTACGTTGCTTACCTGACTTTCTTTCTTTGTAATTTTTTCCTTTCTGCCTTCCAGCCTTAAATCTCACTATTCTTCTTCCTGCTCTTTATACTCCAGATGTTTTCTCACGTCCCTGTATGTGTCGTGCCTTTTCACCATTTCTTTCTTCTGCCTGGAATTACTCCTTTTTTTGACCTTTATTTGACCTAAAGAAACTTTATCATCCTTTAAATTTCTCCCCGAATATCTTCATCTGTGACCCTCTCTGATACTCCCTCTTGTCATCACCTCGTTAAGTCACTGCGTTCTCCATGCTAGGTCTTTATCTTGCATATACTTCTTACTGTTTCTAATATTATTTACCAAGTTACAGACAGTCCCAACTTACATTGGTTTGACATAACTACTTTTTGGCTTTACAGTGGTGCAAAAGTGATACACATTCAGAAGAAACTGTACTTTAAATTTTGATCTTTTCTCTTTTGAGATGCTAAGCAGCAGTAGGAAGCCATAGCTCCCAGTTAGCCACAGGATCAGGAGGGTAAGCAACCAATACGCTAGTGTATTGTGTTGCCAGCATTTTTGGATGTGATGTTTTTTGTTTTCCCATCCTATGATGTCTATGAAATGCCCATCTGTGTCATCTGCTTCTGATGAGAAGAAGAAGAAGACAGTTACTTTTGAGATGAAACTCAAAATAATTGCCCAGCATGAAAGCAGCAAGCCAGTAATGGCCATCACATGTGAGTTAGGACTTTCACAATCCATAATTTTGACCATCATGAAGGATAAGAAACAAATCAGTGATAATGAAATTGTCAGCATCAGTGAAATCCACTCTTCATGAAGAAAAGAGCTAGGAAAAGAGCTAGGCTGATTGATGATTTGGAAACCTTAGTTATCACGTGAGTGGAAAACCAGATTCAGAACCACATACTGCTTAGTCTAATAATGAGTCAGGCTAAGATAAGAAGCTGTTTTGATATACTACAAAAGTGTACCAATGATCTTATGTACATGCAAACATTTATAACAAGTCAGGGTGATTCCAACTCTTCAAAAGCTGTCATAATTGTAGGTGTCACAATGTGAAGGTCAGTGGTGAGGCAGCAAGCGCCAGTACGAAAAGTGCATAGGATAATTGCAGATGATAAATATTTGCCAGAACAAATATTTAGCGTTGATAAATTGAGCTTATTCTGGAAGCTTACGCCAGAACATACATACATTCATGAAGAGTCCAAGACAATGCCAAGATTCAAGGCATTCTCAGACCATGTAAGGCTGCTTTTGGCTAGAAATGTTGCAGGGTTCAAATTAAAGCCTTTCTTAATCTACCACTCAGAGAACCCTAGAGCATTAAAAAATGTGAGCAAGCTTCCAATTTATGACCACCATAACAGGAAAACCTAGATGAAATCAGCATTGCTTGAAAATTGAGTTTTGAACTGTTTTAATCCACAAGCAAAAGAATATTGGAGGTGAAACAACATTACATTCAAGACTGTTCTGATCTTAGACAAAGCCCAAGGGTATCTATAGCATAGCAGCAGTATGCATCTTGATGTAAAGGTTTGCCATGGGACACAACCAAACTTACTCAACCAGTAGACGAAGGTGCAACAGCTAGATTGAAAGCGTACCCTTGACACCAAATATTTGTAAAAATTGTTAAAGTGATTGAATCTGGATGAATGCTCTGAGAGCTTTGGAAAGGGTTTAACATTCCAAATCCTGTGCAGAACATCCCTAAACCATGGAAAGAAGCCACATGGCAATTTGTGAACAGGATTTGCAAGAAAATTTTGAAGACATATGTGAAGATGTTCAAAGACTTTTAATAAATATTTTGCTATTAATGAAATATTAAGTAATAAAGTCTTATTACTTGAGGAACAGCTAGAATTAGACACTAATGAAGAGGCTATTCATGAGCTTGTTGGCATTGAGGCTGGAGAATTTTCCAATGAGGAGCTGACTGAACTGGCAGAAGAAAGAAGTAAAGAAGTTGAGGCCAAAGGGAGGTAGAAGAAGATATACCTGAGGCATGAATAAAGTTTACAGAAAAGAAATTGGCGGAGGCCTTTGCCACTATGAGCAGTGGCACAGGGATGTTAAAAGAAATGAACATCAATGACAAGAGATGTGCAAGAACTGACAGGCAGCTACAGGACGCTCTTGCTTGTTGTACGGAAATAATGAAAAGAAGAAACTACACAGTCAAACCTGGTATCTTCCTGAAACACACTGTGCCTACTAAACCAGCAACAAGTGTCGGTGACCCAGTGCCTTCTACCAGCTATTCTCCAGCCTCATCAGAAGAGAGAGAAATTGATGACCCTGTCGCTGTCACATTCCCATCATCCAGCAATTAATTTTAGTTCAATTCCTCAAACATTCTTCAGGCCCAATCAATGTGCTTTTGGCTGCGTATGTGACTACCCATACAACCATTCTGTTTTTCACTTTCAGGACAGTATTCAATAAATTACATGAGGTATTCAACACTTCATTAAAAAATAGGATTCGTGGAGATGATTTTACCTAACTGTGGGCTAATATAAGTGTTCTGAGCATGCTCTAGGTAGCTAGGCTAAGCTATGATATCTGCTAGATTAGATGTGTGGCATGCATCTTCAACTTACCATCGTTTCAACCTACAATGGGTTTCGCAGGGCATAACCCCATTGTAACTCCAGGACCCTCTGTATTCAGCAGTTACCTGTTTAGATGCCTTTCTTCTTTCCTAGACTGTGGAACTTTCAGGGGAGGGTCTTATTTACATCTGCATTCACAGTACTCAGTGTAGTGCCTGGCTCATAGTATGACTTGATAGTAGATAATGTAAAAATAAAAATGTTTCAAAGTACAGTATTTGCTCAATGAAAATATGATGTTGTGATTTGCTTCTGATTGACTGTCTTTTATAATAGTATGATAATCTTCTTTAATCGAATGTAGTGCTTACTGCCTTAAATTCCATTTTGGTTAATATTACCAACCATACTATTCTTTTGTTCAGATTTGATTGATAGATCTTTGTTGAATTTCTTATTTTTAGCCTTGAAATGACATATTGCTTTGTAAGCAGCCACTTGTTGAATTTTTAAATGTAGTCTGAGAATTTCTGACTTTTAAATGAGGTGAGGGAGACAGTCTCATGTTTAATGTAGTAATTCCTATTTTTGATCTCTTCCTACTTATTTCGCTTTTTATTTGTAGCTTTTTGTGATTTAATTTTTTTTTTGCTTTTTTTTGTGTGAAATTTGCCATGTTTTCGTCTATCTTTAAATAATTTAAAAGTGTATCACTCAATTTTTAATCATCAATGTCTATTGCAAAATAGTATACAACATTTCTAATTCTGTATTTTCTCAAGTTTTTATAAATGACATGAATTTTGCCCTTTATGGCTTCATATGCAGTTTCATCCTATATCTTATTCCATTCATAATTAAGTCTTAAGAATCCTCTAAATTAGTTAACATTATTAGCAGTAATTCACAGAGTTCTTTAATTATGTCTTCAAATGAGTAGCATTTACTTTGGTAATTAGTACAATACTTTATTAATTCTCCAGCAGATTTTGGAGTGAATATCTTTAGTGAATTTTCTAAGTCTTTCAAGGGATGTCTTATTTTCATGAACATATGAAATAAGAATGTCTTATTTTCATGAACAAGTGAAAACTAACAATACCTCAGTTTTGAATATATGTTCTTCCATTATTGTTACGCTTTTACTTTTTCATAGAGGAACACAAAGAAGTCTGATTTATATCTTATAATAGACTACACTATCTTCTTAAAAGTACATAGAATACTGTTCTTCATTTGTATATTTTCTTTAAAATGAGACTGTCAGATTCAGTTTCTTATTGTTATATAGTACATGAGAATCAAAGATGCTATTTCTAGTCCTGTTTCTTTTTCATTTCTGAAATAATCAACTATACTATTTATTGTTCAGAAATTTTATTATTACACATTGGATCCCATTCTTCATTCTTCAGATGTCTCAACTTCTCACATACTCTTTATTATTTTATTTTTAATCCTGGAATTTTCTTAAGTGTACTTTAACTTTGATTGTTTTAACCTTAAGTTCCTTTTAATTATATTTTGTAGTTCATATTTTCCAAGCTACTTTTATCTTTGATAAGATATTTAATCATATTATAATTTATCTTACACTTTCTGGATATGGTCAGTTTTTGGTTTTATCCTAAGAAATTCACTGCTTTCTATGCTGTTGTGGTACAGATTTTTTTCTTTGACTTTTTTTTTACTTTCCTTGACTCTTGATAATCTTTGATATATGCTGCTTTAACAATATTTATTGAGTATTTTTCCTAGGGTAGGTCTTTTACAACACAATCTACCATTATACTAGCAATCTCAATTTTCAAACAGATTACATTAAATAATTTATACTTAAACAGTAAAGCAATATAATGAAACTTAAAAATTGCAATAAATATTTGTAACATGTATGATAAATAGATGCTTTGCACAATGTGTAAAGATTCTATAATTAATAACAATAACAGTAATGAAAAAGGAGCAACCCCAGGGAAAAAAGACAAAGGCCTTAAACTGATATTACCCCCAAAAAGCCAAGAAACCAAGAGCAACCTAGAAATTTTTCAGCCTTACTTGTGATGAAAAAAATATAAAGTCAAATGGGAAAAGATTATCCTTTTTCTAACAAATTGAAATGGATTAAAATCACTATATTTTGGAGAAAATATTGAAAACTAGACATTTATAAATACCATTTATTGAGGTATTCTAACTTCCTGGACAGTGTATTTGAGTAATACCATTTTATTTTCTAGGGCTCTTTTGGATGTTTTGAATTTTCTTAACAAAGAACAGAAAGTTTTGAAAAAGAAAAGGCAGTGTGCATTTAAGCCTAATAAATGACAAACAGACTTAGCGGAGAGAAAATTGTATCTGGGAAATGGTAGGAAGATATTAGAATAAATAGAATTTAAGCAGAGTCTTTAAAATTTGGCAAGATTTGTCCATAAAGATAAAGGAGGGCAAAAGGATTAAGAGATCAAGGAAAAAGTAGTAGTAAAGATTCCAATGATTGCAGTATGTAGGATGCTTCCACGAACATCTGTTGTTTGGTAATTCTAGTTGGCTATTTCTAGTAGCAAACTAGAATACAAGGAGCTACTGCTGAAAAGTAGTAAACCTAACTTTTTCCCTTTTGTTGAGAAATATGAATATTGGATCTGCTATTAGTAGATGGTGCACGCCTGTAGTCCCAGCTACTCGGGAGCTGAGGCAGGAGAATTGTGTAAAAGCGGGGAGGCAGAGCTTGTAGTGAGCGGAGATCGCGCCACTGCACTCTAGCCTGGGAGACAGAGCGAGACTCCGTCTCAAAATAAATAAATAAATAATAATGGGCAATGGCATATAACCATTCATACCAAAAAATAAAAATGGCATCATACCCTAAGACTAACTTTTTAAGGGCTATATTTTCGCAAGGATTAAAACTTACTTTATAGTGGTTGCTACTTCCTGTTGCAATCAGATCTGTGGTAAAATATCTCTGAAGCAGATAGAGATAGATTCGGTGTAAAAAGTATACAATTGGAATAGCAAATAAAAATAGACACACCCCAGTGTAGCCTACATGTTCTCCGTTCTCGGCAGATTAGCTTAAAAACACAGCTATAATTGTGACCAGAACTAGAAACAAGCTTGATTAGTTTTAAACGATGCCAACTAACCACTTCAGTCAACCCTTGTGAGCCGCATGATTTTACCAAGCTGGTTGGGTGGGCATCAGGTCAGGCACATGGTAGCTGCTTAGTGTGGATTTAACTGCCTTCTTTCTGAACTACCATCATGGTGACTCCAAGGCGAGTCCAAAAGAAGTTGAGCCTGTTGGGAGTGGTTCACAGCATATACCACAGTGCTTTTCCAGATGTCCAGGGGAATCCAGAGGGGTCTCTATCTACATTCACTTCTCCTCTGGAGACAAAACCAATGTACAAAAGGAGGGAGAAAAGCAATCAGAAAGCCTATTTAATTACTCTCTGTATGCCTCCAAACTCCCTGTCTTTGGATCCTCATCTATAGAGTAAGGAGGAGTATAGAGTTGGCTACTTTACAATAATAGAGTGCTGGTTTACTGGTTACAGTTTTTCAAGTCCCCAAAAAGAAAAACAAAGAAAGAAAAAAGACATAAAATGCCTAGAAGTAAGAGAAAGCAAGCCTGTATGGAGGGGAGACAGATCAGGTTTCTCCTCCTGAAATCAGAGGAATGTAGGGGGTGTGGCCTCACCACCAAGAGTAGCTGGAGGATGTGCTCTACTTCATTGTGTTAGTCACTAGGTTTAAAGTTCTGAGAATGCATTATTTTTTTGAGTTTCATAGTTTCTCTCCCATGATTGTGTATGTGTCTCATAACTACTCCTTTGCTAGGTTTTCAGGGAAAAAAAAAGAAAAACACCATTTGCTTTGTTCCTATGGCTATAAGTCCTTTATACTTGTTATTTTTATTTATTTTTTATTTTATTTTTTAAATTTTATTTTTATAGAGATGGGGTTTTACTGTGTCACCCAGGCTGAAGTGCAGTGGTACCATGACAGCCCACTGCAGCCTCAAACTCCTGGGTTCAAGGGCTCTTCCCACCTCTGCCTCCCAAGTAGCTGGGACTACAGATGTGCACCACCATGCCTGGCTAATGTTTAAAATTTTTTTATAGAAATGGAGTCTCACCATCTTGCCAAGGGTGGTTTCAAACTCATGGGCTCAAGTGATTCTCCTGCCTCAGACTCCCAGAGTGTTGGGATTACAAGGGTGAGCTCCACTCTGCTTTTAGTGGAAGGATTTCTCTTCCTCCCTCATGGGCCTACCACTTTTCTTTTCTCTCATTTCCATTTTGTTCTCTCACTTAAATTCCAGCCACACCATTCTGATTCATGTGGTATGTATGTCAGTGTGGCTTGACATGCTCTCTAGTAATTCTCTCAGGCTGTATTTTCTCTGCCAGTATTTCTAATATACTATTAATCAGTTCTATTGTTTCTGATGAACATACTGAGTATAATAGTCCAGAAAAAAAATCTATGAATTCTATTTCTGATTGTAATGTTGTGATTTAGATTCTGGGAATAAGTTGGTTCCAAATAAGTAGAGGACCACATAGATTGTGTGATTTTCAATCTATTTTAGGTCACAAGACCCTGCTAGGTTCTTCATATGGTAAACAAGCCATCTTACAAAATACAGTACGGAGGAGTTAGATGATGTTTCAGAGCTCATGTTCATCTGCAATATGCACTTCCAGCAGTTTCTTAGAAGACATGCCATCTTCAGGAGCTCAGCAGGGCTCTCGTTATGTAAGTCAAGGCTGAGATGTTTCAAATTATATGTCAGGCAAATGCTATGCTCTTCACACAAGAGAAGAACTGTTGCTTCTCTATGTGTTTTAAATTAAAAAAGAAAAAGAAAAGAAAATGCCCAGTGTAGCACTTAGGAATAATCAGTTACAATCTATTACCACTGGTAACATTATAATTTTAGCTATTGAAGAGCTCAGGAAAGCCACCACAGAATCTAACTGATATCTTTGGGAAAGGTTTGATTACTGGGCTGTTGAGTGTAGCAGAGTTTGCCTATTACAGAGTTGCATGTTGAAAGGGCACCTGTCAGTGTGGGTGAGGAGTTCCAGAAACGTGTTCTCTGCTGTCATCCCCACAGGACCTGAGGACCTATAGGCCTGACTCATGCCCGTGATGGCTGCAACATTTATGGGACAGGCTGCATGTCTTTTATTGGGAGACAATTACTGGGATAGTGCCGAGGCATGACTGAGCCTCTGGGCACAGTAGCTGTCATACCTACTGCCGAGGTTTGTGAATTAATCATCAGATGGATTCAGCAGGTTGTACAACATTAACTTTAAATTGTCAGCACCCTTGTGAGTGTCCAGGAGTCTCCCCTTTATATCCTTTCTTTCATTCTCAGTCTGAATTTAGAAGAATAAACACTTCTTAGATAACCTGCCTCCTTATTTTTAAGCTACTGAAAGAGCCTGAGTAGGGATATTAAGAAGGAGTTCTTGCTTGCACTCTGGTAGGCTTTGGTGATGGCACATTCAGAATGGAATATTCCTTACTCCCAGCTTCCTCATGATTGACACAGTAAGAGACCCTGTTACTTCCCTAACCACAATGTCTCATTGCTTAGTGTTGGTGGAATGTCTTCCATGTCACTTCAGTGAACATTTATATATAACCATGTCTTTACCGCATGGTGCTAACACAACTTAATAACATTGTTAGATTTTCCTTGGTGTGTGTTTATGTACATATGTGTGTGTGTGTGTTTGAAATAATTAGCAAAATAAGATATCATGCTTATCTATAGTAACACAACAAGAAGTAGAATATATTTTTTATAATTTTATTTGTTTTATGTTTTAAATTTTTATTTTTAATTTTTGTGGGTACGTAGTAGGTGTATATATTTATGGGGTCCGTGAGATGTTTCGATACAGGCATGCACTGTGTGATAATCACATCATGGAGAATGCGTTAACCATCTCCTCAAGAATTTATCTTTGGTGTTACAAACAATCCAATTATACTCTTTCAGTTATTTTAAAATGTACAACTCAGTTATTGACTATAGTCACCCAGTTTTGCTATCAAACAGTAGGTCTTATTCATCTTTCTATGTTTTCGTGCCCATTAACCTTTCCCCAACCCCTCCACCAACCACCCACCACCCTTCCCAGCCTCTGGTAATCATCCTTTCACTTTCTGTCTTATTAATTTATTTTTTTTAAAGATGGAGTCTTGCTCTGTCACCCATGCTGGAGTGCAGTGATACAATCATAGCTCACTGTAACCTCCAACTCCTAGGCTCAAGTAATCCTCTTGCTCCGGCTTTCCAAAGCACTGGGACCACAGATGTGAGCCATTGCACCTGGCCTAGGAATATGCGTTACTATTCTGGGCTGAAATGAATTTAAGGAGACTGCGCATGTGGAGACTGAGTATGTGATAGAAGGAGCAGAGTGAAGGGGTAGCAGGCGGCTTGGCGACCAGGGCTTCCCTGGAAGCCTGCATGCTCTGTTTTATCTGTAATATTCTTGTGACAATTGAAACCATATTATAAGATATTTTCAAACCTTCTGCTCTTCCCAATGAAGATGATTTTTGGAGGAAAATAAAGTTTCTTCCCAATTTTTACCTAATATATCAATTAAACTGGAGATATTTTGGTTCTCTTTTCCTGTTTACAGGTATAATATTGATACTTAACACCCACCAATTGTGAGACCTTCCAAAATGCTTGTGTCCCTTCCTCTGTGTTGCCTTTAGAATGAAAACAACTTACCCAGCTGAAAGAGATAAATAATTAATCACTTATTCCCACTTGCAAGAAAATGACACATATGGCTGAGTAGCAGGTGGCATTAGGAAAAGAGCTGTCAAAGGGTACCCTTTATTCCAAAAAGTTAAAGAATGCTATTTTCCCCTACACTTAGAATCAGAGTACCAGTAAGTATTGATAGGAGTAAAACCCATCACAGTGCTAAATCAAAGGAAGTCTAGAAAGGCATAGAATAGAGCCAATTTTTTATTTAAAAAAAAATTAAAATCGAGGGAACTACTGTTCTCATAAACAGAAACATAATTAATTGCATTTCTATTTAGATTCTGTTCCCTGATTTAAGGTAATGTTAACAACCTTCGAGGCCACCCAGATGCGTCTGGAGTCCACTTGGCTACTACAAAGCCTGAGAGTGGATCTAGCACAGTCCCATGATACAGATCTTCGGGAACTCCTGCATTAATCCCAAGGGGCTGAGTTAAAATTCATAAGTGTACCAGTTTCTATAGACTGGACAAATATTATTTTATACATACATGTACTAACTTCAAATGCAGACAGGTCCTTTTACAATTGATAAAATACAGACTCATGTCATTTTATTCTTAAACATGTATAGCTTTTGTTTTGTTTTGTTTTATCATTGTGCATTGTCTCAATCAACAGTTTCTAAACACATAGCATGTGTGGGTATCCAAAATATTTTTGCCATTTGAAGAGATCCTCATATTTCAGAAGATTAGGACCCACCACAGCATAGAAGATCTGGACCCTGCCAGCAGGAAGTAGTGCAAGCTACCCTGACACACCGAGTGAGATTTTCCCTGGAGGAAGCATCCTCCTTCAGTGATGGCCGATGGATTTTACAGGCAATGCTGGAGGCCATGGTGGCCCCCACTGCAAAAAAAACAAAAAACAAAAAAAAAAAACCCACCACTTTTGCCTCGTATGGAAGCAGCTCTGAGCTACTTCTACTTCTGTACGAAAAGAGACTAAGTAAATACAGATTATGTGGAAGGAATTTTAGAGCTCTGGAAAGGCCCTATTGTCATTTGAAATTCTTCTCACTCACTGAAATTCACTTTAGCTTAAGGATTTGATTCCTATTAAAACAGATGCCCTGGGGAAAGGTTAGCCCTTTGCTTTTGTATCAGTGTTTATTTCTTTGTGTCAATAGTGGGTTTTAGAACGTTGGACATTTAAGTGTATGAATACTATCTGCTTAAAGGGTTAAAAAGACATTGTAGAACCTGTGAAGGTTCATTTGCTCCCCGTTTTGGCCACACATTCTGTTCTTCCATAAGTTGAGCCATCGTAGCGAACAGCATTGCCTATCAGCATTTTGAAAGAAAGATTCATTTATACATAAAAATAGAGTCTATGACGGACATAAACTGTTCATCATTGTATGTTATACATTCAACAGTATATTTTAAAGAACAGAATGTTTTTTGAAATCTAGAAGAAGAACTTCATTTCCTAGAGTCAGAGCATTTTTGTGTAAGAGCGATGTGCTGGAGGAATCCTCTACTGTTATTTCTTTTGTTCCACCAATAACTTTATCTCAGAAATTGATTTCCTCTGTGATGGAGAAAAATAGCTTACATTTGTAGTGGAAGATGTGTATATTTTGTTGACATCTATCTCTATTTCTTTTTTCATTCCCAATAAGTTTTAAAGAAGGTAAACTGCAGCAGTGTTCATGAGAATCATCACTGGGATTCTATGTAGGCTCCACCAGGTGAAAACGGTGTGTCAATCAAGGTGTGCCTAGAATTTGGAGCAAGGCAACACTTAATTGTTTAGGATTAAATTACACACTTCAGGATGTGTGGCACCCTGGTCATCATATTCCAGGAGTAACTTGCAGTCATTGTAACACCAAATAACACCCCCACCCATTTTCTTACACTACAGAGAAGAGTACCACCCTGGTTGAAAAATCATAGTGCAGTCTCTTCCCAAAGACAGAAATGTACATCCAGACATCCTGGTCAGAGGCCATCTACAGAGCTGGCCTGCCTTTCTTGTGATGATTACAAAATGGCCACCATATAATTCCTGTCCCAAAAGCCTTGGGACTGTATTCAAGGGCTACCTTCAATTACTCTATTTGTGTACCTGCTGGAAACTGTGGTGTTATGTTTGTTCTGTGATGAGAATTCACGAATGCCAAGGCAGAAGGATGAGAATGCTGCTTAATTTTACACAAATGAGGTTAATCTTTGTAGTGCTTTGTGTACAGAACTGGCTTTTCCCCACTGTCGGGGGCATACGAGATGAAGCCCTAAGAAATGGATAGCTTTTCTTTTCCCTTATTCGAACTTCCCAATCTTTCCAGCTGTATTTGGGCTTTCAAAGTGCTACTGCTAAGCTGGCAATTTTGTTTTAGGGGCTTGATAGGGAGTGGGAGATTAAATACTGCAAACTGTGAGCATAACAGTGTCCCCTAGGCAAATAAACGAGAGCACTTCCAAAGAGACGTAAAATTGGTTTTCCAGACTTAACTTCCACAACCCGTTTAATAGAGCTCGTAAAAATATACTCTAATTGCTCTGTGGCAGGTTTTACATTGCAAAGATTCTACTTCGAACCTTTTATGACTCCCTTGTTCTACAGGTATATGTTTATATTATGACAGATACTTCTGATTAGCTAAATAAGAAAAACCAACCAAATAATTTCCCACATGGAAATTAAGCCTTTTGGACCAAGATCTTAATGCCAGCCGTCTGTTTTGTTTCTGAGTTTCCATGTAAGCCTATGTATGTTCATAAATACACGTAAGCAGTGATTGTCTGAAACCTAGTTCATGGAGACATCAGAGTTCCCGAGTCTGTGAATTCACAGTGGGAATGTGAGATTGGAGATTCTATTGCACAGGCCCAGCACAGTCTGTAAGCAGATTGTAAAGGGGGCATCCGGGCCTTTGAGACTTCTCTGAGATACCCACAAAAGGTTGTAGCTTGGAGCAGCAGCACAATGAATCAGTAACAGAGAACTCAGGTGTTAGGAGGCATTATTGCCGGCTGCTTAGAGTTTTCTGTTACTGAGATCTATGAGAGCAGTGAGAAGCAGCAGACACTTCTATACTTGTGTAGCCACAGAGGATTAGAGCGAAATAACCTCCCTTGGTCAGCGAACATTGCTTGGTTATTCCTGTCTATACTTTCAGGGCTCACATCTCTAGCTTCCCTTGTTCATCTCTTTCTAGGAAATGATAATTCCATGTCAAATGCTTGAGTCCTATGAGTCAGCTCCTCAATTCGTAGACCAGTCTATGACCAGCAGTAGTAGGAATGACTTCAGCAAGGATTTGGAAGGAAGAGATTTTCTGTCTGAATTCAGGCAGTGTAGATTCTGCCATTTAGGCCACCCATCAATGCTTCACATAGGGCTGGATAAGCTGGGTTCAGAAAGGCCAAATGTGCACCTTATATAGGAAAAGAAAACAGAAATGGATAAAGTTTCTATTTGTGTGGCTGATATCTTCAGGGACTGAAAAATTTCCAAGACCCCCTGCTGGACTAAAGTTGTGCTATTCTAAATTACATCCAGTCACTGTTCTTGTAAGCAGTCATTCCATATTTTCCCATTTTTTTCCTCACTTCTAGGCATTAATTCCCTGATCTCAAATAATGTCAAACAACGGGTTTGTGGACATGGAAGTGCAACTACATTAACTGAATTTAGTCCTGGAATTGCTCATATGTTCACGTTGCATTGTTTTAGTTCAGTAGGCAGAGCTTCACGTCAGCTAACTTTGAGAGGACTTTGATTTTCAGGACTCAACATAAACAAAAAGAGGCAACAGGGCAGCTGTCTGAGGTGCAACAATTCACAGTAGAGGGAGAGGAAGTTAGAAAAGTTCCCTGAGAAGGAAGTGTTGGCAAGTATTATGACTGAGGTATTGAGGGAGAAAGTCTCCACCAGTGTATCCAGGTTTATTTCTGTCCCCAGTTCCATTTCAGATTTGAGTACACAGTCTTTCCTCTCTCTCCCTTTCTCTCTGTCCTGGGATATCTATGCATCTATGGAGATATACATTTGATTTATATACGTATCAGTCTATAAAATATACATATTGTCCTGAGTGTTTTAATAATAATCTCTGTAGAGTTTATATATATGTGTGTGTGTGTGTGTATATGTGTGTGTGTGTATGTGTATATACATACTTTTGTGAGTAGAAAATTCCCACATCAATAGGTGCATTTATATACACATATAGGCCTTTTTTTCCTTAAGAATGCCAAGGGTTATGTTTTCTTCCTTTTCTTTTTGAGCATGAAAGGGTCACCCTGGATACCTGCCCTTTCTCTTCAAACACCATAGAAGTTGAACACTGAATCAGCTATCTCTGCAGTGCTAATGTTGACTTCACTTCTTTTTAACCTACTGGCATTTCCTAATTGTGTCATCATTTTCTAATTTCCTGTGTTCTTGTTTGCAGGTTTAATTTTTAATGTAGGGCTCTCTATGATCTATCTGACTCCTGCATTCCTTTTGAATCCCAGACCCTGCTTCTTTTCTCCTGCCTCTGGGCCTTAAGTTCTAACCTATAGTTGTTCCATTCTCTTTTTGCATTTTCTTTCTCTTTTGTTTCTCCTGCCTAGAGTAACCACTCCTCTGAATTTAACAGGCACCCTCCCATTAAGCTGCAAGATACAGCCCAAGGATCTCCTCTGGAAGATAAGTCTGTCTTACCTCCGAGAGTGGCAATGTCATCCTTTTTTGTGCTAACGTGGTCTGTTGTATATTTGCTGATTATAACACTTCTCTGGCTACATCATAATATGTTTTCAAGCTTGCCTCCCTTTCCAGACTTATCATCCTGAGGACAATATACTTTATTCAGTAGTGTCCCCATATGTATCCTCCACTTGGGTGGCACAGAGTAGCTGTGTTTTGAAGCAAAGTGACTAGAGAAGAGACCATCACCTCACACTGATTCCTATGTCAGTGTTAAAGGACACTTATTTTACCTTTGTGGGAAACTTCATTAATGGCTGTTACTCTCAGCTGATATGACAAGAATGCCTAAAGTTTGCGTCAGGCATTTTGAGCTATTCTGTGGGTTTATAAGAAATATTTTATATGCGTGCTACAAAATCAATATAGCTTCTTGTTTTCCTATGGCCATAACTCACCTTACATCAGACTTCAGATTTAGTAAGTATGGCCTTGATCTTTAGATTCAATGGTAGGATCTAAGAAGAAAATCCTGGTTTGATGTGAACCTAATATTTTCCTAAATACCTTATTTACAGAATTTCCTTCTGTTAAACTAAATGCTTAAAAACTATACTAATACCTTAATTTCCTATAGTCAGTGAGACAAGTTCAAACTAACCCACCCAAACCAACTGTAAATTCCATCGTGGCAGAAAGGTAGGCTGTTCTTGGGGAGACAGGTGTATAATTCCATGTTTTCTGATTCCTTGGTCATGGTTCCAATAACATATGTTGACTCTATGATCTAGAATGTACCATCAGGTGTAGAAAGAAAATATGAGAAGTGCTGCCATGTGGTAGATACCCTGTTTAAGTAATACTGTCCCCCTTCAGCTTGAAAGAAAGAGAAAAGGAAAAAAATGCTGAGATAACAAAAAAAATCCTGAATAACAGGGGCATTAGTTGAATTATTTTATGTGCCACACAATGTAATAAATGTCATACAAGTATTATTGAAATTGATTTTTACAGAAAGCTAAGAAATAGATAGTACTGTGTACATTTCCCATTTCATTCATAGAAAGGCTGAGGCTCAGAGATATTAAGTAATTAATAGCCCAAAGCAACAGAGCCAGCAATGGCACCAAGCCACTGAATGCAAGGCCCTTTTTCTTGACCACCGTGTTAAGCTGCTTCTCAGGATTGGAGAATACCCAAAAGGCATCTTAGGGATTTTAAGAGTTCATTACACCCTGAGCATAGCTAGAGACAGCAAGAGGTCAATAGACGTTCCTCTCACACCTGGAGTAAAGAGGATTTGACTTTGCCGGGAGCTAGAAGAGAAACTATGTGAACTCACCTTCTGGGAGCCTGGCTTGGTCCTCAGGCAACTTCAAGCTTCAGAGCTCAGAGGGGTCAACCAGAGCATGGCCTGCATAGAGGATGAGGGTGGACTAATGGGCAGGGAATAGCCAAGCCTTCTCCCTCAGACCTGACTATCTAAAAATGCCATGTCAATTGTATTCTCAACAAGGGCTGCCACCCCAAAGACTCACCACTCAATAAAATATGCCGTATATATACATTGCCGAAGTAAATCAATATACCAACCTTTGATATACTTTCTCCTGCATTCACCTAAAATTTCTAGTGAATGATTACATGTTCATTTCTTCACTGGATTTGAAACTTGCCTTTTTGTTCCTCTAGTTACATATGCTTTTGAGTTGCAACTGCTCAGCATCTTTTAAAGTTTGTAAAGCACCATGAAAAATCATTGAAATGAAAAGCACTAAAATATGTAAATTGTTGCTATTGTTCTTAAGTGCTTCTTAACATAGGATATGATCATTTCAAAGACAAAGTATGATTTCTTTCATGTCCACAGTGATTATGTTTACAGCATGGGATCAATCTTCAATATATGAGCAGTATTACTTTTGTAAAGTTAAAGAAAAGTTGCTTTAAACTTTCGAAATTTATATTCTGTTTTCATTAACCTTTTTTCCCCTGCCTTTATTTTTATTCTCCATTTTTGAAGAAAATGTTCAGTATGCAGGCAGTTGCAAAGGCATGCTGTAGTAAAATTGTCAGTAAATAACCACGAATTAGGCACTGCATTATAAACTCTGATTTTAAAAAGCAGTTTAATTTTCTTTTAGTGTGAAATATAACAAATATTGATTTGGGAGGGATTGCACTCTGCTATGTAGTATATGAGCAAAGAGCTTCAAAGTTAGTTTTTTAGTAGAGACAGATTAGAAACTAGCACGTGGAGCCACATCTTCAGTTTGCAGGAAAGTTATTTTTCAGACCTTCGTGTCATGCTTAAGACAATTAAGTCTTCTCCTGCCTACCCCACCCCCTCCCCTGCTATACCTGTGAGAAAAATAATTTTTACCTTTGCTTTTTAATTTTAAAATTTTTAAATAGAGACAGGGTCTTGCTCTGGTGCCCAGGCTGGAGGGCTGTGGTGCAATCATAGCTCACTGCAGCCTGGAGCTCCTAGGCTCAGGGGATCCTTCTGCATCAGCTAGGACTACAGGTATGCACCACCACACCTGGCTAATTTTTAAAAATTATTCTTCATTTAAAATTATTCTTTGTGGAGACAGGATATTGCTATGTTGCACAGGCTGCTATTTTTTATTTTTATAACAATTAGATATATTTATGGGTTACAATGTAATTTCTTTTTTTTTTTTTTTTTTTTTTTGAGACGGAGTCTTGCTCTGTCGCCCAGGCTGGAGTGCAGTGGCCGGATCTCAGCTCACTGCAAGCTCCGCCTCCTGGGTTTACGCCATTCTCCTGCCTCAGCCTCCCGAGTAGCTGGGACTACAGGCACCCGCCACCTCGCCCGGCTAGTTTTTTTTTGTATTTTTTAGTAGAGACGGGGTTTCACCGTGTTAGCCAGGATGGTCTCGATCTCCTGACCTCGTGATCCGCCCGTCTTTGTAATTTCAAAATATGTGTGTATTGTAAGATAATCAAATAAGCGTAATTAACATATTAATCACCTGAAATACTATCTTTTTTTTGTGATGAGAACATTTAAAATCCACTCTTTAACTTTTTGGAAATACACATTATTATTAACCATAGTTCCCTTCTGTCCAATACAACAGCAGAAAGTCATTCCACCCACCTAACTAAAACTTCGTACATTTTGACCAGTGTCTTTCCTTTCTACATTGACTCTCCTTCTCCCCTTCCTCCCGTGAGCCTCTGGTAATCACTGTTCTAATGTCAATTTCTGAAAGTTCGATTTTTTTAGACCCCATACATAATTCTGTAATATTTGTGAGATTCTGTGATATTTATCTTTCTGTCCCTGGCTTATTTCACTTAATGTGAGGTTCATCCATGAACCATAAAGGAAATGACAGAATTTCCTTTAAAGAAAAAATGCTGTTATCATGGTGGCCAAACATAAGAAAATTAATATTCTTCCTCTTTGTCTTTAGAAATTAGAAACAGTCTAATGCAGTTCTGAAATCCTACAGTCTCCAAAGCCAGGAAATTTTGTTGACAGTGTATTTCCTGGTGTCTGCTATTGGAAGCATAATGATCATTCTCTCAGGAATCCATTGTTCAAAGTTGCAACTGATTATATGAATCGATAAATGCTTCTTGACCTGTGGTCAGTGTAAAAGCAAGGCTCTAGGGACATAAGATGTCTGCCCAGAATGGAGCTGTAAGCATGGATACAGAAGATCCTGGAGCAACAGGCAGGCAAAGGAGAAGGAAGCTACCGAGAGTTACTAAGCATGCAGTAGAATGGGATTTATGGACTGGCAGGGAACTTTGAAATAAAAGCTTATGCTTGACTTGGCTGTCATCTTTAAGGAAAGAAAATTAGGTTTTTCAGAAAATATTATGCAAATTTAAAAGTGACCTAACAAGCATTTATGGATAAATCTATACTATTGTTCTAAGTCAGGTTCTGATGTGCTGGTATACAGATAAAATACAGATCAATTTACTCATTGCATGATTGGCGACCATACTAATTGTGATTCATAACTGTCACCCACCATTTGTGCTATTTGAGAGCAATTCTGCACGTAGGTAATTATAGTAGATTGCCCCTGTGCCAAGAAGACATTGCATAAATCCTTCAGCTGAGGTACGACTGACAAGCCATGAGTAATAGAGTGCACCTTGGAAAAGATTTATATTTGAGGTCCAGTTAGCTGGAGTGCTTTACACTTTTCATTTCTCAATAACTTGACTGGAACTAAGGCAGTCAGTTATTTCCCAAATTCTCCGTTTTCATGATAGGATAATCAATAAAGAGCAACTATTAATTCAGTGTCACTCTGATATACTAGACTAGACAGTTTTACTATGTTATTGATTACTTCTGTAATTTACCACTGGGGTTAGACAGTCTGAAGGTCATTAGACATAGGTTGCTTCTTAGTGATGCAGGTTCACTTGTGGTAAGCAGAGGTTTTGTTGCCATGATCAGCTGGACTCTTTGATTCTCTATGATGCATGGGGCAAAGAGTAGCACAATTTCATCAATCATACATCACATTGCATAGCCTACAATCAAAGAGCAAAGTGGTGAGGTGGCTCTTTCTGTACAGATGGAGTTCTCAGAATGAGGGTTACTTGCCCCTATCCTCTCATATCATAGGACCTGGGGTAGCCCCCAGCTGTTTCCCTGCACCTGCTCTCTCTTGGAGAGGTTTTCCATTACCATCAGGCATCATTCAGGAGTTTTCAACAAATAAAGTAATCTATGTGATACAAGTTTCAAATATAGTCCTCAAAGACATCCTGGATACCTGTTCTTTCCAAACTCCCATGATTTATCATAGGATATTTCAGACAAGACATCTTCTGATTTCTAAAATTAAATATCTGTCAGCAGAATTTGTGCACTTTGTAAATTATTTGCTTTCTGCCAATAATATGTTGCTGTGTTAGCATTAACTTGTGGACCCTATGCTTTCTCCCCAAGAAAATTTGAGATGTTGGAATAATTAGCAAACCCTTCATCTTATTTATTTTTTTGATCTAGTTCATGCTGAATCCTGCAAGACTCTCTCCTTTATCCCATTCCATATCTACCACACATATTCTATGTGGCTTTCCTTGCATAGAATGTCAGGAAACAATGTCTACACACTTGTTTTAATAAATTGTTGTCCTTTCAAACCTTTGCATTTATGTCACAGATCGGATCTACTGACTCTTTTGAATTCCTCAATAGGTACCTCCCTGTCAATCACCTAAGCACCGAAAGCCCAACTATTCCACTTTCTTAGAGATACTGCTCTTAATTTAGATACCTAGTCCTAAGCTTCTAAGCTCTAGAGGGGTCTGATTTGTTGAGGAGAGGGGAATAAACAAATCAGACTCCTCCAATCGTACAAAATGCTACCTTTCATTATATGCAACAATAAATGATATTTTTAGGAAGTGATGTGTTTGTAATATTGTTATATTTGATCTTGCCATTTTTAACATGCCTTTATAAAAATAATTTCTTATGTGTATTTGTTTTTTAAATGGACCTTGCTAGCTCCAAACATTTTATTTTACACTTTAGTATAGTGTTTGGTTCGTATCTACTAGGAATAAATTAATTAGTGTCACAGATGGACCACCAAAATTTGAGACTTTCTGAGATATTGTTTGTACCATTTTTTTTAAAGAATATGAAAGTTATTTATGAGAAGAAAAAAATAAAAATGTAAACACACACACGACACACACACACACACACACACACACACACACACACACACACAGAGGCCACCTCTAACCAGATTAATGACATGTCTATGTTAACAAAACCTTTGTGTGAGGTTAGAGATAGAAGGGGTGCATGGTCAAAGCCAAAGTTAAAAGAGCAAAAGAAGGAGAAAATATAGTCCTGGAAGACTAGAATTAAGTCATTCAGAAAAAGCTAATACAAGATATTTATTTATTTATTTATTTATTTATTTATTTATTTGACAGAGTCTCGCTCTGTTGCCCAGGCTAGAGTGCAGTGACACAATCTTGGCTCACTGCAACCTCCACCTCCTGGGTTCAAGCGATTCTACTTCCTCAGCCTCCTGACTAGCTGGGACTACAGGCGCGTTCCACCACACCCAGCTAATTTTTTGTATTTTTAGTAGAGACAGGATTTCACCAGGTTAGCCAGGATGGTCTCAATCTCCTGACCTCGTAATCCACCTGCCTCAGCCTCCCAAAGTGCTGCTGGGATTATAGGCATGAGCCACCGAGCCTGGCCACAAGATTTTTTAAACAATTCATAAACATATGTTTTTATAGGTCCATTTAGATGTACCTAGAGTCTCTATGTAATTGAAATAGATACATGTTTATAGACCATAGACCATTATCTTTTTATGAAAAAAGATAAACTGTCTGGAAAGACAACTTTCCAGATAAGATATCTGGAAAGGCAACTTATTTGGTTTTAAGTATTAGAAATCATTGTACTTATAAATATATACAACCAGATGTTACAGTTGATAAAGATGCATGAAAAGCGGCCGAACATATTATTTAAGGATTTTACTAAGGAAAGTTTAAGCGATATAAATTTCATTTCTCTTCCATTAATGTATACTATTTATATTATAAACTTTTTTTAAAAAATGAGATGAGTTTAACTTACATTTCCACTTCTATGCCTTCTAGAAAATAGAATCATTTGGAGAAGTCAAAACTTCATCACAGAATTAATATATGCCCCAGGTTAACTGCATTATTCATAGTTCCGGTTAATCTTTGGGATAATTATTGTCCCACTTAACAAACATTCACAGTGGTGAATTAAATAGCACCCTAAAGCTATAGAAATACAGGACAATTAATGAAATCCAAACATATCTCATCTGATTCTAGTGCTGACCTCTTAAAAGTAAAATCATTGCTATTATTCCTGTTAAGAGAATTTTCACTTCATGGAATGGGCCTGTACCTCCAGGAATAATATGGAGCTGTTCTCAAGTTGTTTCACTTTTTTTGAAAGTTAACCTTTCGATATGATGGATAAACGTTAACATTTGTAAAACTCAAGCTGTTAGCCCAAATGCAACGTTGCCTCCTGTGTTAGTATAACATCAGGTCAATGCCAAATGAGCCATAAGTTTCAACTTTACACTACTAGTAGATACCTTGACCTTTGATACCTCACTCAAGTCATACCATGGGTGTTCTGATGTTTTGGTGGTGTTTGTAGTCATGTGCAAAGAAAAGGCTATGTTTTAAGTTGTATAGGTCTTAGTCATTAAAGGATTTCTGTTCCTATTCAAATAGAAACTTTGTAAACATTTTCAGAAGTTATTCAGCAAAAGAATTAAGAATTCATATGATGCCCTTTTTTAATGAAATCATAAAATTGAAGGAGATATGCAGATGTCTCCTGAATCCTTGGAAATATGACCAAGTCATAGTCCAGTGCATGAATGGATTTTGCATGTGTAAGTTTCGAGTCTGAAACTTTTCCTTTGTTAAGAAGTCAAGTTAATCAATTTCATTAAATTAAAAGATGAATGAGCTCTAGAGATTGACTGGATAGCATTGTGCCCATCATTAACAATAGTATATTGTGCATTTAAAATACTGTTAGGAGGGTGGATAATATGTTAAGTGTTCTTACTATAGTTTTATAAAAAATAAGTAAATGAAAATAATATACTGCCAATGGAATTAGAAATAAAAATTTAAAAAGAGTATTGATAGAGTTTTATATTATGTCCAAGGAAAACTATTTTAAATGGACTTAAATTTGGGAAAGGAAGAATGATACGAAGACATACTGTAAATGTTTTTATCGTTATTTATCATTAAATATATTAAGATATTCTCCATAAGCATTATTACCAGAAAAATTATCTTTTTGGACATCTTATTGAAACAGTCTTGTAAAATAGTGTTTCATGTGACTGGCTTCATTCTCATGAAATGAAACCACGTATATTTAACTATCTCCTTAAGCTTAGCTTAAGACCAAATATATATAATTGTTACTGGTGGCCAAAGAAATCAGTTCATTTTGGGTCAGTCATTTTAGCTGAGTGGACATTCCTAATGGTTTAAAAAACAAAACAGAGTGTTTTAAAATGCACTTAAAAAAATTTTTCCCACAATGGTGGTGACTGTAGGCTTCTTCTGCAGTGCTTTAAGCTAAGCTCCCCAGAACTAGTGTTGATATTGTTTCTTTAACATTAGTTGTCAGTGACATAATTATTTCTTTTTAAATAATCAGTATGCTAAGCATTATAGGACTAGGAAGCTACTGACTGAAAAGAGATGTGCCGTAATGAAGGTACTCCTTTTTTTAGATAATTTTGGCTGCTTATCAGAGCAGAAGCAGCTGTATTTTGGACATACTTAGAGTTTCTATTTAATGCACCATGAAAAAGCAACAAGTGCTCCACCAGAAAAATCATGTTTTGTTGAAAGAAGTAAAGCAAAATGAGTTTCAGCTCTATACCATGGAAACTCACAACAGTAGGGGAAAGATCAACTTGGGAGTATATTTTTCGGTGTTTGAATTCAGTTTTTAAAAAATTGTACTTTGAACTTAATGTCTATTGCCTCAGAGTAAAAATATTTTTAGAATCCTTATCAGTCAGAAAATTCTCTTCTTCAAACAAAATGAAGTGGAATGTAGAGCTAAAATAACCCCGTTTTAGTTTGTGGAATGGCTGTTGAGCCTTTATTTTTATAAGCAAATGGCAAATGCTTGCTCCAATGTATAGCTGATGCAAATTAAGCACATACTCTATTTCATAAATGAAGGGGGGATTATTGGAAACACTCTTGCACTGATCAGTAAAAACTGATTACCATCAAAGAAGGCCCTGATTACTAACCACCAGCTTAGTGTTTAGCTGTACCATCTGGCCAGCTCAGAGGGGAAAATTTGCTGAGCTTAAAAAATGTTTATTCCGACTTTCAACTCATGCATGTATAGAACACAGATGAGGAAACATCTGATGTCCTTCGGATTCTTGTTGTTAAACAAACGTAACTCATCTTCAAGCAAAAATTTAGTCGTTTTTCTTTTTTCCCCCTCACTGATTTGGCTTCTTAAGCTATTGAGTTACAAGCATTATGGAAATAAGCACAAAAAAAAAAAAAGTAAGGGTAATTAGAGCCCTTAAAAATATCTGAAGGATAATGGTGACCTCATGTTTTTTCACGTACACTTTGATCTAGGTGGAATTTTATTATTTTACTTGAACTCATGTGGCTTCGAGACTACATTCAAGGCACAGACCTGAGAGCTTACTGGGGACAGATGAACTCAGGACTTTCCTGTGCCTGGCTGCAGCACTTTTGCTCTAACTCATGCCTTGTCTATGGAATGGACGGCACTGCTTTTCCCACCTGTTAGTGTTGGTTAATTATTGCCAACCTGTAGAGCAAATGACTCTGCTTAACAGCCATTTTCCCTGAAAACCCTTCCTTGATTATTCAAGATTAAGTCCTTAGAGTCACAAGTTTACCTATTCCGTAGCACATACAGTTGTCATCATGATTTCTTATTCGATTATCAATCTTACCTCACCAAGCCTGTAAACATAATTCAGTGCATGTGTTTTTATTCACCACTGTATTCCAGGCCCTAGAATAACCCTGATACATACCGGCTACTTGGTAAATATGGGTTGAATGAACAAATGAACAAATGGACAGAGAAATGAATGAGACACCTCTGTCTTCAGTTCAGTTTAAATTTAGGAACAAGGCATAAGTGAAAGTGTGAGGAGACAAAGCAGAGCAAGGCAAGTACTGAAAGGTATGATCGCATGCAGTGATGGCCATTACGATGATCTTCGTACAGGAATTCATAGAGGAATTCGTTTTAAGATAAATGCTGGCTTATGCAGGCTTCTAAGACTTATTTTTTTTATATCCATTCTTAATTAAACTAATGTTGAAAATAGTACACATTTATGGTAAACAGCCTTCATTCCGCTTTGGGAGTCATTTATTTGCTTGCTCTCTAGGAAGCTTCTTTCATAAAAGGATGCCCTTTTACTAGATCCCACCTGGGAGCTTTATGGGATTATTTTTTCCTGCTTAACAAAAGTGGGATTTAAACTCTAATTTCCAAAAACATAGTGGCTAGCTAAAATTGGTATTGATTTAATGTTCTGGGTCAATTTTAAGTGATAAATGAACGTTAGCAAAAAAAGAAGTTTCTAAATTCTATAAATCACATGGGATTTTTCATCGGCTCATTCCATTACAATCTTTTTCTCAGGGATAAGGTTTTCTAAGTCAATATTTTCCCAAATGCGTGCCCTTTTATCTTGCACTAAATATGGTAGTCTTTGTTTCTTCAATGGCCACGTGAGAACAGAAGGAAAATTTCTTCTCAGAGAAGACCGAGCAAAGCAATATTCTTGCCAAAAGTTATCACAGTTTAATAGCAAGAAGGAATGTACACTTCTCTAAACAAAATGTGCTATGCTTTCTGATGCTGACACCATTTGTTTAGTCTTATTAAATAGCTGGTAAAATGATCCAAGTTTCAGAGAAGCACAAGCTGTAAGTGGCTGCTGCATGTGAAAAAAATAAATAAATAAAAATAAAAATAAAAATAAGGCAGCCCCCAAAAGCAGGAGGGAGAAGAAAAAAAAAAGTCAGCCCCCAAAAGCAGCAGGAAGAAGAAGTGTGCAGAGTCTGGGAGGATCACCTTTCTCCACAGCTTCCCCTTCCGAACCCAGGCACTGATTTCCTCTCGCACTCCTCCTGATATTCGTTCATTCACCTTATTTCTACACTCTTGCCCCTTCCATATTTTTAATTAACTTTTGTCTTTGTGCTTGCGCACTTGCTTTGCCTTTCTTTCAATCTATAGTTATTTTATGGGTGGCTTGGCACCTCAACCAGATGGGAATTAAGTGGAAGGTAGAAGTTGGCGTGCACACACAACCTCTAAATAAATGCAGGCCTGGGAAGGATGATTCATGCTTTACCTCTGTTCTTTCAGCTGCAGTCAGTATTTTTCCAATTTTGGTAGGCACCAGCCTCACCTGGAAAATTGTTATAACAAAACATGCTTTGACTCTACTCCAGACCTAGTAGGGCTTAAATCTCTGTATTTATTTGCCAAGGAGTTCAAAATTTAGTAGCTGGGGGAATGGGATCACCAACCATTCTGGTTTGCCCGGGAGCGAAGGATTTCCTGAGCTGTGTGCTAAAGCCTGAACACTTCTGAGTAAATTGAGACATTTAGTCTCCCTATTTAGGGTTGAAGATCAGGGCCAAATTAGTGCATGCATCTGTCTGCATTCCATCTTTCGATCCTAATTATTGTAAAATACCATACAACCCCCACTTTTGTGGGTATAACATAGATATGTTACTTATCTATTCTTATTTTTGTATATTTTTTGTTTATTGCATGGTTTATTACATGTAATGAGAACAACAATCTCATAACATTGATTTTAGAATTAAATGAGATAAAATATGTAAAGCACTTAAGATAATGCCTGATACTAAGTGTTCAATGAATGTTACATATTATTTCTTTTTAGGTCCAAAGGTATTTATTTTCTTCTTGGTTTCCTGGAATACTACTCTTTGGTAAAGGAAGTTTCTCACTGGTTTCCTAAGCCGGCAGTGGTCTGAGGCATGCCACCATTTCTTTGAGCTGTGATGTGTTATATCATCTTCTTCCAAGACAGGCCCTCTTAGCTAGTGTGCTAACTGGACTTTCTCTCTCTGACTCAAAGGAGCTGTGCCTCAGAAGCTTTGTGGAGGTAGAAAGGCTTCTCCACATGTCCCATGATAGGAGAGGGATTCTACCCACCTTCTTTCTGGATTCTTCTATGGACTCTAATGATTTCTTCCTCAGTAGTGTCTATTCCCGGACCCAGCAACTGCTTTTTGAAATTTGCTTGCAGACATCAACTTTGCAACTCTTTATCTCGTTCTCAGCACTTCAATTTAAGGCTAATATTAGACCAAGACCCACTTCCTCTAGAAATAAATCCTTTTCTCCCCCATACTTTCTTGGTCAAATAAGGTTACAGACTTATTTGGCACTTACTTAAGTAGTTTTTTTTTTTTTTTCTTCTTAGGATGGTTCTCAATTTGTTGACTGATGAAATCATAAAACATAACATAACCCTCTAGGTAGCAGAGAATGTGCTTTTTAACATCATCCATCGCTCCTTGTTATGTTACCCTGCAGTCTTGGTAATCCACACTGTCTCACAGATCAAGCCCTTTGCTCATTCTGTCTGTTCTATGCCAAACATATTAATAACACATACACCAGAGGACTGCTGGCACTGCCCCTCCCCAGAATAAGCAAACAAGTCATCTTTAAAAGCAAGTTGTTTCAGCTTCTTTGATAGGAACTAAGTTGCATACAAGGTCACAAAGTACATCAGTGAACTAACTGGAAACACAACCCAACAAGGCTGACTCCCAAGCCTGAGCACTTTACTAGATCACGCTTCCTTCCTCGGTGAAAGGCTTCCCAGGGCAGGAAGAACCGGAGAGCAAGCCTCTAAATTATACATGATTGTTTGTCTCATTTTCACTCCGTGGCTAATTGAAGACACAGGGGAGTGCTGCTTTTTTGGCTTAATCTCTCTTAGTATCTCATTTGTCTCACAAGTGTCGGGGAGTGCACTCTGCAGGTTAGCTTTGTGAACGGTCGAATGGAATTTGGTGAGCTTTGAGGAGTCCTGGGATTACAAGTTCTGTGTCTTGGTTCACACCACTCTGTGTAGTTCCCTTTTGTTTGTTTCCTCATTTGCCATTTTAAAATAAATACATTGTTTAAAAAGTCAAGCATAGAAGATCCACAGTTATAGGAAAGGAATGTGAATCACTAAAGAGAAACCATTGAAGTATTTAAATGACCAAATAAGGAACATGGAAATGTTCCTACTCCTATAAATTTTAAGCCTGTGGGGAATCAAACTTGGATTCGTTTTAATAACAAAAGTTCAGAGTTCAATGTACCTTGTTCCGCCTGCTGAAGATTAGCACTGTGGTGGGAGTGTCCATCCAGGTTGCCAAAACCACAGTTCTGCACAGTGACTCACAAATTATAATTTTTGCAGTGTTTGGAAGAAGAATTTCCATATCATATCTGACAATATACTTTTGGCCCATAGCCCTGAATGCATTACTTTTTATGTAGTATAGGCTCAGTGCACTTTTGAGAATTAAGCAACAAAAATATTAATAAAATGTCACTGATGATAAAGAAAAGTAATGGCATCAACTAACATTAGATAACTGTAGGATGATACATTGCTTCTGTATGGATGTTTTGTTCTCATCTATGAAGATATCAGCATTGCTTAGGTTTACAGATGTCTGTGAGAAAACACATCACCCTCTGTCAGGAAGGGTCATTGACTATTAAATTAAACAATAGACCTAAGTGTGCTCACTTGGGCTTGCAACAGCTAAAGCCCTGTGTCTCCTGCTTGGTCACTCCTGTCTTGTATTTAATATGGATTTCATGCCTTAAATGGAGTTTTCAAGGATAGAAATGGAGGATTTCAATGGGACAATCTGACTTTGGACATCTTGTGATGATGAGCAGAGAGGCATCATTGAGAGGAAGAGTTTTAAAAACAGGTGTACTTCAGAAATATTCAAAGGTGATCTATACACAAGAAAGAGAAACAAAAAAAAAATTTGTTTAGGAAAGTCCTATAATTTTTTATGTGGAAAGAAATCAAAGGCAAAGCAAATGGAGTGATGCTGTCCTGATAGAAGCCAGGCTGTGGAGGAGGAGTAACAGAATTTAGAGCGCTGGTCCTGCACAGAGTCTTACCAGACACATCCTTCTGCTCGGTCCTCAGATGAAGAGTCCTGTCTCCTGGAGCCTGAGGGCCAAGTGCCCAGTCACACCATCATTCTAAGGAATTGTTCTGGACAGAATCTGGAGTTTTCAATGCCCTTCTGTATCCATTTTTATTACAGATGCTGCTTTGAAGGATGGATAAAGTGCTAGGAAAAGTTGTTGTCATCTGAAAGACCAAAATTCTTTCTACTCAAAACTCTTGTTCTCTACCATGTACCCGGTGGGACATTTTCTCTGTAGTTTTTTCCAATATATAGTAGGTTCTGACAGGACACTGCTTATCCTCACAAGGAAGGCACTTTTATGAAGAATTTAGCAAAAAAGAAAAAAAAAAGGAGAGAATAAGAAATGGAGATCATTTAAAGAAAAAGTGAAATGCCACTCTAGTTAGTAATTCTGCCACTTAATGACAGAATTAGTAAAAGTCACGTATAAAGCCTGCATGATGGATTCACTTTCTCAGGAAATCTCTTTAATAATACAACGTTATATTCTGAGTAACAACTTGATGTATAAATTAAATAACTTAACATGAAGGCATGTGTGTCATAATCTTAGAGATGGTTCATCAATAAGCATTTCAGAGACCCCAGTGAGACATATCCTTTTCTGGGCTCTAGAAATGGATGATGAAAAAGACAGGGAATGTCTATTTAGCTTCAGTATGCAGCTGACTTTTTTGATGTAGCTCACATACCCCAAAATCTTTCCAAGTAGATTTAAAATGGTCCATTCTTCATCCTGCCTCACTCAGTCTTATGGTATGTGACTGTAGGTGTTCCTGTGTAGTTTTAAGTTGCCCCTCTGCAAAGTTCCTTAGCTAATCCGTACTTGAGCCCATGGTTTTTTCACCTACCTTTCACAGGTTCAGCCTATGCCCTTTGATTTGGCAACTCCTTTTCAAAATATTATCTGTGATTTTCATAGCCATCAAACCATTACCAATCCTGCCTCACCCATTATGGCATGTGCTGTTTAGACTCTAATAACAAGCATTGAGTCTTACAAGAAATTGCCATTGGCTATACTGGCATCAGATTCATCAAAAAGGTATGGGATGGAAGTACAACTTGCCAGCAGAGCAACTTAAAATCTTCTCTTCAGGGAGAGATTTTATAGCAGTACATACTGCCCAATAGACATCATTTTGCCATGCAGCAGACAGGTCAGGTGTAAGAAGACAAGTTCAGATCAGGCAGCCAGAAGAGCTGCTTTGGCTTGGATGCCTCATACCTCCAGTGGAACCAATACTTCTGACAGATCCGTGGGCATAGCTGTCATTGTATATGATGCGGAGCATGCCAGTTAGAAAAGTCACCACATTCAGGGACACTCAAAACTATGAAGACTGTTCCAGATATGTATAGACCAATTTGCCAGCCAGGGGTCATTTTTCCTGTAGGCACTGTTCCTAAGTAACACAGTTGGTATATAGCAGGTGGCCAGGAGAGTAGAACTGGAACATTCACTGGGGCTCAGGTCTTCAAGAAGAGTGTAAGTCTTTGCCTACACTCCTGGATTAATGGACAACTCCATTCTGTCTCACTTCTCCTTAGAGCTATGTTTAAGAGCACTAGAATATTAGCGACCATATCACAAAGTATCTTATATTTTTAACTTGATCAGGAGATAAGTTATGCTAATATTATGCACTTTTCTTCTAGCTCTCTTTCGTATATTATTTTTACCAGAATCCTAGACACTAATGACACACTTAACGACAGAATTAGTAAAAGTCATTTATAAAGGCTGCATGCCGGATTAACTTTCTCAGGAACTCTCTTTGATAATACAATGTTATATTCTGAGTAATATCTTGATGTATACATTAAATAAGTTAACATGAAGGCATACGTGTCATAATCTTAGTTGGAGTTGGTTCATTGGTAAGCATTTCAGAGATCCCAATGAGACATATCCTGTTCTGGGATCTGGAAATTGATGATGAAAAAGACAGGGAAAGGGTCTTCTGTAAGTGGCCTGTACTTGATTGGAGGAGACCATCAGTTGGTTTAAAAAGCTAGTAATCTAATTTCAGATACAGTCAAGTATTGAAGCAGACAGAGCATGAGGAGTGGACTTCATGAAAGTCTTCTCTTACCAGAGAGCTCAGCCAAGGCCTTTGGGAGGAGATGCCATCTGAGTGGATAAACAAAGGGTGAGAAAAGGACATCCATGCAAAGCCAGAACATTCCAAGAGAAAAAGGAGCAAACACAGATGCCCAGAGATCGTAAAATACTGCATATATAATAAAACAGTGATAGCAACATGTACTGTACTTATTGCTAATGTTTATTCTGCTTACTGCATGCTAGACACTGTGTGCTAAGTAGTTAATCCTCATTATCTCATTTTGTCTTTCTTTTTATTGCTTCAAGAGGCGCAGTCTTGTTATGTTGCCCAGGCTGACCTTGAACTCCTAGGCTCAAGTGATCCTTCTGCCTTAGCCTCCCGAGTAGCTGGGACCACAGGCGCACACTGCCTCCTGGCATTCTCATTCATTTTCCAAACTATGTAAAAGACTTTACAGATGAGGAAACTGAGGCCTAAAGAAGTTCAATTATAGGGTTAGAGTCATGTAGGTTTTAGGGTTCACATCTGAGATTTGAGCCCAGGCTCAAAGTCTGGAGTCTAAAGCATTCTCCTCAAACTAAACCTGGAGTTTTCTAGAAGAAAATTGTCGTTGCCGCCTTCAGGCCTGCTGAGCTTCTGAAAGCTAAGTGAAGCTACAAAAGAGATGAGGCTGAGAGTGATCGTGAAGAAATTAAAAGCACGTATATTTGGTCAAGCAAACATTACTTTGCAGTCTATTAGCTACAGTTAAATATTTAACACCTTCGAAAGCTCAGGGTTGATGACATTTTCAAATTGTCAATTTCTGTTTACATTGGGGCAGTCTGCAGCATTACTGTGTTCAAAAACAGTTGGACTAGTCTTACTTTGCCTTAATTGAATGGTTCACTTTTAACACCCAAAGCAGAAGTTGGCGAATGTCGTCTAAACAAACCAATTTCAACAGAGTTTTAAAGTTACTTATAGATATAATGCTGTCAGAAAATAATTCTCTGAAAAGTCACAAAATTCTGCAGCATGACTCATTATTTGCAGACTGTTTTTATAAGAAAATGATTGGCTTTTTAAAAATGCAGTGCTGCAGCCAGCAACAATAAACCCCGTTTGGAAAACACATGATTCAGTTTCATTTGCCTTTAAAGCCTTTTTTTTTCTCTTTTTTTCTTTCTTTTTTTTTTTTTTTTTTGATTTACTAAGCACTAGCCTGGAGAGAAACACCCAAATATCTGTTCACTGAGAACTACGTAAAAATAATACAATCTAGGTAATCTCTCAACATTGTACTTTGCAAATATAGGGAGTACAATTTCACTATGTTAATAGTGTTATTATAATATAGCAGTTATTATAGCAGTAGTAATGATAGCTTACATGTATTCGGCCCTTACTGTGCGCTGGCGCAGTTCTAAACACTCTAACAACATCTCTGAAATAGACACTAAGAACATCCTCTTCTTACAGATGAAACTGCTGAGACTGAAAGTAGTTACATAACTTCCCCCAAACAGATGAGGGCAAATTGCCAAGTGGCAGAGCTGGGATTTGAACCCAAACTCTCTTTTTCCACCTCAGTGAATTATCTCCAGAAGAGTGTCCATAGCATCTTATTTTGAAACCCAGTATCATCCTGGGATAATGAACTGATATGATCCAGATCCATCAATACATTTCTCTTACCTATCTTTTCAAGGTACGTTCAGAAAAAAAGAAAGAAAGAATATATTGTATTTTAAAGCCAGCACAAACCTATGCTTCTGCCCTTGGCTTCACTAGAAGAAGTTTGGAAACCCCTATATAGTAGGCAATTACTAAATCAGTTATTATGCTTGGGTCTGTATCAACTTTGTAAGTGATATAAAACATTTCATCAGGACTTACCTTGTCCCTGTTAAACCATCAGATCCATCCCATTCCCTGCTGACTGGTTTTCAGGCTTTCAGAAACATCAGATGGCTGTGGCAGTAAGTAGGATGTGGGCCATCCTTCCACCAAATAATGACCAACTATACAGAACAGTTGTGCTAATGTCATGATTAAGCACCCTTGCCCATCGACCAACCTCTGTCTGATTTCCTTATCCATAGAGATATCTCTAATAATAAGGGATAGAACTTCAATCCACATCTGGTTGAGTTCTAATCCAGCAAACTTCCGAAAAGGACATACTTACCATTCCTCAATCATCTGACCTCAATCCAGTGATGTAACTGAGTGTGGCTTCCTGGTTGCTGACCATGCTATCATAATTGCATAGCCATAGGTAAAAGGATCTGACACAGGGGTTGAAACAGACGATCAAGCAAGTTTTAATTTAAATTCCCAAGCCCCGTCTCTTGCTTTCTCATATTCTTCACTTTTCTGTGTTCTTATCTCTTCTATTCCTTCATTCCTGTTTTTCCTAACTCTTGTGCTTACTAGCAACATTAAGCCCAGCTAAGCCTTTCCATTTGCCAAGATAACTCTCCTAACCAGAGCAAATCACATCTACCCTTTTGCTCAGGCATTCCAGTGTGCTCTGACACGATTACTTTTTTTGTTGCCAATGAGGTTTTTATTGTTTGCTTAACAAAATTATTTCATTAAGTGAATGGCTTTAGAGATTCATTTGGTTTTATTTTATTACTGGCTTGGGGAAAAGATATACAGCTTTTGTTAGGAGAATATGCCAAAAAATAGAATCGGTACCTGTGTAGACATTATTGTTATGATTTATTTCCCTGTATAGTAATAACATTATTTTATAGGTTTACATGAATACGTTTAATTGCTGTTCTGAGAATTCCAAAGCTGATGTGTACAAGGGTTACTGCTGATGCCTGGTGCAGGCTGAATCAGTAAATTCCAATCATTTGTGTATTTGTACCTATGTATATCTATACATTATATATCTACATCTTCATCTGTGTCTATTTGTATATATATTTCTGAGACCAGCTAAGAGTTCCCTTTCATTAAATTTCTGTTACCATATTAAAAAACATACTTTCTACTAAAATATATTAAGGGAAAAGCAAGTGATCAAGTCCACCGGACCTTCATTTATAACACCAGAAGAACACTCAGTGTAAGTGAGATCTTGAAAGAGGAGTCAAAGGTGAGCTTTTTCAATGCTGGTAATTAATTCTTGCTTTGCATAGGCTAATTGAGGGCAATCATTGAATACTTGATGTCATTTCATTTCCTGGCTGTCAGTGGGACTACAGCCTGCTTTCCCTGCTAAATCTGTTAACCTCTGTGCTTTCTTTTGCTGTTAGAGGGATGTTCAAGATAGAGGGGCACCAAGAGCTTTGTTCTTTTTTTGTGAATGTCAATATTTTTCTTCAAAAGAATGTTTTTCTCCTTTGACAGATTTTTTTTCTCTTCCTAATGTCTCTGTTAAGGCACAAAAAAAGAAGCAGCAACTTTCTGTTACTGTTGGTACCAAAATGAAGAGAGTGAATTATAAGAGAGATTTCTTAGGTGGTCTGCCTTACTTTGTAGACTAACTGGTGCTCAAATTCATGCAAATCTACTCACTAACTTGTTCTGCAAATAGTTACTGAGTATCTATTAAGTCATAGCATTGTGCTAAGTATTGGAAAGAGGTGAGAAAGGAGACATTAACTCTGCCTTTAAGCAGTTCAAAGAACGCTTTTGAGGTTGAGGTAACATCAATGCACTTGTTTAGATACGGCCTTTGGCAAAACCGGTAATATTTTAGGTGCCCACTTTCACAATTCTTGTACCTGTTGTCCCGCCAATCTTCTATACAAAGACAAATTATTTATTTCACCATCCTTAATCCCTTTAGCTAACTCTCCACTCTATCTCACCTCTCAACCCTACCCAGATAAATCCCATTCCAAGCAAATGGCTTCTTTGGCAGTAGTTGAGGCCATACAGCCAAGTCTTTCCCATGGGAAAATGTGTGGGAATGTGTGCTTTAAGTTTCTGGGTTGGCTGGATACATTTGCCTTGATGGCCAATGAGATTACAGCCATGTTTTGCGTCCATCCAATAACTCAGAGAGCTGCAGCCAATCCAAGTGGAACAAATCATTTTTCTTCTAAAAGATCATTGAGATAAACATTTCTGGATTATTTATTTGTTTGTTTAGTTTTGCTTAAATACTTGCCAATTTAGATTTTGCTGTATGTTTACAACTATCCTTTTACATTTTAAAAACATTTTATATTAATCTGCCAAATGTAATTTTCTATCACACACTGCTTTTCTTTCCAGTTTATTATTAATATCACTTTCTATGCATATTTGTGTGTGTTCCTCGAGAGGAAGGACTGAGACTAATATCTTTACAAGCCTCTCAGAACTTAGTATTGTGGCCACCAGTGGAGGAGCTGAGTACATTGGACTGAATTCACTGGGCTTTAATCAATGTTAATTACTATTTTTTGTATAAACAAAATAATTTACATCCAAAATAGCCTTCTAACATACTTGATGACAATCTAAATCAAGTTTCTTCCTTCAGCTTATTCTGGTGTCTTTGTTAAAAATTATGGAATACTTGTTTATAATTCCATATTGAGATGACAGATAACTTGGAAAAATGATAAAAGCCTCAAAGTATCTATGGACCATTAGAATATACAGTGAAGTTATAGTAATCCTGCAACTAGCTACTGGGTGGCGTGCCCCTCCATTTGGCTATTTTCCATCACAAAATAATGGGATCCAAGTTCTGTGATTCAGTTTCAAAGAGATAGTTTGATTATCCCCTGAACACCTAAATGGCTTATGTTAGCATCGTATATGCTATGTGCTATATCTGTTCCAGTAATCACTGTCTCTTTTTCATATGGGCCAGTTCTTTGTTCTTTTGTTCTTTGTTAGAGGCCACCTTCATCCCCAATTTTTCCAGAGGCACCATGCATGTACCTTAGAGCTTAATGTGGGGAAATGACACCCCATGTCATCTGGTGAATGGGGAGACTCTTCCACTCTATAAAGAAAGACCATTCTGGATATTCCCTTAGTTGTGTGCATATAATCCCCTGGGACTGGAAGATGCTACTCTTCCACCGGTGGAGTTCGTGGTGAAGAGTTGAGGACATTGTTTTTTTCCTTATGGATCCAAGGAATGTGACTTGTCTTACAAATGGAGAACTAGACCCAATACACATAGAGATGAATAACTAGATCAGGGAAAGTGAGGCAAGAATAAGGCAAAAGTAGTCCAATAATGTATTATTTATTTATTTAAATATTTATTTGTTTATTTATTTGTTTTTTGAGACAAAGATTCTCGCTCTGTCGCCCAGTATGGAGTGCAGTGGCGCGATCCCGGCTCACTGCAAGCTCCGCCTCCCGGGTTCACGCCATTCTCCTGCTTCAGCCTCCCAAGTAGCTGGGACTACAGGCCCCCGCTACCTCGCAGGGCTAATTTTTTGTATTTTTAGTAGAGACGGGATTTCATTGTGTTAGCTAGGATGGTCTCGATCTACTGACCTCGAGAACAGCCCTCCTCAGCCTCCCAAAGTGCTGGGATTACAGCCGTGAGCCACCGCGCCCGGCCGCCCAATAATTTTTAATTGTTCATGAAAGTCATTAAGAAGTAATGAGGATGATCCTGGCTAACATGGTGAAACCCCGTCTCTACTAAAAATACAAAAAACTAGCCGGGCATGGTGGCGGGCGCCTGTAGTCTCAGCTACTTGGGAGGCTGAGGCGGGAGAATGGTGTGAACCCGGGAGGCGGAGCTTGCAGTGAGCCGAGATCACGCCACTGCACTCCAGCCTGGGAGACACAGCGAGACTCTGTCTCAAAAAAAAAAAAAAAAAAAAAAAAAAAAGTAATGAGGATGAAAACAAATATGGATTCAAGACCCGAAAATTTTAAAAAAGCATTTTTTTCCCGCAAAGTGTGAAGAAAACACACCAGTCAACCTAGAATTAAATATGTGTATTAGATTCATTAATTGAAAACCAAAAGAAATTAAAAAGCAAAGAAACAAAAAACATTGTTTTCCTTAAGAGAGTATCGCCATAGGCTACACATATAGTCAATTACATCCCACCATATTAGATGCTATTTGCTATTGTAAACAATTAGCTCAGCCATCATTGTGGGTTTATGTTTTCCAATCTTTACATCTTCAGATGACCCCTGGCTTAGTCAGTTTGTTAAAAACAGCATATAAAACAACCCCTAAAGCCTTCTCTAAACTGGTACACAGCATTCTTCATTATTAAACAGCTGGCACTCTAACTATATGAAATTTCATTAAATTAACCTTAATGACTTAATGGTTCACAATCACAAAAAAAGTACAATAAAATTTTAAGATAACTTCTACCCTTATCTAAAATCACTTCTATTAAAGATTTGACAATGTTAATGTTTAAATCAAATTATAGAATAATTCAGCAATAATCTGCATTTTATTTTTAACTTTAAACATCTATTTTGGTCATTGCCTTTATGTTTCTTCATATTTATGCTTCCTGTTATAGTAAAAACTTATTACTATAAAATGACTGATTTCATTTTTAATTTCTGTTTGACCTTGTCCTTATTGACTGAAAATCTATTTTTTTGATGACCTACGTTGTGTAAAGTACTGTTATAGGCACAGCGTAAAATGTTTAAGCTCCTATTTCCGAGTGTCTTACAGACTAAAAGAAATACATAGTTATACTTTGTCTACTCTTTACTAACAAAAGTCTTTTTCAAAAGCATCGTTTTGATCCTTTGAAGACTCTAGGAATTATTTCTATTTTGTGACTGAAAAGCCAAGGTTCAGAAACAAGCAACATGCCCAAGTTAAGGGATGGTTACAGGCAGAACCAAGATACGGATTTTGTACACATCCGGGATCCTTTTCCCAATATTTCTGTCCCTAGAGTTGGGGTCCTAAAAAATTATCCGTTAGAAGCATTTGAAATTGTTACTATATGAAATATAAAGAAGAGGAGCTTTTCAAAGGCCATTAGTAAAATTAGAAATGATTTTATGGGAGAGTCCCACAAATTAGGATAATGTGATCCTCTGAAAATGTCTGAGACTGTCTGAGCCATGAGATTAGACGTAGGACACAAAAGTCAGGGCTAATACATCAAGAAAATATTTTATATGCCCTTTTCTAACTGTGTATACCAGTGAAATATCTATTAGGGTCAGCATCTGTCGAAAAATTGTGTATATATATGTATACATTTAATTGACAAAAATTGTATGTTTATGTTATACAATATGATGTTTGATGTATGTATACACTGAAGGTGACTAAATAAATTTTATTAGCATATGTATTACCTTATATATTTATTTTTGTTGCTAAGAACATTTAAAGTCTGTTTTTTAAGCAATTTTCAAGTATACAATATATTGTTCTTAACTACAGTCACCATGAGATACAACAGATCTCTTGAACTTACTCTAACTGAAATTTTCTACCCTTTGATGAACATATTCCCAATCCCCACACCCTCTAGCCTCTGATAACCACCACTGTATTCTCTGCTTGTGGATTCAACATTTTTAGATTCCACACATGTGTGAGATCACATGATTTTTATCATTCTGTGGTTGGCTTATTTTATTTAACATAATGTCTTCTAGGTTCATCCATGTTGACCCATAAATGACAGCATTTTCTTCTTTTTCAAGGCGGAATAGCATTTCATTTTGTATATATATCCCATTTTCCTTATCCATTCATCATTATTGGACATTTACGTTGATTCCATGGCTTGCCTGTTCCGAATAGTGCCGCAGTGAACGTGGGTTGTGCATACATCTCTTGTACTTGCTTATTTCATTTTCCTTTTCCAGAAGTCGGATTGCTGCATCATATAGTAGTTCAATTTTTGATTTTTTGAAAAACCTCCATTCTCTTTTCCATAATGGCTGTATTAATTTACATTGCCACCAAACATGTATAAGAGTTCCTTTTTCTCCACATTTATACCAACATTTGTTTTATTTTGTTTTGATAACAGTCATTCTAACAAGTACGAAGTGAAATCTCATGGATTTGATTTGCATTTACCTGATGATTAGTGATATTGAGCACTTTTACATGTACCTGTTGACCATTTGTATGTCTTCTTTTAAGAAATATTTGTTCAGGTCCTTTGTCCATTTTAAAAATCAGATTTTATATATATATACACATATGTGTGTGTATATATACACATATATATGTGTGTGTGTATATATATTTGCAGTTGAATTATTATGGCACTAGGATTCTGGGTAATATTTATTATTTTCTTTAAGTTCTGGGTACATGTACAGAATGTGCAGGTTTGTTACGTAGGTAAAGGTATGCCATGGTGGTTTGCTGCACCTATCAACCGATCACCTAGGTATTAAGGCCTGCATGCATTAGCTATGCTGCCCTTCCCCGACATGCCCCAGTGTGTGTTTTTCCCCCCATGTGTCCATGTGTTCTCATTGTTAAGCTTCCTCTTATAAGTTAGAACATGCAGTATTTAGTTTTCTGTTCCTGTGTTAGTTTGCTGAGGTTAATGGCTTCAGGCTCCATCCATGTCCCTGCAAAGGACATGATTTTATTCCTTTTTATGGCTGTATAGTATTTCGTGGTATATACATACATTTTTTTTTTTTTAGACAGTCTATCATTGATGGGCATTTGTGCTGATTCCATGTCTTTGCTATTGTGCATAGTGCTGCAGTGAAGATATGTGTGCATCTATCTTTATAACCGAATTATTTATATTCCTTTGGGTATATACCCAGTAATGAGATTACTGGGTCAAATGGTTTTTCTAGTTATAGATCCTTGAGGAATCACCACACTGTCTTCCACAGCGGTTGAACTAAATTTATCTTCCCACCAACAGTGTAAAAGTGTTGCTGTTTCTCTGCAACCTCACCAGTATCTGTTGTTTCTTGACTTCTTAATAATTGGCATTCTGACTGGGGTGAGATTGTTGTATCTCATTGTGGTTTTGAGATCTATCTATCTATCTATGTATCTATGTATCTATCTATCTATCTATCTAAATAAGAGAGAAAGTATACAGAGTAATATAATAAATTTCCATGGAGCCACCACCCATCACTGTTACTCTCTGGAGAGTCACATGAAATTTTCCAAACTATACTGGAATCCCCATCGTCTCCTCCTATCATATCCTATCATGCAGCCTACACTGCAGTCTAGGTACTTCTCTCCCAACCTATCAAACATATTTATGCTTCTGTGCTTTACTGATTCTGTTCCCTCTCCTAGAATAATCTTGCTGTTTACGTGAAAGTCATTTGTTCTTTAAAATTTTTTCAATTGCCCACGTAGAATTAATTGCCTTCACCTCTTTGTTCCTATAGAATTTAGTTAATACCAAAAAATAAAAGGTAAAGACTATAACCTCATGTAATATGTAGTTATAAAATGTTATAAATGGTTCAGGGTCCTTCATTTTACTACACAGTCCCACAGAAGAAGGAGCATATCTATTCTTCACTGCAGTGTCCCTGTGCCTAAGGTACTGCTGTGTACATAAGGGAGTACCTATACAGTGAATATTTAATGAAATCAAGAAGAGATAATCAGAGGCAGGGTGGGGATATAGATTGAATTTGATTGACAGATATAATAGTAAGCTTTATTCATGACCAAGACAGACAGGTTGTCTGGGGTTTGAGAACTATTAGAAGTAGTATCGTCCTGGAGTCCAGCTCACAGAGCAAGGAGACATGAATATTTCCCTGTAGTTACTGGACCAGAACAACCTGCACAGATTCATTGGAAATTGTTTTCTTCCTTCCATTCAAACAATTCTACACTACTAGGGCCCCAGAGCAAATAGAAATGTAGGGAAATTTCGGTTTTTGTAACGTACTCCGTCTGAGTAAGCATTTTTCAAACCCCTTCCTCAAAAACATGGGTTTTACACATGTGACTTCCCACTAAAGCACCTAGCCTTCAGCTTATTTCTCAGATGCAGAAGTAAATTTCTAAGGCCAAGGTTTATTGGAGTTTATTCTTATCTATTTGAGAATCCCATTGCTGAAACCTCTTGTCTACTTCCAACTGTTGGGTGTCTTAAAAGAAGTGGTCTGTTTTGATTTGCATTTCTCTGATGGCTAGTAATGATGAGCATTTTTTCATGTGTCTGTTGGCTGCGTGAATATCTTCTTTTGAGAAGTGTCTGTTCACATCCTTTGCCCACTTTTTGATGTGGTTGTCTTTTTCTTGTAAATTTGTTTGAGTTCTTTGTAGGTTCTGGATATACACCAGTTAGAATGGCGATCATTAAAAAGTCAGGAAACAACAGGTGCTGGAGAGGATGTGGAGAAATAGGAACACTTTTACACTGTCGGTGGGAGTGTAAACTAGATCAACCATTGTGGAAGACAGTGTGGTGATTCCTCAAGGATCTAGGACTAGAAATATCATTTGACCCAGCCATCCCATTACTGGGGATATACCCAAAGGATTATAAGTCATGCTGCTATAAAGACACATGCACACGTATGTTCATTGAGGCACTATTCACAATAGCAAAGACTTGGAACCAACCCAAATGTCCATCAATGACAGACTAGATTAAGAAAATGTGGCACATATAGACCATAGAATACTATGCAGCCATAAAAAAGGATGAGTTCGTGTCCTTTGTAGGGACATGGATGCAGCCGGAAACCATCATTCTCAGCAAACTATCGAAAGAACAGAAAACCAAATACCACATGTTCTCACTCATAGGTGGGAATTGAACAGTGAGAACACTTGGACACAGGAAGGGGAACATAACACACCAGGGCCTGTTGTGGGTAGGGGGAAGGGTAAGGGATAGCATTAGGAGATATACCTAATGTAAATGACCAGTTAATGGGTGCAGCACACCAGCATGGTACAAGTATACATATGTAACAAACCTGCATATTGTGCACATGTACCCTAGAACTTAAAGTATAATAAAAAATAAAGAAAACAAATAAATAAAGTAAAATACATGTTCTATGTCTGATAGAACAGACATATAGGCAGACTATGCATAAATCACAGATTTTTAAAGAACTAGTTGTGAAAATTTAAGGGAAATAATCAGTTAAGACACAGTGAAATCAAAGAACAATTGACTCTCTGCCAAAATATTGACATGTATTTTCTGGGTGAATTTTAGGTTGCCTAAAGTTTGGTTGTTAGCATTAAAGATTCAGAAATATAACAATTTCAGCTTTTTTGAAGTTGATGCAGATTTCAAAAATGAATTCCACTTAATCAATGCAAAATAGTGGTGTGGATTACTAGAATAATTATTTTTAAAACAGCACAAAATACAGACACTAATACTTGTATCAACATGGCCAAAATATTTTCTGCTTAGGGAACCTGTGTGGGAAAATATATTATAATACAAATAACAATTTGTGTGAATAATAAATGTAACTGTTACCAGAACCCAGAAAAAAAAAAAAAAGAAGTGTCTGTAATTTTATGTATCCTTGAAAAGAAATTCTCAAAGTTGCTTAAAATCCATGTTTGAACTTCCTTATAAATTTAAGTTATATTCCAATCAATGATTATTTTTTCCACCGAAATGAATGGCTGATTTTGATATAGTGCCTCAACACATATGCAAATAACCACAGTTGAGACACAGATTGTGTCTGAATGCTATGGGTTTTTAGAAGAGGCAATGCTTCTTGGAGGATGTGAATTTAATCTGAACTTTGTATAATAGATAAATTGAATTTAAATGGAAGTAGCAACATACCTGGAAAAACTTCAACAGAGTTTCACAGGAATAAAAGGGAACGTATATTTAAGAAAAGGAAGTAATCTCATTCCCCAAGGAAAATATTTTAAAGGCATTAACTAAGTCCCTTAACTAACAAGGTGGCATTAGTTTCAAGAAGAAAAAGGGCACATTTCACTGGAAAGCCAGTGATTAGACGGTTAAAATTATGATTCTAGGTGACAAATCTGGCAACATCAGAAGACTAGAAACAAGGGTATTATTTCAAAGGCTTCTGATTATCCAGACATTAGAGATAAGGACCTATATTAAAGCAGAAGGAAAGAAATATACTATAGAGAATATGATAAATGAGGTAGAAAAGAAGAATATAGTCTTTCAAAAACTTCTGTAAGTTTTGAAAATGGATCACATTGGCTCTCAAAATTGGTTATGTGTAATTATCATCTGGGAAATTTTTGAAAAGACCCATCGCCATGGTAATGTTTCTGAAAGCCTAGGGTGGGGCTTATGATTGGTATTTTAAGTAAATGGCTCAATTGTTTCTGACACAGATGGTACATAGATCACAATTTGAGAAGCACCAATTTAGTAGAGAGCTGAAGAAGGAAAGAAAAGCAAGGTACTGGGGAACTATCAAACAGTTATTCTGCGTAATTTGCTATGGCCATTGTTTTCTGGTTTTAAACTTTATTCACTAGACATTTGTTAATTTAAATATTTTAGAAGACATAAGCCAGGCACCATGGTTCATGCTTGTAACCCCAGCACTTTGGAAGGCTGAGATGGGAGGATCACCTGAGCCCAGGAGTTTAAAAACAGCCTGGGCAACATAGCAAGACCCCATCTCTACAAAAAGTTTAAAAAATCAGCCAGGCAGAATGGGATGTGCCTGTGATCCCAGCTACTTGGGAGGCTGAGGTGAAAGGATCGCTTGAGCCCACGAGGTCGAGGCTACAGTAAGTCATGATTGTGCTGCTACACTCCTGGGTGGGTGACAGACCTTGTCTCAAAAAAGAAAGAGTAGGGACTCATCAATAAATTTTGAAAAGGAATGGTAATAAGGGTAAAACTTGTCTGTTAACATACATTAAAATGGTAAAATAATTGTAGGAATGTCTAGAGTTCTCAGGTGACTTAAGGCCTCCTTGGTCAGTGTGGGCACCAAACACTCAGATGTTGTTTTCAAAACCATAAGGTTAGATAAAAGAAGATAGAGAGGAAGACTAGAAAAGAGCTAAAGACAAAACAGCAACAACCTCCCCAGCCATGGAGACAGGAGGAGAAAGTGTAATGGAGCAAAAACACTGTCCACTGGAACTTCCAGACAGTTTGCATCAGGATATTCCCAGGAAGCAAAGTTAGAGGAGTTTCACTACTCTCTGTACCTTTGTTTTATTTGTTTCTTGTACAAAAACTCTAGGCTTTTGGTAGTCATAACATTTCTTACTATTATGACTATCATTTTATTAAAATGCTACATTAAGGATAAAATAATTTATTGTTCATATAAGCATCTTCTCTGAGTGGTCATGATTATAATATTCTTTTCCACTTTGTGCTAATGAAATAACCTAAGCAGTTAGGACATCCACAGGTACTATACATGGCCAGCCAGTCAGCTGTAAAATTTCAAGTTGGGGAAAAAAAAAAGCATTTTTGTGAACCATTAAAATGCTATAAGTTGTTTGATGACTGAAAACTTTTATTTCAGTCCAACAGAAAAGTTAATACAATTATTTAAATACATACAGTTGAAAAACAGTTTACAATCTTTTGCATCCTGTGGCTAAGCACCTAGAGTATATTTGAACAAAAAATTATATATATATGCAAAAAAAGAACAGGTTAATAAATACTGTCAGTGAAACCAGAATTCAGCTTAGTAAGTGGCACAAAACTAGTCTTTGCATTTAGAAAAATGTGATACTACTTTCAACCCGGTGAGCCTATTATGTCTGCATCTCCTCAGATTTTTACATGGCCTTGAGCAATTTGGGCTGGAGCCAGCTATAACAGTATTATTTCAGCAAATCACTTCCTATTTTTGTACATTTTAAGGATGTACTGAAAGGTACTTTCAAGTCTGAAAATATCAACTGATCACACAGCAATGATATCTCATTTACAAGGCTTTATGTAGCCACAAACTGTTTTCTTTAACAGTTCAACTATCTCAGGAATAGTAATAAACATGAACTACTCTATTACCACATTTTTTAAAAGCTGTGCAGTTTACCCAAACAATGAATAATGTCATATGCTTTAAATTCTCCCTAAAAAAAAAAAACAGATACTACTTTCTGTATGACAGGGGTTGGCAAATTTCTCTGTACAGAGCAGAGAGTAAATCTTTTTTGCTTTGTGGGATTGTAGGGTCTCTGTTTTGACTGTTCAGTTCTGCCATTAAAGCATGAAGGCAGCCATAGACAATGTGCACAGGAATGTGTGAACTTCTGTTCCAATAAAACCTTATTTATAAAAACAGGCAATGGGCCAGATTTGGCCTTCAGGCCATAGTTTGTTAACCCCTGTTCTATGAGATTCTTTTTCTAACATGCCAGTAATGTGAATATGCTTGTTATCTAACACACTGAATTATTTTTATGTTTATTTTTATTGATACATATTACATGTATATATATGTTCAGGTACATGGGATAATTTGACATCTTCATTAATAAAATTAGGGTCATTGGGATATCCATCACCTTAAATATTTTTCTTTTTGCTAGGAACAGTTGATTTATTCTCTTCTAGCTATTTTTAAATATATATTACATTAATGTTAACTATTATCACCCTACTGATCTATCAAACACCAGATCTTATTTCTTCTAAATGTATATTTGTACCCATTAAACAACCTCTCTTTATCACCTCACTATCTTTTAGCATGTTGAATTATTTCCCATACTCTTAATTTTAAAACCAAGACAGTCACTTGTCACAACTCAAGTTATGAACAGTGCCTAATTTTGAGACATTCATTGCAGAAATGAAATGGATATGTAGAGTTGGCAGAGATTAGGAAATCACTGAGAAATTCTTTAAGATGTAGGTTATAGATTGATAGGTTACTCATTCTAGTAAGTAAAGGAGTGCATTATATCACAACTATCTGAGTTTGTTTGTGCTGCTATAACAGAACACCATAAACTAGGTAATTTACAAATACCAAAAATATTTTATCATAGTTCTAGAGGGTGGGAAGTCCAAGATCCAGGAGCCAGTAGGTATGATTGTCTGGTGAAGGCTGCTCTCTGCTTCCAATGTGGTACGTTGATGCTGCGTCTTCCGGAGGGTAAGAATGCTATGTCCTTACACAGCAGAAGGCTCAAGGGCAGGAGAGTCCAGTGCTGTGTGAAGCCTCTTTTATAAGGGCCTTTATCTTATTCACAAGAAAGGAACCCTCATGGCCTAAGCACCTCTTAAATGTCCTGCCTCTTAAAATTTCGCATTGGCAATACCTGAATTCTGAAGGGGACACATTAGAACCACGCATATCACAAGTGGCATTTGGAAAGACAAAGTTTTCTGAAATGCCCTATTCTGTTCATTGTTCACTCTTTACACACACACACACACACACACACACATACACACACACACAGCCCTTGTCTGCTTGACAAAATCCCTTTTATCCTTCAGATTGCTTTTTCTGTAAACCTCCCACTCAGACTAAGTGAAATACCTCCCAAGTGCATTGATTTCTGTTTGCAGTTACAACGCCACATTGTACTTACTTGATTGCATGTCAATGACTAGGACAGAGAGGCTGAGGGCATGGTAAGCAGGTAGGCAGGGCCAGAGGTCCAGAAGGGTTTTGTATTCTGTGTTAGACAGTCTATATTAAGGCAAGAACAGTGGAAACCATTGCAGAGAATCAAGCATAAAAAATATGCATTGGATCAATGTTTTAGAAAAATGACAAGACAACTGCATGGAGAATGAATTATAGGGGGATGAAGTAAAGAATGGAAAATTGGTAGTATGTTATTAGTGACCCAGAGAAAGATGATGGTTGTTTGAACCAGGAGGGTAGCCGGCAAGATAGAGAGAAATATTGGCATTCAGGTTTTATTTTGGTGGTTGCACCCATAGCATTTCTAGTGGATTGGATGTGAGAGAAGGAAAAGAAAAAAAATCAAAAATAGCATCAAGGTTTTTGCTTTACACTGGGATGATAACGTTACCATATACAGGGGATGATACTGATGTCTGAAAGAGAAAATAAGAGCTCTGCTTTGTCTCTTTTATTTGAAATGACTAATTGCTGAGGATATCAAGTAGACAGTTGGCTCTAAGAATATAGGTTAGAAAATGAGTCAGAGCAGAAGTTATTAGTGCCCTACAATGTCTGGGGTTGTCAGTAATCCGTGACGATTTTCCTGTGTATATACCTGATCCTACACCTACACCTGTGTATATACCTGATCCTACATAAGAGAGAATTATATTACTATATATAGTATATATAGTGTATATATAGAGAGAATATAGTATATATAGTATACTGTATATATTATTATATATAGTGTATATATACTGTGTTAAATATACTATATATAGTGTACTGTATATATTATTATATATAGTGTATATATACTGTGTTAAATATACTATATATAGTGTATATATACTATATATAGTAATATAACACTCTCCCGCTCTCTCTCTATATATATAGTATTCAGTTAAATGTTGATGTAGGCAAAATGATTAGAGGTGTTCAGAGAAGGCTACATAGAAGCCATGGGCTTCAAATGAAGTGGATGGCACAGAGGACGATGAGTTTGATTGACCTCAGTAGAAGCAAGGGCATCATACCTCTGTTAGTTAAGGGCCAGGCTGGAGAGAAGTAAAATCAAGAACAAGTGAGAGTTTGGGTTGTGATTTTAGGCATATAGAGGAACATATACTCCTTTCTCTTTATATTCTTATTTGTTTGTCCACAGCATCAAATAAAAACAGATAAAGCTCTTTGAATATGTGTTTTAAGGAATTTTAAGAATTACACATCAAAAGTACTTGGATATATAAATCTGCTTTATAAAATCGATTTTATGACTTTATAAAATCGGTCATTAGAAATGTGACAACATGTATGATGCCATCTTCAAATGTCATTACTAACAATAACAGAATGTCAGTTAATGAAGGTGGCATTACTATATTCAGTCTATCACTGAGCATTTGAACAAACGTTTAAAGATGACAGTTAATAGTACACAAATTATGCCCAGTTAGAAGTCAAAGCTTGGGGTTCTCCTAAGGCCTTTCAAATAAGATAATAGGAGAGTACCATACAATTTATAATCTTGAATTGGGGAGTTGTTTCCCAATGGGAAATCTACATTTCATTATTATAGGGCATAAAATTCTTGGTTAATTGTTGAAAATGTGGACACTACAGATTCCTGTATATTTATTTTAGGGTTACATGCATATTTAAATAGAAAATACATAACTAGTCCAATTTCAAATTCCAATGAACAGGAAGCCTAGAAGGAAACTCTTAGATTTGAGGATATCAGATTTGTTATTGGTAACATGAGAAAAAGCTCTTGTATTTAGAACCAACTCTCTCTTTTGAGTTAGGAATAAAACTCACATACACACTCCTTTACTTCAATATATGATGCCATACCTCCAGTTATCTCCCTCTAATTCAATTTTATTAAATAAAATTTACCATATGCCTAATGTGTTCTCAAGATACTATTCTGGGAAAAAAGAAAATACTAAGACAAGTAAGACACAGTCCTAAAATTCAGGGAGTGGCCAACTGAGTGGAAGAGACAGCATATTCACATGTTATAATTAATATTCCCATGAATTATAGTGCAGCATCTTAGGTACAGAGGATGGAGAAGTGGAGAATGAGAAAGTCTGCTCAGAGGGAAGCATTAGAGCTCTTCTTTAAGAGAGGAAAGGTTTTTACATAGACAGCAAAGAGCCGAAAATTAATTCCAGGCACAAGGAACAGCAAATTGGAGAAAAGAGTAAAATACTTTAACTGAATCATGCTCTCTCAGAAGACTTTATAGAAATGCTTAGTTTTTGAAAGGGGGAAATACAGAGGAGCCTCAACGGACCCCCCTACCCCACCCACCCACACTCCCTGCATTTCTATTCTGAAAGAAATGTAAAATGTTGGTTCTGTACATAGTGATTCATTAATCGATGAATGTGTAGCGATACCTATTGTGGGCGCTCTATAGTATCATTGGTACTTCTGATGTATGTTCCAGGTACATTAATTCATCCATTCATTCACTCAAAAATACCATAGGGTTGCTACTGTATGCCAGGAGGTTTGCAAGACTAGGGTTGTAGAAATAGTCCCTGTCTTGTAAAACACTGCAGTGCAAGAAATAACCATTTTTTTTCTTTACTTTTTAAAACTTTTGTTCAAATCAGGAATACTTAAAGATGTAATTTTGTCTTACTAAAGCATAGTAATTGAAACAGTATGTAGGGCATTTTAGCTATTAATGTTCAAAGTGAAAGACAAACAGTTATTGTATATTTATTTCCAAAGAAATTCAATAGGAAACAGGGTTTAACACCAATCCTTATATCTAAAAATGCGACAAAATAGTATTATATGTGAGCTTGACAAAGAGTAGTCCCGACTAGGCACAGGCCTGGTTGTTTCTCTTTTCTTTTTTATTTTTTTTTCAATGGCACATTAATTAAAATGTTAAAACATCTTGAGCTATCTTACTTTCCTGTTTGTTTTGTTAGAAAATAATATAAAAGCCACGGCTGACACACTGACAGTGTGTTGACAGCTTTAGCTTCCAGAGCGTTTGGAAGGCTGTTCCTGGGGCATTACATTTGAAAAGAGTTCGAAGTGATTGTAAACTTGTTTAGATTGTGATATTGAAAACAACACAGGGTGAAATTGTGCTCTAACTGTCTCAAATGAATCTGTTAGCATCGCTGTCTCTTCCCAGGAGTACTTAGAAATTAATTTTCCATCTATAGTCTTATTCCCTAAGGATTTAAGGGAATGAAGCAAAATTGTGAGTTTTTAAAGATTTTTTTCTAAAGAATGACCTATTAAGTTTAAAGTAGTACCAATGTGATGTATCAAATAGTCTTTTTTAAAAAAATTCCTTTCCTTCTTAGCCATTTTTGAAAAACTAACAGGAAATGGAAATGCTATTGAACCTCCTTCCTCTTTCAACAGTGAGGAGCAGAGGACAGAAAGCCCCACCGTGCCTTCATGTAGGTGATGGTCTCACCTCTCAGCATCTGTTTGTGCCTCCATCCTTAGTTTTCTCTAACTTCTAACTCTAAGGTAGCAGAGCTCTTAAATAGTTTTCCTGCTTTCTCTGCAGCTGAATGGTCAGGTCTATAGGGTTTTTATCTTTTTTGAGGTTGAGTTTTGCTCTGTTGCCCAGGCTGGAGTGCAGTGGCGCGATCTCAGGTCACCACAGCCTCCACCTCCCAGGCTCAAGCCATTCTCCTGCCTCAACCTCTGGGAATACAGGCGTGTGCCACCACATCCAGCTCATTTTTGTATTTTTAGTAGAGATGGGTTTTCACCATTTTGGCCAGGCTGGTCTTGAACTCTTTGCCTCAAGTGATCCACCCACCTCAGCCTCCCAAAGAACTGGGATTATAGGCATGAGCCACCGCACCCAGCCCAGGTCTATAGGATTTTAATTGCTTCCCACATGCTCAGGGAGAATCAGATCACATAATGAGGCTTTGTAGGGAAAAATGTGGCTTTCACACTTGTTTTCAAGGGAAGGGAGTACTGAAGCTATGCTGATGTGGGAATGTGCATCCTAAGGACCTGATAACCAAAACTAAACTAAAATTAGTAAAATCCATGGGTGTATGGATCAGTAGTGGCAAGCTTCTCAGGACAGGTGGAACTACTGGGAAATGAAAGGATATATGCCCCACATGAGAAAAACAACCCCAGCATGGAGTCAGGGCTTGAGTTGCTTCTTGCTAGCCATGCAACCATGACAATTCAGTTTCTGAACTTTGTGACCCCCATGCCTCTCATCTATAAAAGGAGGAGTAGTACTACTGATTTGGCAAGATTGTTGCAAGAATAATGCCAGGGAAATTTGATTTGAAATGAGGACCTATTAAAATGCAAGGCATTCTAGTCTATGATATACATTTTCTAGGTCACGTTCTGAACATCTTCAGATATCTGTTGTAGGTCATGTCTTTCCCCATTGTGGGGAGTATGGGATTGAGTCCTTTAGCCTTTCTCAACTGTGGAACTAAGTCATTCATTTAACGTTATGAATGAATTCTAGAATGGTACTAGTTAAGTACATTTTGGGGATAATTGAGAAAATAGTCACTGAAATCCAGTTCTCTACTCTCTGCTTCAGAAGAGAAATCCTGCTGAGAAAGACTGCGAGATACTAAACTATTCATGCTCTCTGAATGAAAGAGCTTAAGAAAACCTTAAAAAAAAAAAAACAGATTTAAATAAATTTTAAAGCCCCTTGCCTTGAAGTATATTTCAGAATATCACTTTTGACATTTTTTTGGTGAATTCCATGCTAAGATTATGAATTAACTTTTGCATTGTTTTTCCTTGTGCACTGCATTGTGCTGAAGGCTGCTGCACAAAGAGAAACACAAATACTAATATTTTATGTTAATATAAATGTTAACATCTTATACTAATTATGAGCACAGAACCCAAAACTTTTTGTAATCCCTAGTAACTACTTTTATGATGATGACGAAGATGATGGAGAAGTCTGAATACTAGTAGTTATCAAATAAAAAGATATTAATATCTAAGCTATAGAATTATTTCATATTGCAAGATGATTTTCATAGTAAACAGCAAATAAACTCACTCATGTCTTTGTGATATGAATCCACAGTTTTATTTTTACTCTGCTAGGAAATTTTCAACATTTATTCTCAGTTTAAGTCATTTTGGTGTGAAATAATGGGTAATATATAAAAACAAATGTCTTTATATGTCTGTTAATGTTTTTGTCTGTCTTAAACATTTTCTATGGATCATGCATGTGTTTGTGCTTTGCTTTGACATAGGGATTATAATTTCAGTACTGCAAATGAAAATCTTGAAGAGTCAGAGGCAAGAGGGATTTAGCCCGAGATTATCAAAAGCACTTGGCATTTGTTCTCTCTCACCTCCTTTCCACATTCATTTAGAACTTCAGATTTATGATGGATTTTATGATAGTACATGGTTCAAAGAGAATAGTAATTTGTTTTAAAAATGTCCAGGGAAAAACAAATAAAACTTTTATGACATATTTTCAGAAAAACCACAGACTGGAAGATGTTACTATGTAGTGGTTCTCTAAGTATCACCTGGGAACTTGGTAGAAATGCAAATTCTCAGGTCCCACCACGGACACACTGAATCCGAAACTCTGGGAGTGGGACCCAGCAATCTGGTTTCACACACTCTGTGGGTGATTCTGACCAAGTTTGAGAAACACACTTCCTGAACAGTGCCTCACTCTCTCACTTAAATGACTTAGTCTTTCTAGTTTAATACACAAGCATCAGCACTATAAACACCACATTTAAAATAAAATCTGGAAAAGACAGGAAGAATTTTCACTTCATTCTGGGAAAAAAAAAAAGAGTTGTTTCAGGGCCATCACTTTGAGAGAGGATGGAATGTACATGAGACCTTGTATGCATTTCCAGCTGGGATTATGACTGGTTGTGTGACCTGTCAGTGAGGATAGTAATATGTTCACAGCTGCCTATTAAGAGTCACTTACAGTAGAAAGCTCACAATGTTCAAGATCGAAACACGGCAGATAAAATCTGTTGTTTAAAGCACCAAATATAGCTGTAGATTCACTTAGTAAACATGAGTGATAGGAATTTTATTTTCAATTTTAAGTTCTTTTAAAAAATTATTTAAAAATAGATTCAAGTTTTCATACTCTTCAAGCATGCTTTTAAAACTATGTCACTCTTTTCTATTAGCCCCCTAAGATTGGGTAGCATAGCAAATGGTAGCCACTCTATGGCAAACTATGTAACTCTTTTCTATTAGCCCCCTAAGATTGGTTAGCATAGCAAATGGTAGCCACTCTATGGCAAATGCTTTCAGCATACAGACTGTGAAAAATTCTGTTGTGGAAATTATTCTACTTGAACCAAACTGTTACAGGAAAGGAGTTCCGATCCAGACCCCAAGAGAGGGTTCTTGGATCTCATGCAAGAAAGAATTCAGGGTGAGTCTACAGTGCAAAGTGAAAGCAATTTTGTTACATCTACCCTAGGTATAATAGTTGTATATATGTAGGACAAAAAAAGATCGTGAGGAAATGTGCTGTGCTACAAGGGTTTGTGATAAAGAATTAATTTTCTTACTATATTTTGCAAGAATCAGTGTTATTATCTATAAAGCAAAATTAGGAATGCCTTTGTTCTCAAGACATCTGGATATCAAGACAACCCCAAGTCTGGGTCTGTTTAGTAAACATTATCTATTTGTTCCCTCAACTGCTAGGAATACCTTTTAGAATGCAGCCCAGCAAGTCCCAGCCTTGTTTTCCTAGTCCTCACTCAATGCCTCTGACAAAACTGCACCAAAATGTGTCATATATGTTGAAACTCATCTTCTACAAGATATACAAAGCAATCCCTTATCTGTTAGAAAGTAAGGACTAAGCAAATTAACAAAAGGACTGAGATGATGGAAAACATACTGGTGCCTTATTATGAATGTTTTCCAAGATATTTATAAGATAGAGATGTTAAAAGAAAACAGTGTAAATTCTATTGCCTACTATGTACTTCCATTTCAAATATCTAGTTCACATATTAGTAATTGGGTTCAAGAAGGCTCTTCACTGCTAATGACAAATCAGTCACCATTTCTGAACACTGCAGTACATACTCATGACCTGTAGATTGTGTTGGAATTTTAATATATGGGAAAGTATTTTGAAAAGTTAGGAATTTGAGTTGGAAAGGCATCCAGAAAATTGATTTTGGTTTTTCTTAAGAAGGGTCAAGGCTGAGTGTGGTGGCACACACCTGTAGTCCAGGTCACTTGAGCCCAGGAGTTCAAGACCAGCCTGGGCAACGTAGGGAGGCCCCCGTCTCTACCAAAAATAAATAAATAAATAAATAAATAAATAAATAAACAAACAAACAACAACAAAAACAGCTGAGTGTGATGGCGTGTACCTGTAGCCCCAGCTAATTGGGAGGCTGAGGTGGCAGGATCACTTTAGTCTGGGAGGTCAAGGTTGCATGCAGTAAGCCATGATTGTACCACTGCACTCCAGCCTGGGTGACACGGTGAGACCCTGCCAGAAAAAAATGGTAAGAAATCAAGGGACTTTGTTAAAAAAAATTGTAATCTTATATTAGTAGTCTAGTAATTGTGGATTTTTTCATTTTGCAGAGGAAAAAAATTGTACTTTAATGAGAGTACATTTTTATAAAGCAATTTCTTCTTTTTGCCATGCTATTTTCATACTTGGTATTTTAGACAGTGGACATATTTTAGTATGGAATTACGTGTATGATATTCCTTTGACCTAGCAGTCACAGTACTAATAGGCTTCACATCTGTTTATTTTTAAAGAAATGTGAGCATTTGGATAGAAAACACTGTTAATGAAGTTTTTTGAAAAAATGACATTCTGAACATATTAAATAATGTCAAATTAAAAAAAAATAGATAATAGGACTGAGAAGCCTTTTCCAATCGCAGAGGGATTCAGTAGTAATTTCAAAACAAAGATGGGGAGGAAAGCTTCTCCTTCCTCCAGCCACCTTTTTTCTCCTTACACGAACCTATGACTTTAACCTCTTCTTGGCTGCAAAGTGAAATCTATTTTTTTAAGGGTGAAAGAGGTATGAATACTTAGGAGAGGAATAAAACAACACACATTTGATTCTGTGGCGCCAAGCTTGATTTGCCTCTGGTTTGGCTATTCCAAGAAGAGCTTAAGCTTTTTCATCTTAACTCTGATGCACAATCTTAATTTAAAATGTATGAGATTTGCCCTGATGCACACCAGTTTCATCTGTTTCTGGTATCAACAAAATCAAAGCATCTAACTTTTTCAAATACAAAGTGATGAATTGTGAATACCTGGTGAATTTCCACAAGTCAACAACCTAACAAAACCACAAAAAAAGACGAGGTAACCTTTTCTAAAATGAAAACTAGCCTACCACTAGAAAAGAGAACATTTATTTCTGTTAATCTAGGCATTAATAAAAGGTGCTGGGCCCTAATTATAATTCCCTTTGTCATTTAATAGAGAGGTAAAAGAATGCAGATTTTTATTCCCTTTGCCTAGGGTAGAACCTGAGATTCTGCATTTTTAGCAGCCTCCAGGTGATTTGATGTCACTGAATGTTGTCACATTGTGTACTAAGGACAAATATGTATAATTTCTTATGAAAGATGGACTCCTTTACACCGTCTTCACAGAGGTTAGACAAAGCTAAGGCAAGAAACCAACTGAGAAGAGATATTTTATCTAGTACAGCTTTCATATACACTCAATGTTCGGAAAATGAAAATGAACATGTCTCAACCTCAATCTTCTCTTCTATAATTTGAGAGGCTTGGAAGCTTCTTCCAGACCTAAGATTTTATGATTCCACTGGGCACTAAATAAATCCTCTGTGAATATATGAATGAGTGAGGGAATGAGTGAATTTTGAGTTGCCAGTTTAACTATAAGGAAGTGGTTCTTTTGTTCTCCAGTTATTACTTACAGAGGAGCTTGGGGGATATGTGAGTCATTTCATAAACTTCAGACAGAGAAGAACGTGTAAAATAATGGCCTAAGAGAGAAAGTAAACGGGGAAGAAGGAAATATAATAGGCCAGAAAGACCACATTTTAAGTGTTAACTTAAGGTGAGAGACCATGAATTTAAACTGAGATCAGTCCTCAAGGCTGTGTTTTTTGTTATCTGTAGTCACAACAGAGTGACTGTTTCAAAGATGTGAAATGTTCTGGGTCTCAATTTCCAATGGGTTTTAACAAAGGTTACAATTTTGCTAGTTTGCACAAGAGTTGGTTTTAACAAGGGTAATAGGCCCTGGAATTGGGGCAGATAAGGAGGAGAGTAAGGTTCTGAGGGACAGAAGCACAGGAAAGGCAGTAGAATAATGGATTGTACTTTATGTTGGTTTGTACTTCCCTGAGGATTGTTGAAATGGGAGTACTACAAGGGGCAAGCTAGAGTGTGGAAGGCTTGAAACTGGGGTTATGGAAGGTAACTGTTAGTAATGGCAAAGTTTAGGGTGTGACTACCTAAGTCACATAATATCGCATATCTGCTCCCAGGCATTATGGAGATGATCAAGGTGTGAAAACGAGAAGCTGAACTGACAACTTTAAAGTTGTATTTTCTAATTGAGACTAGATTTAATACCGGCATAGGTCTTCTGTGAACCCAGTTACTTGACTTGTTGAACATGTATAAATGACATGCAGTATTTGATGGGAAGTTTAAGCCAAACAGGTGATAAGAAGTTGAATTTTAAACCTTGGAAAATTAGGTCAGTCTACCATATAAAAACAAGATTTAATAAGCGGCAGATGACATTTTGTCCAATTCCATTAGATTTTGCAGTGCCACATAATTATAGGCAGTGCAAATCATGCATGTGCTGGGCTATGAAGGGTTACATGAATTTTCTGCTACAGATGTGCTATACCTTCCCTGAAATAAGCACATATGGCTATCAGTAAGAAGGTCATTTTAAATGTGCACCTACAATAGTGACAACAGGCTGTGCGTGTTAGCTCACACCTGTAATCTCAGCACTTTGGGAGACTGAGGCAGGTGGATTACCTGAGGTCAGGAGTTGAAGACCAGCCTGGCTAACATGGTGAAAACCCATCTCTACTAAAAACACAAAAATTACCTGGGCGTGGTGGTGTGTGCTTGTAATCCCAGGTACTCAGGAGGCTGAGACAAGAGAATCGCTTGAACCCAGGAGGCAGAGGTTGCAGTATGCCAAGATGGCACCACTGCACTCCAACCTGGGCAACAGAGCAAGACTCTGTCTCAAAAGAGAAAAAAAGTGACAACAGTTTAACTAGCACATAGATATCTCAGCAAAAGTTATATTTTATATACAAAAAGTTAAAAAGCTACATAGTAATATGTCTTAATATTTTATTACTTCATGACCAAGTGTTGAATGTCTAATCTGCTACTAAAATCTGTTCTTTCTCAGTGACAAGTTCACATTCACTTACTCATTTGCTTGTACTAAAGCAAATGTAACTGCAAATGTTACTGTCTCTGCTAATCTAGACATTTTATGAAGTCCCCAACTCTTGAAGTTTAGTAGGTTTATAGTCAGGTACACGAGGTAAAAGCATAAATGTCATAGTTGTGTTACGTATTTGAAAACATTGGCTTCATGAACTCCTCCCTAATTTAATACTCTTTCAAATGTGAGTGATTTATGATATGTATCTGTGGTTAAATTTAATACCTGCACTGGTTTTTAATATCTAACTTTTTCTAGTTATAAAAGGTTACATAACTACATAAAGCAACCCACATACTAATTTTTATCTCTCATTTAAGGCTAGATACTTCTGTTCTGAGGTACATGAAATTATGAGTTTGTCAAACACTTAATCCTTTATCATTTATTGGCAAGGAATATAATTGAATTGGTCTAAACTAAAAATGCAGATATTGACAGCTTGTAGAGGGATGGATTACCTGGCATAGTAGAAGGCACATTGGATCTGGGGTCAGACAACCGGAGTTCTTAACTTGCCCCATGACTCCTTTGTCTCTGGTTCCTTCTCAGTAAAAGATGGTATAAATGCCTACGAGGGAGTGGTTTTGAGTATTATTGACATTGTATGGAAAGGATCTTACATGGAACTGGCTCTGTAAACCAAAGTCTGACCTTATCAAAAGCTCCTCACAGCCATAACTGCACTGGGCACTGGGGCAGGTGGGGCGCAGAGATCCCTAGATTCAGTAGGCTGTCTTAAAGAAGTTACTATCTAGTGGGAAAAATTGCACTTCCATATACTGCAGCACATATTTACAGAACATTTGCATGTGGTGGACAGCAGCCTGGGCTGTGGGTACTCAGTGAACAACGCAGACATTGTCCTTCAACTCATAGAGCTTACATTCCGATACCTTCATTTCTCATCCATTAACACAATTTACATTGACCATGATTGCTGCTGCATCAAGTAATATTGGCTTTATCTTTCAAATGTGCATTTATTGTATTTTAAGAATGAAGATATTAGAAAGGCCTCTCTTGCTCGAGAGTACATACCAACTATGACAAAATAACTTGAAATGAGATTTTTCTGGGAGTATAGATTTACATGAATTACATATTAGTTTTTAAACTGCCTCTTATGTGTCATTCCTACCATTTGATAAATTTACTGTGGAGCTTAAACCATAAAGACCAGAGCTTATTCATAATGGGCAAAGCTGATATAGCATTAATGTGCTCTGTCAGCTTGAATTAAAATTTAGAGGGTCCTAACTGAGGCTTTTTCAAGGGTGGAATTGAAGATTTTGAGAAAACAGCATATCTGGGACATGGGAATTACTCAGACTTCACTATGATCTCTATGTTGTCTCAAACAGCATCCCAAAGAGAAAGAGAAACTATCCTTAGAGCAGAGATTAGTGTCAGGACAGAACTCTATGTTGTATAATGTCAGTGACCTAGCGCAAACATAAACAGGGTTCCATGTCATGTTATGCTTGCCAGAAAAGCATTTAATGTGAACTGGAATTGTCCGATTCTCTATGAGAATGTGGCCTATAAAACTGATTATGTTTTTGCAAGTTATTCCATCTGTAAGCAATGTGCATAAAATATGATTCGTTAAAATAAAGAAAATTGAATTCAAGGTGTGCACTAAAAATTATCCTATCAGTGTGAACATCAACCTAGAAAATTAGATGCAGTCATCTCCCATATTTCATATTTTAACATTTATCAATATTATGGAACATTTCTTCTATTCAAGAATCTGCCTGCCAGTGCTATAAGTTTGTATTATTTTTAAACTTCTTCAGTTATTTGGCACATAGGGTAAGATAAAAATTAAATGGATGGTATGCATTGGCATTAAATCTGCTTCAAGTCAGAGCCTAGAAACTCTGAATGGCACAGTTATTTTTTAAATGGCCAACAGATCAATAGAGACTGTGGACGAAATTCTGAAAAAGTCTAATAAAAAGCATCGATACCTGTTTGGTAAGAATTGGTAAGAATATGCTTTGCCTGAATAGACACTTGCAATGTTTGCTTTTCTGGAGCAGGCAGATATTGTTGTTCTATGTTGTCTCCAGGCTCTCTGTGTCAGAGGGTTGTGTCATTGGGAACAAGTTATCTTTTCCAGGGTCTTTTCAGGCTGTCTGTATTTAAACATAAAGGCTAGAACTGAAGATAACAAAGAAGACAAAAGAATATACAAACAGCTCTTTGCATCCCAAAATGTGTAGAATAATCATATCTGCTTTCTGACATTGGTCACAGGGCGTGGGTTTCATTCTTCCTCAGTGCTTTTCAGTGTTGGGCGTCTTTTCATTTTCTCTTTGGTGAGACACTGTCCAAATGTCTGAATGCTGAAGCAGGATAGGATAGGCTTTATTCTGCTCACTCATTCAAATCCTCCAGAGACACTTCAGTGCCTGGCTCTAGTAGCTGACACTGCTCCCCATTCCTGGTAAATGCGCTGGGACCATTTCCTGAGAAGAGAGAGTTTTCTACCTATCCAAGCCAAAAAGAGAGAAAAGTTGAAATGTTGACTGAAAAAGAGGGTGGAGATTTCTAATCCATTTTATTGTTTTATGTTGGTTTATTGAAGAATCCAATTGGGAATTCTTACACATTTTGTAAATGTAGGAGTAGGAGAAATCTGGAAAAGTGGGAAAGCATAAATGAACTTCCAGCTTCATTTCCCTGACTTCCTTGTAAGTACCTTCCAGGCTTAACCAATTCATCTTAGAATTCTAAAACCTTGAAATTCCACACCTTGCTACTTTCAATAATCTTCTTTCTTCCTGTTAATGTTCTGAATCTTCTTCATGCTCCAAATGAATGAATGAACTAATAAATAAGATGTTTCTCTTTTAATTGTTTCAATAGGTAGTATACTAAATTTCCCCCTTTGAATAGGTATTTAAGAGATTATGTTTAAAAGTTCCCAGCAGTTTTATTTTTACTTTAATTTTTCCTGTTAATTATGACAGTTGCTTTTTTACTGTAATAGATAATATAAAACAAATCAAAAGGACATGCTTTTATCTTTATACAGTTTATGCCTTGTCTTTTATCTTCTGTCATCTTGTTCCAAAATATGGAATTTTTTTTCCTGTGTTCCCTTTCTCTGTATTTTGTTTTGCTTTGTTTTGTCATAACTGGAGATACTTGGATATGGATACTCAACTGTTATTTTTGCTGTCACTTAGACACTTCCCCCTCCCAAATAAAATCCTACATCCAATTCTAATTGTCAAAAAAAAGCGCGCGTGCGCGCACACACACACACACACACACACACCCCATACTTTTTTTTTTTAAGAGACAGAGTTTCAGTGTGTCATCCAGGTTGGACCTCAGTGGCACAATCATGACACACTGCAAGCTCAAACTCCTGAGCTCAAGCCATCTTTCCACCTCAGCCTCCCAAGTGCTAGGATTACAGGTGCCTCACCACCAATCCTGGCTGAGGTATGTGTGTGTGTGTTTGTAGAGACAGGGGTCTCACTACGTTGCCCAAGTTGGTCTTGAACTCCTGGGCTTACGTGATCTTTCTGCCTCAGCCTCTCCAAAATCATAGTTGTGAGCCACCATGCTGGGGCTGAAAATAACCTTTTACAGAAGAAAGAAAAGGGATGACATGAAAAATGGCATGTCTGTTGGACAGAGCTCAGTAATATGACCTATGAAAAACAAATATATTTAAAGCAGACAAAAGAAACACCTGAGAGAAAAATAATTCCTAGGATAATAGAATAAAGCTTCTTGTTCTGATTTTTTAATCTAAGTTTGTCAATTAAGAGTTTTCTCTACTCCAGACTAAGCTTTTATCGTCACTTCTTAGTATTCATGTGTCCACAGTCTTAAAACATGTTATTTTTCATTAACTGTGAAACAAAGCCTCCTGAGTTTGACTATTGTGTGAGGGAAGGAAATTATATTTTGAGTTTAGTATTCTTGCATTCATGCCGACATTATTTAACCCATCCTAGAGCAGCTTCTTACTTTTCCATTTCCTAATCTGTTTTATAATTTTTTAAGCCACAGCAAAATTATGAGTCCTAAAGAGGAAAGGGAATGGAAGAAAATATTTTTAAATTATATCTTCGGTAAGGGAATTATATACAAATAATAAAGAACTCTTCTAATGCCACAACAATGAAAAGACAACTCTATTGAAAAATGGGCAAATGACTTGAATAGACATTTCTTCAAAGAAGATGTAGAAATAGGCAATATAAAATATGTTATCCAGTAAAAAATACATATCAAAACCAGTGTAAGATACCTTTTCCTACCCATTATGATTGTGATAATAAAAAAAGACATGACAACAAGTATTGGTGAGAGAGTGGGGAAACTGAAGCCCTTACACATTGCTGGTGGGAATGCAAAATAATACAGCTCCTACAAAAAAATAGTTTGGCAGTTCCTCATAAGCTAAACCTAGGATTACCATATTCACCAGCAATTTCACTACTAAGTGTGTACCTAAAAGAAATAAAGGCATACATCTATCCAAAAACTTGTATATAAATGCACATAGCAGCGTTATTCTTAATAGCCAAATTGTAGAAATAACCAGAATGTCAATTAACTGGTGAGTGGCTAAATGTATGTGGAGTAACCATACAGTGGAATATTATTCAGTCATAAAAAAGTGAAGTACTGATACATACTGCAATATTGATGAACTTCAGAATCATTATGCTAAGGGCGCAAAGAGCTATTCATCAACGACCACACACTATATTCTTCCATTTAGTAAGTAGCTTAATGATTGCCTACGGCTGGAGTGGGGAATGGTAGAGGGTTGGGAGAAAATCAGAATGATTGCTAATGTGTATGGAATTACTTTCTGGAGTGATGAACATGCTCTAAAATTGATTGTCGTGATGGTTGCACATCCTAGAGCAGTTATGAATAGGTGAATATATTAAAAACATCGAATTGTATAATTTAAATGGATGGATTGCATGGAAGTATATGAATTATATCTTAATAAAGCTGTTTTTAAAAAGGCATATCTTAAATAGATTGATATATTGAAAGACAGATATAGATTAGTTTCTGGATTTCTGATGGAGTTGAAAGAAAAAAAAAGGATGAGGCTTTCATATAGTGTTATACCAATTAAGCCTAAAATTTTAAATGCTTAGTTTTAATAATTCTCTTTCAAAGTGTGTTTTCACTCTTTCTAGAAAATGCATACATGTTCAATTTTCTGATAGCTTGATAATTTGTAATTGCTTACATATAAGTAAGGAGTAGGGTCCACCATTAGATATGTACATAACTTAAAATATATTTTATTGATTTGCTTCAAGAATACCTTCATTACAGCTTCATTTCAAGATCCAAACAACTTTGCATACTTCTCACCTGTCAGTTCCAAATCTCCAGCTGCCTCCAGAACATTTTAATTTTACTATTTTAATTCTATAATCCTAAACTAAATAAATCTACATGTCATAACTTAGTGTTCCCACTTAGATTCTATTTCATAGTAAGTTCTGTTGTACTCCAAGGTAGTTACCTCCTGAGACCCTACCCATCAATAATAGAGCCTGCCTCCCAAACCCCGGTAGAGGGGTTAGATATATGCAAATTCTATCAACTATCTGCCTATCCCAAATCAACTACCAGGAACCATAGATTCTCTCTTGACAACTATCCTAGTTTCCTACTACGCTCTAGGCAATATCTGAACTCCAGTCCAGTTTGGGATTCTCCATTTAATAGCTGCATGATGTTGGAACATCACTTACACTCCCTGAGTCTCAGTGAACTAGAGAATAGAAAGTGTCATTTCTTCTCTTCCATCCTAACAGAGCTGTTATGAAGACCAATGAACATAGCAGCAGTTTATGGGCCACCGTTTTCAAAAATTAAATGAGTTTTTAACAAAAGTTATTACACGTGACATTCAATCATTTTACCTAGTAAGTACTTTAAAAATTTATTCTTTCTTTAACAAAAAATATAGCCACATAGATTAACAGGGAATTTGAACCAGGATAATAAATACGAGAAAGGGGTAATGAGGTTTAAGAATAATTTACAAGAAAACCCATATGAGTAGCAAGGGCACAGTTCTCAAATGTGTCACTATTGTGTCACTGAGAAAGGTAGAAAGATTTTTGAACTAATCTCTATGAAATCTATACTTATAGTTATGAAATATAATATTTTACACTTATATAGTACATATTCTATGCCACCCTGTATTCTAAGTGTTTTGCATGCATTACATACATTTCACCCGCTATCACCAAGTCATCCTTCAGTTAAGTAATTTAATCATGCTGGGTGGAGAATAATGAGCTAAGAGTTTGAAAGAATATATAAAAATAATGTTTGGGGGAAATCATATACATTTTAAAAGATTATTATATTTTTAAAGTGTAACCCAATTTTCAGAGAATATTTCATTTTTAGACTATCATATACTACATTTTAATAATAGGTTACTACTTGAACTATGTAATGCATGGGTAGTTATATGGTATGCATTATACACATAACATAGTTCATACAGAGCTTTTTACCACTGCTAATTCTCAGCTATGCCTTTCTCCATTAAATATATTTGTTTGCGTATTCTGAAAAGAAGGAGCAGAATTGTTGGTCATCCCCTCCAATCTTGTTTAGTACTTATGCTGAAATGTGGCTTATCTATCAATTAAGTTTGGTCCAGTATTTGAGCTGCTAGTTTCAACTTAATTCCCTCATTTGTTCCCCTTTTATTCAAGCAAAGTGCCATTTAATTTATGGCTCCTTTTCCTTCCCGCTAGCCTAAGCTTCTTAGAAAATAAATGAGGCTATAAGTCCTCATTTAGCCTTTCTTAGTCCTATGGATTCTGGCTGAGGATTTGAGTCTCGTCAGTCATTCACCACGCTATGCCTTAGGTCACTGTGCTCTCCTTATTTGGCTCTTTCAATTTTCTCTTTGTAGAAACCTGTAAAGATGTTTTTATAGAAATTTCAATATTATAGCAGCTACACATATTTTGAATCAGAATGCTTTTCTTTGAACACCATGGAATGCAAGCTCACTGGCAACCTTGAGATCACTTGGAAAATAACCGGGGATGGAGGAGAGGTTCTTAAGCCACACCTTAGTTGTCATTAGTCTGCTCAATTTGGAGAGTATGTTCATGGACCTCTGTTCCATTGTACATTGGCTGGATGCATATGTTGAGCAATGGGGACAACATGTAATTTTTTTTCACTTGCCACAATTTTTTTAATTTATTTTAATTTTTTCTTTTTTCTTTTTTTTTTTTTTTTTTTTGAGACGGAGTCTCGCTCTGCCGCCCAGGCTGGAGTACAGTGGCCAGATCTCAGCTCACTGCAAGCTCCGCCTCCTGGGTTCACGCCATTCTCCTGCCTCAGCCTCCTGAGTAGCTGGGACTACAGGCGCCCGCCACTGCGCCCGGCTAATTTTTTTTTTTTGTATTTTTAGTAGAGACGGGGTTTCACCGTGTTAGCCAGGATAGTCTCGATCTCCTGACCTCGTGATCCACCCGTCTCGGCCTCCCAAAGTGCTGGGATTACAGGCTTGAGCCACCGCGCCCGGCTTATTTTAATTTTTTCTTTGAGATGGAGTTTTACTCTTGTCACCCAGGCTGGAGGGCAGTGGTGCAATCTTGGCTCACTGCAACCTCTGTCACCCTAGTTCAAGCAATTCTCCCGCCTCAGTCTCCCAAGTAGCTGGAATTAATGGTGTACACCACCATGCCCAGCTAATTTTTATATTTTTAGTAGAGACGGGCTTTCACCATATTGGCGAGGCTGGTCTCAAACTCCTGACCTCAGGTGATCTGCCCGCCTCAGCTTCCCAAAGTTCTGGGATTATGGGTGTGAGCCACCACACCTGGCCCACTTGGCACAGTTTTAGATTGAGGTAAATATTAATCTAGGTTTTGCTTAAATTCCTGTGGACAGACAGAGAAAATATACAGTGTTAGGATTCTTCGCTAACAAGGGATACTGCCAAATGATAAAATATTAATTCTATTTACTTTGTATGCAGATATGTGAGAACTAGAAGCAATTACCCTGACTCTAATTGCTTCATAGATGAATACAATTATGATGTTACACTCATTCTGTCTGTATTCGCAGTATAAAATAACATCCACATAAGACAGTCAGAAATTTCATTTAAAAGTAAACCTTACCAATGTGAAATATATTAAGGCAATAAACCAAGAGATTAAACTTTCATAAACAGTAAGAGCTCATTGTTTTGTAAATGAGTGTATAATAATATCTTTGCAGCTCAAATGAAACCATAAAACTGACTGGGGGCCTCACTTTTTTCAGCAAACTTTTGATTTATCTTTTTAATCTGTTCTTAGCATTGTATAGCAATTAAACACTGGAAATGGGCTTTACACTTCTTGCCACATTGCTCTTCTCCCATTTCACTTCTGTCATTTCTTTTATAATGACAAGCAATTTAGAGGAACAAGAAACAATTAAAATGTAAGTAGCTCCTGCTGTTACAGGTGTTCTCCACTAATGAATAAAAATGACTGGGATTATAGAAAGGTGAGATTTAAGGAAAGATCTCTTTTGGGTGTTAGAAGATTTAAAGATTTGTGGACAAATTCAGAAGGTAAGCACAGATTCCCAAGACATAATTATATCAGGGGAATTTGATGAAGTCTGAGTTAGTTGTTGAAAGTACCTTATGCGGAGGCTGGCCAAATGAAATTGTCAGTAGTTTTAATGGGCATCAGAACTGTGTGATGTGCCTGACCCAGAGTTACAGATTCAGACAAAATGGCATGAAGCCAATAACTTACATTCCAGCAAGTTTCCGGTTGATTGTGACACCACTGATCCAGGGACCATACTTTGAGAGCCACTGGTCTAACAGAGGCCAATGACTTGTGCATTCTTTCTATCCAGTTCCTCTTGAAAAACACTCAATGCTTGATTGAAGCACTTCAAGGCTGTGACGGTTTGACGCTGGTGTGTGGTAGACTCCTGTAGGGTAGTAGTAGACTCACTTGTGATAAATAAATTCACAGATAATCAAATGTCTTACAAAAGGTTATATACTTGAACATACTGGAAACCCAAGACTCTTTCCCTTCTAATTCAGTGCTATGCTGTCTTCAGTAATCTGTGTCTGTGACAAAGAAGTTTCTGGGACATTGGTCACTCCCCTAAAGGCAACAGTTTAAGGAATTATAATTTTGTTTTAAATTATGAGTCTGACTTAATGAAGAACAGATGGGTGACTTAGACAACATGATACTTATGCAATTAAGTAGGCCACTTAGACTTTACTTTCTTGAGTCACCCCAGTGTCTGTATAATACAAAGGGGGCCAAACAATTTCTTGGTTATAAAACCTCAGTTCTAAATATTAACATTTTATTCAGCAAAGACTAGATTCATTTAGGTTAATGAGATAGTTATGACTATACACTATATAGCTCTATGTGTAAGTTGTAAAAACAACTTTACAAATTAGAACATTTTCATTGTATTCTGAATATTACACAAAATATATTTTTTGTAAAGATGACACATGTAAAGATCACATATGCTCTTGTAAAGAGCCTTATCTAAAGACGCCAAGTGCTAATTTAACAGGTATTCACAAAGGGAAAGGGAAAAAATGTCATGTAAATTGTAAAAATTAGCCTCACCTTTAAGTTAAGTAGATAATAACTCCTCTCTCTGTATGATATGTTTTCGGCCAACGTCTTCTATCCTCAACATTTCTCTTCCAAATAATCTGTTAGATAACTAAGTTTGCTTTAATGTGAGCTGAAATATTTCATTCAATTTTTAAAGTTTTAGTTCCTGTCAAAAAATACAAATGCCAGCCACTATGACAGACTTCGAACTTACATATTCTTAATACGAAGTGTATGTAATTAAACAGAGAACCCCTGTGGAAAGCAAGTTTATTCCATAAAGTATGAGTGAGGATGAATTCACTCTACAGATAGTTACTGAGTACCTACTGTGTTTCAGACACTCTTTTCTGTGAGCTTGAGCTAAATCAGAACAAAACCGACCAACCAAAGATCATGACCCTTATTTTAAGCTTCCTGTTTGGGGAGCATGTGTAGAGATAACCGGTAAACAGCAAGGTAGTTGTAGGGAGCTGAGAATAGAAGCAAGGAGATAGCTAGGAAACCTAGATGTAAGGCAGGTGAGAGATGATGACAGGTCCATCAGAGAGGTGCCTGTGGACTTAGTGAAGGGTGGTTGAATTCTACACACGTTTTGAAGGTATCAACAACAGGATTGATCAATGCATAGAACAGGTGCTGTGAGAGCAAGAGAATAGGAGGGAAAGTAAAGACAAAAGAAAGTAGAAATATATTCATTTAAAAAGAACAACAGATTGTATTGATTTCCTTTAGGTCCTGCAACTCTTTGAAAAACTATCAGTCTTGTAACTACCTGGCAAATACGCCTCTCCCTTCTTTCCACTCCTCATATCTAAATACATTGGATTCTCAGCCAAGTCAGATGGCTACCTTCCTTGCCCTGCAAATTAAGGATAGAGTTCCCAGGGTCAGTGACCATATGGATTTCCATTTCTAATATTGTGAATCAGGATGAAGAGAAGTTTACAAAATGTGATTAGTGAGTAAGTTTTCTTAATTTCAGTTAAGACTTTCTTTAAATTCAATTTGCATAATGAAAGGCTCTTATTTCAAATCTTAGGATTTTAAGGGCCATGGTATGAAATGTGGATGTCTGTCTCTCACCGACTCTAGGGTATAGTTTAAAATACAGTGACAATGATATCTGTTATTCATAAGCAAGACACCCTTCTCCCTAAATGAGGTACCTGTGGCAGCCACTTCTCGTCCCCCATCAAAATTTCTCTAGTTGTTTCTGCCTGAATCTGGAATATTTGTACATATGTGCCCACTACCACTTCTCCATTTCTGCCCTGCTCTACGGCCTCTATTGCCAGTTACAAGCCCCATGCAGGAGGCAACTGACAGCTGCCAGCACTGTCCTCTCACTCTGTAGGAATGCTGCTTGGCTGCCTGAATTCTGTTTGCTGGTGTTCCCAGTACTCTCTACTTTCTAGGCAGTACCTGGAGTTGTATTCTCTTGGTCATTACTGCACTGGGGCCTACCGTGTGTGTGTTTAGTTGGGATCTTTAACTTAGAAGCCCACTTTTGTACCTGGCCCCAGAGAAGTTTCAAGTAAATAAGAACTGCTCAACTTTAATTTATATCCCTTGCTCTTTCTGGACCTGAGATCTCTTCCATGGGGAAAGACTCAGCATAGACACTAAACTGGTCTCTGAGTTCCTTGCTTTTCTCAGACACCCATCCAAAAAACTTTGTTCTTAAAGAAAGCTCCCCCAACCCCTCCTTCCCTACGCCTATTGTCTCAGGCTGGTGGCCCACCAGTGTTTTAATCATACACAATTTAATTCTGAATCTCTGTTTAGGCTCAGCCGACACTCACAGAACATGTCTAATTTTGTCTTAAGAAAGAAAAGAACTTTGTTAACTTTGTTGTAGAAACAGCTTCAGACGATTTGGAAAGCATTTAAGAGTCAGTAGCTACATTGAGTCCATTTCACCATATTCTCATCTGGACACTGTTCTGTCACTTTTCTAGATGAAATGGAGCTGTCCCCATTGTTGTGTTGTAGGTCATCTTAGATTTCTACACAAACCCAAATGGGATAATAGAGGTTCAAGCACGTGATGACTGGAAATAGACTTGAAATGCTTTCAGTCCTGACTTTAAAGTTGCTTTTGTTCAAACGTGACTATTGTTTGTTTTTTAGGAGGCCCATTGACCGTATGGCTGCTTTGAAATTCAGATGAAAGGGATGACATTTTCTTGTGCGAGAGCTAAACTAGTTGATAAATTGTTATTGTGCTACCTTTCAGGGGATGGCCTGTAATTAAACCACAAAAAAGGGCATTAAAGAAATGTGATAGATCTGATTCACCTCTTAAAAGTAAAGAAATTCAAAATTAATGCCCAAAGTCCAAAGCTAAGTGTGCAATATTAAGTATTGTGGAATATTTTGCTCTTGGGGAAAACATTAGCTGATGCCTGGATCTGCAAAGTATCACAGCAGGATATATAACAAAAGCCAGGATTTGCTTTAAGTTTTTATTCATCTTATACAGATACATATGTATATTTTCTTACTTACATACTTTTGATAAGAAGAAGGGTTTATAACCAGTTTGCTTAATGTTGTTTTATCTTCACATATCTGAACCTGACTGCATGGTCATATTCAAACCATTTCAGAAGAAATGCTTCCTCTTTCCATGAGCAGTGATTTATGTATTTTATTTTGAAGTCAACAACTGTGTAGCACTTAATGCCAAATCAAATGCAACATCAAATTACCTTGTATTCATTTAAGTGAATTTGCAGATTTATGGCGGATGGGCACAGATTCAGGAAACTGGGGAAAGGACAGTCACCCCAGATGATTGTACAGAAGGAAAATGAAGTAAATATCTGGCAATTAATTACTTAAGAGGTTAAGGTCTGTTCTTGAAAAGAGTCAGGAACAATTTATTCCACAATCAATTTGTAAGCACCCAGAGTGTAACAAAGTGGCAGGGAACATGGACTGCTCAAAAACAAGCCATGCCCAACAAAACTAATTTCCCTCTTTGACAGAGTGATTGATCTTATAGACTGAAAGATCCACTGGTTGCAGCCCAGTTTGATCTTCACATCATTGTCAATGCTATTTCACACGGAGTGGTCATTGACAAGCTTGCAAAAAATGGCTTGAGTAGAATCATAATCAGGTAGCTATTGAACTGGTTAAGAAAATGTTCTTAGATTTGGTCAGTAAATAGTGTGAGGACAAGGCTTTGCTTACTTAGACATTCCCCACAAGCTTGACTGTGGATCAGAATTTTTTTTTTTCTTTCTAACAAATGGTTTCATGAGAGAATGCAAAGCGTATTCATGGGGATTGAGGCAGAGTCAGCTTTTTTAGAGCCTCTTTGCCAGAATTTCTGAAAAGAAGATTGAGAATGCAAAGTGATTTTAACTAATTAAAATTATGATCTAAATTAATTGGGAAGGAATTGCTGCGTGATTAATGGTAAAAAATATGTGTAAGGAAACAAAAAGAAACTATTAAATCCCATACATGCAAAATGTGAAAATAAAACTGCTCTGTGCACATCAGTATCAACCACTTTCCCTGACTCATATTGCATCTCTACCCTGCAACCGCACTTCCTGTTATAAGAGAAAGATACGAGACATATCTGAGCTGACCTTGGCACCAACATGTATCAACAATGTCATTTGATTACCGAGAAGGGAAAGCCATTTTATATATTCAGTGAAGTAGTGTTATATTTAGGTCTCAGCCACTGAAAGACCATAAAGAGGGAGTTCTGGGCCGGCGCTTTGTCTTACACTGTAATCCGAGCACTTTGGGAGGCCTAGGCGTATGGATCACAAGGTCAGGAGTTTGAGACCAGCCTGGCCAACATGGTGATATGGGATCTACTAAAAATATGAAAATTAGCTGGGCTTGGTGGTGGGCACCTGTAGTCCCAGCTACTCAGGAGGATGAGGCAGGAGAATTGCTTGAACCCAGGAGGCAGAGGTTGCAGTGAGCCGAGGTCATGCCAGTGCATTCCAGCCTGGGTGACAGAGCAAGACTCAGCCTCGGAAAAAAAAAAAAAAAAAAAAAAAGGAAGGTCTGATAATTACATACTAGCCCACATATAGGGGAAGGTGTTTGATCAACTCAAAAGAGAGTGAAGGATGTAAAGTTTTTAGAAGAGAATGTTAAATTTCCCTTAAATTATTTTTCTGATCCAGGATATCACATAACACATTCCATCTACTTTTGTTACCAAATGCAATTTTTTGACTTCTCTTAATAAAGATACTTCAGAAGACCCCATTTAACTGATATCCTGAGAAAAGTAATGTTCATCTTTTATATGCCAAGATACATTCTAAATGGATAATAATGACCAAGGGTGTTTGTTATTAGCAAGTGTTTCATTCTTGAGAAACTAATAATAACTGGTAATTATAGAGTGCTTACTATGTGCTGTGCCACACACTCTCCTAATTGCTTCATGTATATCATCTCATTCTCACAACACTCTGTCAGGAAGGGACTATTATTATTTGCATTTTAGAGATGAGAAAACTTAGGTCAAGAGTACTGGTATATGCCTATCTCTCAACTTTTGATAAAACCAAGAGAATCAGGATTGTCAGTAATTGTCAATAATGCATCATTCCACTTGTGTTATGATACGTACATAGTCGTATTCAGAGGCTGTGTTTGGGCATCCATCTCTCCTCTTGTACAAGACTGCTTTAGATATTTAGCACTACTGTGAGTTGACATTTCCACTGCACGGGAAAAGTAGTATATACTTTGGTAGTTCCTGTATCTCAGAAAAAGATAATCATTTTAAGTTCATAAAATGTATATTGCCAGATAAATGAAAAAAATTGAATGATTCACAAGGTCAGGAGTTCGAGACCAGCCTGATAAACATGGTGAAACCCCATCTCTACTAAAACTACAAAAATTAGTGGAGCATGGTGGCAGATGCATGTAATCCCAGCTACTCAGGAAGCTGAGGTAGGAGAATTGCTTAAACCTGGAGGTGGAGGTTGCAGTGAGCTGAGATCATGCCTGGGCAACAGAGCAAGACTCTGTTTCAAAAAAACAAAAAGGAATGATTATTCTAAAAGTTTTTAAAAGTAAACATCTTTAAAGGAATTTAATTAGCATTTTCTAATTTTGCATAACTTCTGGGGATAATGTAATCTCGGATTTATTTGTAATAAGAATTTGCTGTAGATGTTTTTCCAGCTGCGATATTGAAATGAAATAGCAAAAGAGCCCTGCTAAGTATTCATCTTAAAGATACAATTGATTATAATTGTTTTATTTTAAAAGCCTCATTTAATTAGTAAAAAATAGTAAGGATAATTAATTGTTATTGATTTAAGAATATCTTGAGGAAAATGGATGACCATCATATTTAAAATAAAGTATTGGTAACCACAAAGTTCTCTTTTAATGAAGGATTATTTAGATGTTAAATAACTTTTTACAATTTAGGTATATATCATATATAAATTTGATTTTCTCACTTTACAAGATAATATAGTTTATCAAGTATATGTCTTTTTTGAAAAAATGAACAAAACTTTTATACTACCTTGCAAAAGGAGCCTTAATCATTTAAGAAACAAATTAAGTATAAAGATGATCAAATATGTATCATCAATATCATGTGCAGTGGTATATAATTATTAATGTTCTTTAGATTTTCATGTTTTATCTCTTATAATAGTTTTGCCAGTGCTATCTTATTGGTGACTAACACATAAATGTGTTCTTAACATGAAACTGCTTTGGGTTTTTCTTTTCCATTTGCTTATTAGGAGGTATCTGCAGGCTCGTATGTGGCAGAAGGTAATTTTAAATAACGAGAAGATAGTGGACAGCAGAAATACGTAGAAACTTTTGTTGAGGATTGCTCATTGCTATTTGAGGAATCACTTTTATTCCTGGTCCTTCACTTCATATTTATACAAGGATTATTTTAGATTTATGCCATTAACAAATATCATTTGACCTATTTCTAGAAAAACGTCAAGCAGATATCCACAAAGTATTTTTAAAAGCACATGTTTTAATTTTTGATTTTTATTTTCATTAGATATTTATTTGTAATAAAATCTCTAATCTTTTGAAATTCATATTTAAGGATCACCGTACCAGCATTTATACTAAATCATTGGTATTTTCAACATGGTCAGCCTTGATTTGTCTTTTGAGTACATTAGGTATGACTTAAGCAAAATTAAAATTATTGGCCAAGAGAGTTTTTTCACATGGACTAAAATAGTGTTATTCCCAACTTTTCCTGTTTGTACTTTGGAACTGTAGGCTTTGGGGGCTTTGGGGACCCACTTAATTTGACATCTTTGGCACACTGAACCAGAACCTGGCTTGGAAAGATACAAAAACTACTTTGGCAAATGATCTGTCAAGTGACCCATGAACAAAAGCGAGATTGGGTTGCCCTTTGAAATAAACCTATTTGAATTTTATTATCTCCACAGCACCTTGTGTCTCTAATCTTGTGAAAGGTTAGAATTCTATCCATCAGAGCAAGATTAGAGTGCTGGTTGATGTCTGCTCTTGATGATAACTGAATGCAGCAGTTGGCGCTGGAAGAGGGAGATTCATTACCATCAGCAGTTCAGAAACAGGGGAGAGATGGGCACGGAGGGAGTCACATTTACCACATAAGCTGCCTATTCGCAGGTCAAGGTATTTAAAAGAGAACAAAACAAAACCGAAAAACAAAAGACTGCTGTTTGGGCAAAGCTTTGCTGAGATTTTTAAAAAAGTTCCCTCCCCAAAAGCAGAGCTGTATGAAGGCTATATTTTGCAGTAATTACCAGTTTTGAATATTTAGATACCTTCTTGTAAACCATGCTGCTTGCTAATGGGTGGCTTTTATGACACTCATCAGAGGAAAAAATAAGAATGATATTATATCATTATATAATGTACGACTAATAACAACAAAAAATATAGAACATCCACTAAAGTGTGAAATAATAAGCCTGTGGCATGAATAATTTTTTTTTCAAAATTACTGAATTCTGAACTGAATGTCCTTTTGGGGGGACTTTTTTGAATGATCCATATAATTCGGGAATTGAAATATAAACAATTTGAAATTTGTAAAATATGTAACTGTATCAAAGTAAGCATATTCCTATCTAGAATTTAATATAATTTTAACATGATGAAAAACAACCTGCATACATTCAACCCTGTACAATTTCAAATAGGTACTGGCAGTCACTAATTGATATTTTATCAAATGATTAAAGATGGTCGTTTTTTGTTTCTTGCATTCCAAATGACAATGTTATGAAAGTAAAATAGCTTTCCAAGAACATGAAATTAATGAATTTGACATTTTTCCTTGAGAACTATCATGTAAATAACTGACAAAATCAATTTAATCAATGTTAAGCAAATTAGACTGACATTAAATTTATTCATTTTCATTTAGGTCTTATACAATAATACTTTGTCTCATTATGTAACTACATCAGGGTGTCTATTGTTTGTTTATTCATCAAAAGTATATTCATTACCCTTGAATTAAGACATCTGTGATAGATTTAAAGACTAAAATGATTTCTAAGACATGGCTTGGGGAGCTGAGCCATCTGTAATTCCTGACATCAATAAGCACCAAGTGTATGGTAAGGGACAAAGGTGGTTAAAAGGTGACTTAACTTTCTTTTTTTTTTTTTTTTTTTTGAGATGGAGTCTCGCTGTGTCTCCCAGGCTGGAGTGAGGTGGCGCGATCTCGGCTCACTGCAAGCTTCCGCCTCCTGGGTTCACACCATTCTCCTGCCTCAGCCTCCCAAGTAGCTGGGACTACAGGCGCCCACCACCGCGCCCGGCTAATTTTTTGTATTTTTAGTAAAGACGGGGTTTCACCGTGTTAGCCAGGATGGTCTGGATATCCTGACCTTGTGATCCGCCGGCCTCGACCTCCCAAAGTGCTGGGATTACAGGCGCCCGGCCTAAGAGGTGTCTTAACTTTCTTTACTTTGGTTATTGTTTTCAAAATTGTTTGTAGAAACATTCATAGAATTACACAGTTAATCATCTTATTCATCAGATCCGCACCAAAAGCTCTGTAGAGAAAATGAGCAACGACTTTCAATTCATCGAATCATTTAAATCTAAGATTGATTTTTTTTTTTTTTTAGTTTGGTCTGACATCTATAATAATGAACAATGAAATTTTATTGTCTCCTGATTACATCAATTTGGGAAATCCTTTCTCTGCCAAGAAGTAGATAGAAATTATCTATATTTTAAAAAACATTCTTTAGAATACTAAAACTGCAGATGATCATATTATCAATTGATAATTACCAAACCATACTGGGGACTATTATTTTACAGCCAGCATGATGTGCTTTAGAGACTTCTAGTTACTTCTTCTGTTTATTAAATCCTTTTTACTAATCAGTATTAATTCACTATATTTAGAGTGAAGAGACCCAAATTCTATTCCTTGCTACGTTGTTACATTCTGTGATTTTGAGTAAACGACTTGTTTACCTTCTGCGCTCTTTATGTTTTTTTTTTTCAGCTAGATTATTAGATTCTCTATGGTAGATTTATTAGACAAAATTCTTCCTATATTTTTAGATCTTTTAAGTTAAATAATATTTCTTTTTTTAACTATGAAAATAATTTATAGCCATCTACTTAAATTTTCCATGCCTCTGTTTCCTCAAATGTTAATTTTGAAGAATAAGCAATGTACAGAGAGAAAAAACACACACACACACAACCAATTGTAAATCGTTATTATGTATTTTCTTTTGATTTTTCTTCTTAGGCATATTTACAAATTATTTACAAAACTGAGATTGTACTGGATATATACTTTTAATGTCTTTTATTTCTATCTTAGCATACCATTATGGTATTATATTTTATATTAAAGGTGAATTTCATGTGAATCTAGTGAAGCTTATGTTTCAGGTACCTTCCCATTAATAGACCCTTTCGAAAGCTCTGTACCCAATTGTGCCTACTCATAATTTTGTATAATATTTGTTAAAGGGAGTCCTGTAAATTGCATCAGCATCAATCCTCATAGAATCTGGGTCTATCACTGTAGGCAGTAGACCTGGAGGAAGGCTGCCTGGATTTGGAATCCCAGCTCCATCACCTTGGAAGTTACGTAAATTTGCTGTGCCTCTGTTTCCCTAAATGTAAGACGTTGATGATAATAACAACTACCTCATAGGGTTGTTGACAAGATGAAATCAGTTCATATAAGACTCCCTTGGAATAGTAGCTGACTGATAGTGTTTGGTGTTAGCTTTCAAATATTCTTTAAAAATAATTGTCAACATAAGTTAATATTTTGCAGTGTAGATTTATCCTTCTTGGGAGATTTTCAAATCCTTTCTCATTTTAGCTGATATAAATAATAATGGGATGGATATCTTTGTACACAAATCTTTGACCTTACCTTTGTAATTGAACTATTTCCTTCTATTAGTGTTATTTTCTACTGATGCATCCTTCATGTCACTATTTATTAAAAAAATACTTTGGAAATAAATATCAAAGAAGTTAAAACTTTTATTTTTAAAAATATAAGTAATTTAGACTGGGTACAGTGGCTCACGCCTGTAATCCTAACACTCTGAGAGACCGAGGTAGGCAGATGGCTTGAGCTCAGGAGTTCCAGATCAGCCTGGCTAACACAGTAAAACACCATCTCTGCAAAAAAGACAAAAATTAGCCCAGTGTGGTGGCACACACCTGTAGTCCCAGCTACCCAGGAGGCTGAGGTGGGAGGATCCTGGGAGCCCCTGGAGGGGGAGGTTGCACAGAGCCGAGATGGTGCCACTGCACTTCAGCCTGGGTGACAGAGTGAGACCCTGTCTCAAAAAATAATATAGATAGATAGATAGATAGACAGACAGATAGATAGAAATTGATTAAAATTATACCTATAATATCTATTATAGGTATACCTTATTAATTATACCTATATTTATAATACATAAATATATAAGTATATATAAAATAAAAATATAAATTATATACTTATATATTATAGATATATTTATTTATATACTATATATAATTTATATGTTAATATAAATCATATATTTATTATGTATGTTATATATAATAATTTATATATTATATATAATAATTTATATATACACACACATAGTTTAAAGCAACTCAGAAATGAAGGTGGGATATAGTAGAATATACAAAAATATTACTTTTCAATTTCTTTTTCTAAACTCTCATAATGTTCTACTTATTTGCTCTTATTTAGACATCTGTGGAACAAGGTAAATTTTTTTATTCTGTGAATTTTCACATTTTCAGTATTGCCAGTTTTTGATGAATCAGAAACATATAAAAACTTAGCTTTAAATTAAGATGTAATATTTTCACAAAATTTTTATATATAATTATGCTTTTACAACTCAGCATTTCTCAATACCTTCAGTTTTGTCGTCTATGTTGGGTGCTTAAATGCACCCTAAGTGGGCTGTGGCTGGCATTCCTTTTCCCCTGGTCCTTAATTAACTGGGGGATTATCAAGCCCTGCTCTTTCCTCTTCCCATGCTATACCCGTCCTTCCCTCTTCGGGGGTACAAGCCCGTTGTCCTGTAATTGATGTAGGCAGAGGGAGAGTTGAGAGACAGTGCTAGGTGCTGATAAATGGAAAAGAAATGGAGGAGAAAGGAAAAGATTCAGCACAGTCTTGTCCTCAGAAGCACTGCTCATGTTCCTCACATACTCTTGATACTCTTTAATCAATGAAACTCTCTCCTCTCAAGATGTGAATACTGGCTGTCTACAGGGAGTAAAGAGAGAAGGGAAAGGAAATGAAGGGAAGAATAGAATTGGGGGTTTTGATGATGTATAAAGTGGCTCCATCCCCATTTCTCCTTCCACTGCCCATGGAACCACCATCATACATCAACTAAAATGAACGTGTTGGAGAACGAAGAGCTGCAGTGATTCTCAATCTCGGCTGCACACTGGGATCACCTGGGGAGCTTGAAGATTTACTGGTACCTGGATCCAGCTCCCAAAGAAAATGAATGCAGCCTGGGCATCAAGATTTTTAAAAGTGATTTTAATGGGCACCCTGAGTTGAAAACCGCTGAACTGTGTGAAGAAGGAAGGAAAACGTAAACTCCATTTGCCTGTTCCTCTTTAGTCTCCTTAGAGCCTGCACAATCTCTTGTTCCAACAGCCCCAGGTCCTTATCACTGGCTTTTAGCAACAAACTAGCTTTGGGTTAATATCCCAGATTTGATCCTTGGCGGTTTGTTGTTGGAGAAGTTTTTCCGTCTTCTGGCCCAACAAATGTTTAGGTGAAGAAGGAACAGGAACTGGGGAAAGAACTGGGTTTGTGAACAGAACAATATGTGTTGTTAAAACTACCATTATGATTTTGAAACCTCATTGCCTCTTACAGTTGAGAAAAAAAAAAGCTGGAAATGATTTTAAGTTACCTTTACTACAGTTCTATACTTTAGGTGCATAAAGGGTTAAACAGGCTGTGGTTAGTGTCATTTCTGAAAGAAAAATGGAAGCAGATTTGCAGGCCAGGCCCAAAGGCCGTTGTCTTTAGACCAGTGCTAGGAAACTGCAATGATGAAAGTGAACTGCGAAAGCATCTCAGCTTTTAATTTTATATTCAGAGCTTAGGGTGAGATAGAAATGCAGTCTACAGGCTCAAAGCAGTTGTTTGTTTTTAGCAGCAGCCATCAGCACATTTCAAACTTAATTCATGATTCTGGGAATTAATAGTTTATCTATACCACTATGAGAACATAAATGGCCTAATCAGTCTTTCTTACTTTAAAAGATATCTTTGGGAGAAATAACCTACCAAGAAATAAAACATTTATCAATCTAATGTGTAAAGGATCACTAAGTACAGAAAAAGTTTAACCTTGTGAAATGTGGATTCAAGTCAACATTTCTACAAACTGCTTTATTGCTTCAAATCTCCCTATATCAACCAATTACATAATGCTGCTTTTCGGGAAACTTTAATTTTTGCAACTGAATTACACGCTTGATTCTGAAAAATCTGGCATTTAGTCTCTTCAGCTGACTTTAATGGTATTAAATTGAAGTACTTTGGTGCAAGGTATTGATTATTTTTAATGAACATTCATGGTTGTAAACTGATGACTTTTCATTAAAATTTCTTCATGGAAAAGTTTATTAGATTAGACACATTGGAAAAACATAAACTGGTGATGTAAAATTGACCTGAATAATGCATTAAAATGCATTATTATATTCTTGATTTACTTGACTTATTGGATAGGGGTATTGCCCTAGAACTCCTGTTTCTACTTACATATAATTTAAGTAAATTTAATTTTTAATGTTTACAAGTTTCCAATACACATTGAGAGTAATATAATACAAAATAATCCTTGGGTTAAATATTGTGAACATTTTTTGGACTACATATTATAGTATTTTTAACAGCCAATATACTTAAGATTTTCTGAAAATAATTCTCCTTGTTTTGTGATGAACATTGTATTTTGTTGCAGGGCCTTTGATAGGTTTTGTAAGATGTTAAAAGACAGTTTAAATTTCTATTTTTATTAATTGTCATGAGTGGAAAGTTTAAAAAAATGAAATTGTAATAACAATAGTTTTTCTTAACCCAGTATCAAAGTAGGGTTTTTCTTTTCAATCCTTCTTTTTCATTTCTATACTCTTTTAAATGTCAGAGTTACTGTGAGATTTTTTCAGTTCCCTGGGACTCATTAGACTACAGCCTTAGAAAAATTTAGGAGTCTCACTTTAAAATCACTAAATTCACCTGAATCCTCCAAATCATTTACATGATTTATGGAGTTACTTTTAGATTTTAGCTGCCGTGCAAAGGAATATAAAGAGATGAGTGCGTTGTGGAGTTTTCAGAGCACATTTTAACATATAAAAATAATGAAAGAAAAGGAACTTCTATTCTACTGTTTTTGAGAGAGTTAACAGACTAATAATTAAACTGTGTTCCTGACTACAAGAATTTAAAGGCATGATATGTTTTGTTGAATTAATTTATCTTTGAATGTCTCACTTAAGATTTTGACCTGCCATGCTAAGGATTGGCAAAAGTTTTCAGTAAAAGACTAGATATTAAATACTTTTGTCATTTTATACCACATAAAGTCTCTGTGATGTATCATGTTTTGTAGTTGGTTTTCTTCTTTGTTTGTATTCAAACACAGAAAAATGTGAAAACCATTCTTAGCTCACAGGACTTACAATAGGTTGCTGACCAGAAGCAACCCCTTCTTGAAACTGTTATGGTATTTCCTAAAGTATTTCCTCTGAAACACTTGTTTTCAAGCTATTTAATAATGTAGGGATGAGGGTCCTGAAGAGGAAGTAGGCCTGGAAAATACTCATATAGGAAAGGTAAGCAGATTCTCTGCTGGGGACATTCAGTACTAGAGGCATTGTCCTGGGTGCTGAACCTCTCCAGGGGCCTGGGATGCACATCAGGCTCACATTCTCTTCCTGGGCCAGTCAAATGTACCTAGAGAAGCAAAGATTTAGGACACTGGGATTTTTAAGTCTTGCAATTATAATCATTTGTAACCACAGCACTCAACTGTAAATAACATCCTTTATTAAAACTCCATTTTGGAAGTGGAAACACATATCTTTTCTGTATTGTTTTTGGACAATCACATCTCACAGTAGATGTACTCTGTGATCAGCTTTTTTTCTTCTTCCTCAGTTTCTCTAATTTGTCTTTTCATTGAGATTGCTGAACAAAGTCAGGGCCCCCTATCTATGAGTCTCCTTGGTTGAAACAAATAACATTGACAGCTCTTATTTTAAGGACACTCATTCCCTTAAAGGATAACTATAACAGAGAATTTTAAGAAAATGTTGAGATTTACAACTGAATTACTTATTTAAGTATATTATCTAATATGAAAATATGATTTCTATGTAACTTGTCAGGGATATGTGAATGTATTCACCTATATGTATAATTGTTACACATATATATACATATATACATAATAATATGTATACACATAATATTATATACATAAAATACATAATATTTTACATAAAATACGTAATATGATATACGTAAAATGATTTACACAATATTGTCTATGTATACAAATATACATAAATGTGTATACATATTATTATGAATTACTATGATTTACACAATATGTTCTATGTGTACAAATATCGTAAAATGAGGCACCATTTTGGTCAAACATTTTAACCATCCTTTTGTATGCCAGTCACTGTTCTATACACTGTAGTGATAATCCCAGGTTCTGTGTTTGATTTTCTTCTAGTGGAAGCCCCAGCTTTGAGGGGAAATTATACCAATCCCAGAGATTCAACCATGCTCTCCAGGCTCAGTTATCTGCGTTAACTAGTTAGTATTAATGGGACAATAATCACAAGTGAAAATTATTATTTTATTACACTTCAAGTTCTGGGGTACATGTGTGGGACATGCAGGTTTGTTACATAGGTATACATGTGCCATGGTGGTTTCCTGCACCCAACGACCCATCACCTACATTAGGTATTTCTCCTAATGCTATCCCTCCCCTAGACCCCCACCCCACGACAAGCCCCAGTGTGTGATATTACTCTCCCTGTGTCCATGTGTTCTCATTGTTCAACTCCCACTTATGAGTGTGAACATGCAGTGTTTGGTTTTCTGTTCTTGTGTTAGTTTGTTGAGAATGATGGTTTCCAGCTTCATCCATGTCCTGCAAAGAACATGAACTCATCCTTTTGTATGGCTGCATAGTATTCCATGATGTGTATGTGCCGCATTTTCATTATTATTATTATTATTATTTTCTTTGAGATGGAGTCTCACTCTGTCACCCAGGGTAGAGTGCAGTGGCATGATCTCAGCTGACTGCAACCTCTGCCTCCTAGGTTCAAGCAATTCTCTTGCCTTAGCCTCCCAAGTAGCTGGGACTACCGGCGTCCACCACCACACCAGGCTAATTATTTGTATTTTTAGTAGAGACCGGGTTTCACCGTGTTAGCCAGGATGGTCTCGATCTCCTGACCTCATGATCCACCTGCCTTGGCCTTTCAAAATGCTGGGATTACCGGCGTGAGCCACCGCACCCAGCCGAAAATTATTTTTATAAATAATTTAGGTATGACTTTAGAATGCATTTTGCAATTTATATTTAAATATGAATTTATCCACTGTCCTCGGAGTTTATAATGCTTCCCATTAATTATTCATATCATGGTCTGAAAATTTGACTAAGGATAAACTACAATGCCACCCTGCTGTCTTGTTCTTTCCTAGAACTATTTCTTGTCTATCATCATTTTGGAGCTCTGGGTTGCATTCTGGTTCTGTTGGTCTAGGGCAACTCACTTAACATTTTAAGCCTCGGCTTTCTCATCCTCAAACTAGATCAGCTAATAACTGATTGCCATGCAAGTATGTAAAGCCTGTAATAAAATATCTGATGCCCACTGGAAATCAGGCAACATCTTAGGTACTGTCTCTAGTTTTACTTAAAATTAGCATCATACACTGTTTCAAATCCACCTTTTGTCTCCAGTTAAAGAGTGGTATCTTTACTTTTCTCCTAAAATATAACAAAGACAAATGGAAATGATGAAGATGTTCTATTGCCACATTACTGGCATTTTAAATTAGTTTGTGTATATGGAGGGGAGGGACATTTACTTGAGGGTTAAAAATTTGGTTCTACTAACCTCTCAAACAGGAAAGATGTGGATTCCTACTATGAGATCACTTTGAAATTAAGCTTCTATTAAGTCCTAGGAATAATTAGTTGAGTAAATAATAATGCTTATAATAAACTTAATTTATAAAAACATACACATACACACATTCATAGCAAAAGAAAGTATGAATTATGAGATGCAGAAGTGGCAAATCCCAAAGGAATTACTGCTTAAAGCAATATGGTCTTTTAATAATCATAGATTTTTATTTCTCTCTTTTTAGATAAACTGTAATTTTAAAAATATCTTTATATAATTTCAACCTCAAAATCTAAAAAATGCATTCAAAGAATCAGCTTTTTACACACAAAAAAATGCAAGTGATGTTTAAGAAAAAAAATACTGAGACAATATTATCTATTGGAAATAGTTCTTCTCCTTTTTCCCTTATATAACTGCTTTTTTAAAAAAACTGTATGAATGAGGAAATAAAGGATGCCATAATCTTGCTTATTAAAAACAACACAACAAAGTTTCAATGTGAGTTTATTCAATACAGCAGATTATTTATTGAGTGGAAGAAGGCTTTATGTGTGAGACTGCAATGTGTGAGACTCGAAAGTGGTTTGGGAGTTAACTCTAATGTAACATGCTGGGCATTGCTTAAATGTAGTATGTGAGTGAATGTGAGTGCAGTCAGCTTGGTGAGATAATGCACTATGAAGTCATGTCCCAGCAGGGATAGAACGGCTGAAGCAATCATTAAGCCAGGCAAAGAATGGCTCAGGACAGGCAGAGTTTGTAGAGAACATCAAGCTCTGGCAGAGCAATATTGATAGCCAGCATTTTTTTTTAAACAAAGGCACAATATTTTATGCACAGGTACACATGAACTTGGAGCATGGGGGGTTATACATGAATATTATATGTGTATAAGTATATGAGAATTTGCAAGATGACAAGAGGGCAAATCAGTTATGTCCTGTTCTAAGATGTGGTTTGTGGTATCTTTCTTTCTCTGAGGTGGGCCCACAAAATCATCACTATCAAAGAGAAATCCAGAACCAATGGAGTCAGGATGTATTTCACTGGATGGTCATGTTCATCCATCGATCTATTCATTCATTCACTATTCACCACGTTTTAAGGCACTATCATGTGACAGGCACCATACATGGAAATGGCAGTATTGACTATTGAGAATCTTACTGTGAATACAACCCGTATTTCAGTTCCTTCTATTTAAGACATAGCACCTCAAATTTGTGTTACAAATAAATCATGGGGTTGATGAGATGAGGTCTAGAAATAGAAAAAAATTTCTCTGAATGTTTTTAATTTTCTATTTGTAGACCTTAGAATCTATCAGCAGAAGGGTGGCTCTCAGCAGGTGGGGGTAAGGAAGGGAGTAAGAGTGGTCTCATCCCCAAGAGGACATTTGATAATATTCGATGACATTTTGGTTGTGACTACTGAGAGAAGGATGTGCCACTGGCATCTAAAAGGTAGAGGCCAGGAATGCTACTTTATAATTTACAATATACAGCACAGTGCTCCCCAAACCCCTGTCCAAAGAAAGAATTATCCAGCTCAAAATGTTCACAGTGCTGAAGCTGACACCTGAGATAGACTAGGGTCATCGACTGCTCAATAACACACAAGCTACAGCTTGCAAAGGACACTGCCTCATGTGGCAAGGACAGACATCCTGAGCATTGTCCATCTTTACTGCTACTTACTTTCAAGGTCCCAGCCCCTGGGAAGTGGGAAGAGATAGGCCATTTGGGACCATGTTTTCCCTCCCCCACAGTCTAATGCACAAGAGTATAAATGGCACTATGGGTCTGCCTTCATTAATGCTCTTCATTAATTCAGCATTTTCCTGCAGATTATATCAGGCTATTACATAAGCAAGATGCTTTTTGAAAGGAGAAATGATTTCAAAAGATACGTCTGAAAGCTGACATATGTATGTGGAATGAGAAAGAATACTCCTCATTTCACCTTGAGAAATGCAGGAGGAGAAGCAGGCTAGGAAGTTTATTGAGTGTCTGTGGATCACAACCCTTATAGGATGTCAGCTTTCATCTTTTATTTTTTTATTTTATAATTTTCATTGTTATTATTATTATTTTTGGGGGGAGTGGATCTTGCTTTGTCCCGGAGGCTGAAGTGCAGCAGCAGGATCTCAGCTCACTGCAACCTCCACTTCCTGGGTTCAGGTGATTTTCCTGCCTCAGCCTCCTGAGTAGCTGGGGACTACAGATGCCCGCCACCATGCCAGGCTAACTTTTGTATTTGTAGTGGAGACAGGGTTTCACCATGTTTTCCAGGCTGGTCTCAAACTCCTGTCCTCAAGTGATCTGCCCATCTCGACCTCCCAAAGTGCTGGGATTACAGGCGTGAGCCACTGCACCCGGCTGGATGTCAGCTTTCAGAACCAGTTTATCCTCCATGTCAGCGCCGCCTATGGAATACTCCTTACCCACAGTTTGGCTGAGCTGACTAAACTGATTTAGCATACTGTTGTTGAGGAAGAGTAGAAACAAAGAGATTAGCAGAGAACTATACAAATGTACACCCTTGCATGCACATGTGTGTATTTCCGGGTTTACGGAAGGAAACAGCATACCTGCTTCCCACAGTAGGACAAGTGCTATCATCTTGACTAACTAATGACCAAAGCTTTTCACTCCTTGGGTTCTGAAAGGATATAGATACACACCACCATGCTGCGACATTCATTTTAAACAAGTTTTTAATAGGAGATGTCTCTGAGAGCATGAAAAGAGGAAAAGGATGTTATATAGTACTTAGTCCAATCCCGTACCTAATCCAGCACAGAACATGTTTATCTGTGTATTAACAAGACATTTCTGAGTTGAATGGGACAAGCTTTTGTTGTGTGATGTAGACTGTAGAGAGCCTCTCGTCTGCCTTTTTCCTCTTTCTGTGCTTCCCCTTGTCCCTCTGTGCCATCTTACCTTTCAGTCCATTTATTTGGGGGCTTCATTTGGAGTCTTTCTCAGTTATCCTTAGGGCACCTCTTGGCTCCTTGGGGTTGGTTTCTGCCCCTTAAGAGATCTCTCCAAGTGATCAGGCCACATCACACAGACTTTCTTTTTCCTTTTGCAACAGTGGTGGTTTTTATCTACAAGACTGTTCTCCCACTTGAGACAGTCTGCCCTGAAGCAAACAGATGTTTACATTGAGATCTCCCCTCTAGATGAATAAAATCATCCCAGAGGCTAATGCTGGCTAGGAAAGGTTTTTTGTGCACCTATGAAGCGTAACTGAGCCCTAAGCAACCACCTTTGATGTATATTTTGTGATTGGGGAAGAAGGAAAATTCAAATAGCATTTCTTTCTGCCAAACTGTTTTTTGCAGATAAAAATTTTTGTTGACTGAAGACTATATCCAATGTGTGCTTTGCCCTCTTCCATTAAAATGAGTTCAGTTGAGATTGCTTTTTCTTATATTGTCCTTGAATTTTGTTTTCTCTGATGTTGCTTGCACATGATACTTCATCAGTAAAATGGATCACATAACTGTCTTCTAAATCTCCATCTTGTTTGGTTTGCTGAGAAACAATTTTCATCCAAGCATAAAGTAATTCGTTCAAAGAGTCAGACTTCAAGAGGTGGAAGTCTACAGTCATGCTGAAAATGAAATGAGTACCCTTATTTTTGGAGGACATTAGCTTTGCCTCAGTACCTTGGATCTCCATTATTCATAAGATCTTAGATCAATGTACCTTAAGGTAGCAACATTTATCATAATTGGCTGATACATTAGCGTCTTTCAATACCAAATATTAACTTTGACTATGAAATCAGTAAACCATATAATGATTTTGAACAAGAAATAATAATAACTTGACTTTGAGGATCAGTGAAGCTAATATCAAACTTTTGAGACAATGACATACTCTAAGACAACAATGTAAGCTTGGAATCTATGGAAATGTTTCTTGAGCCACATTTATTGAAATGTGATAACTTGGTTTCTATACTGAATCATAAATACTAATTTAAACGTAAGAAAAACCACAAGACACAGTGACGACTCACTTTGAAAGTGGGCATGACTCAATATTTGGAGTTCTCATATCAGGAGAAGAAAAAGAAGACAAAAAAATCTAGGGAGGTATTACCCTCAATGAAAGAGAAAATGCCATTTTTATCCCTAACACAAATATTTATTTCTCAAGACTTTGGAGAGCAATGAGTATCAGAGAAATTTTTTTCTTCTCTTTCTCTTTTTTTAAAGCTCTTTGCAAATCCAGACCACACTATTGATTACTGACTATTCATTGCTGAAGGCAGTACTCTGTATTCAATAAATTAAGCTTTAATTCCCAAGTCCAACAAAATAATTGACCTCAAAAAGAAGATAAATGAATAGGCTGTCCAGAGCTCATGATTAGAATCCACTTTCCAGTCTCATTATATTAGTATTTCTCAATTCAGTGATTTTTCCATTCTTTTTTATCTTCTTTCACAATCTGTTATGCCTTCCACCCTGTTCCTGTATCAGCAATGTCAAGCTACTTTCATTCTTAGTTTCCAGATCGGAAGGTTTAACTTATGATATTCTCATACTTTTATATTAGTAATTTAATATAGTTTCCATTTTAGGACAAACTAGATAACTAGTATTTTTGAAAAAAGTATGAAATGCTCTTGATTTCCTAAAATCATAAGTAACATCAGCATACAGCATATATAAATATTTTTATAAATTTATGCTTCCCAATTTTGCAAATTTTGCCCTATCTACTTCAACAGTCATTTTCTTTACCAAATCCTTAAAGATTCAGAGAGATTTGATAATATTTACCTTGATTTTACAGTTAGTAAAAATAAAAATAAAAACCATTTGGTGACCTGAACAAAATTACACAGTGTTTATAATCTTACAGTTTTTGCTGCCACTGTAGTAACAGAAGTTGTATGTTTTTTAAATATATATATATGTATATATATTTCATAGAAAGGAGGTAAACAAATGAAAAGTACTTTCATTCATGCTTTGGTTTGATTTAAAAACAAATATAAAGTACTTATTATTATTATTAGACACCCTTTAATTATCAAGACATTGGTTTGATTGTATATTAATCAGAATTGAAGTGACTAAACCAAGCACTTCTTCAGCCAACTTTTAAGAATACACAAGTAGCATCCATGGAATTAATGGAGAGGTGTTCATCACTATTTCCTGTCTTTATCTTAGGAGAGACTACCCAGAACCCCAGAAAGGAGCAGAGTCCTTTTTAAAAATTCCTGGAGCTTTTGAAGTATGCAGGACTTGATTTGTCCCTGCATTTCTGAGAAGGGGCGTAGTTTCAGGGAATAAAAGGGGACTATGAAGAGATAAAGCAGAATCATTTTGCTCTTAGGAACTTAGATTGATAATCTCAGAAGCATTATCTTTCCTTAGCTCTTTCCCTACCCCAATTTACAATCTCTAAATGAGATAAAACCCAAGCTTATTTGTGCAAAAGGATAGGTGCCCTACACACACGAAGTGTGTCTTGAGGGAGCCTAGCATGAGGGCCAGTGAAGCTAATGATACCCAATGGCTTTAATTTATGTCTTATTTTTTGCATCCTATAAATGATCCCAGTAACATTCAAGCACTCTTGCAAAGTGGAAGATTTGAATTATTGGTGTGCATTTTTTTTATTTAGAACCTCACAACCAGAAAGTCCAACTGTCAATATTTTATTCAAGTTCTATAACATGATGGTTTATATTTGTAATGATGATCCAGGATACTTTATGGCTTTCTGACTCATTGTGGCCACCTAAATTATGCTCATTATAGCTTTATTATGAAGTGAATTTAATTGCATTATGAATATCTGAACATTGCTAATTGATTGCTATATATAGAAACTAGAAAGAGTCTAAAATATGACATTAATTTGAACATCTCATTTATGGAGTATTTCAAATAAAAGCAATTTAATGGAATTTAGTGTTAGGACAAATTTATAAATAAACTGAAGCAAATGTGTTTATCATTATGTAAACAACAATACTCTGCACATTATATTTACAGCATATTTTGATTTGAGTTTGTATCAAACCATAGGATTATTTAAAATTTAACAAGAAATGGTAAAAGAATGGAGCTATTTTGGAAGAGGATTACATGGTAGACTCCTAATGTTAATGGAAATCATGGGTTATTCTGTTTTGAGTCATACAGGATCGTAGATGGAGGTCAAATACCATTGAGAATATGATTTTTATCTGTCCGTTAACACCTTAATCACAGAATATGTTTTTCCATGAAAATGTCAATTAAAAGCAGTTGTATTTAAGGTAAGTAGGTGCCTTGGGCTTTCTAGATTTCATTAATTTATGACTTCTTTCTATCTGCAGAATTTTTCCGAGAGCTCCTGGAGAATGCAGAAAAGTCACTAAATGATATGTTTGTACGGACCTATGGCATGCTGTACATGCAGAATTCGGAAGTCTTTCAGGACCTCTTCGCAGAGCTGAAAAGGTACTACACTGGCGGTAATGTGAATCTGGAAGAAATGCTCAATGACTTTTGGGCTCGGCTCCTGGAACGAATGTTTCAGCTGATAAACCCTCAGTATCACTTCAGTGAAGACTACCTGGAATGCGTGAGCAAATACACTGACCAGCTCAAGCCATTTGGAGACGTGCCCCGGAAACTGAAGATTCAGGTCACCCGCGCCTTCATTGCTGCCAGGACCTTTGTCCAGGGGCTGACTGTGGGCAGAGAAGTTGCAAACCGAGTTTCCAAGGTAATTGAAAATGTGCTGTCTTTCTAGTTGGTCTTCCTTATTTACTCTGTTTTTTAAAACCAATGTTTACAAAAAAAAATCAAGGTAAAAATTCTTAATTGGTGGTCCTTGCTCTTAGAGAAATCAGCTAAATATCAAAGCATAATTCTGGCTTTCTTTTCCTTGCTTTGTGTGAGAAAAGACAGGATTTTAAACCTTTCTATGTAGTTGGAAAATTAATGTTAATACTTGTCAACAGTAAAGCAGAGAAGATTTTAGTATCAATGGTGCAAAAGCAGGCGCGTTGCAACTATGATCATTTGGTATTTCTGATGAGGGTTTTAAGGATGATAAATACTCATGAAATAATCCATTTAGAGGTTATAATCCTCTAGGGAGTCAAGATGACAGTCTTCATGGACCTGCGAGTAGAGACAAGTTATTGTTCAGGACATCAGCACCTGGCACTTCTTCTTTATCATCACGTGTCAATGTGGCCTAATTCCTTCATGGTAAAAGAAGAGCCCTTTGCTGACACCTGTATTTCTGGATCAGGAAGCACTAGTGAATACCAAGTATAGATTCTTGCAGAGAATTTCTTTTGTTACCTCTTATCTTTGTAATTTCATACCATGCATTGCCTTGGGCTTATGAATATGATCAATCATGAATCTACTTTTGGGCCTTTCTTGAGGATAACATCTCTATACCTTGGAAGTAAGGGATAATTCTACATTCCACTACTTAAACATTGAATATTTCCTGGGTAGAGGATGTCTGCTTTTGTTTCAGTTCTTTCTTGACGTTTAAGGCACTTGTGAGGTCAGTCCTACAAATAAAATGAAAGATAATTACTTAAAGAAGTAAAGTTAAAAATAATACGTAACAGGAATCTGGTATTATTATATCACTCAAAGAAGGTATATTTGTACAAGGATTATTCCCAAACACTACTTTTCTATTGCAGGGCTGTGCAAAAGAGCCACAGTATTTTTCTTAACTATTGGCACTGTCCCGCAATGCTTCTTTTTTTTTTTTTTGACACTTTGATCTCCTCAATATTTACATCCAAGCATAAAGATTGTGTGTACCCTTAAAAATGTTTCTCTATTGAACTGTCAGTAAAATCCATAATAACCCATTTTCAATTGTTAATTTCCTAAACGTTTATTTGAGCATACAGACAGGTTATTTGCAGGAAGGCACTGAAGGAAATAATTTACAAGGGCTTATTTAACAATATAAAGGGCATATGATTCTAATGTTTAAAATAATATCTTTACATTGAATCTCAACAATGGTTTAGATACTAAAGAAACTAGAGCCCCAAAAAGGAATTTATAAGGAATTAGCAAGGTAGAATAGCAAGAGGAAATATATCACCTGAGGACTGTCAGTAAAATAAGAATAAGTATAGAAAATGAATATGCATTCCATATTTCCTTGAGTAGATGCAGTTTGTTGTAAAATAAGTGTAAATTAATTTAATAAGTAAAACTCAATAATAGGCTTAGTTACAGAGGCTGCAAGCTGAAGCTTTTGATTTTTTTTGAAGGATGAAACATGTAGCCAGGCTTTGAGAAATATGAATTTAAGAAATTCAAAGTATGGATGCATATATTCCTGATTATGTGTATTTATTCTAATTGAGTGTTAATAATGTTTAGATGTGTGTATTATGATCTGGCAAGTTTCTAGTGAGATAACAGAATATTTTCTAGCAAAGTGTCTACAAAGCCATGAGGGAGGCTGCTGCTGGCTCTCCCTCCTATTTTTCACAGTGGCATTCACAACTGCCCAGAGATGGTATATCCCCTTGGTCACTCTCTGACTATCTCAATTGAAGTCTTTGTTGACCAAAGTCTAACATGCTCTTCCTTCTGGGGAAGGATGACCTCATGAGCCAACCATCAGTAGAGTATGACCTTTTTCTGTAGAACTGGTGAGAAATGCATCCTCTAACACTGTATTCTCTCTCCCACTGATCCCTTCAGGACCAACAATCCCTAGTCAGTTAAAATTATAAGCCCCATCCTGACATTTGGGCACTGCCTTTTGGAGATGGATAGACAGATAGAAGGATGGATGGATGGATGGATGGATGGATGGATAGATAGATAGATAGATAGATAGATAGATAGATAGATAGATAGATATGGTGTATGTATATATAGTCTTGGTTTGAAAGAAGTTGAGAAATGTTTTTGCAAATAATTTATGTCTCAGGAATTTAAGTATTTTACCAATGAACTTCCTTACCGAATGATTACAAGATGGTCTAGAGCTGACTAAACTAGCAATTTGTGATCTACTGATACTATGATGATTTTCAGCACCCAAAGTATTTTTGTAATAAGAATAAAGAATCACAAAGACTAAATATATTAAAAAGAGAAGCAAGAATTGTGTTTGAGGTTTAAGCCCTTCATAAACCTGAAGCCTCTTTATGGTCTATTAATTGAGTGATTTAGAGTTGGAGAAATGATGACAGAAGAGCAAAATTCTCAAATGGAGATCAACAAACTAGCTTGTCTCCTGCATCCTGATTTGGGTGATTTTTTTTTTCCCTTCAGTTTCTCTCTACACTTATGATGACTTCTTAATCTTGAAAGACATCGTGAATATCTTCTAATTAATTGCTTTGACTGGAAAATTTACCTCTTTGGCAGAACACAGCAGTTTGACACAAATGTTTTGACATGATGTTCAGAACATTATTGGGAAATTTCTTACCAGAAAAATGGAGGTCTAAATTGTAAGCATCAACAGAATTATTTTTAAAACTTCTGCTTGCCATCTTATGAATACAAACACTGTCTTTTTCTAGCCTTCAGATGGGGCCACTTTATTTTAAGTAACTATTACTCAAGGTCTGACTCTCAGAAGCACTATGTGATTCTGTAGTGAATGTATGTGGTCAGTCAGCCAGGATTCATTTTCTGTATAAGTGACCATTTTGAGCATGTCAAGTGTTAATGAGAGGTGGAATATCAGGAAGCTCCATGCTTTGCTGGTAGAATTATCAATTGATATGCTCACTTTAGATTATAATCTGAAAATACCTGTATTGCTGAAAATGCACATATTCTAAAACTTCACTTTCATCTGGATAAACTATTACACGTGCATACAATTTGATATGTAGAAGAATTTTTGTAGCAGCATCTTTTACAATGACATAGAAAGTAGAAACGTCACAAATGGCCCATCTACCTAAATGGTGATCTCTTCACCTTATGAAATTTTCCAGAGCGGAGAAAGTGCTCATGAAACGAGTCACAGACACCTCATTGTGAGAGATAAACATCAAGTCACCTAAAATACATACATTTGTATAAAGTTCAAAAATGTAAAACTAAGCAATACATTATTTGGGGAAAAAAATATGTAGTAAAACTCCAAAGAAATTTCAAAGAATGATAAAAAGAAAATCAGATGGTGGTTACCTCTAGAGATGCAGTTTGGAGGTAAGATGAAGGAGGGGTACACAGAGATTTTTAAGTTATCAATAACATATTATTTCTTAAGCCAGGTGCTTGAGGGGTGTGTGTGTGTGTGTGTGTGTGTGTGCACGCGCACATGTATGTGCATGCATGCATACATGCATACATGCATGTATTGTATAAAGCTTTTTAATGAAATAAATTAAGATGTAGAAAAACTTTACCATTGTCCATGTCTTTTTCTACCTGTGTATCTACAATAGAGTCCCTGAGCTACCCTCAGTTGTTTGTAGTACTAACTACTGTTTATGGACCTGCTAACAAGTCAGTTTCCATGTTCCATATTGTGCTACAGGATGTCAGAAAGGCATGGAAGGCAGAGCTCTAAAATGAAGAAAAAATAAATTTTGATAATGTAGTCACCTTGACAGAATGGATTTGGACTATTTTTAGCGCTGTCCCTTTGTTAAAATACCACCCTCATTCCCTTATCTTCCACCACTAGTGAGTGGAAACGTGGATACCAGCAGTCACTCGAAGGCTTGTCAAACATCGTGAGGAAGAGAGAGGGCTTCATAAAGAGATATTAACAGATTGTCTGCTTAAACCAGTCTTTATTTGTTAGAAAGGCAAATGTGGAAATGACTATAGCATCTTCACTAGTCCATCATGATGCCATTTACACTAAGAAAGCATGATTTTTATATATTTTTCTTTAATAAAAGTGACTTCTGGCATGGCATGCTTGTAATTCTAGCACTTGAGGAGGCAGAGGCAGGTAGATAGCTTGAGCTCAAGAGTTCAAGACCAAGCCTGGGTAACATGGTGAAATCCCATCTCTACAAAAAAATACAAAAATTAGCCAGGCATGGTGGCATGCACCTGTAGTTCCAGCTATTCGAGAGGCTGCAGTGTGAGAGTGGCTTGAGCCCAGGAGGCAGAGGTTATAGTGAGCTGCGATCGTGCCACTGCACTTCAGCCTGGACAACAGAGCCAGACCCTGTCTCAAAAAAAAAGTGACTTCTGGCCGGGCGCAGTGGCTCACACCTGTAACTTGAGCACTTTGGGAGGCCAAGGCAGGCACATTACCTGAGATCAGGAGTTCAAGACCAGCCTGATCAACATGGAGAAGCCCTGTCTGTACTAAAAACACAAAATTAGCCAGGTGTGGTGGCACATGCCTGTAATCCCAGCTACTTGGGAGGCTGAGGCAGGAGAATTGCAGAGGTTGTGTTGAGCCAGGATCACGCCATTGCACTCCAGCCTGGGCAACAAGAGCGAAACTCTATCTCCAAAAGAAAAAAAAAAAGTGACTTCTATGAGTAAAAGCTGTAAATTATGTCAAGAGCAATCATTTCAACTTTGCAAGTCATCTCATTGATTTATTACAGACAAATCGGGGAGGTAGTAGAGCTGGGATCCATATAACTTGAACTATTGACAAATACTGTCATCTATTTCTCTATCCATCTATCTATGAAAAATCTTTCTTCCTGTGAGTCATGACTTTGAAAAGTCTGGCTTTTAGTCTTTAGTAAGACCAGAGTATTTTCATCAACAGATACCCACCTGTGTCTGCTACATAGACTGATATTTTTGCTCGAAGAGCCTCTTAAGTGGTTCATTCCCAACTAAACAGCTTTGCATTAACAATGTGTGCCTAGAAAGCAAGAGACAAAGTCAACTTTCAATAAATGTGGTTGATGCACTGTAAGAAAAAATGTTACCACCAAATTTAATGCAATAGAGGCTATGAAATGCCTCTGTTTAAAGTATTCTCTGATAGCAATGGAAAACCATTCTGAAGAATCTACCATGGATACAATTTACAAGAGAAATTGTATTCTATTTAACTGTTTGCTTTTGAGAAAGAATTGAGAATACAAAGATCACCTGTTGTCGTTATCACCTGAATTATTGGTTTTGTTCCTTCTGTGGTGGTTTTTGGATTGGAGTTAATTTTTGGGGGGCATTCCAGAAATGAACGCAATCACAAAAAGGCCTTAGGTGAATGAAAGTTTTTGTAGTTCATTTGTGATTTGAATATCACCAACATATAAATGTTTATTGGCAAAGGATAGTAACATTTAGCTAGAGAAAGAAGAATCAGGATCAGATGAAATGTCAGAGACTGTACACATTTAAAGAGCGTTCCGAAAACAAAGACAAATGAAGAGAACCAGCAAAGCATGCCCTCCTGAAAGTAAAGGGAGAGAGAATTCAAGAAATAGACTAATCAATAGCATCAACTGTGGCAGATAGTTAAGTAGAAAGGGCAGAGAAAACAGACCTTAAGATCTGGCCATTAGGATGTTACTGACTTTAGCAAGCGCAGGTTGACTTGAGTGGTTTAATTGGTTAAGAAGTTAACTCATCTTGCCCTACACATTCTAGAACAAGGTATGCAAAGCTTGGTTCATGGACTGGTGCATGTTCATAAATAGGCTGTTACTGTTTTGCAACAAGATATGTACAAAAATTGAAAGTTAAAAAAATTCTTTACTGCAATTTCACATTGCTCTGACACCATCAGTGGGACTTTTCCTGGGATGTTGAATTTGCATGGTGAGTCTCCTATATGTGATCGGCATATGAGTTTGTACTCCATGGGATCAGGCATCAGGTCATGATATATTGGTTTTTAATTCTGTTTGTGCGGTGTATCACATTTATTCTGTTTATGTGGTGTATCACATTTATTGTGAATGTGAACTGTGACTTATCAAAGTGTACACTGTTGTATAAACTTTGCACAGCAGTCACATCGTCATCACTTACACATATACAAGTGAGAAGGGTATGCGAGGTGTGTGATACCATGGGCCCAACTTGAAAGTTTGAAGGATTTCTCTTTTATTGTCCTGTCTTCAGAGATTCAATGTTATGAGGACATTCCCTGGTGCAATATCAGTGCACCATAGAAGTTTATGAGCCAAGATCTTGCATATGTTAAACCATCCCTGCATCCCTGGTATGAAACCCACTTGATCATGGTGGGTTATCTTTTTGATATGTTGTTGAATTCGGTTAGCTAGTATTTTGTTAAGGTCTATGTTCATCAAGGATATTGGTCTGTAGTTTTCTTTTTGGGTTGTGTCCTTTCCTGGTTTTGGTATTAAGGTGATGCTGGCTTCATAGGATGAATTAGGGAGGGTTCCTTCTTTCTCTATCTTGTGGAACAGTGTCAAAAGGATTGGTACCAATTCTTCTTTGATGTCTGGTAGAATTCTGCTATGAATCCATCTGGTCCTGTACACTTTTTTGTGGGTAATTTTTAAATTACCATTTCAATTTCACTGCTTCTTATTGAAGCTGGTTCTTTGAAAAGATAAATACAATTGATAGGCTATTAGCAAGATTAATCAATAAGAGGGAAAATCTAAATAACCACACTAAGAAATGAAACAGGAGATATTACAACTAACACCACTGAAATACAAGAGATCATTCAAGGCTACTATGAACACATTTATGCACATAAACTAGAAAACCTAGAAGAGATGGATAAATTCCTGGAAAAATACAACCCTCTTAGCTTAAATCGGGAAGAATTAGATACCCTGAACAGGTCATGGTATATTGGGAAAAATCAATCAACCAGAGATTGTTCAGATAATTTGAACCCCAAACAGATAATTTGAAATGTACTATTCTAGAATAATGCTAAAAACAGGAAAATAATGAACATATTTTGATTGATTTTGTTGATATGTTTGGGTTTTACCTTTCCTGTGTTCAGCTCCTCTTTACCTATTTTTGTACCTTCCTACCCTAGCAGTTTTTCCCTAGTGTATATTCTGAGTATATACAACCATGATGAGCTTTCAGAAAACCCATCATGATTGGCATGTCTACTGTTTGCTATCCCCCTCAAATAAAAGAACTTCCCCGGAGCCGTGGAAAATGTATACTACAAGCAGACGAGACGTCTTTGTTACTAATAGGGAACATTCACGAGTGAAATATGCCAATTAAGGTACAGCACAAATAAAAAAGACCCAAGGATAAAACTCCAGTGCTATAACTCAGAGAATGCTGCTTGTAAAACAGCTTTACGAAGGAAAACGAACCTGATGTTTATCCCTGTCTCAATGCTGCCCATTTTTGGACATTTATCACTGAATGCAGTTATGCTCTTCCTGCGAGAAGGTTCTGTGAAACAAGGTTTGCACAGCAGGCACGCCGTAATCACTTACACATGTACAAGTGAAGAGGGTAGGCAAGGTGTGTGATACCATGGGCCCAACTTGAAAGTTTGGAGGATTTCTCTTTTATTGTCCCATCTTCAGAGATTCAATGTTACAAGGACATTCCCTGGTGCAATATCAGTGCGCTATAGAGGTTTATGAGCCAAGATACACATCAAAAATAATTTTAATAAAGCTTGACAGATATATTGCCTTAATAGTGCTGACATAGTGAAGTGGGACTTATGTAGGGAGTATGACATCCTAACATTTTTAAAAATGAGATATTAGTTCATACAGATATGTGTAAGAAAGAGGGGCGGTACATTATTACATTTTATAGATTTCCTCCATTGTTATCTTTCTCATTGCAAGCAAGGGTTTTTCCTTTGCATCTATTTGCATTATACCTCTTCGTCTTGATGAGTGATATTCAGCAAAAACACACTGGATCAATCCCAGATACTTAGAATATAGTAATCATACCAAACAATGTTGAAACTCTACATTTTTTGGGTCTAAATCAAATAACCAAGAGTGAAAATGGACAGTTCAGAGTGTCAGTAATAGGATAATGGTGACTGTAACATTCAGATGTAAGTAAAACTATAGCCGAAATCTATAGATCCTGCAAGTTAACATCAAATGACACTTAAGTGGCTTGCATATACAGAATTTTTAAATTCTGTTTTGCCCTTGCAGGAACATGCTGCATGTCAAAAATGCCACTGTCATATTTAATACTGAACAGAGAACAGTGGATTTTATATGGAAATTTTAACCTTTTCAGATCGTAGTATCTGAAGAAGTGAGGAAAATCTACTTTTCTATGTTAATTTTGTATAGAATTTTGGCAATCAAAAAGTACATTCATTGAATATTTTAAACTTTCATAAATACATTAATTATGGAAACATTATGCATACTATTTTTATAGTAGGTACCGATATGAGTCTTTTCATACAGAAATATATTCATTTATAAATAATGGGTGTTAAAATTTTCATTTGCTCTTGGCTTTCTAAAAACACATTCTCTTACTAAAAATGTATCCAGACATAAGGAAATATTTATTTCATTGTTTTTGAATGAAAATGGACAACATTTAGTAAGAAGTACACAATTTTATAGTGTTTTAAAAATTAGCACTTTGCAGAAGTCTTTGTTCTTTCCATCTTAGAATTTTGTTGCACAAATCAAAGGCTCGGCCAAGGAGAATTCAACTGTACTTGCAATAAAGCGTTTTATTGGAAAGACGAACCTTGCAATATTCTACTACATTGGTAGAGAGAAGATAACTATATAAAATATTTATGCCCCATTTTCCATAAAATATCAAAAATATCTATTTGGAATGGAGAAAAAAGTACCCTGACATTTTTGGCTAGGATGGAAGATAGAATCCAGATTGAAAGTCCTTTTTATTTGTACAGGTTTTTTCTTCAGTGTTAATGTGATAGTACTTTCCCAACTATGGTCTGTTATACTAAATGTTTAACAAATTGTAAAACCTTTCACTCCCAGCTGTTCAAGACTTCCCTGTTGATTGCTTGTGTTTGTCACTTGGGTTGTGATTTTGCAGTAGAGAACTGGAGAAATGAAATAATATTATGACTCACCCTAGCCAAATGGACATTTATTTCCTTCAAATTACTGAGAAAATTTAAATTGTTGTTCCAGCTTAAATCACCATGATATTTGTTTTTTGTTGGTGGTAAGAACAATAATTTTATGTATCTTCATATTTTTTTTTCTGATCCTAAAATCAATATGTGTGTTCATCTGAATTTTTTTGAAGAAGCAGAAAAGTACAAAGAAGAAAATAAAATAATTCTAAATTTGCCATACTAAGAGATAATTAAATGTCAAAAGTTTGTATTTCCAGTGTATCTGTAATACCATTTTATATTGCCAAATTATGTGAGATGTTTGATATTAAATTCTACTTTCATCATTTTAACATCACACGCATTTCCCCACCTCGTTGACACTTTTCTTTTTTTTTTTTTAGTACTCCTATATCTTAAAAATTTTCTTTTACAACCTAAGAGATTTGTTTGCTGCCAATATATCTGGATATCTCTTACAAAAAAAAAAAATTCCCTAAACAGCCTTACCTAGAAAAGAAAACAGTTGGCTTGCATCCTTTGTTTGCATGTGTGGGTGTACATATGTGTGCATGTTTAGCCTGACTCGCTTTTCACTCTGAATTCCGAGGTAAATGGGAGCTCCATGGCCCTCTTATCATATTTAACTGCTGGAATTTACTGATCAATTTATACCTACTCCATATAGTTCCATAACTTAGAAAGTTTTCATTCAAAAGGGAAAAAAAAGGGTAGGTATATAAAGGGGAGGTAAGGAATGAGGCTGACAAAAAAATGTTTGGTAGAAATCCATGAACAGTACTTTACATTGGGCCCCAAATCTGAATCTATGTCAGATTAAAAACTGGTGGACCTTGGTGCAAACTGGCCCAGTTATATAAAAAACATAATTTATTTGGCATGAACTCTTTAAGATTTCAAGCAATGTTTTTAAGTTGGGCGGATCAACGTAAAATATGGATTTCTACAGTTTCTTGGAAGATAAAACAACCCTGAGTCGGCTACTGCATAGCAAAGATCAGCTGGAGTTAGTGTTTAGACTGAGCTTTTTTTGCCTTAGCATCCATGTTCAGTTTAACGCATGTGTGAACACTGCTGGAGTTGGCCTGATCCTGAATTCAGTGTTAGTGGCCATTTAGCCAAGTGCTCAGCTCTTTTGTTCATAAAAAATACATATTTTTATGTACCTATTTTTTAACCAAAAGTGAAAAAGTGTAATCCAAATAAGCCATGTGTCAAGAAAAATAGTGCTTAAAAAAAATGCTATTTTTTTTTGTTTTGGAAGTACACAATATGTTAAATATTTAATATACAAATAGCATCTATGGTTAAAGAACACACTCAGTGAACTTCACTCACAGTTATTGTTCATCTCTCTAGCCTGTGAACTTGCAAAGTCTCCTTTAAGCTTTATATTGGCCATCATTTGGTGTAAATACTCTTTCTTTTTCTTTTTCTTAGACAGAGTCTCGCTCTATTGCCAGGCTGGAGTGCAATGCCATGATCTCAGCTCACTGCAACTTCCACCTCCTGTGTTCAAGAGATTCTTCTGCCTCAGCCTCCTGAGTAGCTGGGACTACAGGCATGCACCACCATACCCAGCTAATTTTTGTGCTTTTAGTAGAGATGGGGTTTCACCATGTTGGCCAGGATGGTCTCGATCTCTTGACCTCATGATCCGCCCACCTCAGCCTCCCAAAGTGTTGGAATTACAGGCATGAGCCATCACGCCTGGCCGGTAAACACTATTTCTTAATTAAATGAAAGTAAACCAAAAGCTAAGAAAACTACTATTTCTGATGTTGGGACCAGGGAAGAATCCTCCCTTCAATTAATGCCCTCAAAAACATCCTCATAATATATACAACTAGACACTGAAGCCAAAATGTACGAAAATTTATAGCAAGCACAGGCTTAGAATTGTTCCTATTTTATGTCATTGTAACATCATCACCACTATGAAAATTCTCTTTCTATTCAATGTAATGCAAGCTAACAAATGATTACTTGCTAGCCACTATGCTAAGTTCTTTTTGCACCTTGCCATTTAGCCCTTACATTAAACCTAGGAGATAAGTATGGTTATCATTCCGCTTATTAGATAAGAAACCTAAAGCAGAATGACACAGATCCTGTGCTGTAATATTCCACACTGCTTCACACACAGTTGAATTTTTTGTCTTTAAACACAGCAACCTAACATAAAACTCCTTGGTCTACGGCAGTGCTATTTGACAGGAATATGATTTGAGCCATGTATATAATTTAAAATTTTCAGGCTGGGCACGGTGGCTTACACCTGTAATCCCAGCACTTTGGGAGGCCGAGGCAGGTGGATCACCGGAGGTCAGGAGTTTGAGACCAGCCTGGCCAACGTGGTGAAACCTGTCTCTACTTAAAGTACAAAAAAATTAGCTAGGCATGGTGGTGGGCACCTGTAATCCCAGCTACTCAGGAGGCTGAGGCAGAAGAATCACTTGAACTGGGGAGACGGAGGTTGCAGTGAGCTGAGATTGCGCCGTTACACTCCAGCCTAAAATTTTGGTGTGTGTTTTGCACTTAGAGCACATTTGGAGTTGGACTAGCCACATTTCACATGCTGAAAAACAGCTTGTGGCTATAGCTAAGGAATTAGTGTGGAGATAATGTTTTAATACATTATTCTCCTATTTAAGATAAGAAAGTTTAAAATATCTCCCTAGGAAGCCAAACTCTTGTGAATGATTATTCATACACTTTCTGATTATTTCATGATTATTCATACATAAGGAAAATAGAGAAATATTCTGTCTTTTCATAATGCATCTTTTGTCTGTGATTGGAACTGTAACATAAATAACATAGGCACTTTATTGAGGGATTTGTTCTTGCCATTGCCTCGAAGGCCCTACAAGGAGTGTTTCTGCTGTCCCTTAAGTGTAATGGCTGTGAGGAAGGTTGCAAGTCATCATGGATGAACTACTCTGTGATTTTCAATCTGCTCTGGGGAAGTGGAGGAGACGCATTAATACAGGAGTTGGCAAGTGTCTGTGGACATTAGTATCAGCAGTAAACAAAATAAATAAATGCCCAATTATGACCATGGATAGGGGCTCTCTGAGATGTTTAACTCTTTAAAAATAGTCGTAATACTCATAAAACTGGCCCGTCACTGGGTTAAATGACTCAAAACCACATGACTCATTTGCATTCAGATAGATTTGAGGGTATTTCACAATCTTTGGGTAAAGAAGATTCTTTTCAGGTAACAGCCCTGAAGCATTGGTTCTGTTTGATTTGTCATTAAACATTTTAGAATATAACTTTAAAAAAATATGAAATTATAATTTTAGTGAATTATTACTTGGGTGCATACGGTGATACACTAAGTAAGTTAACCAAATTGACATTCATTGTCCCAAAATGCCTGTCTCCACCAGGAACGAGCTTCTCATGAGATGGGTCATATTTAATAATTCCTATTAATTTTTAAGTGTGCATTATGGAACTGACACTTTCATCACCATGCTGCAAATTGTGATTTGTAATTGGGTTTCCTTTTGTAATATACAGAGTCAGATCAACCTGGCACAAGTATATGGCTCTGTGGCAGCAACCATGTTCTGAATACACACAACTTTCTCCTGGGCTCAAAGTATCATGGTGCTAAAGAGCAGAGTTTGGGCTTATTTTGTAATTCTATTCGTTAAATTAATTTAGAATATGCAAATGGATTTATTGTGAGATTTACAGTCCTTTCCCTCAAGAGAGCCCAGAATATTAGTTTAGCAGTTTTTTGGACATAACATTAACTCAATTTCAGGGGCCAGTCAATATAATGTCAGCATCCCATAATCTTAGCTGCACAGTGTCATTTTCTCTCTATTTTTCACTTCTGAGTCCAAAATATTTTTGAGAGATTACAAGTATGTCAGAGCATTTCCAACAGAGAGAAAATTTGTAGATAACTTCTATCTGCAGCCTCAAATTCTTTTTCTTTATTCCAGCATCTACGGTTTGCCCTTTCTCTTGGGTACTCAGAAACCCTACCAACTACTGAAAATTGAGTTTAGAAATTTCAAGCAACACAATCACTTTGTAACTTTCCTTTTGTGTTGCTTTCTTTCTGTGTTGCTTCCTATCTATATTTCTCCCTTTCCCATACCTTGGTTTCTGCTGAAATCTACATCTTGATCACTCCAAGAATAGGCTGTTGCCACCTTAAGATAACCCTCCCAGTCATTAAGCTCTGTACCTTCTTTTGGGCATCCTAAGAATATCTTCATCAAATACCACTTTGATGAGGTTACTGTCCTGTTTACAAGTCCTGACAGTATATTACTTATCCATTCCTTTTTAAAATATGGGGTATTTACTAAGTCCTTGACTCTCTGCTAGGCATGGACTTGAAATATCATATCCCTATCCTCAAGAGGTTGAGAAGTCTGAAGTCGGCAGCCTTGCCTTCAGGTCTTCATCTCTAACTCACCTTGCTGCCTAGTATCATTAGCCCCAACTCCATAACCAATTTCTCAAGCAAATGTGTCTTGCCCACCGTCCCCGGCAACCAGTATAATTTTTATGAGAGTTTCTCTGCCATTTTCCTTACTCATCATGCCTTCCTCTCCCCTTTCTTTCAAACCCAGCTCACTTACCTCCCTCAAAACTTGCTAAAATCCACTCACCACCACATCTCATGTATCCAGGAAGCTCCTTACAGCTGAACCAGTCTTTTACTCACCCTCTTTTCAGAACCCCTGTACTAAGATTTCAGCATGTCTGTTGCCTCAGTTTTCACATTGTTCCATACAGTGGGCCTCTCCAACCTGAAGACTGTAAACTAGTGCTCAAGGAAGGAACATGCCTTCCATCCTTAACATTCCTCAGAGCAAGAACTATTGCAATTTGGATATGGTAGACATTCAATAAATATTACTTCTATTATGTTACTTTTCTCTTTCTTTCAGTCGTACCATGCTGGGATGAAGACAGGTAATAGTCATATGTGTTAAACATCTCCCACTTTATTGTAAATAGTGCCCTGAATACTTGATGGTTTTGGAAAAGGATGTAATATAGGTCTTTCTAAAACTGTGCTTTCTCACAAAAGAGATAAAATGAAATACTCATGGCATGTGGTTACCCAACAGAGTGGTAGCTTCTTTTTAGGCTTTTTGGAACATCCAGCTTGACAGACATTGTAGATGAATGAAAGATGAATGACTGAATATAGGCTGAGAAGGCATATCTCCCTCTAGCTCTCACCTAGATGTAGTTGCAGCTCGAGATCTGCTGAAGAGTGATGAATGTTTGTACTCAGACTTCCAAAACACCTATATCTACACTGTCTATCTATACATAGATAAAGATATCTATACTGTTTCCATAGTTAATGGAACAAGTCTTCTTTCCCTCAGATTTTCCTTTCATGTCTTAGAATTCAGCTCATCTTTCCAGAGGCTTATTGACTTATTTATTACAATTTAGTTTGGTAAATTATTAGTGGAGGGAAGTGTATACCAGTGGTTTCATAGTCTTCACACGTAAACATTGTACATTTCCCTAGGTGTGGGTAAACAGAAGGGAAAGATGTACCAAAATGCTAAAATGATGGGAACATTTTTACAATGAATTATTAGAATTATTAAGGAGAAAGCAAAGAAATAAAGGGAAAAGCAACTAATCTCTTTTGTAAAGTGCTCACATTGCACATTTACAATTAAGCTGTTCTGATTTCTGTAATTAAAACAATTTCCTCTGAGAGGTCTTAATCGTTCATGCCCATGAGTAAAAAAAAAGGCTGTTGTCATGAATGAACGATTAAAAGGAAGATCTTATTCAGATGCGTTAGTTCCTATGAGAAATCTTTGAAAACAAACCACACATGAAAAAGACAATCAGTGGGTTTGGCCAGGGTGATTTTGGCAATCTGTAGAAAACACCATTGCATGTGTTTATTCATCCCTTCATTCAGCAGTATTTATTGAACCCTAACTCTTTGGCAGGTGCAGTGGGTGCGATGGTAAATAACACCTAGCCCAGCCTTAGAATTCCCATTCTAAAGTGGATCCCAGACAAACGAGTAGTAGAGGTCAATGAGGGCTAAGATAGGTATTCATGAGTCATAATAACTCGGGTGACCATTGATACAAGCTCAACCTATGGGGACCCTTTGGCCTTAGACCATTTTATTTTGCCAGTCACAAATTTTGTATCAACAGAAGCATAAATTCTAATGAAGATATGAAAATTCACTGTTTATTGAGACAATAAAACTCCATAAACAACTAGTTAATATTTATTGACTAGTCACAAAGTATATGCAACCGCTGCTGGGAATAGTTAATTGTAATTATATATGTATGTAATATAAATACATGTTAATATCAGGACCATAATATGAAAATAACATAGGAGAAAATGTAAAGAGAGGAGAAACTTGATGTAATCCAAAGCTCATTAGACCAGAAATAGGAGATACCTGGAATTGAATTCTTAGTTTGACCCTAATTAGTTGTCTGAATAACTTAATTTCTTTGCTCTTTGATGAAGTGAGGAGATTAGAACATGAAATGCTTATTGGGAATGAAATTCCCAATGTGGCGGCTATTGAAGTCTTAGACATATGACTGAGAAACTGAAATACAGATTCAGGACTGCACCTTTGAGCATTTAGATCTGCCTGGGAAGGGGTTGGCCAAGTAATGCACTAGCAGTTAATTTTAAAGTTGTAGGCTGTACTTCATTGTATGTGTGTTTGAATATGGCTTGGGAATCTAACTTCGTCTGATTGTCATCCTTGTAATTGGGCTTAATTCTAATTCTGGGGTAACACCGCTTACTTTTATAATAACAGGATTTTTTTAAAAATCACTTCAAATTCCAAAGACAGTTGAGCAGCTGGATACCTGTATACCTAATGGATCTCCATGGCCTCCTAGAATTCAGTGTGTTTTGCTGGCAGAGCCAGACATCTACATCTACTATACTATGTTTTTGTACATAATTCGTAATTTTAATTTTGGCACTTATGATGTATTTGGTGTTAAATACACATTACTGCCAGAGATAATGGATGTCCTCCGAAGGAAATGGCATTTGCAATGTTCTCTATTGCATCTCACATTTGATTGGCATGTGTATCCTAGAAAAGTTGGCGTAGCACTTTGTTAGAGGGCACAGTGCCATCTAACAGTCGGGGAGGAATACAGGCTGAAAAGCGATCACAAATGAAGTCAGCTAAGAGTGTTCAGGAATGAAGATTTGGCTCACTGCAGTAGAAGGAAATAAGTACTCTTATGAAAATCTTCTTTTATATGAAAGTTTCTACCGACTATAACCTTTAAATATATCTCAGGAAGATTGGAAGGAGCTTTTGCTAACTTCGAAGAATTATGTTTAAAATTTAATTGTATAATGTTGAAAAAACAGCATTATGTTTGTATTTACTGTACATTTTGTTAAATCAATATGGAGGTGAGTCTAGTATATCAAATCACACAGTCAACGGGCTTTTGTTTACCGAGTAAAATGAGTAGAGGATTATATCCTTCTGCCACTTGTTACTTAGTGAAATTCCCCGGTTACTGAGCTTCTGTTATCTCATCTTCAAAGTGGGGATAATAGGAAGTGGAGATGATGTAGTTACCTGAAGTTTTTATGATGGTTATGTGAGACAAAAATATGATAAAAGTGTTTTGTAAGCAATAGCAGATTGCTAAGACTAAGAATAGTCTATAATATCGAAGTTTTACATAGAAGTGAAAAAAGCAAAATGTATTCCAAAGTAGTTGACGACAAAAACCTATGACAGAAATATCAAATTTAAACACTGTAATATTCTGTATTATAAATATGGTGATACTAATTATGGAATACTATACTGGTTCTGAGGAATAGGCTCTCTTTTTGTCTACTCTAGTCTCATTACATTGCATTGGCAAACAAAGGAACACACATGGAAGTCATCTCAGTTTTTGTTCATTTCTAAAGTTTATATGTATGTGCACAATGCCTTTTGGAAGCACATACTTTGTAGACTGCATATAAGATACACATGGGGTTTCATCAATAAAGTTCAGCAGACATCACATTCCTATTCTGTTCTTTGTATTCTCTCCAAAGTCTCTTTAAGGCTACAGTCAATGATAAGATTTTTATTGTAGATGATCAATTAAGGCCGAAATAAGCACTCCAAATAATTTCATGATTTCTACTGGAAATTTTAAGGACTTAGTAATTTGTGGCACAATATGTCTAAAATAAATACCACCAGCTCTTCCTAAATTAGAGTCATACAGTATAAAGTTAAAAGTAAAAACTTTCTGATTAATTATTTATCTCTGTCTCTCCAATTAATAGTGGAAAACCACTGAAAAGAGACTTTTTCCCCACAAACTCTCAATTCTTGTACACGTGGTTTTATTATTGATTGTACATGAGAACTGACTGTGATTCTGTTACTTGAACTTTTATTGTTCCTCGAGTGTTGACTTCAAAATTACATTTCTTCTCTGTTGGATCTTCTGAATGGCTATGATCCAGTTTCCAATCTAGATGGATATTCCATCCTCTCTCTTATTGGCTAGTATTATTCCCAGAAGGGAACTGTCTTTTGTGCTTATTAAAGTTTATTTTGTACAAAAACTTATGTCCCTCATCTTGGTATTTAATCAGTATTTTAATGTTAAGCAGGCAACATATGTATCCATTTCAAGGGGATAAAATGGTAATTAAAAATCCAGTGTAAAAATAATTACAAATACTTCTGGGGAAATATAGAAGAAATGTTATGAACATTGTTCTATGTTTGCTATTTCCTCTTCTGACATTGTCATTAGTAATGAAAATAAGTTTTATTTAAAAACCAAAATGTGGCCAAGGAATACTCTAATTAAATGGTAGGGATAGTTTTAAAAATTCAGCCAGGCTCCGGGAGTATAATTCAAGTAGGTTAGGTAATACCTATTTGTCTTTCCCTGCTTCTTGCCTATATGTAATCTTTTCTTCTTGGTACAATGCATTGGTGTCAACAAGGCCTTAGCACCACTATGGCAAAGGAACCATTGGATTTATAAATAAGGTAGAACAATCAGTTTATTGTCATTTTACCATTCTCCACAACAATTTCATTGTCTTTCAAAAACCCAGTAGAGGTTAAAGTGTATAACTGACTCACTGGGTAAAGCTTGTAAAATCATTTGCAAGTCTTTAATGAAATTTTTACATTCAGGATAAATTGTTCTAATAGACCGTTCTATAAAATGCCTTAATTACTATATTTTCACTCCTAAAACCTTCAATTGAGATGGAATAAAAAATATGAATTTTAAAATTTTACTATATTTAACACCTGTAGACAATTTGTGTCTTATCCTTGCGTTAGTCAATCCCCCTTTAAACTCACATGGTGGCAATAATTGTGTCTTTTTGAAGTAGTATAGTTGATCAAACTCAAACTGCCTTCCCCAGGTAATGATACACGTTAATGTGTTTTCTGAATTTCTTTACTGATGCTCCAGAAAGGAAGACAAGTTCATTTTTATAATTTGATTTTTAATATTAGAGTTATTGTTGTCCTCATGGGAATATTTAAGTACTATATATGAACACTATTAAAATTCACAAAGCTACTCAAGTCAATGAAACACAGTAACATGTTCACAGGGACAAGATAAAATGACTGTAACTCTTGTCAGATGTCGGAATTGCTGTAGCCTTTTCCATAAATCATGGTGGGAGTATCATTATCATAGGTGATTAATGACACTTCACATCGTGCATCTGATTACAACCACAAAACAAAGAAAATAAAGAGGAAATCACTCAGGAACACCTTCTGTGCAAAGGTTGGGGTGTTTCTTTCAAATTACCGTAATTTGCTTACTCAACAAGTCTATTAAACACAATTCATTGGAACCCACAGAGACCTAACAGAGATTTTCCTGATGATATTCAGATCTCTTTCATAAACACCAAGTGAGCAGTTTGGGGAACAGCAGTCATCTTTTTTCCTTCATCCCATTTCTTATTTGGAAATCTCTGAATCCCTATTTATTGATCTAAGTCACCTTACATTGAAAAACGATGTTTTTCACAATGGTAGTATTTTATTTATTTAAAGATAACCTTAAACTTCATGATTCTGCAAAATGTTAGGGTTTTTTTCCCCCAAAACTCTGCTTTTTAGTTCTCTGTTCTCAAATCACACTTGTTTCTTAATAGAATGAACTTACATGTTGTATTTTCATTTGGAATATGTTGTTAAATTTTCACCGGTAATCCACTGAAATCACAAGTGAAGATTTTCTTTGAAATACATGTTAAAATTATTTTAATACAAAACATTTTATATAGTTGAGATATCTTCTGATTTTAAGAAGCATCTATATATATGGAATAACATGTTTTAATTATAGACTACAGAGTATTCTTACCCATTAATCAACTAACTAATCCATCAATATATTCTGCTTGATAACACATTATTTGTATCACTTTTTGTTATTTTTAGAAATTTACAACAATGAACTTTCTTTTATTGAATAGTCTATCCTTAAGATACCTAATTTACTTTCCCATCTAAAAGAATCTAAGTAAGGTTTTTAAAAAAGAATAGACATTCTTTTTCAGAGCAGTTTTAGGTCCACAGCAAAACTGAGTGGAAGGTACAGAGATTTCCCACATAACCTTTCCCCTCCTGCCCCCCCCCACCTCATGCACAGCCTCCCCTGGTATCAATGTCCCCGCCATAGTGGCACATGTGTTATGACTGATGAACCTCATTGACACTTCATTATCAAAAAGGACTATAGTTTACATTAGGTTCACTGTTGGTGTTGTACATTTTGTAGGTTTGGTTGGAAAAACATCTAATGACATGTATCCACTTTTACGGTATCCTGCAGAATAATGCTGCCCTGAAAACTCTCTATGTTCCACCTGTTTATCTCTCCATCCTTACTAATTCCTGGCAATAACTGATATTTGTATTGTCTCTATTGTTTTTGCTTTTGCAAAATGGCATGTCATTGGGAATCCTACAGTATGTAGCCTTTTCAGATTAGCTTCTTTCACTTAGCCATATGTTTGTAAGGTTTCTCCATGTCTCTTCATGGCCTGGTAGCTTATTTCCTTTTAAGGTTCAATAATATTCTGTTATCTGGATATAACACAATTTTTATTTATCCATTCATCTACTGAAGGATATCTTTGTTGCTTCCAAGTTTTGGCAATTATGAATAAAGCTCTCATAAATATCTTCATGGAGATTTTTGTGTGGACATAAGTTTTCAGTTCCTTTCAGAAAATACCAAGGATTCAGAAAATACCAAGGAGCAAGAATGCAGGATAGTATTTATAGTTTTGGGAGAAACTGACAAACTGTCTTCCAAAGTCGCTATACCATTTTTCATTCCCACCAGCAATGAATGAGAGTTTTTGTTGCTCTACATTCTCACCCACATTTGGTGTTGTCAATGTTCTGGATTTTGGTCATTCTGATAGGTGTGTAGTGTATCTCATTGTTGTTTTCCTTTGCATTTCCCTGGTGACATATGATATGGAGCATCTTTTCGTATGCTCATTTGCCATTTGTTTGCATATTTACCATTTGTATGCCATTTGTATGTCAGTGAGGTGTCAAAGTCTTTAGACCATTTTTTGATTGTTGTTTTCTTATTGTTGATTTTAATTATTCTTTCTATATTTTGGATAACAGTCTTTTATCAGATATGTCTTCTGCAAATATTTTCTCCCAGTCCGTGGCTTCTCTCTTCATTCTCTTGACAGTGTCTTTCACAGAGCAGTTTTCAATTTTAATAAAGTCCAGTTTATTGATTCTTTCATGGATCATGCCTTTGGTGTTTGTTTCTCAGATGCATATGAATTGGAGAGAGAGTATATATCAGCACTCTTGCACTGTCATCTCAGTTCTTTCCTTCAGGCTCAAGAGGCTACAACACAGCCTCCTACAAACCGTGCTTCCCAAAATAATCTTATTTGGGTGAAAATTGCCTTCCCTATGGGTCTACTCAACAGCAGCTGAAAGTTGAGAGTTAAGCAGAATATCCTGACTCCCAACTGATGTCAAGTGGGTTGAGGATAAGGCAGGATGTCCAAAGAATGTTTAAGTCCTCTGGACATTAACAATCAGCAAATATTAATGGAGCACTTATCTTGTTTCAGGTGCTGTGGTAGGCAGAGTGTGCTGAGAGGTCCAGAAGGCATGGATCCTCACTACAAAAATCTCAGAATAAGAGACAAAGGAACATAGGCAAATGGGAAATTTGTAGGGAAATGTGTGTAGAAAAAGTATCTGCACAGTTTACTCCAAAGCGTAAGTAAGAAACTGTGTCTCAACAGTGCAGTGGGGTGGACAGGCTTCGGAAGAACCTAGATATCCTAATGCCTGAGTTAGTTTTACAAACATATAGATATTTTCAAGGTGGACGATGTGTAGAACATCGTTCTATGCAGATGGGACTGTGATAGACATGTTTGAGGTGGCTATAGCTTCAATTAAAAGAAATTAGTACCTTGGAGAAACAAACCAGGATTGGATTGTGAGTCGTGACTTCAATCATGGATCCTCTTGCTACCTCATTAACTGACCTCCAGACCTGGTTCATTGTGCCTCCATTTAAGAAACATGGTTAAATAGGCAAAGCCAAATTTCTTGTGGATGTAATAAAATCAGAAGTCAAAGAAAAATAGCAGTAACTACCGTTTCTCATTACCACTGTCTGGTGCCTATTTCTTGATGTAGATTCTTACTCAACATTTCCTATATTAAAATGGCAATACAATACAATATTTACAGTCACATATCACTTATTTAGTACTAAATGGATGAAATGTACTTTGTCACTAACATCACTTGAAGACATTTTTCCCACTGGTCACTGTTAGAGGGGGTATACAATTCATCCTTATTGGAAAAAGGAAAATAGATCACAATAAATTGCAAACACATCAGGGAGTTTACTCCTAAGCAGCAGGAGAGAATCAAAGAAAGTTTTCATATAGAAGGAAGGCAGCAGAATGAAAGAATCACTCTGTGGGAGATGACAAATCATAAAAATATCAGAGGTGTTGCAAAAGATTTGGAAATGGTCAGCTATGTCAACCCATTGTGAATTTTATAGAGAGCTCAAGTTTTGTGCAGATGTTATCCAGAATAATTTGATCAAGTCCTGGCTTGTTTAGAGAATAATGAAATGGTGCCTTTGTCAGCATGTGCAAGTGATATAACAACAGTTTATTTTTATTCCTTGAGAATTGGAAATTTTCTTTGTCTCTGAATAAAAAGAATAAGGTCAGAGATTCAGCGCACTTTCAGGTCTTTGGAATATATACAAAGTAAGGTAGAAAAAAAAAGAAACTTTAAATGGAAATCTATTTAAAATATTGAGAATATCATATGTTATTTATAGGACTATTGGTAACTGTTACTTTGCTTTCTGAACACATTGTTTTTAACAAATGCGTTAAAGCAAAGGGCTACTACTACTAAGGGCTAGAGAAAGTGGAATGGGTGAACTGGCCTTTAAGTTACTAATAATTTTTCCAAATACAGAAAATGTACACATACACCCAGAATAAAGAACAACACAGAAATATAAGTGCCAAACCATGTAGTACAGACTGTACATAATATATAAGGTCAGAGAGAGGAATAATATTTGTGGACCATAGATAATGGGGAAGAGGAGAGAACTGAATTGTACCATTGGTATTTATTTTCTTTTTTCACTTTGAGAGTGGATAAACTGCTGCTAACATATATTAATTACACATTACAATTCAAATTCTACCATATAACAAAAAATCTACAACTACCCTTTAAAACAATTTATTTTAAATAATATTAATTATAATGTAAATGTATGGGTTGTCTACCACTTAACTGTTTGAGTGGTTAGTTGTTACGGATATTTTTCAGTGCTGAAAGTGCTTTTTATTCACAAACCTTTATTCGTACAATTAAGTCTTTTTTGATGTGGTCAAGTTAATCCCAATTGCTATCTGTTGTTTTGTTAATAACATAATATTTCTACACTGTTGTTATGTTATTAATAGAGCTTGTATAAATAAATAATGGCCAATTGATTATGTTTTTATGTGGGGTCTATTGGTTATGAAATTTTAGTTTGCCCTTTTAGGTCCCATACAAAATTTGGCATCAACACCTTATTGCAATTTGGCATCAACACCTTATTATTGAAAACAAGTAGAAAATTTAAAACCTATCTCCAATGGAAGCTGGAAGTCTGGATGAGATCACCAAGGAAATGAGTGCATGTAGGGAAGAGTAGAGATCCAAGAACTCCAGCTTCAGAAACCTCAAAGAAATGGACAAATCAGCAAAGAGGATCGAGAAAAAGAACCAATGAGATAGAAAGGACACCATGAAAACATGATGTTCTAGAATTCAAGTGAAAAAACCTGTAGGGCGGAGGAGGGAAGGAGGAAAAGCAAGTAACAGTTTGCAAATGAGTCAATGTAAACTGAGGCTGAGAATGGCCTATCAAATTAGCCATGCGGAACTCATCCATGGTATCGACCAGCAGTGTTGTTGGAGTAGTGGAGGTGAAAGTCTAAGTGGCTTTAGGGAAGAATAGGAGGAGAGTCACTGTGGGCAGCAAATATTAACAAGACATTTAAGGAATTTTGTTATAAAAAGGGAAGGGAGACATTGAAGCTAACTTCAAAGTAGAATCAAGGAAAAGAGGATTATTATCTAATACTACTACTAATAATAATTATTATGTTAAGATGGAAGAAATGAGAATTTGTATTGTGCTAATGGGAGTCAACACAGAGAAAAAATTGTAATAAACACTTCATTAACTTAGGTAATCTCTTTAACATCTCTGTGGGGTCTATACTATTATATCTTCAATTTAATAGAAGCAGTAAGGTTACATAGCTAGCATGTGGGCAATCTGGTATTTTATTCTTGGCAATATTGTCTGGTCTTAGGTCTTAAGCACTTTCTCTTAAACAGTATCTATCTTTTAAAAATGCATACACACTTATACCAGCTAAATTATAGTGTATCCACGTAACATTTTCTTTAGGAAATTTCTTAGCAATGTGTCTACTTGTTATTTAATTTTCATTTATTTTACTGAATAATAAACTATTCAATGTTATAGTGGTTGATACAAGTTCTCCGTTTCTGAAATGAATATAACTGCTTTATTACCAAGAAATGATTTTATAATCTGTAAATATTCATTTGACAGTTTTTATCTTGAATAGGCTTAAAGTAAAAGAAAGGAAGATTTGGTTTTAAACTGAGAAAAAAGTTGGGTGATTTTTGTCTTAATTTACAGATAAAACTTTCTTTTGTAGCAGTTCTGGTTTTACCATTGTCTATCATTTTGACCAAGAGAAAGATAGCACGTAGAATTACGCATCAGTAGTTTTCCCTTTGTACATACCTTTTTTGGGGAGAGCGGGGAGCACAATTCAACTCTTAACAACCATGTAAGCATTTTATGTGGGTTTTGATTTCTGTGAGCTGGACTGGGAACTATAGAAGGCATCTAAAGAGTTCAGTAGCCTCATGACTGACTGACTCATGCCCTTCCACTCAGTCTCTTGACCACCCTGGAAATATATGAACTTGGAGAAAATGCTACAACAGCTAATAAATCAGTGGGTTCCCACTCAGCTTACAATAAAACACAAGGCCCCTTAACATGGCCACAAGGATCTCAATGGTCCCATCTCAGTCACAATTTCAGTCACCTTCTCAGTCCCATCTCAGTCACCTTCTGTGCTAGCACATCTGGTTGTATTTTATTTCTTTACATGATCAGTCTCCCTACTTCCTCTTACCTTAGGGTGTTAGCTTGTGCCATTTGTCTGCCCTCTTCCTTCCCCTCAACTCTTAGCAGACATTTACTCATTCTTCAGACACTAGCACCAGCATTGCCTACTCATGGAGTCATCTTGGGCCACCCTAAATCAAATTCTTTCTTCAGAGATTCTTAAGCCAAAATTCACCTCTTTGTCTTAATTATATCATATTGCAGTTTTATGCTTGGTATGTGTGGCTATTTGGTTGACATATACTTCTCATAGACCCTTAAAATAGGGACCATGTATCTTCAAGGCCTTATTAGCACCAGGCTCACAGTAGACAGTAAATACTTTCATGCATTTTTTTTTAAACAAGGAGGTACATTAAATTGTTGGATTTATTACTTCCACTCTCTCAAATGTGAGAAATAAAAAGCTCATTTTCATCTTTTCTTTGAAGTAGGGTAGTTTTTGCTGGATATAATTTCAGTTTACTCATAGACCTAAATTTGGTGTTTAGCAATCTTTTATACAACTTTATGTGGGTGATAATGTGTCAGGATGAAGAACTTTGAAATTTCTGTGCAGAATGTCTCAGCATCACCCATCCTTGGAGGTAATGATGTTCTTGGGGGCTTTTTCTATATGATATTCTTATGTTTGCCTTACAATTTTTTTCCCAGACTTCAAGGTGGAAGTGGGATAGGCATTCCACATTAACTTGTGTATGTGTTATATTAAAAAAGGTAAATTAGAATAATGAAGACTCTTGATCCTTAACTATCTTTATAGCTCGCCAAAATCTGTCACAACTAATTCTATTGCACAAAATAACTATTATATAACAGTAATTTTGAATCTCATCTTTTCTTAGTTGCTCTCACTATAGCAAAATGAAAATATAATAACTCACTAAGTCATTTTTATCGTTAAAAGGGTGGGCTCAGGGAACAGGCATTCTGGGTTTGCATGCAGGACTTGGAACTTCTACCTTCTAGTTGGGGACTCTGTTGCAGTTACATAACAGCTTTGTGTCTTGGAGGGTTTTTATGTGTAAAATGGGAGTACTAATACTACCTTGCAGGATCGTTTTGAGGATTAACAGAGTAGATCCATGTAAACCTCTTAGAACATTTTCTGTCCATAATACACATTAAAAATACTAGCTGTTATTCATAATAATATTATTATTACAACTTGTGAGAAGGTGAGAACTTTTTCTATTTCACAGTAGTAAAAAAAAAAAAAAAGAGAACTCTTTTGTATAAATTTCATGAAGGTTTGTTGAGCACTTATTGTATGCCAGACAGTGCATGTTTTGTGAATATAAATGAATAAGACATTCATTTCAAAAGGTAGGCAAGAATATGTATAATTTTGGACAGTGTGAATTTAGCGAAATCTTCAAGTACCTGGAGTTGTATGTGTTAAAAAAAAAAAAAAAAGAAAATATTCATGTCTAACTTTTAACTACAGAAAATATTATAAACCCTGATTTTATCCAAAAACCCATGAGAAGACAGCCACTAAATGTAGATAGGAGGGGCAAATAACAGGGAGCTCAGAGCCTAATTCTCTCCCAACAAAATGTTTTGAGCTTTCATTTTAAGCCCATTTCTGGCACCTGGTATGATTTGCCCTTGAAAGGTTTTGCTTTTATTGCAGCTGGTTTGCTCTGCGCTGTCTTTTGATGAATTTCATTATCTCATGTTGTCTCTTTAATTTTACATTGGTATATGAGCACAAAGTAGGGAACTATTGGAAAACAGTGAAAAGAACTCTGGTCTAAAATCAGCCCTTTCCGGACTGTGACAGCACCCTCTGACCTCTTTACTGGTCGAGTTACTTCATCTTTCTGGACTTTAGTTTACATCTTGTGTGAAATAAAAAGGTTGTATTAGGTGATCTAAAGTGTTGGAAGGTTACGCTTGCCTCTCTGCGCATCACTGTCCCCCGTCAGTAAGGTAAGGAGACCTGCCTGCCCTGACCTGCTGCTAGGATTTCATGAGTCACCATGTCTGGAAGTGCCTGGGACATCACAAACCCTCTCTCTATCAGTGTTGTTTCTCATGGAATGACACTAAACCCACTTAGGAGTTCTCGTGGGTGATTATAGAAGTTTTTGTGCAATTTGGTTTTCAGAAATGACAGCACAGTAAAAGCAATGTGCTCTAGTGCCTAGGAAGTTCACCAAGATTGAATGAAGAGCAAATGTAATTCTATCAGTGCTGAATTTTTCTTAAGTTCTCTCCCACAGTAACAGCTAAATGCCAATTCTAAAGTATTTAGGAAGGCAGTGTCATGGAGTTTTCAGCACTCACATTAAAGTTTAGCTGACTTCTGGGGAAAATAAGCCAGCCTGAGAATGGACTTTCCTCCATGCAGGGGAGATATTGCCAATTCTCTGCTGCTCCATGAGTTAATATTTAGGGGGTTTATATCGGGGGCTACCAGAGTGGAAAGGTCTTTAAGTATTGTATCTGATTCAGCCAGCAAGTTGAGTCACAAAGTGGATTACATAAAAGGAGGAGGAGGAGTTTGTGGTGTGTGTGTCCCAGAAAAGATTTAATTCATCTCAAAATCTCAATTCTGAAGATAAATACTGCCCTAATATGCATCCCTGGGAACCATATATATACAACCCCCATCACATATAAGAAAGTAACTATAAAGAAAATAGTGTAAGCCTAAATATATTGGACAAATGGGCTTAGTTGCCGCTGTATATAAAGGGGCAAATCCCATCACGAAACTTCCAGAGTAATACCCCCATTGACAGTTATTATTCCCTATGTTGCCACTGTAGTATATTCTGTTTGTTTCTCTGCTTTCTTTCCCTATGAGATTTATGGCCTTCCAAAGTATGTGCCATTTGTTTTATCATTTTTTTCCTCTCTCTCTCTCTGGTTAGACCCACTCTTTTGATAACATCTTTTAAGATACAGAAAAGAGTGATAGCTTTGTCAACTCTGTATTCTCACTCGTAACACTGTATCTGGCCCAAAGAATGAATCCTCGCATGCTGTGTGACCCATAGTGAAGAAAATATAGGAACAAGGATATGGCCCTTCCAGTTTTGGCCTCTCCTTGCTTATTTTAATCAAGGTGATATATGTGCTATAAAAACAAATACCCAAAGCTACAAGACTGACTAGAGACAACCAAATAGCTTTTCTTTTCAAATTAATGTAGTGTAGACACAGGTCATCAAGCTGCAGCCTGAAGACCAAAGCCATCCTGCATTCTGTTTTCGTAAAGAACATTTTATTTGAACATTGTCACACCTATTTATTTTCATATTAGCCATGACTTCTGTCTCCTTACAGAGTTGGGTAGCTTCAACAGAGACCATATGGGCTACAAAGTCAAAAATATTTACTATTGCGTTCTTTACAATTCATGTTCACCAATTTCTGTTGTATACTATTTGTAAGTAGAAAATGAAATAATTATCATTTCTCTTAGTAATTTGTTAAATCCAAAGAAAACATGTTTTTGTGTTAGAGTTAGCCAAAGGCCTTATGTTTTTTCAGACTTTTAATATTCTCTAAGCATATTCTTCACACATTATGTGTTAGTGAAAACAGTAAACTGATTAGGCTCGATTTATGGTAAATGAAAATCTACCATTATAGCTAAAGTCACGTCCATCACTGAACAGTCATAAATATACAACTCCAATTCATTGTGACATCATAAACTTCTCTTCTGTAGTTTACCCTGATGTAAATTGTACTCCACCTGGTACTTATGACCTACAGTTTCCCAATACCAGAGTACAGTTTATGAGACAAATGAGTCTAGTCCTCCACTGTCATTCTTAGATTGACAGAGTCCTATATTAAACAGGGATCAACTATATATGATGTGCATTTGTGTTGCAAAAAGATACAGCAGTGTGCTGGATTTATCAGGAACGTTTTGGGAAATAAACATCCATGCCCTGGGTAAATAAAAGATGAAATCAGTACTAGTCAAAAAAAGTCTTAAAAAATGATTGTTCTGTTTCTAAAATGTTTTTCCATCTTGCCTTTGTAGGGAACACTCTTAAAATGCATTGCTCTCTGATAATGGGCTCAATTTAATGAGTAAACTTTCCTTAATTTTCCCTTGTATTTTGGATATACCATAATCCTGCCTAATTTCAAATTAGGTACAATGGCAGATACTTAGGCATTGTGAATAAAAATGCCTACCTTATAATAACCAAATTAATATTTGAATACTTAATTTTATGTACTTATGTACTACTTAAGTATAAGGTGATAACTGCCTTTCTCCTGCTTCCTGATGTGTGAAAGCTCTGCTCAAATCCTCCCTCTACTGAGCAATCGTCGCAAACAAACCCAGCGCTGCTGCAACTGCTGTTGCACTAAATGATTGTTCTATACAGTTAACACCGCACTTTATACTTCCCATGAATATGTGACACATCATTTAAACCTGACTTCCACCAGTGTAAAATGCTGATAGTGTACATTACTGCCTGGTACCCGCCTTGTGTCATTTCTCTGTAGGCTTCACCATGCCACCTCTCAGCCATATGAAATGATTTTTATGGAAGGAGATCTAACCCTGTGCTTATTTCTTTTAGACTCCAGAGGGTCTAACAGGGCAATAATAAAAGCTAATATTTATTGACCACTTGCTCTGTGCCAGGTATTTGTTATCTCATTTTATCTTCACAATGACCTTATAAGATAGCTACTTTTTTTATAGTGTCATTCTAGTTTTACAGATGGTAAACCTGAGAAACCTGAGGCACAACCAGGGTAAGCTAGTTGCATAAGGTCACAAAGCTAGCAAGAGGTAAAGCTAGAATTTAGCCTCTATGGGCTGAACCAAATAGAGAACTCTAACGACTGCACCACACTGTAGGTGTCCAGGGGACAAATCCTTTGTTGACAGGGTCACAAATGATGCATAGAGATGGCTTTTGCAGTGTAAAAACTGATGACTTAAGTTATCCAAAGTTTGTGTAAAGATAATCAAAATATACATTTCAAAATATACTCTGAAATAGGTTCATTTGTTTATGTTAAATGTATTAAAAAGAGCTTAGGACATTAAGTTCCTCCATGAATGGGCATTTCATCACAATTGGATAGCAGTGGGTGACACCATAAAAAACTAAAATTAGTCAGGGAGATGTTTTAGAAGATATGGTTTGTAAAAGTTCCTTTGAGGCCCTTAGACTAGGCAGTAAATGTACTGCCCCCAAATCCTCCTCCTCTCCAGTTGGAAGATAAAATTGCTGTTATAATCATGGGTCACTTCAAGTTCAATGGAACCGACTCTCTGGGGAAAAAAATGGCCAAATAAAAAGCAAGTTTTCTATCTATTGTCAATGATAAACGTCTGACCTACTTCAAGATCCTTTTGCCAGGGTTCATCTCATTTCTATGCAGCCAGGCCCAACATGCCAATAATGATGGAGAGCGTGAGACACCAAAGGATTCTGTGGATTGTCACTTCTGCTCTGCAGACAGACAGCACTTCGTTTAAGTGGCTTTCCAGATATTTCACTGTGGATCTGATGGAAGGATTTAGCTTAAAGCCAGAGGTTGTAACCTTTTGTCTGTGAGATGGAGCCTTTGAACAAAGGTGTAGCACAGAAACTGCCACCGTGTGTCATCCATATTATACAGCCAGCTTTGCAAGATTCCACTGAGTTTCACATATTTATCTTCTCTCATCAAGGCACATGATAATAAAGATATTGATTCTCATGCACTGCAATTTTCTTTTCAACTAATTCAACATGTTTTCATTGCCTGTGGGAAAGAGAGCTAATTCAAAGACAGGAGTCCATTAATTTTAGAAATGTAAGGCAAAAGAAGAACTGATGGATAATTTTGGAAAATTGTCCTGTCCTCTGCTTACTGCTACCATAATACCTTCAACTCCTGGTGACTGGATTGAGATATTATTTTAGGTCAATTTAGATAGGTGGGATTCTCGGAGGTCACATGATTTGAATCAAACCAAAAGCCATAGACCAAAATTGGGTGAGTGCCATGCGGAAACAGAGGGCATGAGTCCACGCTTAAGGGTACTGATGAGCAGAGGCAGAGTCCTTGAAGCCAGAATCAATGGCCTGATGTGTCCAAAACGAAAGAGTGGTGGACTCTGCAAGCTTAGAAAAGCAGCTAAGCGGTGGGATGATTCATTGTAGCATTCTTCTAGAGTGAGTGCCTATATGCCTTTTTGAAAGTAATGTTATTTACAGCCAACAACTAGAAACAACCTAACTATCCCTCAGTAGGAGACTGCATAAACAATTGTAGTGTAGCCATACAAAGGAATACTACTGAACAGGAAAAAGGAACACAAAGCTGGTACATGAATTGACATGGATGAATCTCAGAGATATACAGAGCTGAAGTGTCCAGAAACATGTATCTTTATAACAGAATGATTTATATTTCTTTAGGTATATATCCAGTAATGGGCGTATGTTCACTGCAACGCTGTTCACAATAGCAAAGACATGGAATCAACCTAAATTCCCATCAGTGATAGACTGAAAAAAGAAAGCATAGTACACATATATACCATGGAATACTGTGCACCCTAAAAAAAGAACAAAGATCATGTCATTTGCAGGGACATGGATGGAGCTGGAGGCCATTATCTTTAGCAAACTAACACGGGAACGGGAAACCAAATAGTACATGTTCTGACTTATAAGTGGAAGCTAAATGATGAGAACACGTGGACACATAGAGGGGAACAACACACAATGGGGACTTTTGGAGTGTGAAGGGTGGGAGTAGGGAGAGAATTAGGAAAAATCATTAATGGGTACCAGGCTAAATACCTGGGTGATGCAATAATCTGTATCACAAACCCCCATGACATACGTTTACCTATATAACAAACCTGCACGTGTACCCCTGAACTTAAAACAAAAGTTTTCTTTAAAAAATGGTTAGCCAAAAAATAAACATTTCTAAAAATATGTAATGTAAGTAATTTTTAGCAAAAATTAAATTTCAGAACCAAAGGAACATCTTTTGTATTACTCCTTTACTTGAAGTGCAAAACCAAAGTTTATCTAGCGTAGCAGAAAACACCTCAGTGCTTGCCCAGGGCCAGTGGTTGGGGTAGGAGATGACTGAAATGTATATCTCAGTATGTTGATTTTTTTTTAAGTGAGACTATTTCCAAAAATTTCCTTTACATGGAATAATTCCAAGATATACCCAATTCATGAAACAAGGTTGCTTATATTATGGTGAAATGTCTTTGGGCATCAGTGTTATGTGTTGCATTTTGTTCTAGAAAACCTTTTGTAGAAAACTTGGAGCATTTTATAGTCAGCTTAATAAACCCTGTTTGTTCCTTTGAAGTCTCTCTGACATTGAGGTAGGGCATGACAGCCTGTGTGTGAGCTGACAAGTCTGCAGACTGGAGTTTGACATCGGACTTTGCCACTATTTAGCTGTGGGATGTTGGACAAGCTACTGAACATCTTCAAACCTTAGCTTCCTTATCTCTAAAATAGGGTTATTATTAAAAACCCTCTTCATAATTCCTTGAAAAGAGTAAATTAGAATGATTATAAAACCCTCAGAACCATGTGTGTCCTGTAATAAGCTCTCGCGAAAGGCTAGTCATTCCATTTGTATAAACTCTTCTTGGAAACCCTTGCCAACATGCCCCTAATGGAGGGAATCAACACTCCATCTATTACAGCCTTGACCGCTGACATCACTGGTAACCTATTTGCTTCTCCTGCTCCATTATGAGCTTTTCAAGATGATTAACTCTGGATCCTTTTCATCTCTCTATTCCCAGAATCTAGCACCACAACTTTTATACAGTTCACTCTCCATCAGTGCAGAAACTTCATTCTTGAAGCTTAAATAATCAGCGTTCATTTTACTCTCATGCTTTTCTTCAGAATGAGCTGCAACAGAATCCATGCCCTGTTGTGGGACCCAACTCTAAAGCCTGTATGGACCTAAAGGATTACACAAGGGCAGCAGGGGTTACACAGAGACGAGCTAACATATTTTTATGTCTCTCCTCTTCACATTAGAAACATGAAAACCAGATTGAAGTCCCTGACGTTACTCTGGAGAATGCCTGGGTAAACCTTGCATGGATTTTTTGTGGAGTAGGATCAAGTGAAGAATGTTTCCACACTTGAGCGTGACTTCACAAATGCTGAAAGTTTGGTGCATAATATTTTTGGGTTAGACCACAATGCTTCTTCCCATGGTGCCCGCTTGTTATATTCATAAACATGGACTTCATTTACTAGCTTTTGTTCTCTGCCAAACCTCATCTCATGCTTTTTCAGTAATGTTAGCTAGGTCGTCTGCACACTTGAATATTTAGGATTAGACCCTCAATCCCAGTAGCCTATATTACAAATTTTAAGATTTCTGTTTATATAGTTTTATCTCCTTATGCTTCTTTTATTAAGTTAATAATAATTCAGTTAATGATTATAATGATATATACATAATAAAATTATAAAATAAGTTAATAATTTTGCTTACAGCATTGCTTAATTTAAATGTACAATTTCACACAGAAATTTTTGATAGCATGTTCCTTTCCTCATGAGTGATATTTTAACTTTGGATACTTATGGAGAAAAGGAAGGAGTTAACTGGGATACAGGATTTATGTAAAGGTCTCTCTTTCCCTCTCTTTCACTGCCAAAAGGACAAAGAAATCCCTAGGCAAATATCTGGTACTACCTAGAAGTGTTTATCTCACCAAGGTGTTGCTAAAGGGCACTTTGCATACTCTTAATATTATTTGAGAGAGGAGCAGACAAACCAAACCAAACAGAATCCAAGACAAAGAAAATGGATTGATGTAAGATTTTAACCTGACTGAACCCTCTTCTGAATATATCTAAGTGATATCTCCTCGGCCAACAACAACAACAACATTAAATGCAAATATTTCTCTCTATTCCCTTTCCCTTTTTCACAACCCACAGATACTGTTGGCTGCAGGTAGGAGGAGAGAAGTTGTGAACTGCTTTTATTCCTTATGTAGTGCTCAACTGAGTAAGGCAGTCTTCATGCACCATTTTAAAACTTAATTTTTGGTTGGGGTACAAGACCGCGAACAATTCCACTCCTTTTAATATACCCGTGCCACTACGTGATGTAGCAAAATACATTGAAAGTGATAAACCCTTTAATACTGGACACCATCTGCTTCAAGTCCCTTTCTTTTTACAACCCACGGTTGGAAAATGTTTCACACATCTCTACACATTGCCAGTTGATTGGCTGATTCTCCAGTTTAACTTCAAAAGGGAGAAACAGGTTCAAATCAGTACAGAACACTGATGACCTTTGAGAAAATGATTTCCCTCAGTTGGAGCTTAGAGCACAGAGATGCGGCATTTGTTTGCAGTTCAACTAACCTGTCCATTTTTCTCAGCAGTGGTAGACTTCTATCTGGCACAGACCATCTGCCACCCCACGAGGCTGTCATAGCTAAGAAGGAGAGGTATGAAACACAAAAATCCTCTGCTCACATGATAGTATCAGGAATCAGTCATATGATATAGAACAAAGATCTGGTGATTTCTTTCCTTGGTGCTACTATCAACTGTTACTTCTAAAATACAAACACTTCTTAAGGAGTTCACTTAAAATGGCATTGCAGTCACTCCAGAATCCATGCCTGTCCTCACATCCATATGTTTTCTTAGAAACTTAACATATTAATACATTCATGGATGTCCCTGCATCTGAATATTTCAAATACAGGGCAATTTAAAATGGTGAACCAATAATTTTCCTAGCATGTTTCTTAACTCAGGAGTATTTTCTACATACCTAATGCTGCATTCTCTCTAAATATGTTCTTTCCAGTGAATGGTGTGGCTTTATAATTTTTCAGTACAACAGAGGAATGAAAGAATAAGGAAATGAACACATTTTTCCTGGTATACTCCACAACTAGTTTTAAAAGAATGTTTTTAAAAAGAGGACCATTGCGATGGAAGGAACACGGTAACCTGAGGCTGGAGATAGCAATTTTGATCTTAGCTCAGCCTCACCTGACCCTTGCTTGACTTTAGACAAGTCACTTATATGATGTTTCTCAAGATAAAAGTGTTTGGAAGATTCAGGATTTGAATCCTTAACTGCCTCCCAAGTGAAGCACCCTGACTTTCTAAGGTTTTAGGACACCACTATCTTCATTATCTCTTGTTCCTTCTATTTTCACATAGCCTCAAGTTGTCTTGACTATAATCCAAAGATGATACTACTTTTTTGTTACATTGTTGTAAGAATTAAATGAGATCTTGTCTGTCAAGTACTGAGCAAGTAGTGTGGCTCATAGACATGTCTTGATACATGAAGGCGCTCATGATTCTTCTTGCTGTTGTTTTTTATGAGGCTGCATGCCACTACTACAAATACAAAGTACTACTACTATTTTTCCAACCACAATTGCCTTGTGCTCTACTGACGTTAGTATATTTCCTACATAAATATGCTGGAGAATATGAATTTGGCTAGTTTTTATTATAAAATAGTCTGTTTTTCTAGTTACATATTGCCGCATAACCAAGTACCCCAAAAACTTACTGTTGTGGGCTGAATTGTGTAACCCCAAAATTCATATGTTGAAGCCCTAACTCTAATGTCTCAGGATGTGACTATATCTGGAGAGAAGGCCTTCAAAGAGATAACTAAAATAGAGGTGTCAGGGTTAGCCCTAATCCAGTATGACTGGTGTATTTATAAGAAGAGATTAGGATACACACACACACACACAGAGAAAACTGTGTGAACCTACACGGAGAAGATGACAATCTACAAGCCAAACTAAGAGGCCTCAAAATGAAACCAACTCTGCTGACACCTTGATCTTGAACTTCTAGCCACCAGAATTTTGTGGAAATAAATTTCTGTTGTTTAAGCTACCCAGTCTGTAGCATTTTGTTATGGTAGCCTTAGCAAACTAATACAAAAAACAATGTCTGTCTTTCTCATGAATTTTCCATTTGAGCAGTGCCCACAGGGATAGCTGGGTTCTGCTTCACTCAGTGTCTTCACCTGATACAGCTCAATAGCAGGGGGTTGGAGTCATCTGAGGCCCAGCCACTCACACATCTGGGTGGTGACTCTTGTGGCTGCCTGGGCCTTTGGCAGATCTGTCGGCCATAAGACCTGCATGTGGCCTGTGTTTCCTTACGTGTGGTGCTTGGTTCCAAGGGCCCCCAAATGAGAGCGAGGCAGAAACTCTACCACCTTTTCTAACCCAGCTATAGAAGACATGTAGCATCAATTCTGCCACATTCTACTCATCAGAAGCAAGTCATAGTAGCCAGCGCAAATCAAGGAAAGATCAATTAGTCTCTAATGTTTACATTTTAAAACATCTAGAATTGTTAAATAAAAATATTCTAACTACAAATAAATTAATTTTATGTTATTAAGTGTTAACACGTTTAAAATTAGACCATCCACGTACTTCTTAATGGAATATCTATGGTGATTTTTTTCTTTTTAAGTCAGTCTCACTCTATCACTGCCAGAGTGCAGTGATGCAGTCACCGCTTGCTGAAGCCTCAGTCTCCCTGGGCTCAAGCGATCCTCCCACCTGAGCCTCCAGAGCAGCTGACTACAGGCACACGCCACCATGCCCAGCTAATTTTTGTTTTTTTAGAGATAGGGTTTTGCCACGTTGCCCAGGCTGGTCTTGAACTCCTGGGCTCAATTGATCCTCCTGCCTCTGCCTTCCAAAGTGCTGGGATTACAGGTTTGAGTCACCACACATGTCCTTTATGATTACTTATTTGGATTTACTCTGATATTTTAAAATATTTAGTTCAGCTATTCATCTTTTTTTTAAGTGAAAGCAGGACAGTTAAACTTTTTTTCACTGCTACTTTGAGGTTAGGTTTTGTATGACATCACTAATCCTTTAGCAGTGGTATACGATGCCTCTAAAATGAGGAAGAGGCAGGGAATAATGGGAGACACAAGGTATAGCCAACAACACGTGCTCTAGCATGAGACAGACTCTGTCTGCATCTTTCTGAATTCTGACTTTGTCACTTACAACTTGTCTGGCATTTGGCAAATTATTGAAATACCAAAGCTCCAAGTTTTTCAACTACCAAGTGGGGTGACTAACACCTATCTCAAGGGGTGCTGTGAGGATTAAATAAAATATTATTTGTAAAGTTCCTAGCTTTGATCTTAGCCTATTAATTATACTCCCCTTAGCTCTTTAAGGTAATACAACACAGATCAAAATATCACGCTTCGAGTATATTAAACTGTAATGACTTCATAGAGGATGATAATCAGTTGTCCTTAAAATAACCTGTTTGATCTGTGCTCATCGTCTTTTCCTAAAGTGTTTGTATGACACCAGACTAAACATCACACTGGGATTTCACAATAACACTTCACTGTAGAGTAAATTTTGATGTCAGACACATTTTGCCTTTTTTCCAAAGCCTCTCATGTATCAAAACAGATTGGAATTCAGGTGTTAAAGCACATCTTCAGTGAGTTCCACTTTTTAGTCCAAGAAGAATGTACAAGTTTATAGTATTTTTCCCTTGTAGAGACTACTGGTTTTACTTATTGTAAGTCACCACTAACAGTACAAGGAAGTGAAATATTCTTTTAATTTCTAAATGAGAATCAGTTTGAGTGAAGGAAAGCAGAAACACAAAATTACGGTGATGGAGATTCAAATGTTAGACTTTTTTTTTCCACTTGTATACTTGAAATTTTACCCCCAGTGTATTAATGAACACTTTGCATTTCATTTTCACTGCATTTATTTTTTGATTAATGTAGTTTCTATTTTTCTAGATAAGAGGCACAAAAGAAATAAATAAAACAAGTTTTCAGACTGATTGCTAATTTGTATGAATTCATGTATTCAAATTTATGATCTTCGAATCAAATAGAAGTGCTCAATGCTGTTTTTCAAATCTCTGACATTATTTCCATAAAAGCCTTTTTGAAATATCAAAAGAGATTATTTGTCATTGAGGAAATTTCAATAGTACCCTGATGCTTCCTGAAGATGTTCTGAGGTATGTGAGAACAGAAAGCCATTTGGAAGTTAAAATTTACCAGTAAAAAACACTTACGAACAGAAACACCCAAATGGATTTTTCATAGTTTTTTAGTATTTGTCAAACTGTGATACAATGGTTAATCCAAAGATCTATTTTTATAATTAAGAATAACAACTTTACAGTAAAGAACAGTTTACTCTGTAACCTGTATTCTCATAAAGCAATGCATCCATTTCTTATAACTGCTGTAACAAATTACTGCAAATATGGGTTAAAACAATACAGATTTATCCTATTACAGTTGTGGAGGTCAGAAGTCCAAAATGGACCTTACTAGGCAAAAATCAAGGTGTTCTCAGTGCTGCGTTTCTTTCTGGAGGCTCTAGGGGACAATCCATTTCTTGGCCCCGTCCAGCTGCTGGAGGACATCAGCAGTCCTTGGCTACTGCCTTTTTCTCCCATCTTTGCCTCCAGCTTCCATCATTTAAGCATTCTTCTAATTACATTGGGCCCACCAATGTAATCCCAGATAATGTCCTCATCTCAGGATCCTTAATTGTTTCACCTCTGCAAAATCCTTTTGGCCATGCAACACAACCAACTAACAGATTCCAATGACTAAGATACGGACATCTAGAAATATGGGGGTGCATAGTTCTGCCTACCACAGCAGCCACTTAGAAATGATTTGTGTTTGTTTCCAAAAATACCTTCTTAATTAATTTTTAAAATACAGAAAAAATATGCCATCGAATTTCAGATTTGTTTTTCAAAATCTGAAACTTAAGTTTGTGCTAAAAGCTCTCTACCCCTTCCCAAAACCCTAAAGGCTGACGTAGATTCAACAAAAGCTGCAAAATTGTAGCTTCATGTAAAACAATAATACAACAAAATATAGCAGAAAATCCAACCATTTGCTAAACATATACCCTTTAACTACCTTTTTTTTTAAGAGAAAATGACATTTTGTGATTTTTTTTTTAAATAGGGAGGTCATATGGTCACACACTTATGTAAACAGTCACTGAACTGTTTACTGTACACATTGCTATTTGCCACAGGATTTTCTGTTAGAAAGCTTAAACATTGCAAAATTCTTTCTAATTCTAATTTACAAACTACTGGCAGTTAATGCACTACATTTTAATTCTGTTTAACATTGCCTCTTTTTGATGGGAGGAGTGACTAGCAGCTCATCTCTGTTATAGTCAGAGAAGCGATTTTCCTTGGACTAGAGAAGAGATCTGTCCTGACTTTGGAACAGAACGGAACAGAACAGTGGTTCTCAACTGGGGAGATTTTATATTTCACAATATCTGGAAACCTTTTTATATGTTACAACCTGAGGGGTGCTATTGGCATCATTTGGGTAGAGGCCACAGGGATGCTACAAGGCATCCTACTGTGTACAGGACAGCGCCTCTGACAAATAATCATCTGGCCCCACCTGTCAATAGTGGCACACTTATGAGACCTTGATGCAGACCGGTCTGGAGCTTGAGATGGAAAATAATGTGTCAATATTTCATTAGCATAATGAATACAGACTATTATTTTAAACCAGAGTCTATCTGAAGCCTTTTCAGATTTCATCCCTTCATGAAACCAGTCCCTACCTCAGTCATCCCTAATTCTGGTAAGGCCTCGCTATCCATGAAGTGTTAATAAAACAGAACCCAGAGGCACCCTTGATTCCTCTTTCTCTCATTGTGCATGCTCTGACACGTTTGCCTTCAGAATCTATCCTCAATGTGAACATTCCCACCTCCACTGCTCCACCCTACTCTCAGCCACCATCATGTCTTGCCTGGATTCTGCAGCAGCCTCCTACCTGGTCTCCCTGCAGGCTTTCTTGCTCTTGGCAATGCATTGTCTGGCAGCCAGATTGTAAAAAGCTTTTATTATAGGTTCAGGGGTACTTGTGCAGGTTAGTTATATAAGGTAAACTCGTGTCACAGGGGCTTGTTGTACAGATTATTTTATCACCAGGTACTAAGCCTAGTACCCAATAGTTATTTTTCCTGATCCTCTCCCTCCTCCCATCTGCTACCCTCAAGCAGGTTCCATTGTTGTTCCTTTATTTGCATTCATATGTTTTATCATTTAGCTCCCACTTTTAAATGAGAACATGCGCTATTTGGTTTTATGTTCCTCATTAATTTACTAAGGACAATGGCCTCCAGCTCCATCCATGTTCCTGCAAAGGACATGACCTTGTTCTTTTTTATGGCTGCATAGCATTCCATGGTGTATATGTACCTTATTTTCTTTATCCAATCTGCCACTGATGGACGTTTAGGTTGATTCCATGTCTTTGCTACCATGAATAGTATAGTAGTCAGATTTTAAAATTAGCATCAGGTCCTGTCATTGTATCTCAGGGCTTCTCTTTGCAAATAGAAAGGGATACACACTTCTTACCAGGGCACACCAGGTCCCACCTCATGGAGTCCCACATAACTCTATATTCTTACCAGTAGTGACTCTGTCTGTCCCACTAGAGAGACTCTTCTTCTGTAGGTCTCGTGGACACACTAAACTTGTTCCTGACACAAGCTCTTGTCCTTGCTGTTGTTCCCACCTAAAATGGTCCACATCTCCTCCTTCATATCTCCTAGTACCTGGTGTTCTCAGATCGTCTCAGTGGCATCCTGTGACATGACCTTATCCTAGTTACATCTCCTCTACCATTTTACTTTCTCCTTAGAATTTGCCATTATCTAAAATCATCACATATAATTTTGTGCTTATCTTAATGTATTTCACTCTCTCTACCTTTACTCACACGTCTAGGAGAGAAGAGATTTAGGTCTATGTTGCCACTGCATCTCTTGCATAATATTAGAGACTATAGTAAGTTCTCGAAAGAGAGAAAGAGAGAGAGAATAAATGAGTTAGTTGATAAATTGATTCAATTGATAGTGTTGGGCTTTTTTCCATGCTAAGGATTCTAGAGTGCATCAGAATAAAGCAGAGTTTTCAAGTTTGGTGAAGGCCCCTCAAGTATTCAGAGATACTTGCATATGGGGCCTCAATTTCCATTTTGTTTCCCAAGACCACTCTGCAAAACTATCCTGGCCTGCCGTCTACTTTTCTCTTTCCAACACCTAATTCTACTTCTGTTTATGCCCAAAATAAGGCTTTGTTTTAGATGACTCTTCTCAGAAGGATCTCAACAGAAGTTTTCACTTCGCTGTTGCAATTAGGTTTGATGATAACCATCACAATCTTCTTAATAACTTTTTTAAAAGAACCTTATCTTGTCTCAGTTACAAACGCAATATATATGGTGTGATTAATTCAAACGATCCAGAGGTGTGTAAAATTGTAATCAATAGTCTCTACCAGCCCACCTTCCTTACTTACCATCCATACCATGTACAAAGGTAAGATGTGTCAGGTCCCTGAGGAAAGGGAATGTGTCTTTCTTGTTTGATACTGTGTTTTTGTTCTGAGAGAAGTGCTGGGTCTTTTAGTAAATATCCGTAGCATGAATGAGGTAATATAGAAAGAAAGCACTTAGCTTAGTATGTGACACCTGGCAGGTGCCCAATAAATGATTCATATGGCATGGGAGAGATATTCAAGTTAATCATCTGCCTCCTGCCAGTAATGAGGCCATCTGGGGAACCCACTAGAGGAACCAACATGGAGAAAGAAACAAGCTTCAGGGAACAGAGGGCCAGTTCCTTCCCCAGACAGAGATTCAATGGCAGTACTGAACGGGTCTTGTGAGGAAGGCTGGTGTCAAAATTAATAACATCTTTCTAACAAGGCTCAGGCATTTAATTAAAATGAATTTAACACCAAAGCTAGTCTGCAGTATTAAGGCGCCACAGGCAAAAGCTGACCAGTAGTTGGACCCAGCCAGTGATAAGAGTCAGCATGCAAGTCCTGCTTACAGAGACCTTAGAAATCAAACAAATAGCTTGCCTCAGCTGGAATTAGTAAGAATTATACTAGCCATAGGTATGATATTTTTAAGTTTCTAAAAAGTGCCTATTTGCACTCTTTTTGTGCATTGCTTAAAACTGAAGAATGGAGGATTCATTATATTGTTAATTTCTAGGAAAGCCATGCTTTTGCACACACAAAAATGACTATAAACTTGCTATCTGAATTTAGGGGAAAAAAACCTAACTTTTGTCCTGAGCAACTCTAAATGAAATAATACTCTTTTGCTTATTTAAAATAATAAAGCTACAGATAATAGGCTACTAAAAAACTAACATTTGAAGGTAACTTCTTTGTGATAAGCACACACATCACTGTTCCATGACCTGGTTTCTCTGTATGAAAGACATATGGTCTAGATTATAGAGGGCACAAAATACTTTTTGTTGCCTAAAAATGAGAGTTTCAGAATGAGTTAATACTTATTTCTCTTACCTATCTAAAAATTTCTTTTTAATATTCTTAAATTGCTGTTAGAATCTGATAGTTGCCCAAAGCTAATTTTAAAACACTTCTTTCATTTTAGTCCAACCCATTTATTTCCTTTCTTGTCTTGTAAGAAAAGGGATTCTTTCTTCTAGAATTATCCAGGAAGAAATTTTTTTCTCTTTTTTTTTTTTATTTTTAAGATATTTTCAAAAGTGAAATCTAGCAACCATTTTGCTCTTATACGAAATGCAAAATGAAGGGCTCATTTAATATTGCACACGGTTTTCACAAGTTCATCCTGGATATGTTGCACAGGTATGTAAGCCTCTAGTACTCAGGTTATACATCTCCAAACACTCGTGATACATTCCTCTTATTGGAGATCATTTCCAACAAAGTTTAAAATGTTGGTATATTTGGACATTGCCAGAAATTCTGTAGTTAAAATGAAGGTAACATCATCCTAACTTCAATATGACAAATTGTAGGAATGGGTGTATCTTCCTGAGGGAAATATAACACTTTATAAATTTGATTCCATAGGCAGTAGAAATATATCAACTAAGTAAAATGGCTATGGATTGAATATATTATTAGCACTAAAATTTAAGTATAAATTGCTGATTGACATATTTAATTAGACGAAGAAGAATTTATTATACTACTACATATGGATATGGCCTATTTTACAGTTAACCCTTGTAACATGATCTGATGAATTCCTATAATTAGTGAATTGAATCCCAAAGTAAAAGGCATGTACCTAGAACATAAGTTGTTATCCATGGGTATTTTGGGAGGCATTATTTATAAATCTACTGCAAATATTTTCTAATTACCCCTTTAAAAATTTTTAGACATTTAAAAATAAACATTTTAATTTAAAAAATCTAATACACAACACAAATGAGGAATAACTTCACATAAATTTCAAATGTGTTCCTCCTTCACATTCCTATTTCAAAGATGTTGTGAATTTTACACAGATATTATATTGTTTTTTAGCTTCATAAGTTGGTGTATGATAGACTCGTAAATACCTAAGTCTGTGTTAAGGAATCCAACCCGTTAGTCTGTATAAATCAACAAATGCTTGCTTTATCAAGTTTGTCTTTAATGGTTCATAACAATCAATATTTCAAAGATAAAGATCCACTTTATGTAATCACTAGGAGTTCTAATTTTGTTAGAAGAGCTGTAAATTTAGGGTTTGTGATAGTGGAGATAATAAACGCCCTTTCTTTTATGTATAGAATCCCTGTAGTTGATTACATTGGTGGAGACAGAATAGCATGGGGTGTTGATACTCATAAATGACTCTGGGAGGCTTGAGGAACTGTGATAGCATTAATAAACAGAAAAGTCAGAGGGTGGAGCTAGTGTCAGAGGGAACACTGTAAATTTGGTTTGAAAAGCGGTAAATTTTAAAGTTATCTAGTAGGGACATGAAAATGTGAGAGTTTATCTTCAGGACAGTATTGATGCTGAAAAAATAAGTTGTTATTTGCCTTTTTAAAAAAGTGGTGATTGTGAGAATTTTGGGTTGAATGAGTTTACAGAGAGGGATGGGGAGATAGAAGAAAAGAGGAGCAGTACTGTGGTTTGAATGTTTATGTTCCCTCTAAAATTAATATTGAAACTTAACCACCAGTACAATAGTATTAAAAAGTGGGGCCTTTAGGAGGTAATTAGGCCATGAAGGTTCTGTGTCTGGAATTGGTGGGTTCTTGGTCTCGCTGACATCAAGAATGAAGCCACAGACCCTCGTAGTGAGTGTTACAGTTCTTAAAGATGGTGTGTCTGGAGTTTGTTCTTTCAGATGTTCAGATGTGTCCACAGTTTCTTCCTCCCGGTAGGTTCATGGTCTCACTGGCTTCAGGAGTGAACCTACTGGCTTCAGGAGTGAAGCTGCAGACCTTCCCGGTGAGTGTTACAACTCATAAAGCTGGCGTGGACCCAAAGAGTGAGCAGCAGCAAGATTTATTGTAAAGAGCAAAAGAACAAAGCTTCCACAGTGTGGAAGGGGACCTGAGTGGGTTGCCCCTGGCTAGCTGGGGCACCCTGCTTTTAGTCCTTTATATGACCCCACCCACATCCTGCTGATTGGTCCATTTTACAGAGAGCTGATTGGTCTGTTTACAAACCTTGAGCTAGACACAGAGTGCTGATTGTGCATTTACAATACTTTAGCTAGACACAAAAGTTCTCCAAGTCCCCAGTAGATTAGCTAGACACAGAGCACTGTTTGGTGCATTTACAAACCTTGAGCTAGACACAGGGTGCTGATCTGTGCGTTTAAAATCCTTGAGCTAGACATAAAAGTTCTCCAAGTCCCCACCCAACTCAGGAGCCCAGCTGGCTTAGCCTAGCGGATCCCACACGGGGCGGGCCGCAGCTCAACCAGTCCTGTGCCTGGTACCCGGCACTCCTGCACTCCTCAGCCCTTGGGCGGTAGATGGGACCAGGCGCCGCAGAGCACGGGGCGGCACCCATCAGGGAGGCTCCCGCCGCGCGGGAGCCGGGGGGGCAGCGGGGGTGTGTGCTCAGGCATGGAAGGCTGCAGGTCTGGAGCCCTGCCCCAGGGGGAGGTGGCTGAGGCCCGCCGATAGGACGCAAGCAGTGGCAGTGCTGGAGGACGCGGCGCACCCTCCACAGCTGCTGGCACAGGTGCTAAGCCCCTCACTGCCCTCGGCCAGCACCACCAGCTGGCTGCTCGGAGTGTGGGGCCCGCCCAGCCTGTGGCCACCTGGAACTCGCCCTGGCCCAGACGTGCTGTGCAGCCCCTGTTCCCGCCCACGCCTCTCCCTCCACACCTCCGCACAGGCAGAGGGAGCCGACTCTGGCCTCAGCCAGCCCAGAGAGGGGCTCCCACAGTGCAGCGGCGGGCTGAAGGGTTCCTCAAGCTTGGCCAGAGTGGACCTCGAGGCCAAGAAGGCGCTGAGAGCTAGCTAGGGCTGCTAGCACGTTGTCACCTCTCAGTTCCACCTTCATGGATGAGATTATAAAGCTTGAGGGAATGAATTCGGTCCCTGTAGGTCTTCTGCTCTTCCACCAAGTGAGGGCGCAGTGTTCATTCTCTCTTACCCTTCAGACTCTTTTTTTTTTTTTAAAGGGAGTCTCGCACTGTCACCCAGGCTGGAGTGCAGTAACACCATCTTGGCTCACTGCAACAACTTCCACCTCCTGGGTTCAAGTGATTCTCCTGCCTCAGCCTCCCGAGTAAATGGGATTACAGGCGCGTGTCGCCACACCAGGCTAATTTTATATTTTTAGTAGAGATGGGGTTTCACCATGTTGGCCAGGCTGGTCTCAAACTCCTGACCTCAAGTGATCCACGCACTTCAGCCTCCCAAAGTGTTGGGATTACAGGCATGAGTCACTGCTCCTGGCCTACCCTTCAGACTCTTGTGCTATGTGAAGACAGAGCCTTCAAGGCATCATCTTGGAAGCCAAGACTGGGACCCTCGCCAGACACTGAACCTGCTGGTATTTGAACTTAGACTACCCAGCTCTCAGAACTGTGAGAAATGATTTTCCATTGTTTATAAATTACCCTGTCGGTAGTATTTTGTTATATCAGCACAAATCGACCAAGAGAGGAAGGGTTACAGTTTTGGGTAAAGATATATTTAGAAGAGCAAGAATTAGGAAAAGCGAAAACAGTAGTCAAAGAAGAGAAGGAAGAAACAAGAAAGCAACTGCAGAGCAGACAAGTGATAAGAGTTTCTCAAAAGTGGGAGCCAGGGCCGGGCGCGGTGGCTCAAGCCTGTAATCCCAGCACTTTGGGAGGCCGAGACGGGCGGATCACGAGGTCAGGAGATCGAGACCATCCTGGCTAACACGGTGAAACCCCGTCTCTACTAAAAAATACAAAAAGCTAGCTGGGCGAGGTGGTGGGCGCCTGTAGTCCCGGCTACTCGGGAGGCTGAGGCAGGAGAATGGCGTAAACCCGGGAGGCGGAGCTTGCAGTGAGCTGAGATCCGGCCACTGCACTCCAGCCTGGGCGGCAGAGCGAGACTCCGTCTCAAAAAAAAAAAAAAAAAAAAAAAAAAAAGTGGGAGCCAGAAGAGTAGTCAAAAAAGCAAGAAAGATGAGAATTATGTGTATCCTTCAACCATAAAAATGAAGGAATTTCAAAAAGGAAGAGGTCAACAGTATGAAAATCCAAGGCTCTCTAACCCCAAATTCTTGTCAATTCTTAGTATAGTAAGTCCAGCATCCTTCCTGCTATTTTGCTGCTCTTTGCTTGTTAGCCACAACCTTGAGAATCCTGGAACAATCTTTTGGATTTAATCTAATGGTGATGCAAGTTCATTTCTTACCTTGATGATGGAAATAGAATGTGAGTAGAGCTGTTGTGGGGTGCAGTGGTGATAAGGCCTGTCTCTTTTTTCCGTTTGGATTTTCATTTCCCCAGGTTTTATTTAAGTCGTTGCCAGGACCCTAGAAAGCAATTTAAATGTAATTATTTCTTTGCAATGATAGGTACTTGCAATTAATAGTGGACAAAAGAATTGTGTTGAAAAAGACTTGCAGACACAACAGAGCAAGAACCCATCTCTGAAAGAATAAAGAAATTCAAATAGTACTAAACTACCACTCCTATTCTACTATTCCAGCCCATATAATTAGCAAGAATTAGGAAAAGCAAAAACAGTGGTCAAAGGAGAGAAGGAGCTTCTTTCCCTGCTTCTTAACACGTGCTATCTACGCACATTGGTAACAAACACCTAAATTATATTGGAAGCTAATTTTCCACACTTTAAATGGCATAATATAATCTAGGGCCATTGTAGGCCTAAAAACGTTAGGCTTGACATTTTTCCAAGCAGCCTTGGTTTGTTTTACGGAGAATGATTACTTGGAGTCAAGATCTGGACTCTGGGTATATTCATTGCTAATGGGGTGTCACTGCTGCTAGGCCCTCTCTGTGGACAGAGGTAGGAAATGTGTGAGTGTTTAGTCACCCATGCATACATAATACTTGCAAGTATCTCTGTATGCATCCGTGTTTGTATAAGCATATAGTTCAATATATATATTAAACTAAACATGAGTTCATACTGTCTGAAGCTAATCCAATATCCTAGTGTTCATTCTAGCCTTGCTTATTTGTAACTTTATAACTTTCTCTGAGAGGGAGAAACCTGGCTTCCCTGATCTGCCATTTATTATTTTATTTGTTCAACCCTAGGACACATACAATGTAATTTCAGGATTGTTAACTTGTGACTGTGAGAAACAAACTTACCAACGAGAGTATGGTCCTTAGGTATGGTTCTTTTGTCTTTAGCCTTATAGTTTTCAGTCAAAACATGGTTTCCCGATATATTTTTTTTTCCTTAGTTTTTCCTCCCTCCCTCCTTTCTTGTATTTTCTCTTCTCTCTTTTCTTTCATGGTTTTTAATTTATTTTTGTTTATTTTTATTTTTTGTTTTTGTTTTGTTTTATTTTTGTTTTGTGTTTTTTGACAGGGTCTCACTCTTTCGCCAAAGCTGGAGTGCAGTGGCATGATCTCAACTCACTGCAGCCTTGACCTTCCAGTCTCAAGGGACCTCAGCCTCCCGAGTCACTGGGAATGCAGGCACGTGCCACTGCACCCAGTTGATTTTTGTATTTTGTGTAGAGACAGGGTTTCTCCATGTCGTCCAGGCAGGTCTCAAACTCCTGGGCTCAAATGACCCAGCCCTCAAGCTCCCAAAGTGCTGGGATTAAAGGCGTGAACCACCACACCTGGGCATTTTTCCAAACTTTAAATCACCTCCCAATCCCTTCAGTTTGTTTATATCATACATTAGTAACACTGTTAGATTTGTATGTTAGACTTTGTTCCAGTCTAGAATCCCTTGGTATCCTGGTTGATTTTTTTTTAATTGTGTACATTAGACATCATTTTGTGTGATGTAAAGTTCTATGGGTTTTGACAAATGCATAGAGTTATGTAAACACCACCCCAGTTTCAAACAGAACATTTTTAAAAGACCTGTATTTGAAATTTATATAAAGAGATTTAGATTGTAAAAAATATGAAATAGAAATGAAAGCCCTGTTCTGTCTTAAACTAAACTCCGTGTTTGGCTAAATTGGCATATAAACCAGGTCTTTCTGGACACCTACAGTGAATTACCATAAACCTCATGGAGGAGGTAGCCTTGGACTGACTCACTGAGAGTGGAATTTTAGTCTGTAATTTTTATTTTCAGTCATCTATTGCAGTATAGGCAAACTTCTAAAAAATGTCCCTTATATTATTATGTCAATCTTACGAGAGGTTTTTGGTTTTATTTCCAGGGTCTTGAATCTCTCGTATTTTCTTTTTTTCTCCTGCTTCCTTAAATAAAATCCAAATTCCCCAGAGAATTTTGTAAAATTCCCAATCTTACTGCAGCTTCATCTTCTGTCTTTCTGGTCCTCTCTGTTCAATATGCACTGCTCAGTTTCCAAACCTGACAACTTTTTGTCTGGTAGCAAAAATAATGCATCATCAATAGTGAAATTGTAGAAAGAGTAGATCAGGGTAACCAGGCACCCAGAGATAAATAGCTGGATGTCTAGAAGGAAACTTGCTGGATCAAAGGGTATGCAAGTTTTTACAGCTTTTACATCACCAAATTGCCCTGCAGAATGGCTCTATTAATTTACACTCTGCCAACATAGTTAATGGGCTGTAGTGTAATTGTCTGTTTATCTATCTGTTTTCCTCATTAGGGTATAAGCTCTTCAAGGACTTTATAATCTCTCAGTGCCCAGCATCTAACATTTAGCCTGTTAGATTAGGCATTCATTAACCCACTTCCCTTTCCCACCTCTAAATTCTTTGAAGCCCCAAACAAGTGAAGTAAGATCATAGAATATCTGCATGAATGATAAGGTATGGAAAGCAGCAAAATATTCCAGAAATTTTCACTAAAAGTTAACACACACATAAGCTCTTGTAACGTTTCACATCTTTGTTTTAAGTCTAACATACAAAATGCAGTCTTTATTGAAGGTTGCTTTAGATAACCCTATGGCACATGTTGTTCAAGTTAATTTAGCATTGAACACTGAAGTACCATAAATGTACGGGTATATATGGATGGATGTTTTAAATAAATATCTTCCAAAATCCAACTATATTTGTAAATGACATTTCAGTAACTTCCTTCGGGGTGAAAATTTTGAGAGCATTTCACTAAGACAATCACTTTAAAATATTATATAAGATTATAGTTTTGTTTCTGGGACAAAAATAAATAAATCTCTAAAAATCCTAAAAGAATGCATATACTTTGAATGTGAAATCTTTAGTAAAGTTATGAAGTAAATATTGTAATACTTTTTTTTTTTTTGAAGAATGAGACCTTATAAAGATAAAGATCCACTATAGTTTGCTTAAACATGACTAGAACAATTATCTATGATTTGAACAAATGCATTACGGTAAGGATACAAAGATTTAATAAGATGAACAACAATTGATAAACCTTTATTCTACATATTGTACAAAAATGATGGGCATATAAAGAGATAAGTTAAAATATAGTAAGACAACTGCTATGATAGAGATTAAAAATAAAATTCCATGGGGAAGAGGAAACAGTTTGCCTTAGAATGATTTCATGTGTCAAGGTCCAGTTGAGATGTCATTTCCATTTCAAACATTTTTCTAATGAACCCTTCTGGGAATGATGCTCATAACTACATGAGTAATTTAGCTGCACCTTTTCTCACATGAAAAACATTTATTGAGTATGTGCCATGTGCCAAATACATAGCCGTGGACAAATACTTCAAGCTAACAAAAAACTTCAGTGTCCTTTGTTACAGATTTTATATGTAACAATGTAAGTTTAGCCTATGCTTTTTCAATATTTACATATATTTTATGTGTTCATGAATAACATTGAAAATATAGATTGTTTTTGTTTTACACTGTGCTTAATAAATATATTTTGAATTAATAAATAATTGATGAGTAATGAATTTAGATATTCAGTTATTCATAGAAAGCCAAGTTATGTTATTTACAAAACAATGAAGCTAAGCCACAGTCACCTGATAGTCAAAAAATATTTGGCAAAACCATAGTTGTGTCAAAATTAGAAGATGGACAAAATTATAAGAAGGATGAAAATGGTTAAGAAATAGTTAAAGAAGAAAACAAAGAATCTCATCAAAAAGTGGGCTAAGGACAGGAATAGACAATTCTCAAAAGAAGATACACAAATGGCCAACAAATATAAGAAAAAATACTCAACATTACTAATGATTAGAGAAATGCAAATTAAAATCACAATGTGATACCACTTTACTCTTGACAATACTGAATTATGGCAAATATTATCAAGAATGGCCATTATCAAAAATTAAAAAAAAATAGATGTTGGCATGGATGCAGTGAAAAGGGAATACTTCTACACTGCTGGTGAGAATATAAACTATTTACACACACACACACACACACACACACACACACACACACACACTATGGAATACTACTCAGCCCTGAAAAGGAATGAATTAATGGCATTCACAGCTACCTGGATGGGATTGGAGACTATTACTCTAAGTGAAGTAACTCAGGAATGGAAAACCAAACATCGTATATTCTCACTGATATGTGGGAGCTAAGCAATGAGGATGCAAAGGCATCAAATTGGGTTCAGTGTCTACAAATTGGGTTCAGTATATACTGCTTGGGTGATGGGTGCACCAAAACACATCACCACTAAAGAACTTACTCATGTAACCAAAAACCAAAAACCACCTGTTTCCCAAAAACCTATGGAAATAAAGAAAATAGTTGAAGAAAAATTTTTATTTCTTAACAGTATCACTAGGAATAGGAACATAGACCTAAACTGTGTCTCTGCAGTGTACTCTCTATTCATTTTTTGCCAACTCTGTGTAATAAAGAAAATGTTGTTTTTAGTGCTGTTTTTAATGAAGGTTTGCCTTCCCAAGTTAGGCATGCATTAGGCTTAATTTAAGCTTCTTCATTGGTATGGTGTAGTAAGTTGTCAGTCCATGACTGATATAATCCAAATTAATCTCTTCAATAGCACTTTTATTATATGGACACTGGAATAGTAGAATAGGAGTGGTAGTTTAGTACTATTTGAATTTCTTTTTTCTTTCAGAGATGGGTTCTTGCTGTGTTGTGTATGCTGGAGTGCAGTGGCATGATCACAGCACACTCTTGATCATAGCACACTCTTACTTTTGGGCTCAAGTAATCTTCCCAAGTAACTGAGACTATAGCAGCAGCCACCATGCCTGGCTAATTGGCTGATTTGTTTGTTTGTTTGTTTGTTTGTTTGGAGAAACAGCATCTTGCTATGTTGCCCTTGAACATAGGCCTGGTCTTGAACTTCTGGACTCAAGCAATACTCCTGCCTTGGCCTCCCAAAGTGCTAAGATTGCAATCATGAGCCACTGTGCCTGGCCAGCATCTTTAAAAGAGTAAAATAACAGTAAATATGAAGCACCATCAGATTCTTTTAAGGGACATGAAAAAAGTACAAAAGTGTTTAATTGGACTAGTAAGGAAATAAGATGGATAGATAACAGTAAGTAAAATAGAGGAAAACAAACCAAAACAAAACAAAATACAACCCACTAAAAGTGCTTGAAGAGAGATGAGATTTATGCCAGGGATGCAGCTGGTTGGTATATTCACAGTCAATTTGCTTTTAGTCGTGGGAAAATATAGATAAGGCACTGTGTTTTATTTCATTTAGGAGAACATATAGAAGGCTTTGCACAGTTATTTTAATTTGAATGTTATTGAAATAGCTCTGTGTGCATTCTTACAAAATGAATAAAATATTGGATTTAACTATAAAAATTATGGCTATGCCAAAGTTTTGGGGTTTTGAATTGGCGAAAGTATTCACAACTGTCATTATCCACACATTTTATTATAAAAGTTTCTCTGGATTTTAGAATGTGGTCTTGTTTTGGACTTCAAAATGTTGGAATAATTGGAAGGCTAGAATGGCAAGATTACATTGTTGAAAAGGCCCCAAAAATCCAAGCTAGGATACTAGGAACTTAGAAAGAGCTTTAAAAATCAGTGGTGGTATGTGTAGGATTGCCACAGTTTGGTTATTCCTGGAGAAAAGATGCTGAGTGGCTGTCTCCAGTGCAGATCCCAATGGCTGTTTCCCACTCTGTTAAGTCTTGCAGCATAAAAGCCATTTGGAGGTACCAGGGTGAAGGCAAAAAAAGAAAAAAAAATTATTCTGACCTTGAAAATTTTGGCTATATTGAAGCATTATGTAGTCTCTGTCCTTTTACCTCTTGTTCTGAATGATGGCTAGCAGAACGGGGGTAAAGTGCATTACCCATTCATATTGAAACTGACCTCTCCTTCATTGCATGATGTCTATGTGACTTTTGGCCTCTTTTAACATTGATTGACAGGCGTGCAATGATATTTGTAGATAGTTTGATGTTCATACGTTGCCATTTTGAGCATCTGTCTTTTTTTTTCTTATTTTTAATCCTAAAATGATATTGCTAATAAAATTTGAAATAGTGTATGTTTGCTTCTCCAACTTCAGTTGTAGTCAGTCCATTCTGTTAACTGAGAAGAAGAAATTGTATGATTGATTTTAATTTTTTTGTTTTGTTTTATGTGGAATATATGCTTCTAACTGGACCTATTATGTAAATATTTTTGTACTATTGAATCACATTCTAAGTTAATTTCCTATAAAAATTTGTATACATACACATGGTACCTGCATGATTCACTTTTTTTGTTTAACTCAATGATAATAAGAATGCATGTTTCCAAAGTGGAAGAGTCCAAATGTTTAGACACTGAATTATATGTTTAGAATTCAGAAACCACAGACAATATATTCTAAACATATGCAGTCATATTTATAAATATGATGAACACAACAAAGATCATACATAATCTGAAATTTATTTAGTTTCAAAAAGTCATTTGAGTCATTAAATGTAATTATATTTTTATTTTTAACATGTCAATAAAATGAGAAGAGACTACCAAAGTAATAGGGAACAATAATGACTGAAATTTAGCTTGAATACATACAGCCAAAAGTGATCTCAAACATGACAATTGATTGTCATATAGCTTTGGAACTTAAATATACATCTAAAAAGTAATTTTAATACTTAATCAAATTGTTATTATTTAATTAATAGGAAATTAGAAAATTGAAGACTGAAAGTTACTGAACACAGAGATAACACCCACTACAATTATTCATGACTGAATTTGAGATGATTCTCTCTTATGTGCTTTATGGTATTTGCTTTGGAACATCTCACTGATACTGATACCTCTTATCAGTGAAGATAGCTGCATTGACCTTAGAAGTAAAGAGACAATTTGGGGGAAATTACAGTAACACTTCAGTGATCCCTCTAAGTACATCTTTCGCTGTAACAAAAGAGCCTCTGAGGGAAATTAGTGACTTCATGCCATGATTTCTGAATCATGATACAATCAATCTTACTGAATTTATGAAGGATGAGGTCAGAAAGCCAGACATAACTTCTAGGCTTAATAATCAGTTTGGATTTCTCATTGTGTAGAACAAAACAAAAATGCAGTTGATTCCAGAGGTAGCAAAATTTTCTATCTAAAACTAAAAATATAATGGGCCTATAAAATAAACTATAAATATAATATAATGAACATAACTAGATCTAACCACCAAATGGCATCAGGACATTCTGACTGTGGGTTGTGGCTCATGGCCGGCAGTCCATCTGGAGACTGCTCCATAGCCTAAGTCACATGACCTGTGTGAAGCAGCTGACAGAAAAACAAAACCAGGAATGCCTTACATTTTAGGAAGTCCTTTTTGTTTTCCTGTGCTTTGGTTGGTTTTAGGTATTTCAAAATCTGTTAAACAGGTGAGGCTGACTAGGGAAGCCAACAAATATAGTTCGTGATTTTGGACAGCTGCGTTTACAAGTTGAGGGCACTTTGTTTGATCGGCTTCCAATCATTTATAAAGCGAAAGATCGTATACAGTTAGCTCACTTTTATGAAGCTTGTTTTATATTACATGGAGATATCATAAAGAAGCATATTTTTCATTACTACTGAGTACGGCCTGTAAGATATGCATAGCCTGAGGGTCATCATTCATTCCTGCAGAGGTGATGCCTCTTGGCACATCTCTTCGGTGAAAGTGTTTCTCTTCTGGTAATGTCATAGGGCAATAGGACACTTTGTGTCCAGGAGATTAAAACCAATATTAACTTCTACAATATGTAGAGGACAGGTTAGTCTTGGAAAACACTTTTTAATTATCTGATCATGTGGCTAGAATATGTAGGTTGATAATTAGACTTCCTTGCTATCTGAACACCAGAAATCTCCCCTGAGCCCAGGCTGAGATACAGTACTTTCTTCTCTCAGATGCTTTTGGTTATAAGTTTTCTCTTGAAGTTGACAGGAACATAAAAACTACACAACACTTAATTTTTCCTTGAAGAAATGCTTATATTTTCAGAACACATAGTCCCTAATTAGAGTAAATTACTCCTGATGGAGTAAGCATTCTGCAAAAGCAGGAAAGAAACCGAATTTAATTTCCCAGTGCCATAGGGAGGTCTTGACTATTCAAAAACTGTCTCTAAATCTTAGGAACTATGGTTTCAAGGGCTAAACTAATAGAACTGAGCAGGAAATAAGCCTGATTAGCATTTTGTAAGTAATTTTGAGCACAAAAGATATATTTTCAATAATAGCCAAGATTTATCATCTACAGTTGAACCCGAACACTAGCAAAAAGGAAAAAGTAAATTGAAACCATTAAAATGACATCAAATAAATTATGATATTCATTTTCTTGTACACTGCTTATCACATTTTAATTTTTAAAAATATGGTTGCTATGTCTAGATCCTAATAAGGGGAATGGGTTAGCACTGATGTGGATGGCTTATGAAACATTTATGTACTTGCTGTTCACTTCTTGTTCTTAATTCATAACACAGCTTCCTCAAGGCCCTCACTTTAATACAGCTTGTCAATTGCTGCTATCTATAATCAGGAGGCCTGGAGGTATGTATAGTTTTTTCCCAAACGATTTAAACGTATAACCTCTGGCTTTTTTCTAACGCACTATTTTGCATCCTTCCACTTGGCAAAAGGTGTTAGAAGTGATTCTAAATGTGGCTGGAAACACATAGTACTCAGCAAATGCAATCTAATAGCCATGTTATTCACAAGTTTTGGAAAGGAAACAAGTATTTTATGGAGCTATGGTTATCATCAAAGGAACAAAAAACCCTTTTGAGTAGAATTTTAATGTGGGCTTTCCCCCATTTATAGCCCGTACAAGATATCACTAAGATTACACTATTACGGGTGTCTGTGGTACTTTATAGTAAAGCTGAATTTGTTGAAGAGAACAAGACTTTCGTTTTCCGTTGAGCACCTGTTCTCGTCTTGAATTTTCAATAAGCAGTCAGTGAAAAGTCAAAGGTTTCTTTTTTTCTGGCCCCATGGGGGAAGATTTGCCATTTGATAAGCACAGTCTGCTTTTCTGTCCCTACTTGGAGCTTGCTATGGCCATGTGGAGTCACTCCTCTGAACACTGATCTCTGCCTCTTGCTTTTATCTAAGGGTAATCTGCAAAGATTTATTTCTACCAACAAACCACACATTTCAGTGTTTTGAAGAAACCAGTAATGCAGTGACATTCATGAAGATGCATACCATTCTATAAAATCATTAAATCAAAAAAAAATTATATGCAGGAAAAGAAAAAAAAAAATAGATGGCTTTTGTGGAGAAACCAAAGAATGCAGAAACCAAGATGGTTACAGTAAAACCAGTTATCACTTAGTGCCCAAAGTGTTTTCACATATGCTAGCTGTCTGTCTTACAGAATTAGGAATCCGAAGATTCCAGAGACTGTGTCCCAAATATTTACTGTGGTTCCTGATGGTTTCTATGCCAACAGAAGATTATTGTATTGCGCTGGAACTAATCTCTTTCTTCTCCAAACCACTGGGATGCTTTACACATCTCCTTTGTGGTACTTAACTCTGTAGGTTTACCTTAGGTAATTTCTTATAGCCATGCACAGGTTCCTTATCTTAATAGTCTATCACAGAGGAAATAAGACAGAGTAGCTCTCTTGAGGGACTTGTGCATGCCTTTGTACACCTTCAGTCACTTGTTTACTATAATCAATCAATATTTGTTGATGGATGGGTGACTGGGTTTATGGATCCAGTTTTGAGTCAAAAACAGATACACATAGGTTGTTACATCGAGTGCCTTTTGTTGTTAGCTAAAGGGGTGCCATCATGGGATAGTTCTTAGATGAAAATTTAGGATAAGGGATAGGACAATGATTTGCTTTGCTCTTTAAGTTCATCTGTGTGTATGATTTCTATGCATGATATACATCAGTAATTTGTACCAGACTGCTTGAATAGCAAGCATATTACAAATGTGAATGTTGTTTTCTGTTATAAATTTTACTTAATTTTTTTTTCTTATAAAGTTATATTTTTCCTGGGAGAAAAACGTCTCATTCCTTTCCTCTGCTGCATAATTCCCCACGTTTTCTGGATTTTTTTTTCCATTACTAATAACGGAGACTCAATTTCTTGAGTACTAAAATATATTTTCCATAGTTTATTATATAACTGGAAAAAAAATTAAAATAATGTAGAAACTTAAAACTGTTAATGGGGCATTTGTTTTCTGTTAATCAAATTTATCTCATTTAACCCTTTAACACTAGCAAGACATGTCAAAAGATACAAGGGGAGAAACAACTAAAATATGAACCTATCAGTGCAAATACAAAGGTATAATTTTTTTTTTTTTTTTTGAGACGGGGTCTCGCGCTGTCACCCAGGCTGGAGTGCAGTGGCCAGATCTCAGCTCACTGCAAGCTCCGCCTCCCGGGTTCACGCCATTCTCCTGCCTCCGCCTCCCGAGTAGCTGGGACTACAGGCGTCCGCCACCTCGGCCGGCTAGTTTTTTGTATTTTTTAGTAGAGACGGGGTTTCACCGTGTTAACCAGGATGGTCTCGATCTCCTGACCTCGTGATCCGCCCATCTCGGCCTCCCAAAGTGCTGGGATTACAGGCTTGAGCCACCGCGCCCGGCACAAAGGTATAATTTTTTAAAAAACTTTAAAACATAAAAAGGATATTAACAACCTTTTTAAAAAACGCATGCTCAAGTGGCTATTTGACAAGTATACTACACTTTCAGTCTTCCCTATTACTTTAATGTTCACAATGTATACTGCTATGTTCATTTTATTATTCAAAGTAATACCTAAAAAAGAAATCAGAAAAAAAGCAAATTATGCTGATGTTATTATGTTTAGTAGTGTTTTATGCTGTGAGTCAACTGCCAACAAAGATTTTTCTCATTTTATTTCAAACGTAGGTGAGGTTACTTTGTTTGGCTTTCATTCTATGTATCTCTATTAACATCTGAACCTCAGGAGAAATTACCTTTAAATTGGCAGTTAGACCTTGGCCATGCAATATGCTGACTCTCCTTCTTCATAGCCCTTCATCCATCAGAAAAAGATTTGCTCAATCATATCCCGCCTGCAGAAATACAGTTCTGGTAACCAGCTGTTGAAGGCAATGGATTGAAACAGTTGAAAGACTCTAAGAATTTGGTCACTATACAATTTATTTAAAATCAATTGCTTCTTGAAAACATATACACTTTGTTCATTAACCATTTATATACACACACACTATGTACACATACCTACTGCACACAATATATATACACATATATAGTATATGTATAGTGTGTGTGTGCATAGAGTGTGTGTGCATATATACATACACATGTATATATAAATGGTCAATGAACAAAGTATATATGTTTTCAAGAAGTATAGAGATGGCTTAGTTTATCTGTCATATACATACTATATATGTGTGTGTATATATAGTGTGTATGTGTATATATAGTGTGTGTATATTGTGTGTATATTGTGTTTATAGTGTGTGTATGGGTGTATGTATAGAGTGTGTCTGTATAGTGTATGCATGTGTGTATATATATATTGTCAATGAACAAAGTGTATTGTGTATGTTTTTAAGAAGTATAGAGATGGCTTACTATAGCTGTCATACACACATGTGCACACACACGATATATACATACACACTATATATACACATGTACACACTATACATACCCACATATATGGTGTGTATGTGTATACATATATGTAGTGTGTGTGTATATATAGTGTGTGTGTGGGACAGATATACTAAGCCATCCCTATAATTTGAAGAAGCATATCTGTAAGTCACACTCATACTTGGTCTAGAGTGAACATAGACGTGAGAAGCCCCAACAAAAGTATTCCAAAAATATTTACAGTGAAAGTTCCTACCTAACGGGAAGCAAAGAAAATGATAGTGCTTTGAAAATCAGAGTGCTATGTTCTTACATACCCTTTTATGACTTTTCTACATACTATTCCATGAGCTCATATGTATTTAGTAATCAGGAAAAAAAGTAGATATTTTGTTAATATGGATCTGAAATGGGACACTGCCCACATGTGATCTCTGTGATTCTGTAAATACTTGTTTGACTATTTTAAATTTATTTTGCCATTTAGTTATACAAATTATTAATTAGCTGTAAAACACACAGACACCCATAATTGCAATCAACATTTTTGTGCGTAACATAACATACTCTTTTATATATACAATGCCCATTATGTAATCACATGATATAGGTATAGCTATATATACCAAGAGACAAACAGAGAAATACAAAAGAATCCACTCTTCTGTAATCTGCTTTCTTCACTCAACAACATGTCATTAACCTCTTTCCATTTCTATAGACCAGAATCTAGAATGAACGATGGTTCTTAAAGTCTGTACAGTGTTTCCCTAAGGAGATGTGTTCTTCATGAGCCACTCAGCCTCTCCAGCACTCTCATAATTACGCACAAACATGTTTAAACATATTTATGATTGTTTAGGGGACATTTCTAAATATAAATTTGGAAATGCAAAGTATAAATATCAAAAATATTGCCCTTCAGCAACAGGTGAGAAATATCCGAATTTTTGCTACTAATGGCCATTAAAATTCTTTTTTTTTTTTTTGAGATGGAGTTTTTCTCTCGTCACCCAGGCTGGAGTGCAATGGCACAATCTCCGCTCACTGCAACCTCCACCTCCCAGGTTCAAGCAGTTCTCCTGCCCTCAGCCTTCCAAATAACTGGGATTACAGGTGCCTGCCACCATGCATGGCTAATTTTTGTATTTTTAGTAGAGACAGTGTTTCACCATGTTGGCCAGGCTGCCCTCAAACTCCTGACCTCAGGTGATCTGCCTCGGTCTCCCAAAGTGATGGGATTTACAGGCGTGATCCACCATGCCCGGCCATTAAAATTCTTTTGATTTTTGACAGTTAATCAAAAAAGTAGCTTGATTTAATTTCCTTTTTAAAAAATCACCAGTGATGTAGAAATATCTAAAACAATCTATTAATGCCTCTCTCAGTTTTAATAGAAAATTAAGGGAATACAGGCCTGGGATTACAGACATGAGCCACGTGCCAGCCAACAAGGCTGTTATTTAACCCTTTTGTGTTCAAGTTGTCCATTCAGCATTAAATTCACCTAACATTACTGTTATTCATCTAATGTTTCTTCAACTCACCCACAAGGATTTCCTGATACACATTATCAAATGCTATGTTGAAATCAGTTTCAGGTGGAAAAAGGATTCAACACAAAAATCAGAAAATCTGAGCTTTCCTCTCTCTTCCACTGTCACTGGCTGTTTAATTTCCCTATTGAGATTCAGTTGTCATCTCTAAAATATAAGACTTCTCTTAATTAATTTTTCCATCATCTTTCAATTTTAGCAGCAGAACACTTCAATCTATTTTCCAAAGCCCATGATAACACTCTCCCACAAAAAAAAAAAAAAAAAAAAAAAAAAACAGTTTTCAATAACCATTTTCCAAGTCCTCTCACCTTTTCCTCAAGAACACCGGTCCACGTGCAGCTCATGTAAATATCAGATGCTTTAGACAGGAAGACAGACTCCATGATGGCACTCATTCGGTGCCCTAGACAGAAAGGCAAGTGCAACACATACCCTGTGGTCACTATGATGATACTACCTCTTTAGTAATAAATTGATTAATATTTTTTTGTTTCTTCTGGACGACTAAGTGATTGCTGCATATGTTTTTCCCCAGATTTCTGGATTTGGGGTGCCCTTTAAGAATTCCTGCTGGGTCTTAACTCTAGCATTCTGCTTAGTCCCAGGTCATAAATTTCAATTCTGTGAATATTACAATCTGTAGTTACTTCAGCCTGTGAAAGAATTTTAACAGAGAAGTTCTACGCTTGTTTTTACTATTGGCTTCCTCATGGGATTAAGGTGTATATGGCCTTCCAAGGTGATGGTAAATACAGGGCACTTATTCTGATGAATTATTAACCTTTTATTTTGTAAGCTATTTATACTTGAAGGTCATAGATCTCATTATGTTCATCAAACTACTTATTTTCCACATATGCATTGCAAACTAAAACAAAATATGAGCATGTAAGAAAAATAAATGTATGTTATGTATTTATGGATAGCTGGGTGAAACAATTTTGTTCACAGCTAAAGTAACGCTGTTCCATGCTTTATTTAATATTGACTCATAGCTCCAACTTTGCTTGGTCATTGACCCTTATTCAGAGAAGATTCCTGGTTGTGGTTTCTCCCAAGCCTGAGCACCTTAACTAGTAGATTTGTAGCTGTTAATCAAATTCATTGCAGTTTCATAGGTTGGGAAAGGAAAATGGCCATCAAAGGTCACCAGTTTATATTAATGCAATAGGATTTGGGAATACACATAAAAATTCAAATTGAACCCCTGTTTTTTTTTAAACTAGTATATAAAATGATGTGTTATCTTGGTTTTCCGTTTGAACTCCCAGTTTTTGATTTATGATATTATTATTCTGAAATACCTATTTCTCAACCATTTTTTGAGTAATATTTTAAAGTTACTGAATGCATATAGAGTAGTTTATAACCTTCCTAATGTTGAGAGAAAGTCACTTTCTCTTTTTAAGATGTATCCTCCCACAACAACGTCATATATATATATATCTGTTTACACAAGAGTTTTTAGTATGAACCCTGCATGAATTTGAGGCTGTGCTGGGCAATCATCTGTCAGGATTTATGAGGTAAATAAGTTACAGAAATAGAGGCACATTACAAACATAATGATTCCTCTAGGAGTCACTTCATTCTGGCTGTCAATGTGGTTATACAAAATAACTCTTTAAATTAAATGGAAGCCTTGCTTGGGAACTGATTCAAGTAAAAAGAGGAGCAATAGAAAATGTGTTTTAATTTTTAGTATTTTTCTTCCTTTGATATTTCTTCACACCCCTTCTCACCATCATCTATTTTAAGGCAAGTGCATTTATATAAACCTCAATATTTTTCAGTGTTGTTTAAATTGGACAATATCTTGTTTTTGTTATTTTAATGAAGCCAAGTAATGAATCAGAACATTACATGCCACTTAAAGATAATGTTATGGAAAAGTAACCTGCTATTGCTATTCCACAGGAAATAATTCTCTCTTACAACATAACCACCCACAGGTATGATCTGATGGATGGATTCAGGTTTGATTTTTGCGCCCAAACTTTTAAAATCTTACCAGAATCTTTAAGAGATAGAGACTAGAATGATGGTTACCAGAGGCTGAGAAGAGCAACAGGGATTGGGGAATACAGCGGGGTTGGTTAAAGGGTACAAAAGTCCAGTTAGATAGAATAGAATGAATACAATCCAGTATTTGGTAGCTTAATAGGATAACTATAGTTAGCAATAACTTAGTGTATATTTAAAAATAACTACAGGTGTGGAATTGGAGCATTCCTAACACAAAGAAATGATGCATGCTTGAGGTGATAGCTTCCCTAATTGGCCTGATGTGATCATTACACATAGTATGCTTGTATCAAAACATCACATTTACCGCCATAAATACGAACAGCTATTATGTGGCCATAAAAAATTAACTATGATATGCTTTAAGACAGCTTTCAGGGAAGGAAATATTTCCCATTAAACTTATGAAACACATTTTCCCCTCAATAGACATGGATAAATATTCTATAGTAGAAAAAAATACTTAAGCCATACAGACTTTTTTTTTCACCTCTAAGTCCTTATAGAAATAATCTCCCATATAAGTTGAGTTTTAAGTAAGACATAAGAAACCACATTTTTAACCTCCAAAATTCTTTCAGATTCAGGTCATTTCTGGCTTGTTTGTGAAATCAAATGACTAGTATAAACTTCAACAAGCAAGAAGGGAAAAATGATAGTCTCCCCAAACTTTCAAAACTTGATTTTTGTCCAGAAATGGATAAAAGATGTGTAGCAGAAAATGTAGTTTGATATGTAAATGTTATTTTTCAGAATGAGGATAATGATTACCTATACACAAAATTATCATTTAAGTTGAATTTTAAATAAGGCAGACAGACCAATATATTAATATTTTTTCCTTTAAATTTTGTTGAGTTGATTTTGAAAGAAACAAAATATGTATTTCCTGTTATAGCCTCTTACTCACACATCAGGTTCATTTCATGTGAGTATCACCTGGCTCAGCTATCTTTTTAAATCAACAGAAAAACTGAGAATTTGCCATGAATCCTGGAAACACCAAGAGAAACAAAATAAAAATAGAGAGATGTAAAACACCTGTAGATGTCTGCATCTACATCAAACTTTTATTTACAGCTCCTACTCCACTACTGAGACCTCAGAGTGAGGCTGGATAGAATGTGGGTTTAAACCTCATTATGCATTTTTTAAAAATATTTTCTTATTGTAAATGATTATTTTCTCAAGTATTTGCTGTGTGGGTGGGTGTGTTTTTTCAGCCAATTTTTTTTATTTAAAAAAATAAAAAGCATGCATAGGAGCTTAAAAAATAAAGTGGACCTCATGAAGTCAGAGAGATTGGTGGTTACCAGAGGCCATGAAAGGTGGCAGAGAGGAGAGTGATGAGGAAAGACTGATTAATGGTTTATTTAAATAAACTGTTAAATAGAAGAAAGAAGACCTGATACTCAATAGATCAGTAAGGTGACTGTAGTTAGTATTCACTGATTACACATTTCAAAATAGTTAGGAGAGAATAATTCAAATGTGTGTGTGTGTGTGTGTGTGTATGTGTGTGTGTGTGTGTGTGTGTTTTAGCAGAAAGAGAAGATAAGTGTCTAAGGTGTTGGAGAGTCCAGTTACCCTGATTTGATTATGTGTATGTATCAAATTATCACATGTGCCACAAAATGTGTGTATCAATAATAAAGAACAATCAAATGAAACAATTCAGTATCTTTAAAAAGCCCACAAAAATTTAAAATGTAATTACAGCATATACCAGTTAATAAATGACTTAAAAAACTAGCCTCTTTAGATTCACCATGTAATTTTACATATATCTTTCTCTTAAATATTGAAAGCATATATCTATGTGCCCCAGATATATGACATACCTTCTTAAATGGTGGCACATGTAGCATAGGCCCCTTCAACATTGAAAACAATCTGCTATAAGACACTAATCTTCTGTTCCCCCCATCTGTTAAAAATCACCCACCAGGAGTGAGAGACTTAGTTGTCAGATGATTATATGTGGTAAATAAGTGATATCCTCAAAAAGTGCCTAATAGGTTATCTTGTCAAAAATTCGCTCTTTCTCTTTTTAATGTATTTATTAGTTCACGTATTTCACTACACTTTCCCAATTTCCTACATCTGTCCTCGCGTTGCTTTCAGTCATATTATCTAAAACTTTAGTGTACTTATCAAAAAAATGTGAGGAATACAAGAAGCATAAACAGCAAGATGGCAGGTGGGGGAGGTTGTTCTGCCATCAGGAAATATTGTTTATTAATTTACTGTAATTTAAAAAATACAGTTGAGCCATCAGACTGTCTTTCTTGATCTCTACAATTGAAGCAATTATGTGAATATTTGGAGATTAGTGACTGGCTTATTGGATCATATGGTCATATTAATGGTTCTAATAATGATCTAAGTTTGAGTTCAGAGTGTCCATTTATTCATTCGACTATCACTGTCCTTATTGGTCATCGTGTTGACACCATAATGGCACAATAAATACAGCATTGAGGAAAGCAACACAGTTCCTGCCTCTATGGGCTCACATTCTAGAATAAATAGACAAAAGCAAATACTGACTAATGTAATCATTTTCGGACAGGAAAATGCCATGCCATAGGGAAGTATGTAAGAGTCAGGAAACCACAGTTGCCTTGGTGATGTTTACTTGAAGGCCACATGGATGAAACCGTGCACGAAGCCTATTGTTGTTTAAAGCATGAAATGGAATCTAGTCCTGTACCTAAGCAGATTAATCAGCAGGCTGTAACATTTGATGTAGGAGACTCTGAAGCCAGCAATATATCAAACCAATTTCCAAAGCTTATATAATTTTTCCAAGTAACCATATTGTGTTTGTTTTTTGTTGTTGTTAAGGCGGTTAAATCTGTTGTCTAAATATTATCTGAGGGACATTTTCCTCAGCTAAAAACCAATGAAATTGAATAAGTTGTAAAGAAATATGGCCAAGTTTTATGCAAGAAAGAGTGGGATTAGGCAGGACAGATGTCACAGAGCACAGCTTAGGAAGGACAAGCCCAGGTGAGGCCCAGGAAGAGGAAAGCAAGCATTGTTTGGAGTGAAAGTTTCTGCAGTGAACACTACATTTTAACATTTCTTGACACAGCAGATTTGGGATATGTATATATCCCAAATATATATATAGTTTTGCTTTTAATCACCAATACCTATCTTCTAGTTTATCAATACCAGTGTTTCCCAGATGTAAAAATGTGCTTTAATGACTTATGTGCTTTAATGACTTCTGGGCAACCACTCAGATTCATTCTTCACTGTCAGTCATTCGGCCATTTAATCATTCTTTCTTTCATTCAACACATAATCTTGAGCATTAAATATTCACTGTGGTTAGTGCTGTGCAAAAAGCACTTCATAGGGTCCTTAACATGGAGCTTGCCAATTGGTAGACAAATAAGATGTATTTGACAAGGGAGTTAAGTAATTGTATAGGTCAGTTAAAAAAGAGTAACTCAAATTTAGTGGCTAAGATCAGTGGTAGTTGGAGTGGTCAAAAACCAAAGTGGAACCAGAGTGAAACTTAAGCAGAGTCTTGAAGGATGGGTAAGAAGAGATAGTTGGATGAAGGGGAAAAAAAAAAAAAAAGAGGAAATTCCATGGAGGGAGTGACATTTAGTGAAATTTGAGTCTGGTATAACCAGGAAGCAGGGACATCAACAATATGGTATATATTACCTGGAATATGTTAGATGTTTAATGAAAGAATGAATTAATGCATATACATACACAGGAACTGGAAGAAAATTTGGAAAGGGAAATGGTTGGCAGTACAATTTTAATGAAAAAGCACTCATAAACAACATGATTGGCAGAGAGCTATACCATAATAAAAAGGCCTGAAGAGATTATTTCGCATTTGATCCAAAACAACCAGTTTTCATCTTCTGTCAATTTGATTTGTGTTTGTCAAGGCCTTTGAGGAAAAATCATATTATTTATCTAGTGAATATAAATATTAGGACAACATGTTTTAATTAAGAATGTTGATCAGGCAATGGTGCTTTAAAAACATGTTTCTGATTATGTGGAAGTTACAGGTTAATCAAGTAGTTTGGAAAATAATAAATTAGATAATTATGCAGGTTAAATCATATTGTCAGTCTCTCCCAGCCACACTAATGCATCACTTTTACTTCTGAAAATAGTTTGTGGACTCAAACAAAATTTCTCAGTTTCATCCTTCACCTATGAGTCTGAGATAGCTGATGAAATTTGTGTCCTAAATCTCTCTTCATTTTGCCGGACTATCTGTGTGATTTAAGCACTTGCTTGTTTTTTTAAGTGACTTAAGAAACTTCAGCATTCATGTAAACGTTATTATTCCATTAACTCTCAGATCTAAAGAGAAAGAATGGCTTCATGAATCATAATTAAGTCTTCTAGTTTGGGGCACATAAAAAAAGCCAAACATTCAGTTGGCTTCTTCTATATCTAGTTGATTTGCTTTAGTGATTCATTTTTCATCTTCCTCACAATTAGACTCAAATATCTGGGCTGACTTTCTAAATTTGAGTCTCTAAGGTTGTAAATTCTGTAGCCATAGAACAAAAGTGACATGGAAACACAAGGTAACACAATTGCATCTTTGAAGGAAAACATATATATGTTGTCTGGGCCCCGTTACCATTTTACAACTCTTACATAAGGAAATCACCAAATGTTTAAAAAATAGAATGCTGATGAATCTTTTGTTCTTCCCTAACCTTTATATTTTTCTGCTGCAGTTTTATCTCAGTAAGAGTTATGGTCGTAACTTACTTATTCAGAAGTATTATGCTTATTTTCCTCACAAAGATTTTCTTAACAGAAAGTTTCTTTACATAATATTTGGAAAAATTTGAATACTGTATGAAGGAGAATACAATAGAGGTATGAGTACAGAAAATTATGAGCAAATTAAGATGAGTGTGAAAAATAAATAAAAAATTTAAAAATTAACTGTAAGTTAGTTTGCAGTTAGCAAAGCATCAGAGAAGAATCTCTGGAGAAGTTGTAAATATTATTTTAAGGGAAGGAAGTCCCATATGACACGGTTGTTTTTTGTTCAATAAGGCCCAGCTGTTCTATCCAGTTCTTTGTCATAGCTAATGGAAAAAGCTCATTCTGATCATTTGCTAAAATTCCTACTCTAACTATGTACTCACAAAAGTAAAGAAATATACTTTCCTGAAATAGAGGTCTGTGCAGACTTTTTTATATTCATATTTGCAATTTTAAAAATGATGATCAATTGACTAAATGCCCAACAAAGATTTAGACATTGTTGATAAGGATCTCTATATATATACTGATTTCTCTGCTTAGAAGTTCATCTTTCAAATTATGCAAAATATATACTCTACTGCAGAAAAATTAATACTAGTATTGTTTCTTTGTGAAATATGGCAAGCAAAATAAAACAAAAATCCATGTATTTCTAAATATTATTCCTTTATTCTTATGGCCACACCTCACTACTTTTTTTGTGTGATCTGAAATGACTTTCATAATGTTATGAAAGGTTATTAAGGCGCAGAAACTGGAACAAAAACCTTGAGAAGACTCCTGTTTAAAAAATATTTTTCAGTATTTTTTAATACTGATTTTGTTCTGAAACCAATTGCTTAAAAATTCTGAATCAACTGGATGTTTTTCAGTTGGGTAGAGTGCAGACCCTTTTAACAGATCAAAAAAGACATAACTCTTTAAAAATGTTTTAAAGGCTGGACATGGTGGCTCTCGCCTGTAATCCCAGCACTTTGGGAGGCCAAGGTGGGTGGATCATGAGGTCAGAAATTTGAGAGCAGCCTGACCAACATGGTAAAAACCCATCTCTACTAAAAATACAAAAATTAGCCGGGCGTGGTGGCGCGTGCCTGTAATCCCAGCTACTCAGGAGACTGAGGCAGAAGGATCACTTGAACCCAGAAGGTGGAGGTTGCAGCGAGCTGAGATCACACCACTGCACTCCAGCCTGGGCCACAGAGTGAGATTCCATTTAAAAAACAAAACAAAAAAATTTTTAAATGTTTTCATTGACACATAATAATTATACATATGTATGGAGTACAGTGTGTTTTGATACATGTATATATTGTGTAAAAATCAAATCAGGTCAATTTAGCATATCTATAAATTATAACTTATAATTTCCCTGTGTTGAGAACATTCAAAATTCTCTCTTTTAGCTATTTTAAAACATACAATTACGGTATCGTTATCCATAGTCATCCTACTATGTAACAGAACACTGGAACTTATCCCTCCTGTCTAACTGTAACTCTGCACCCATGGACCAGTCTGTCCCCATTCTCCTTCCCCCTCCCCTCCTCAGCCTCTGTTCTACTCTACTTCATGAGAACAACTTCCTTAGATGCCACATATGAGTGAGGTCATGTGACATTTGTCTTTCTGTGCCTGGTTTATTTCATTTAACATAATGTCCTCTAAGTTCATCCATGTTTCTGTAGATAACAGGATTTCACCCATTTTTAATGGCTGAATGGTATCTCATTATGTATATATACCATGTCTTCTTTACTCATTCATCCATTGGTGGACAGATACTTAGGTTGATTCCCTATCTTGACTATTGTGAATAGTGTCACAATAAACATGGAGGTACAGGTATCTCTCACACTGATTGTCCTTCCTTTGGATCTATAGCCAGTAAGTGGGATTGCTGGATCATATGTTAATTCTATTTTTAATTATTTGGGGAAACTTCATCCCGTTTTCTATAATGGATGTACTAATTTATATTCCCACTAACAGTTTCCCTTTCTCCACATCTCCACCAGCACTTGTTAATTTTGTCTTTTTGAGAACAGTCTAACAGGTGTAAGATGACATTTCACTGTGGTGTTCATTTGCATTTTGCTGATGATTAGTGATGTTGCGCATTTTTTCATAAAATTGTTGTCCATTTGTGTGTCTTCTTTTGAGAAATATCTTTCTGGGTCTTCACTCATTTTTAAATTGGATTATTTGGGTTTTTTTGCTGTTGAGTTGATAATGCAGACATAAATCCACGCACTTATAGCCTACTGGTTTTCGACAAAAGTGCCAAGAACATACAATGGAAAAAGGACAGTGTATTCAATAAATTGTGCTGCAAAAACTGGATATTCACATAGCTAGACCCCTATCTCTCACCATATACAAAAATCAACTCATAAAGGATTAAAGACTTAAATATATGATGTGAAACAATAAAACTACTAGAAGAAAACACAGGGGAAATGCTACATGACATTGGTCTGGGCAAGGGTTTTTGTTTTTGTTTTTGTTTTTGTTTTTGATTTTGTTTGGATACAGACCCCAAAAGCACAGGCAACAAAAGCAAAAGGAGATAAATGGAATTACATACATCAAAGTAAGACATAACCCTTTGCCTGTTCTTTTTCAACGGCCTAAACAGGTTCCATTTTCTTTTCACTTCCTGCAGTAACCTCATGGTTTACACCAATATTGTTGCTTTTACTTGATCGTTATAACCAGTAATTTTTCTCCTTCAGTTTTTCCAAAACTTTCTTTCCTCATATTCTTACCTTGCTGCAGAACTTTCAAAGATATCCATCCAACTTCTTGCAGCAGGGTCAGCTGCAAATTGTTTCTACTTTTCTTAATGCTCTTACATTTGAAAATGTGTTTTGCGTATTTTTTCCGTATCTTTGCTCAGACTATATATTGTAGCATAAACTTTAAGAGCATGAAAGATCTGTGTTTAAATTCCTATTCTTCCACAGGACAAATGACTTAACAGTCATTTAACAGCCTCTGCTGCTTATCTGTAAAATTGGAAATTATTGATACAAACAATATGTTGTGGGGATTCATGCAGATGATGCATATAAAGTCCTTAGGACAGAGGCTGGGGCCTAAGAAGTTTTTTTCAAGTAGTAGCTTCTATATGCCCTCTAGTCTCCCTACCCCACCCCAACTGTTTTTAAAATCCTACTCATCTTTCAAAACAAGTTCATTTCCCACATTCTCTGTGACCCTTTATGTGATCAGTTATTAGTGCCACTCATTTGGCTTGTACGTTGTCTTTCCCTGTGTGTAGTATCATCCCCCCAGTGAAATCACAAAGAAGAACATGTCCTGTCCTTTAACACTGTGTCTTGCACATTTTGTGTTGATTAATAGATTAAAGTGATACTTGTCATAACAGTTTTTCAGGGTTGTCCAAGCAGAGAATATGGATGACAACAGGCTGCCCAAACAGCTGTTACAGGATGAGGTTAAGTGCAGTGACCACAGGAGGTTTATACAAACTACCTCAGAAAATGGAGCACAGCTACAGAATGCTGGGCACTCACCATGTCTGGCAGATTACAGTGCTGTGCAGCAAGCAGAAATGGGACATCTCATTTTAAACAAAGACTTTGGGTAGATTATGAGGTTCAAGAGCAGAACTGTAGACAGAAACAAGCCTTACTTACAAATAGCAACCGCAGCTGCAAAGGAAAAGATCCATCTTCATGAGAACCTATTGCAGGAAGGCATGCAGGTTACAAATCCATCTTTAGTGACATTTACACCCCCAAAGAGCTCTGGCATTAGTAATGTTATCATCCACTAGGATTATAATATAGTGTGCAATGATAGCCTGTTATGATCTGTCACAAGTGGAAAAACTAAGTTTTATTTTTAGAGCAGTCTAGTAAAAATGTTACACTCTCTGGGAGCACTAGCCTGGGCAATATAGAAAAACCCATCTCTAGAAAAAATACAAAAATTAACCCAGCATGTTGGTGCATGCCTATTGTCCTAAATACTAGGGAGGCTGAACTGGAAGGATCACAAGCCAGGGAGGTTGAGGCTGCACTGAGACATGAGTGTGCCACTGCACTCCAGCCTGGGTGACAGAGTGAGACTCTGTCTCAGAAACAAAATTAAATATAACTGTTATCTCTGCTTTTACATTTATGTTAGCTTTTCTCAGCATTCTTTTTTTTTTTTTTTTTTTTTTTTTTTGAAGGGGGGTGCTTTCCAGATTGAGGAAAACTTTTTTTGTTTTTTCCCTCTTGTTCATTGTAGAATAAGTAGGGATGATTAATTATTTAGAAACTGCATTGTACGGTGGGAAAAAAAGCACCTTAATGCTGAAATTTAGAGGGAATTGGATTCAAATCATAGCTTTGTTTCTTACTCTGTATTCTCAGTAAACCTCTCTGTGAATCCTCACAGGAAGTTTTCAGTGCTATGTGAAAAATGCTCAGAATTATGCCTAACCTATATGAGGCACTCAAGAAAGGTAGCTATTATTATATGTGACTAATAAGAAATTGGGTAATTTTGCAGCCAGTCATATTGTTTAAAAGGCTGGCACAAGTTACAATTTCCTGTAATTGTCTTAGAAACCACAGCTTTCTAAATAGTAATGGGTATGCTTTCAGGTCAAGTAGCTTATTTGTTCAACTTGCATCTATCTGATTCTGCATGATATAGTTGGCTGATCAGAACAGTCACGAGGATAGAAGCTAATTTAATGAATAAGTATGTTTTGGAATTTGGTTTTACAACACCAGAGTCTTGCAAAAAATGCAAATAAATTGTTTTCTCTCTTTGGGATTAGGTGAGAATAACCCAATTTGAAGGATCAGGTTTTAATTACCTAATGAATGAATCCTGCTAGGAGTTCTGAATTTCATGTTCGGTCAAGACTGACAATGATGAAATAAGCAGAAAAAGCCCAGGCAAAGAGAAAAATAGATAGTGAAAACCTGAGACAAAGTATCAAGAAGGTCTATGAATAATACCACCCATGGACAGTGGTGTTAGAAATCATGGTTTATTTCTCTGAGAGGATATCTGAAAATTAAAAATCAATGAATCTTAGAATAAATACTGACTTTGAGTTATCTCTGACATGTTTCATTAGACATCTTTGGTTGGAAGCAACAAAAACCAAATTTGTTCACTTCAACAGGCAAAAGGGGAATGTATTATAAGGATACAGGGGTGTCTCACAGAACCTCAGTGCAAAAGGGCGGTCTGGCTCCTGGACCCACAAAAAGTTTGTCTTTCTCTCTCTCTCTGTAGGTCTCTTCATCCTTTCACTCTTGGTTTTGACAAATCATCTTCATTAGTTACTCAGTTCATCTACTAAAAAAAGGTCATAGCTCTAGATTTTGCATCTTCTCTTGCCAAGAGACCAGCCCTCACTGTAATTGAAACCTTCCAGTCCCAATTCCAAACTCTCAGAGATGGAACCCCAAAATGTTCGCTGCATATACTAAGCAGCTTATTGTATTTGGGAATCAAATGATAATGCTGAAATAAATGCTCATGACAGTGTCTTACAAAGAGTCATTCATTTTCAAGCATGTTATCCAATGGTCTAAAATCCAATGCTCATTGAGATACCACTAAGATTATCATTATACATGACACAAAACTTTCTATTGATAATATCATTTTGTATTAAATATTGTGTTATCAGATACTTAAGGCAACTGAGTCACCATCTTGATGTCTTCTTTATACGGAAAAGCATTCAGATTAAATTCAGAGGTAAGAAATAGAAAATGTAGAGGGAGAGGAGGGGTATTCAAATAACTTTTATAGCTCTAAGCTACTCAGATGTGAACACAAAAGTGGATAAAACTCTGAATGAAAAAGATGAAGGATTCTTTGGTAACTTTAACAAACTCAGATGTGAACACAAAGGTGGATAAAACTCTGAATGAAAAAGATGAAGGATTCTTTGGTAGCTTTTACAAACTCAAAGAGCTGAGCCTAACAAGGAATTTGTTTTGTTAACTAGTAGATACATATACATTATCTCCACTCCCCTTTTAGTCACTAGTTAATGTGTTTTGAATGCCTGTCAAAAAATTATATTCAGAGATGTAAACATGTGGACATAAGAGCTAGAGTGAACTTTTCAAATTGTGTCACAGTGTTCTGATGAGACTAGAGACAGGAGACACTTAGTCAAAAGAAATAATTCATTTTGTAAGAAAATAAAAATCTCCAAGTTTCTTCTGGGAAATTTAGGTTTGAAATGATAAATAAGTTCTACAATCCTTCAATTATTGAACATAAATACCTCCAAAAAGAAATGTGCCTGCAGACCTGCTATAATCCTTTTTTAATGTGTATCCCTTAATAATAAAATGTAACAACCAAAAATCCACTTATTATTCTAATAATCCACTGACTTAGCAATCTTGTTGACATATGTGGGGCAAAAATAAAATTTTCTCTTCCATTTTCAGTGGGATACATTATAGTTTTATTCAGATTGTTGTCTAGTTCTAGTTTTCCACCTAACATTAAAGACACTTGACCTGTACTTTCTTTTAGGTTATTTTATTTTGAAATAATTGATAAACTATCCGTATTCCGTAATCACTTATTTTTTAAAGTACAGTTTTGTGACGGATTGTTTTTAATAACTGTCTACAGACAGATCTATGGTTGGAATCTTCCTTTATCAAATAATACTTGGATACTCTAAAATTTTTAAATTCTATTAACATTTGTAGGTGAAGAAGTGGACAGAGATTAATAATTAGTTTAAGGATACCCAGCAAGACAGAGGTGCCACCAGACCAAGTCAGATCTCTGAAGTTGTGACTCTATTTAGTAGTTTCATCAGACTAATAAAACCAGGTAAATTTACTTGCCTTTGATAATCAGCATCAAAATTAAGAAACAATTTGCTGTTTAATCATATTAGTTATACGGTTTTTGTCTTAGTAACTGTCACTACCTATATTGTATATGTATTTACTAAGTTCCTGTCTTTTCCACTAGAATGAAATTTATGCAAAGGCAAGCGCCCAAGTGTCTTGTTTGCCTATCTATTGGTATGACAGGAATTCCTTCTTAAATGTAAGTTTATGGGAATTATGATGTCTTTACTGCCTTACAGAAAAAACAAAAATATACTAAAATCTTTGATAGGTGACAGGAAGTGGCTATAGAGAATAAAAATATAAATTAAAAAGAGAGAGAGAGTGAATCTTATGGCCCAAGAAGATTTTCCCCATAAAAATTAGCCAGTTAAAAGTTTTATCACAGCGGTTTGTAGCCACATAGATTTCTGCCTAAAGGTAAAGGCAGATTAACCGAGTATGAACAACAGTTCAACCAATAACTCAGATTAAAAGAGAAAGGAATAAATTGCAGGCTTCATAAATGCTCTCAGTATGTCAAGGTCAGATAAGGACAAGGATCTGAATAGAGATGATTTTCAAAGTCTGTGAATAGTTGTGATACTATGTGATTAGAGCACAAATGAGTCCACCTACTGTATTTTGGAAATGACAGGTCATGTTCTGACTAAACTGCAGAATTCCCAGATGATTTGGTATATAAATCTCCCAAAGCCAGTGCAAAATCAAGCAACTAGAGTGGCAGGGGTTTCCCTTTGTGTTTGTAGCATTTACACTTGTTTGTGTTTGCAGTAATACAACAATGACGATGACTTACATGGTGATCCTAATTCTCTCCTTCTAAGACCTTGTCAGTGGCTGATAGGTGGGGGAAGGAGTAACAAATGCTGCCTCAAATTTGACTTACCTAACTCATTTTCTTGTATGGCTGGCTCCAGAGAATGTGACCGTCTCAGAAATTCTCTCCTGCTATTCTCAGGCTTTATTCCTCCATTTCTTTCTACTCCAGCTTTCTTACTGTTTCTTGAACAATTCAACCTTTTCCTGCCTTGCCTTTGTGCTTCCTAGTCCCATCGCCTGAGATGTTCTCTTTGCTGAGACCACAGGCTGGCCCATTCCATCTTGTCCTTCTGGTATCTGCTTAAATGTCGCCTGGCTAGAGGAGCCTTCCTGCCGCTGCTATGTAAGAGAGATTACCCACTCCCTTCTCATCGCTCTCTAACTCTTCTCTTGCTTTGGTGTTTGTCTTAGCAATTGTCATTACCTATATTGTATATACATATTTATTAACTTTCTGTCTTTTGTGCTAGAGTAAAAGTTATGCAAAGGCAAGCACCTGAGTGTCTTGTTTACCTATTTCCAGAGCCCGTAACTGTGCCTAGCATACAATCAATATCTTCCAAGTAAATGAGTGATGCTTGTGGTTTTGGCAAAATATACAGGTATGGACAATTTCAAGTTCTCTAGGAGCCCTCTGCAAAGTAAATGCTTGAATCATACAAAAACACACTCTATTCAAAGTAAAACATAAAGTATAATATTGATCCTGATCAGAAAGCCTATTATTGAAAGTTTAGCCAGGATGAGTTATATCATTTTCATGAAATATTATATAAACTCGTTAAGTGAAGAAAATAAGAAAAACATGAAGAACAAAATGAAAGGCAGGATATAGCACTGCACATATTAGTATCACACACACATACATAAATGGTAACTATTTAAAAAAAAGGAAAAATCTCAAGGGAAATTACTCTAGGAAAAGAAACGCGAAAACTGTGAGTAACAAATGGGAATTCCCAGCCAAGCCAGTTATCAGAATAAAAGTTCTTTGTTATCCTTCTATCTGATCAAGCCCTGTTTGAAGTGGCTGACCCCTCTAAAGGAGGTCCTAGTTATTGATACCAGCCCCTTTGATTTAACCCATGATTGGGTGCTCAGATATACTGAATGGAAGCAGAAGGATTTTAGGAAAAAAAAAAATCGTAAAGTCAAATTTCCTAACCTTTGGTTTAGAAGCAACTATAAAGTTACTTTTCACACTGTCATTCTGATGCTTTCCAGTTTTCACTTTCCAAAAAAATATTTTTGGGTTTACATATAATTTCTCTCCCTCCTCTTCCTTCTCCCTCCCTGCCTCCCTCCTCTGCTCTCAGGTTCCATCCAATCAACAATGTAGATTCCTCCACCTCCCCGCTCCTACCCACCCCAGGGCCAGGGTACAGTAGCTTTTATTGAACTTTCTATCGGTTAGTTTTGAGAGAAATTCAGGGAAAGAATCAATGACAAAACTGTAAGAATTTATAGCTCGTGTGTGTGTGTGTGTGTGTGTGTGTGTGTGTCTTTGTGGGTGTGTGATATGGTTTGTCTGTGTTCCCACCCAAATCTCATCTTGAATTGTAGCTCCCACAATTCCCATGTGTCGTGGGAGGGACGTGGTGGGAGGTAATTGAATCATGGGGGTGGGCCTTTCCTATGCTGTTCTTGTGATAGTGAATAAGTCTCACAAGATCTGATGGTTTTATAAAGGGGAGTTTCCCTGCACAAGCTCTCTTTCTCTTGCCGACCAGCATGTGAGAAGTCCCTTTGCTTTTCCTTCATCTTCTGCCATGATTGTGAGGCCTCCCCAGCCACATAGAATTGTGAGTCCACTAAACCTCTTTCCTTTATAAATTACCTAGTCTCAGGTATATCTTTATTAGCAGCATGAGAACTAACACAATGTGTGTGTGTGTGTGTGTGTGTGTGTGTGTGTAATTTGAGATTTATTGCAGTGGACGGAGTGATTGAGGGATAGATCCAATGAAATGTTTACCTCACCTCTAGGGGAATCACCTGGGATATTTTTATCCATGGTTTATCACCACTGGCCCAGATACTAGATTGGCCTCATTGGCTGATTCAATGTGGTGGTCCAAAACAGCCCAGTCAATGGAAGATATAAAATACCTCAAAGTTCTAGAATATGTATGAAACATCAGGAGAGGGAGGGATTCAGCCTCCCAAAAGCCTTGCCCTCCACCCTTAACCATTAAATACGTCACCAACCCTGACAGTATCAGTAAATTCTAATGAATTATTCAGAATATTTGTTTGTTTTCAGGTAAGATAAGGTCGGTTTCACAGACAGTATGGAAGCCTCAAAGGAACCCCTATAGTACTATAGATCACGATTCTCATAACCGAGAGCAATATATCAATTACCAGCTGCTGCAATTCAGCACTGTGCTGTATCCTAAAATACTGCATGTACTCAGACCTGGCTTTCTTTGAAAGCAGAATCCAATATTGTCTCTGAGAGATGATTTAATAGAGAGTGTGAAGATGCTCTATTTCAAATTCAAATATCTTTTTAACTTTTAATGAAAGGTATAAAGAAGTGGTAGATGGGAAATCTTAATTAAATTCTATACAAAGAGGAACAGAGTTTAGAGAGGCATTCACAGGCAAAGTCATAAGGATCAGAAAAGAGATCTGATGGAATTTCTTTACTAGAGACTCTATTTGTCAACCTCAGGTCTCATATATGTATCTGCCAGATCTAACAAGGACCCACATGAGATAGCCACACCTTAAGAAAATGAAAGAACTGACCAAGGAAAGAGATTAAATCACAATTCAGTGTCCACAGAAACTTTATAGAACATAGCTACCATGAATAGAGATAATTGACTCTGTGTGTGTGTGTGTGTGTGTCTATTTCCTTAAATCTTTTTCCTTGGTCAATCACAAGGATATGTAATCATAATTACAAGGATGTGAGGCATGATATTGAGATATAAACAGGGACAACAGCAGCCTAGAAGCACTCCCTGGCAGAGTTGGGAAGACTTCAAGCTAAGGCTTGAAGGATGCCATGCAACTCAACCAAAAAAAAGGAAAGGGTAGACATGGGCTTAGTTATTACAAAGGTCTAGATTCAGATCAAGATTTACTAATTATTTGACCTTGGGCATATTTCTTAACCATTATGACTGTTTCCCCACTTGTAAAATGGAAGTGATAACATGTATCTTTCACTGTTGTTATAAAAATTCAATGAGGAGCTTGTAAGTTAATGGAGTAAATATCTGCCTTATTAACTGGTTGGTTAATGATAGAAGTGATATAAGTGGTTACTTATATTAACTAATAGGTTTGGGTCACATGAGAACAGTATGCAGAAAGGCATAGTGATATGAAGTGTAATGTACAAGTGATTTCATACAGCTGAGTGCAAAGAGTAGTTGAGGGAGTGATGGGAGATATTGCAGGAAGAGAAACATCATCCAGGTCACAGAGACTAAGACTTAGCCTGTGACACTAAGCCTAAGAGCTTTATCCTATAGTACAGAGAGAGCCCGTGAAGGATTTGTTCGTTAATAACAATGGGATCATTCTTAGGCTTGCATTAAAACTCATTCTGAAAATATATGGGTATATGAAAATATTCTACCATTATTCTTTACCATATCAGAAGCACTTTTCCTCCAATTAGTTCAAACTAGTGATATTTTGCTTGGAATGTTTATACCCAAGCATTTACACATTGGTGTCTTTCAAAATTACTTTCTTTCCAGCTCTAAATACTCTCGTGATTCCAGAAGATAAAATACAGTTAATGGCCTTTTCTGTTTTCTCCAAAAACATACTTTTAATTCTTGTTAATAGGGTGTGTTAGTTTCCTACAGCTGCTGTACCAAGTTATCACAAATTGGGTGGCTCAAAACAAGACAAATTCTATTCTCCTGCAGTTCTAGAGGCCAGAAGTCCGAAATAAAAATGTTGGCAGGGCTGTTTGCTTCTGGAGGCGCTGACGGAGAATCTAAGTCCTTACCTGCTGGTGACGTTGGGTAATCCTTGCCTTTCTTTGGCTTTGTAGCTGTATCACTTTAATCTCTACCTCAGTCCTCACAGAACCTTCTTCCCCACGTGTCTCTGTGTCTATTCTTCTTCTCCTTTCTCCTATAAGGACACCAGTCATTGTATGACCTCATTCTGAGATCCTTAATTTATTGACTTCAGCAAAGACCTTCTGTCTAAGTAAAGTCATGTTCACAGATGTCAGGGGTTTAGGACTTGGACATACCATTTTGGGGGACACTATTCAACCTACATAGAGAATGAATTAAAACATGATTAAGAATCTCTTTTTACATGTTTCAGTTATCCTCCTGTATGTCTGCTGTATGTCTCTGCTCTGTTGAAAAGGCCAAAGGCGAGGAATGTGCCAGAAGATGGTGCTTGTTGAACAGCCCTTGGTCTCACTCCCTTTGTACAGAGGCCTTGGCTTTATTATGCCCCACAATGGAAAAGACTAGCTTCACCTGAGAAAGGATGTTGGTGGTCACTTCTATGCAAAATACAGCAAGAGAACCACATCCTTTACAAATCCTGGGCCAATTTGAGAACAGCTTTACTCTCACAATGTTGGTTTTTTTGTTTTTTGGTTTTTTCTATAATGTTTTTGGAAATCCACCTTTAAATTTAGCCATTTTCTCTCATAGCATTTGCTTTTTGTCTGGAAATGGGAATTCCAGTTTCTGCTACTGAAGGTTTCCAGTATTTCCTCTTTAAAAGAATTTCATGTGGGAATTAAATTATTGTGCATTTTCTTCTTTCCTCTGTTTTTCTTTCATTTTTTGGGGGGAGGGAATGTATAAGGGAGAGTTATTATTTTTACACTGGTAAAGGAGGGTGATGGCAACAACCGTTGGTCATTCAGGTGACTTGCTATTGAAGGATTAACACTCATTTTGAAGCTTCAAGATGTTTTAAGTATGGACTGAGTACCCTGCCCCCTCCTCCCAGGTAGAAGAGACAAACAAGCAAAAATTTAGTTGACTGCTGACAGGGTTCACTCCACTGTTTCTCCATTGTCTACTTTAAGCTCCCCACACCTTCCATTTCTAGAATTTTTTTCTCGATTCTATGAATACCAGTTGGCTGTGTTGTCCAGTTTTACACTTAATCTCACTGTTTTATTTTATTTTATTTTATTTTATTTATTTTTTGCAATTTGATGGTATTTATTATTCACATAATTTAAATCATTGCCAAATGCTAAAAACAGTATAGTCCACCCCACCCAAATCAGTATAAACATATCCCAAATACACAGCAGAACTTTCTCCATATTGTTTTTCTTGCCAAAGCTGAAGAAGGGAGACCTAACTTTTCATGCAAACTTCTGGCATCTTCTTTTCATGTTTTTCACTAGAGGAAAAAAGTCTGGTTCTTTTTTCCTGGAAAGATAATTTTTTTTTTTAATTTATTTTTTATTATTATACTTTAAGTTGTAGGGTACATGTGCATAACGTGCAGGTTTGTTACATATGTATACTTGTGCCATGTTGCTGTGCTGCACCCATCAACTCGTCATTTACATCAGGTATAACTCCCAATGCAATCCCTCCCCCCTCCCCCCTCCCCATGATAGGCCCCGGTGTGTGATGTTCCCCTTCCTGAGTCCGAGTGACCTCATTGTTCAGTTCCCACCTATGAGTGAGAACATGCGGTGTTTGGTTTTCTGTTCTTGTGATAGTTTGCTAAGAATGATGGATTCCAGCTGCATCCAAGTCCCTACAAAGGACTCAAACTCATCCTTTTTTATGGCTGCATAGTATTCCATGGTGTATATGTGCCACATTTTCTTATTCCAATCTGTCACTGATGGACATTTGGGTTGATTCCAAGTCTTTCCTATTGTGAATAGTGCTGCAATAAACATACGTGTGCATGTGTCTTTATAGCAGCATGATTTATAATCCTTTGGGTATATACCCAGTAATGGGATGGCTGGGTCATATGGTACATCTAGTTCTAGATCCTTGAGGAATCGCCATACTGTTTTCCATAATGGTTGAACTAGTTTACAATCCCACCAACAGTGTAAAAGCGTTCCTATTTCTCCACATCCTCTCCAGCACCTGTTGTTTCCTGACTTTTTAATGATTGCCATTCTAACTGGTGTGAGATGGTATCTCATTGTGGTTTTGATTTGCATTTCTCTGATGGCCAGTGATGATGAGCATTTTTTCATGTGTCTGTTGGCTGTATGAATGTCTTCTTTTGAGAAATGTCTGTTCATATCCTTTGCCCACTTTTTGATGGGGTTGTTTGTTTTTTTCTTGTAAATTTGTTTGAGTTCTTTGTAGGTTCTGGATATTAGCTCTTTGTCAGATGAGTAGATTGCAAAAATTTTCTCCCATTCTGTAGGTTGCCTGTTCACTCTGATGGTAGTTTCTTTTGCTGTGCAGAAGCTCTTTAGTTTAATGAGATCCCATTTGTCAATTTTGGCTTTTGCTGCTGTTGCTTTTGGTGTTTTAGGCATGAAGTCTTTGCCCATGCCTATGTCCTGAATGGTACTACCTAGGTTTTCCTCTAGGATTTTTATGGTATTAGGTCTAACATTTAAGTCTCTAATCCATCTTGAATTAATTTTCGTATAAGGAGTAAGGAAAGGATCCAGTTTCAGCTTTCTACTTATGGCTAGCTAATTTTCCCAGCACCATTTATTAAATAGGGAATCCTTTCCCCATTTCTTGTTTCTCTCAGGTTTGTCAAAGATCAAATGGCTGTAGATGTGTGGTATTATTTCTGAGGACTCTGTTCTGTTCCATTGGTCTATATCTCTGTTTTGGTACCAGTACCATGCTGTTTTGGTTACTGTAGCCTTGTAGTATAGTTTGAAGTCAGGTAGCGTGATGCCTCCAGCTTTGTTCTTTTGACTTAGGATTGTCTTGGAGATGCGGGCTCTGTTTTGGTTCCATATGAACTTTAAAGCAGTTTTTTCCAATTCTGTGAAGAAACTCATTGGTAGCTTGATGGGGATGGCATTGAATCTATAAATTACCTTGGGCAGTATGGCCATTTTCACGATATTGATTCTTCCTATCCATGAGCATGGTATGTTCTTCCATTTGTTTGTGTCCTCTTTGCTTTCACTGAGCAGTGGTTTGTAGTTCTCCTTGAAGAGGTCCTTTACATCCCTTGTAAGTTGGATTCCTAGGTATTTGATTCTCTTTGAAGCAATTGTGAATGGAAGTTCATTCCTGATTTGGCTCTCTGTTTGTCTGTTACTGGTGTATAAGAATGCTTGTGATTTTTGCACATTAATTTTGTATCCTGAGACTTTGCTGAAGTTGCTTATCAGCTTAAGGAGATTTTGGGCTGAGACAATGGGGTTTTCTAAATATACAATCATGTCATCTGCAAACAGGGACAATTCGACTTCTTCTTTTCCTAACTGAATACCCTTGGTTTCTTTCTCTTGCCTGATTGCCCTAGCCAGAACTTCCAACACTATGTTGAATAGGAGTGGTGAGAGAGGGCATCCCTGTCTTGTGCCAGTTTTCAAAGGGAATTTTTCCAGTTTTTGCCCATTCAGTATGATATTGGCTGTGGGTTTGTCATAAATAGCTCTTATTATTTTGAGGTACGTTCCATCAATACCGAATTTATTGAGCGTTTTTAGCATGAAGGGCTGTTGAATTTTGTCAAAAGCCTTTTCTGCATCTATTGAGATAATCATGTGGTTCTTGTCTTTGGTTCTGTTTATATGCTGGATTATGTTTATTGATTTGCGAATGTTGAACCAGCCTTGCATCCCAGGGATGAAGCCCACTTGATCATGGTGGATAAGCTTTTTGATGTGTTGCTGAATCCGGTTTGCCAGTATTTTATTGAGGATTTTTGCATCGATGTTCATCAGGGATATTGGTCTAAAATTCTCTTTTTTTGTTGTGTCTCTGCCAGGCTTTGGTATCAGGATGATGTTGGCCTCATAAAATGAGTTAGGGAGGATTCCCTCTTTTTCTATTGATTGGGATAGTTTCAGAAGGAATGGTACCAACTCCTCCTTGTACCTCTGCTAGAATTCAGCTGTGAATCCATCTGGTCCTGGACTTTTTTTGGTTGGTAGGCTATTAATTGTTGCCTCAATTTCAGAGCCTGCTATTGGTCTATTCAGGGATTCAACTTCTTCCTGGTTTAGTCTTGGAAGAGTGTAAGTGTCCAGGAAATTATCCATTTCTTCTAGATTTTCCAGTTTATTTGCGTAGAGGTGTTTATAGTATTCTCTGATGGTAGTTTGTATTTCTGTGGGGTCGGTGGTGATATCCCCTTTATCATTTTTAATTGCGTCGATTTGATTCTTCTCTCTTTTCTGCTTTATTAGTCTGGCTAGTGGTCTGTCAATTTTGTTGATCTTTTCAAAAAACCAACTCCTGGATTCATTGATTTTTTGGAGGGTTTTTTGTGTCTCTATCTCCTTCAGTTCTGCTCTGATCTTAGTTATTTCTTGCCTTCTGCTAGCTTTCGAATGTGTTTGCTCTTGCTTCTCTAGTTCTTTTAATTGCGATGTTAGAGTGTCAATTTTAGATCTTTCCTGCTTTCTCTTGTGGGCATTTAGTGCTATAAATTTCCCTCTACACACTGCTTTAAATGTGTCCCAGAGATTCTGGTATGTTGTATCTTTGTTCTCATTGGTTTCAAAGAACATCTTTATTTCTGCCTTCATTTCGTTATGTACCCAGTAGTCATTCAGGAGCAGGTTGTTCAGTTTCCATGTAGTTGAGCGGTTTTGATTGAGTTTCTTAGTCCTGAGTTCTAGTTTGATTGCACTGTGGTCTGAGAGACAGTTTGTTATAATTTCTGTTCTTGTACATTTGCTGAGGAGTGCTTTACTTCCAATTATGTGGTGAATTTTGGAGTAAGTACGATGTGGTGCTGAGAAGAATGTATATTCTGTTGATTTGGGATGGAGAGTTCTATAGATGTGTATTAGGTCTGCTTGCTGCAGAGATGAGTTCAATTCCTGGATATCCTTGTTAACTTTCTGTCTCGTTGATCTGTCTAATGTTGACAGTGGAGTGTTGAAGTCTCCCATTATTATTGTATGGGAGTCTAAGTCTCTTTGTAAGTCTCTAAGGACTTGCTTTATGAATCTGGGTGCTCCTGTATTGGGTGCATATATATTTAGGATAGTTAGCTCTTCCTGTTGAATTGATCCCTTTACCATTATGTAATGGCCTTCTTTGTCTCTTTTGATCTTTGATGGTTTAAAGTCTGTTTTATCAGAGACTAGTATTGCAACCCCTGCTTTTTTTTGTTCTCCATTTGCTTGGTAAATCTTCCTCCATCCCTTTATTTTGAGCCTATGTATGTCTCTGCGTGTGAGATGGGTCTCCTGAATACAGCAGACTGATGGGTCTTGACTCTTTATCCAGTTTGCCAGTCTGTGTCTTTTAATTGGAGCATTTAGTCCATTTACATTTAAGGTTAAGATTGTTATGTGTGAACTTGATCCTGCCATTATGATATTAACTGGTTATTTTGTTCGTTAGTTGATGCAGTTTCTTCCTAGCCTCGATGGTCTTTACATTTTGGCATGTTTTTGCAATGGCTGGTACCGGTTGTTCCTTTCCATGTTTAGTGCTTCCTTCAGGGTCTCTTGTAAGGCAGGCCTAGTGGTGACAAAATCTCTAAGCATTTGCTTATCTGTAAAGGATTTTATTTCTCCTTCACTTATGAAACTTAGTTTGGCTGGATATGAAATTCTGGGTTTAAAATTCTTTTCTTTAAGAATGTTGAATATTGGCCCCCACTCTCTTCTGGCTTGTAGAGTTTCTGCTGAGAGATCTGCTGTTAGTCTGATGGGCTTCCCTTTGTGGGTAACCTGACCTTTCTCTCTGGCTGCCCTTAAGATTTTTTCCTTCATTTCAACTTTGGTGAATCTGGCAATTATGTGTCTTGGAGTTGCTCTTCTCGAGGAGTATCTTTGTGGCGTTCTCTGTATTTCCTGGATTTGAATGTTGGCCTGCCCTACTAGGTTGGGGAAGTTCTCCTGGATGATATCCTGAAGAGTGTTTTCCAACTTGGTTCCATTTTCCCCCTCACTTTCAGGCACCCCAATCAGACGTAGATTTGGTCTTTTTACATAATCCCATACTTCTTGCAGGCTTTGTTCATTACTTTTTCTTCTTTTTTCTTTTGGTTTCTCTTCTCGCTTCATTTCATTCATTTGATCCTCAATCGCTGATACTCTTTCTTCCAGTTGATCGAGTCGGTTACTGAAGCTTGTGCATTTGTCACGTATTTCTCGTGTCATGGTTTTCATCTCTTTCATTTCGTTCAGGACCTTCTCTGCATTAATTACTCTAGCCATCAATTCTTCCACTTTTTTTTCAAGATTTTTAGTTTCTTTGCGCTGGGTACGTAATTCCTCCTTTAGCTCTGAGAAATTTGATGGACTGAAGCCTTCTTCTCTCATCTCGTCAAAGTCATTCTCCGTCCAGCTTTGATCCGTTGCTGGCGATGAGCTGTGCTCCTTTGCCGGGGGAGATGCGCTCTTATTTTTTGAATTTCCAGCTTTTCTGCCCTGCTTTTCCCCCATCTTTGTGGTTTTATCTGCCTCTGGTCTTTGATGATGGTGATGTACTGATGGGGTTTTGGTGTAGGTGTCCTTCCTGTTTGATAGTTTTCCTTCTAACAGTCAGGACCCTCAGCTGTAGGTCTGTTGGAGATTGCTTGAGGTCCACTCCAGACCCTGTTTGCCTGGGTATCAGCAGCAGAGGCTGCAGAAGATAGAATATTTCTGAACAGCGAGTGTACCTGTCTGATTCTTGCTTTGGAAGCTTCCTCTCAGGGGTGTACTCCTCCCTGTGAGGTGTGGGGTGTCAGACTGCCCCTAGTGGGGGATGTCTCCCAGTTAGGCTACTCAGGGGTCAGGGACCCACTTGAGCAGGGAGTCTGTCCCTTCTCAGATCTCAACCTCCGTGTTGGGAGATCCACTGCTCTCTTCAAAGCTGTCAGACAGAGTCGTTTGCATCTGTAGAGGTGTCTGCTGCGTTTGTTTAGTTTACTGTGCCCTGTCCCCAGAGGTGGAGTCTACAGAGACAGGCAGGTTTCCTTGAGCTGCTGTGAGCTCCACCCAGTTCGAGCTTCCCAGCAGCTTTGTTTACCTACTTAAGCCTCAGCAATGGCGGGCGCCCCTCCCCCAGCCTCGCTGCTGCCTTGCCGGTAGATCACAGACTGCTGCGCTAGCAATGAGGGAGGCTCCGTGGGTGTGGGACCCTCCCGGCCAGGTTTGGGATATGATCTCCTGGTGTGCCTGTTTGCTTAAAGCGCAGTATTGGGGTGGGAGTTACCCGATTTTCCAGGTGTTGTGTGTCTCAGTTCCCCTGGCTAGGAAAAGGGACTCCCTTCCCCCTTGTGCTTCCCAGGTGAGGCAATGCCTCGCCCTGCGTCAGCTCTGGCTGGTGGGGCTGCAGCAGCTGACCAGCACCGATCGTCCGGCACTCCCCAGTGAGATGAACCCAGTACCTCAGTTGAAAATGCAGAAAGCACCGGTCTTCTGTGTCGCTCGCGCTGGGAGTTGGAGACTGGAGCTGCTCCTATTCGGCCCTCTTGCTCCGCCCCCCTGTTTTATTTTATTATTGATCTATATTGTAAGTAAAATTTGTATCCTTTCTCATAAACTCTTAAACTTCTGAAAATCAGAAATGGCTTGATCTTTTAACTAATTTTATTCTTACTACACTCTGTGGGAGCTATTCACGAAGCTTTTATTGAATCCATTGAAGTTAAAGATCCAAATTTATTTGAAATTTTCTCATCAGTCTTATTCCCAAATAAAGCATTGACTTCTGTGTTATTAGAATGCCATTTTATAACATCTGCTAATTAGGATCAGGCCTCTCCTTTATTTATTCTCCTTAACTAATAAACAGCAAGAAGAGTATAGTTGTCCAGGAGAGGAGGAAATAAACGGGGTGTAAATGAGTAAACATTCAATGCTGAAAAAGTCAGATAAGAGAAAAAACTTAAGGACTGGGAGAATTTATAAGATTAGAGGAGAAATTCCATAACTCAGTAGAGAAAGTCAGCTATGTTCACCCTATACCGAAGCAATGTGTTAATAATTCAAAACTTTGAAATTTTGAAGATGCTTTTTAACAACAAAGAACTTGGATCCCCCAACCTCAATTTCCAAGCATATTCTCAGTATTGAACATTTTCACTTAAATCTCTTTTTGATCTTCCAAACTCAGCATGTCACAAACTGAAATAATCTTCCCTTTCAATGCAGCCCCTCCTGATGATGTTGGTAAAGGTACTGTATATTTTCTTCGCCTCCCATGCTTTCAATCTTGGAATTTCCCTGGGCTGTTCTCTCTCTTTCTCTGCCAAACTAGTGAAGAGTCATTAGCTGTCATTTATTGACCTTCAGATCTATGTCACTAGAATTTTCTATAAGTTATTTTGTTTAATTCTTGTGATAACCCTATGTAATACATACTAATATCCCCAGAGAAGTTATGAAACTCACCTGGAGCATAAGTGGTGCTATAAATGTACCAAAAGTGCCTTTGAGAGAATGAACATTGTGGGACACTGCACGAAGGCCATGATAGGTACTCTTTTCCCTGTACATGTTAGCATTTATCACACCTTCACTGCCTTGCCAGTCCCCCTGTGCCATTTACCAAAACATGCTTTGTCAGCAAATCATTATCTAAAACTGAAGGGTCGAAAAACAGTGCAATGAAACCCATTATTTTATTTACTATGAATGAGAACACTATTTATATTTACGTAGTGGCAATGTTCCATTGGAAAAAATTCTCCGTGACTCAGTATCAGGAATGGCTGTATTCAGAGCAACTAGCTGAATCTTATTTAATGGATATCATGAATCCTGTTGCTCATAATGCTTCTTCCTGTTTTGTCTGTTGGGAATCTCAGAACCACCTCTTTGACCTGAATCTAACAGTTGATTTGTACCCAATGGCGTACCTTCTGAGGTTCCCTGTAACCTTCTTATTTTTCTCTTGGCTGCCCCCCAACTTAAGCCATATTGCTCTGTTTTTCTGAATTTGAATGGAGGACCTCACTGCACAGACTGGATTTAGCTTTGTAAGTGGCTGCAGAGGAGCCAGAAGCGTCCTGGAAGTGCCAGGAAAAGAGCTCCCCTTAGGTGAGCCATGACACTGGTGACTAGAAGAAGCCAAGCCAAGATGCCGTCTCACTGCTGTCTTCTGTGGACCTCTCCAGGAAATGTTTTCCCTGGGAGTCCTTCCCTAGAAGCCCAGCATCACGGTGAGTAGGCAAGCCTTCAGAGGGACCTGCTCAGCTTCGTGGTGGCTCACTTTGACACAGTCGTCAGTGCAGTGATGTGTCATATCACATTCTTTGCTTACTTCTGTGTCTCATTTCTCCTTGATTCCTCAGTCTCCTTGCTTCGGGTTATCTCTCTGAAATAAAATGTTAGCACCTTGATCCATGTTTCAGGCTCCGCTTCCTGGAAGACTTGGACTAAGACAAATGTAAAAGTGTTTGTTACAGGCATAAATCTGCACTTCTTGCTGCTTTTTGGTTGGTGGCTTGGTGTTAAGGGTAGTAGTGACCACCTTTTTTGATCACTGAATTGGAGCTACATTGCCAAGAGTTTGTATTTGGCAGAAACTTTCCTTCATATGTCTTTCTCAAGAGAAAACTGACAGTAAGTATAATTCCAGTGTCATCCCCCAAACTCCAACATTGTGACCCTTATTTCTCATTGGTACTGTAGGAATGCCAGAAAGCACAAAAGAGCAACTGCCTGTAGCCTGCTGTTAATATAGTTGAAATAACTTGTCAGACTTCTACTATGAAAGCAGATTTTTTTTTCTGCCGGCAGAAACTAGAAGAGGTGCCATAAAATCAGAAATAAGCTATGAAATGCACTTTAAGTTAATACGGAACTGTGTTGTTCTATTGACCTAGCACTCTGAAAAACAAGCAGTGTTGTCTTTTGAAGGATAATAAAACTGCATTGAGGATTTCTTTGTGGCATGGGGGAGAGGAGGGGTGGGCTTGTTTTATTATTATAATTTTGTTACAAAATAAAAGAGACAGTTCTCTGTCACCTCAGTCAGAAATAAATCCTAAAACAGAATGTTAGTGATTTTGATGGTATTTCCATCTTAGCCATCCTAACCATAAACTAGTTGCAGCTTTATGTGTATCATAAGCTCCCTTTTTGCCCCAAATGTGTTTTCCTTATAGTTTTTCTAATTATTTTCTTCCACAATAAGTTAACAAGACATCTCTTTCATAAACAAATGTGTGTGTTTGACATAAGAAAGGCTTTACTTCCATCTCAGAGGACTCTTTTTGGTCAAAGCAGAATAAGGCTTTGTACTGAGTCTTCTTCCCAAAGACTATTTTAATTTTATTACTTTTTTAATATTCAAAAACAAGTCATGGCAGGGGAATAATCGGCTCATTTTTAAGTGAGGCCAATTTTTTTTCTTATTTCTCATTCACTCTTATGAAAACTCAGTCAGAAATTGAAAAGAAAAAAGTTAGAGACTATCTACAAAGCAACATAGAGCAGCCGCAGCGTGGAAAAACCCAGCACTATTTTTTTCAAGTTTCAAATCCTGCCACACACACAAAAAAAGCATTGTATGGAGTTCTATTTTCATGAATTATAAGTATTTTGGATGCACCATGAAATCTAATATAAGCTGGTAAAGAGAATTCACCTTGACCTTGTCTCCTAAGGTACCATTTTGAGGAGAGAGTGCTGAGTTTAGTGAAGAAATGATGGGATGGGGAGGTCTGTTCAGGCCTGAGGGCATTTGGAGCAAAGAGAACCTGAGAGAATTGTTAGTTCTGACTCCATGACCCTGTGATTAGACTTTGTTTCAGACCTACACATTGAAACCTTGAGAAGCAGTGAGTCTGGCTTTAGAGTGAAAGTTCTGGATATGACCCCAGCCACATGACAACCCTGGGACATGTCACATCATAAATCTGCCTAAGTATCAGTTTTCTCAGCTGTTAAAAAACAAAAATATTCTGCCAGGTGTGGTGGCTCACACCTGTAATCCCAGCACTTTGGGAGGCCAAGGTGGGCAGATCACAAGGTCAGGAGTTCGAGACCAGCCTGTCCAATATGGTGAAACCCCATCTCTACTAAAAATAGAAAAATTAGCTGGGTGTTGTGGCACATGCCTATAGTCCCAGCTACTTGGGAGGCTGAGGCAGAAGAATCGCCTGAACCCGGGAGGCAGAGGTTGCAGTGAGCTGAGATCACGCCACTAGACTTCAGCCTGAGCGATAGAGACTCCGTCTCAAAAAAAAAAAGAAAAAAATTCACATCTAACTCATGATGTACTTGGATATTGACAAGATGACTAGTGTAGCTGATAGGCCATCATAAGTTCATAGGATGCTGGTGGATATTTTGTCTTATTTTTTATCAGTGTATTTTCAGCACCTAATATATAGCGTGACTTCAAGATTTATTTATCAAATATTTTAAAGGACTTAAGATTACCCTGGACTGACCTATGTGCCAGACAATCTTCTATTATTACTGGGAATATTCAAGCACTATTTTGTCCAGGATTTGATTAGTTTCCTAGGGATGATCAAAGAGGGCAGTTTTAAAGCTCCTTCAGAGCTAGCTCAAAGTCACTGCTAGCAATTAAAAGAAGGCTAAAAAAAAAAAAAGAATGGGACACTGATCCTCTTTATTCTCCTGGACATTAAAACGTGCCTCAACTTGTATCCTCCAATGTCCCACGTTAAAGTTTAGCTGATAAGAGAGAGAGTTCCAGTGCTAAAACACAGTTTGGAAGTTACTCATCTCAACCACATCCGTGCTGTACCAACTGATGGCCCTCTCAGAAACCACACCCTCAGTTTTTGGATATCTGTAGTGTTCAGCTCTGTCAACAGGGCTTAAGAAGGGACTCTAGCCCCTGAGAACATCTGGAGAATCTGGACACCATCTCCATTAACCTGATTCAGTAGCTGTTCCCATCACGCATATCTATTTCAAAATCTGCATTGGGAGAGGGACCATCTTTCAACTGCTCCAAGTTATGATCCTTTTCCCACCCATTAATAAAAGAAAGTGCTTGTCTTCATGAATCCTGAAGTAAACACACTCAGTGGTCTGTGATATGGTTTGGATATATATCCCATCCAAATCTCAAGCTGAAATGTGATTTCCGGTGTTGGAGATGGAAACTGATGGGAGGTGATTGGATTATGGGGACAGATCCTTCATGAATGGCTTAGCACCATCCCCTGGTGATGAGTGAGTTTTTGGTCAGTTAGTTCACGTGAGATCTGGTTGTTTTAAAAGAGTCTGGTACCTCCTCCCTCTCTCTCTTCCCTTGCTCTTGCCATGTGGCCTTTTGTCATGACTGTAAACTCCCTGAGACCTGACGAGAAGCTGAGCACATGTTGGTGCCACGTTGTACAACCTGCAGAGCCGTGAACCATTAAACCTCTTTGCTCTATAAATTACTCAGTCTCAGATATTTCTTTATAGCAGCATAAGAAAGACCTTATGCAGTCTGTTGTTAAGGAAGGATGGGATTAGGCACCTCTATGGCAATCCTAGCCAAGTGCCTTTTCAATCTATAAAAAACACTGCTTCTATGGCACTGCTGACAGCTTCATTCAGTAAATTAGGACATGGTTCACTCATGTGGGTCTTACCACATTACACCATGTTCCTAAATCTCCTTTAAAATTATAAAGTTTTCTTTGGCCTGCCTCCTTTCATAAAAATGTCAGACACATCAGATTCTTTAGACATTTATTTGGAGTAAAGAGTATCAGAATCTTAGGAAATGGGTCTCTGAAAGGAATCATTAATGAATGCTTTGATTAATGAATCTAGGAGTTTAGAAATGATAGCAAAACAACTGTCCTTGCCTTATTTTTTATACTATAAACTGAAAATGCTGATATTCCTGTGTCCATGTTTAACTTCGCTGCACTTGGTCATGTTTCTTCTCATTTCTGTTTTCCATGTTCAGATTTTGTTTTTCATGACCACAGGTCAGGAATAAAAGGGAAAAGAAAATAGAAGGCCAAGGAAGATGTAGCTTATTATTGAAAGTCAGTGACTTGGGCTCTTTTCTTGCTGTGTAGAGACTTGTTTTGAAGCCTCTAACCTAGACGCACACTCACTGCGCAAGCTTCCTTTCTTTGTCTCCTCTTTTTCCTTTTTCACCATTTATGCCTTGTTGAATCTCTCTCTACAGATTTTACAACCCAGCCTCTCCCATAATCATCTACAGTTAACATTTCCTCTGTGGTCCCTGGTAACTTCCTACTCATCAACCCACCGACCTTTCCTTAGCCTTTGTCCTCCTTGACCCTTCCTTAGTTTTAACTACTCTCTAATTTCTTCAAGTCTAATCTTTGCTTGGTTTTTATCTCACAGTTATGTCCTCATTCTTCAGCAATCACTCTAATTCTTTTTTCTCTATCTTTTTTAGTTGTTTCTGTTCTATTTTCATGCCTTCAAATGAGAGCATCCTGCAAGGTCTGTCCACTTTTCTCTCCATTCTTTCCCTCTGTAGTCTCATCCAGTTTCTGTGGCTTTAACTGTCATCTCCATATAAATGACTCACTTTACCCTAAATTATGTCCTCATTTCTAAACTCTCTTTAGCTTCATTCTAATATTCTGAATTTCACAATAGAAATGTCTACTTGAAGTTTTCCCTAATATCTCAAGTTTAACAAGTTCAAAACTGAACTCATTATATTTCCCCTATACTGTTCTTCGTTCTGAATTTGGATTTCTTTTAATGAGTCCCCCATCATCTAAGAAACCTTGAATCACCTCTGATTCAATCAGCCTTGTTTTTCACACTCTGTTTGTAGTCCAGGGCCATTCTAACAATGTCTTCACAGTCTCACTTACTAATCCTCCTTCATCTTCCCCAGTGCCAGCCCCCTAGTTCAAGCTCCTATTCCCTCACTAGTCCCCCTGTCGATTTTCTCTGCTCTCCACTGCATTCTGTCCACCGCTATCTATATCAATCTTCCTTACAGGCCTAAGTGCTTGTGGCAATCCCTTGCTCTGAAATCTTCAATATTATTTTCTTCTCACCTAACAAAGTAGAAACTCTGTCATTAGCCTCAGGTCCCTCCATGTTCTACATCCAACTATAGTTAAAGACTCTTGTGGTCTTTAATTATCAATAGTTTCCAATGCTGCCCACAATGCAAATACAACACCATAAGCCATTCTCCAAGGATGCCCTGCCTTTTGCTTAACACTGAACTTCTGCTCATCAGTTGTCTCTATTAGTCGTGCCAGAAAACCCTAGTTCTCTACCTATTTACATTTTTAAAAAGTCACTCTAGTCATGCTGAAATGGGAGAGTTCCCTGACCCCCCTTACAGGACATGTGAAAGGGGTATGGCTCAAACTCTTAAGGGAGGATGAACATGCAGACAGATGTAGGAGTCAGGCCAAGTGCTTTTCGGCCCCACAGTAGTGTGGAGGGGTGGATGCCTGTGACTCCTGAAGCCCCATTGGGCATGTTACAGTGCTCCTTTAGCTCTGCTGTCTGCTGACGGCTTAAGTGTTAAGCAGCTCAGTGCCCTCTTGGCACCCGGGTTCTTGTCCAACATCCAGGAAGAATCGGGTCACACAGACAAAATGGAGAATAGTAAATGTAGGGGATTTTATTGCCAGGTGGAGGCTCTCAGCTGGATGAATGGGGAGCTAGAAAGGGGATGGAGTGGGAAGATGATCTTCCCCTGGATTTCAGCCATCCTGTGGCCGATCTTCTCTCTGACCTTCCCCAGCCGAATTCTGCTCAATATTCAGATGCTCCTCTTCTCTCCTTCTCTGTTGCACTGCTCTTCTGTTCCTCTGCTCTTCTGCTTGTCAGCTCATGGAGCCTGGGGCTTGGGGTTTATATGGGTACAGGATACAGGGACATGGTAGGCCAATAGTGTTTGGTTTCATTTAGGCATACCTGTTTTCATTTAGAGCCATTTACATTACCAGGTTTCCAGGCTTGGGGTGTGGAAACAGGAATGCCTGTACCCATGTAGGGCCACAGGTTTCAAGGCTTGAAGGTGCAGCCTTTGCTAGGGAACTGCCCTCTTCTGACCAGTATTTCCCTGTCTCCTGTCCATATCAATATGCTAAGTGCCTGTGAGAGAAAAAAAAAAAATCTTCCTTGAGGGATATAAAATACTCAATAGATATTTGTTACATAGAATTCAAATGAATACAATTGGCCTAAGAAAATGTTTTGAACTTGCATGTTGAATCACATCAGAGGGATCAAGAAAGAAAAAGAAAAAGAAAAAAAATGAAGAAGAAAGAGGGTCGTGATAGTGAAAGGGTGTGGGAAAGAGATGGAGTATTAACTTTTATTTGATGAATGTGAAATTTCATCCTTAGCATCTTGGCCCAATAAACAAATGCCTCCTTGATTCTATCTCGTTAGGGAGGCTACCATGGAAAAGCCTGTCTCTAGTGGTTTCAGAGTGTCACAAAAAGCTGTGTGTCCTCTTAATAACGGAAACAAACATAAATAGCAAGATTCAAATAAGCGTATGGAGTGAGCTATCTGTTGTTGAATTTAGTACTTGAGGGCTTAAGATTATGAAAGAAAAGGACAGTTGTTCATTCTTCGTATTAAATAATTATACCACATATCTAAATCAGGATTTCTCAAACTTGACACTGTTATCATTTTGGGGGAGATAATTGTGGGGGGATTCCCTGTGCCTTGTAAGGTGTTCAGCTATGTTCCTAGTCTCTACCCACCAGATACCAATAACATCCTTACTCCTTTTCCCCCCAGCTATGCCAAATAAAAATGTCTGTAGACATTGTGAGATGTCCCCTGGGTAGCAAAATCTAAATTTACATAAAGATACATATGGCTAAAATGCATATAATTTTCCTGAAGCAGTGAAGACAGCCATGCTAACATATTTTCCCATGGAAAAGCAACTGACTCTTTTTTGGGTTCTCATTCCAAAACTCCTCCTGTTTATATTCCTTTGGGCTAAGCTGCTAATCAATTTGTATTCTGTAAAATTATGCATAATTCTGTGACATCCATAATAGTTGACGGCTACGAAACAGACAAGACTTACAGACACCATTCAAAACCACCTCTTATAATGAATATACAAATATGGAAGGAAAGAGCCCAGTGATCCAAACTGTAATAACTCTTGATTGGGGTCTGGTGAACAATTCAGCCATAAACATCTTCTTGTTATGCCAGACCAGACAGATGCAAAGAAAAAAAAACGACATCATGCTAAAAGACATGACTAGAACTAGGTTTCCTTTTGAACAGGCTCTCACATTAACTGTTCTGTGTACCAGAAGCTTCTTTTTTGTTGTGTTTTCATTTTGCCTTTATGCAAACACGATACCAGGCTACAAATGCACTTAATTATTTTCAATGGTAGTAGCGTTATCATTTGCAATACTCTCCTAAGGGGTAGAATGAATCTAAAATGTGAAATAAATTTCTCGTAGAGTCATAGAGAGGCAGTAATTGTTCGGGAAAAAGGGCAGTCGTTTCCTCCTCATATCCACCTGCTGAGTGACAGATGATTTGGTGACTGGGTAAAACTTTGATTCTCATTTTACAAAATCCCAATCTTACAGGTTACCAAAATCCCTTGGAGAGGTTACTACTTTTGTTCAGTTACAGAAAAGTGAAGCAAAAAAAAAAAAAATTTACCTACCATTCTAGGTACCTGTCTATCTTTTTAAACAATCAATAGCCACTTTCCCCAGTCTTAGCAGACATAATACCTTTTCTCGTAGCAGACAAATTTCTAGAATTTGAGTCTTAATTTGCTCTTTTTGCATAACTTACCCAAAGAAACCAATCTCAGTTTTGATTAAGGCAATAAAATATGTTTTTGCTATTCAGATAAAAGATTTGTTGAAATAACCCGTGGTGGAATGGTCAGTGGCAGCTGTGCTAGTCTGGAAGGTAAGGCTGTTACATGTACTTTACACAATTACTGTCAGTATTGGATATGTGTCAAAGTTATTTAAACTCAACTTCCTTATTTAGCATGTATTTATTACAGAGCAAGGCTAATTTATTACTCATGATCTATCCTCCTTACTTATTATTCAGCTTCTTATTTGTGTATAAAGTGATGTAGCTTCAAATTTGTGAATCCACACAAAGTGACATTGTGCAGTGCAACAGCAGTGTGCCCGAGGCCTCATTTCATTCTCTACTTTCTGCATTGCTGATTAGTCTACTGGCAACTTTCTAAATTACAGGGTCTGTGAACTCCTAAGTTATGATGGTTCTTTGGATGTTAATTATCCCCATTCATATACCGTCTTTATTATACATTTGATATACAGTATGTATGGCTGTCCTTTGTATTCTGAGAGAATGCCACTAATGGCAATTCCCAGCTCTGTGGCTGCTGGTGCCAAAAACAGTGGTATGTGCCTGGTAGCCCCTCTGTCACATGCCCAGGCCATTCAGGAGTGGACAGCACGCAGCCTGCATGGAGCTATTACAATCGTCTGCATTTTCTCCTCCATCAAAGCCACCAAGTTTATGGTGTTTTAACAAACATTTTATGCTAAGGAAAAGGAAACCAAATGCTTTTTTTCCCTTCAAGTTCTATTATGGATTTTGGGGGGGGAAAAGCATTATTTTAAATCCTGAACCTGACTTTGATTCTTCTTTCAACCCTCTATTCATTAAAAAGGAAGCAATTGATACCAGTTTATTTTGAATTCAGGGTTCAGGATAACAGCTTTTATTCTTAAGTATAAATACCTCCTTTGACTCCGGTTAATTGATACATTAGAGTAATGGTTTTCTTTTATCTTTTTTCTTTCTTTTTTTTTTTTTTTTTTTTTTGATAACAAATTACCCAAAAAGTAGAATAAGGATACCTACTTTCCTTCTGAGTTGACCTCCTCAGATCTTGAGTCACATTTGTTAAGTTATGATGTCCAGGTTGTTTTATGTTAATTTACTTTTTAATTGACACCAAAAATTTGTATACATGTGTCCTATACATGATATTTTGAAATGTATATGTACTATGAAATGGCTACATTGAGCTCACTAATATATTATTACATCACAGTGGCCAGTTTGGATTATTTTAAGAAGTCTGTGAAAAACACAAAAAGAGTTTGAAGTAGAGAAACAAAGATGTAAAAGCCAACATATTTAAAAGGTTATCATTTATTCCACATTTATTATGCATAGCACAGTGCTACTGTGCATTTTACCTACTTTGTCTCATACTAACCCTCCCAACAAACACATAAGTTAGGCATCATTACCCCCCATTTTATAAGGGCAGAAACTGAAGATCATTGAGATTTACAAACTCACTGAAAGCCGTAGTTTTAAGCAGCAGAGTTGAAATTCAAATAGAGGTCAGAGGTCTCCTTAACTCCAAAGCCTTTTCTATTTTTTTTTTTTTAATCCTAGTGTAGAGAAATGCGGATGATGATTTAAGAATGACCTTTAAATATAAAATGTGTTATTTTGTAAAAGTCTGCAACTACATATTCTTTTTATTCCTGGGAATAGAAGAAGAAAAATAAAAAGAATGAATCTATTTGTGCCATGAAAAATTTGAGTTAGTTATAAGAAGTAGTTTCTTGATAAAAGTTGTATGTAAAACTGGCCTTCCCTTGAAATGGAGAAGTCCAAGCAGAATAGATTCCACATTGGGCCTTAAATTGTAGCATAAATCCACATTTACCAGTATTTAGGGCAGAGATAAAAGCCTAATCTAGTAATCTATTGCTGTGTAACAAACTGTCCCAAAACTCTGTGACATAAGACAACAGCCATAATATTCTGTGACATAAGACAACAACCAAAAATATTCTGTCCACAGGCTGTCCTATGTGATGCGCTGTACGAAATAGATAAATGTTTCTAAAGTACATGAGAAGTGAACTCTCTCACTATTGTGCTCATGATTCTCTGTGCCTGGAATTTGGGCATCATACAGCTGTGAAGACTTGTCTTTACTTCCTCCTGTCTGAGGCCTCACCCAGGGTGGCTTGAATGTCTGGAGATGGGCAGAATGGCTCAGTTGAGGTACTGTTTCTAGGGCTTCTTTCTGGCTGTTGGCTGAGTTCCTTGGATCGTCTCCACATGCTATCTTTGGGGACTGAAATGGGCAAGATGGCTTCCTTACTCACATGTTTGTCCTCTCGACTGAGATGGCTGGAGCAGTTGAAAGATGCCAGTCATCTCTTACTCTTTCTGTAGGTCTTTGCATAGTCTCATCATGTGGGTATCTTGGACATCTTCACAGCATGTAGATACCAGAGTAGTTGAACTTGTTACATAGTGACTGACTGCCAGCAAGCATTCCAATAGAGCAAGGTGGAAGCCTTACTGATTCCAGTAACCTAGTCTCAGTAGTCACACCGTGTCATTTCCATTGCATTCTTTTGGTCACACAGATGAGCCCAGATGCAGTGCGGAAAGGGCCTAGATAGGGAAGACATGGCTTATTGCAGGCTGTTTTTGGAGACCAGATACAACAAACCACATAGAGTTCTAGGGCTGAAAGACAAACAAGTAGCTGGTTAAATATGCTCTACACATAAACCATTTATCTAAGGGAGAAAAACGAATATGCTAGAAATAGACAAATAGTCTTCTTGGCCACCAAGGACAGTTTTGTATATGGATTAAAGGTAATGTGCCCCCATAATGTTCTAACGTCTCCCTAGGCAGGAAAAATGTCAGAAGTCTTAAGCGAATTACATATTAATAATTTGTATTTTCCCATATATATGGGTAAAAATTGCTTAGGGCTATAACTTGTAGCTTTCAATTTGCATCTTCATTGCACCAGGGAAGGCTGCTGTGTGACACATATGTTTGACTATCCTAGCTGAAAACAAAGTAGTCTGGGTTTAATTCTATTGGCAAGAGACCAGCTTTTCATAATTTTAGCCTAGTGAATTGTTATGGGCTATAATTCAAATGTAATGATCTGACTCATTGAAATGATAAGATCCCAGCTTTAGGCAGATATATTGTTCCTCCTCCTAAGAAAGTCAATTATTTTAGACATCAGGTACCCCTCAACTTTTCTTTGAATAGAAGACAGATACTGTCAACTGGTCCTAGCTAGGGCAAATGTTTGAGCCATCAGAGCTTATGCGAACATGTGTAGTTCTGTATTTGAATCTAGTGAGCCCATCGCTAATGATGGCGTACAGTTCAGAGATTTCACTGTTGACAAAGACCATATGTTCCCCTAGCAGTTTCCTGTGTAATGTTCTGTTTACTGTATATTCAGCTGAGGATCTGAACAGCTTCACCTGGAGCAAAATATTCTGTCCACAGGCTGTTCTATGTGATGTGCTGTACGAAATAGATAAATGTTTCTAAAGTATGTGAGAAGTGAACTGTCTCACTAAGACAGCCTTAAATGAAGTAACTTTGCTGCTAAGATACAGTATCTTAACCTGTCTGTGGAGACTAGGAGAGAATTTCATTGAGTCTCAAAATAAACAAAACAAATGAAAAGCTAAGACTAATTTTAAAGTATAACCAAATGTCTTCTGTGAAAAGATAAAGGCTACGAATAATGACTTTGTTTTCTTCTATTTATTCATGGTCAGGAAGGACATATTTTCCTTCCTTAATAGCATCTTGCTATCAAACCTCTTGAGGTTAACTTGGTTATGTAGTCTTTTACTTGGAAAGGAGAGTAGTTAAATCTGACCAATTTAATTAATCAGAAAATATGGAAACAACAGGACAGGTTCCCATAGTGGTTTGCTTCCTTATCCCTCTGTTTTGACCATTCAAGACCAAAGGTATGCAGAGTTCAATGGAGGTAGTGGTTAAGAGAACACATCCTTAAAAATTATTCATCAGGGTGAGATTCTGGATCTACTGCATAGTAAAATACAACTTTGCCAAGTTACTTAATCTCTCTTAGCTTCAGTTCCTTCTTTGTGAAAAAAAAAAAAAGATTGGAGGCATGATAACAGCATTATATACTTCCTTAGATAGCTGTGAAGATTAAATGGTATGATTCATTCAAGAATTCCACACAATTCCTGTTATAAAAGCACTGAATAAGAATGAGCTCCTATTAAAACCATTAGCATATTTTTTCTTACCTATAAATGAACTGTGAGTCTTATTATTCAAACTTATAATTACTAGACTAAACTGAAAATCGAGGGGATGAAAGTCAGAATCCAGGTGTGTCATAAAGTAAATTATGTTAGAGTATTTTGAGATGATACAGGTCTGATTTTTTTTTCCATAATAAAAAAGTATGGGCAATTAGTGAGATTTGGCTCCTTTATCGATTTCCTGCACACTCTTACAGTTAAAGATCTGACTTTCAAGTTCCCTGTGGAATCAGCAACACAAATTCCAGTGGTGGTCAGTTCAATTTCATGCCACTACAGAGTAAACTTAGGATAAACTGGATAATGGGGGTATAGGTGGATAAACATCAAGATTACCACAACTGTATATCCTGAATAATTAACCTGTATTGTAAAATAAAATGTTGTTTCTTGGTTTTCTTGAAAGAGCAGTGTGAGAATGAAATTATTTATTTTCCACTACAGCCCATATCTTAGGGTTTTTTGTGTTGTTTTAATGAAAATGTATGTAAAGCATAGCTCTTTCTATGTAGCTTATATAGCGATTCATATGTAAAGTGTAGCTATCCTTTTCAGTTATAGCAACATAATACAATATTTACAGAGATGCAGTAGGATGAAACATTATGTTTCAAGTAGTTCATGAGCTTAGAAGACAATGGTTTAGGTTTAAACACTCTTAGCCACAGAAGTAAGGAAAATAAGGGGAAAAGACCTTCAAACCTTCATGTGCTTCCGACTGACAAGGCCTCTGAATAACTGGAGTTGCCCCAAACAGTGCATTTTCATCCTTCACTTAACTGAAGCCAGTAGATACTCATTTTCTAGAACTTGGTTCTGAGACATCACTGAGGTCCGAAGAAAGATTATTCTGTACCAGTCACAATGAGGTAGACAGGTGATAAATAAGAAATGGAGATTCATTTTGCCTCTGACTGTTTCATTTTGCCTGATTGTTTCAAAACGGATTGTTTCATTGAAATATCCCGAGAGAGGGCTATTTGATCCCTGTGTGTTACACACATACACACACACATCTATATAGTAGGTGTGTGTGTATATATAGGAAAAAGTGGATATTTAAAGTACCAGTACTAGAAACAGTAGAATGTGTTTCCACCTTATCCGGGGTGTTACCTTTTCAGTGCCAGCAAAACTGTCACGAGGGAGAAAACACTGTATTCTGTGGGGTGTACTTGTCATTGACAATCTCATCACCCCTGGATACTTCAAAAAGTTATGTCAGATCTTCACTGTCTACAAGGGTTTTGCTTTCATGATTCAGACCTGGCCCTTTCACTGCTTGCCTTTCGGGTCAAAAGCCGGAAAGTCAGCCTCTCCAGAAGTCTGATTAGCACTTGAACTTCAGGAGATTTATGGCCCAAGGCTTGATTTTTAAAGCAGTTTTATCCAAGTACAGATCATTTATTCTGTGGACAGTGGTATTTATCTTCCACCTTTTCCATACATTTTGTGCCAAAAATGTACAACTTAGCTTTTATTTTTTGTTGTTGTTGAGAGTACATTTATTTGAGAATGTTAATGCCATCATCCTCAAGTGAAGTATATCATCAGCTTAATCAGTTTAATGTGAATTTTTTAAAAAATCTCTAACATTTTATACAAAATTAGAGAATCCTGACAATATACTAATTATGCTCTGAGTTTATGACCTCTATTTTAGAACTTGGGGTCTACTATTTGCCCTACGTTTATTATGTCTATTATAAAACACGCAGTTTTCGCAAGTACAGAAATTACAATGGGAATTAGACCTTCTTGCCCTGAAGGAGTTCAGGGTCTAGTCCAGCACTGTCCCATAGAAATATAATGTAGGCCATACACATAATTTTAAAATGTCTAATAGTCCCATTAAACAAAGTAAAAAAAATTAATTTAAATAATGTATTTTTAATTCAATGCATTTAAAGGAAGGAAGGAAGGTAGGAAGGAAGGAAGAAGAGAGAGAAAGAAAAGAAAATTTAAACAAAAAAGGTATAGTTCAACAAGTATGGCACAATCTTGATCATTGTCAAATACTGAAAGTAAATATACAGAGATTGATTGTACCACTTTCTCCTTTTGTTGATGTTTTCAAACTTTTTTAATGAAAAAAATATAATTTTTTTTAAATGCTAAGACAAAACACACACTACTTCTTGGACCCAGAGATTCTATTTTAATTCATTTGGGAAAGTTCCTAGGGACTTGAACATTGCTATTTTTAAAAGCTGCTGGGATCATCTATTATATAGCCACTGTTAACAGGTATAAGCAGGTACTGATGCTGACAGGACAGGAGTCTGGAGAGGAAGGTTTTTAAAGATTATTGGAAACCAAAGGTTTTTGTTTGTTTGTTTGTTTGTTTGTTTGTTTGTTTTTGAGACAGAGTTTCACTCTGTCTCCCATGCTGGAGCACAGTGGTGCGATCTCAGCTCACTGCAGCCTCTGCCTCCCAGGTTCAACTGATTCTCCTGCCTCAGCCTCCTGAGTAGCAGGAACTACAGGCACCTGCCACCACACCTGGCTAATTTTATAATTTTTTATTTTTAGGGGTTTCACCATGTTGGCCAGGCTAGTCTCAAACTCCTGACTTCAAGTTATCCATCCACCTTGACCTCCCAATGTTCTGGGATTACAGGGATGTGCCATTGCACCCAGCCTGAAACCAAGGTTTTTATTATAATTTTATTTTTTAATTTTTATTTTATTTTATTTTATATTTTTGAGGCGGAGTCTCGCTCTGTCACCCAGGCTGGAGTGCAGTGGCGAGATCTCGGATTGCTGCAAGCTCCACCTCCCGGGTTCACGCCTATTTCCTGCCTCAGCCTCCCCGGTAGCTGAGACTACAGGCGCCGGCCACCACGCCCTGCCCATTTTTTGTATTGTTAGTAGAGACAGGGTTACACCGTGTTAGCCAGGATAGTCTTGATCACCTGGCCTCGTGATCCGCCCGCCCTGGCCTCCCAAAGTGCTGGGATTACAGGCATGAGCCACCGCGCCCTGCCCCAAGGGTTTCACAATACAGTACAATATGACTGTACACACATATTACCAAAAAAACCACTCTAGCGGGGCATGGAGAATAGGTGACTGACGGGCACGTTGGAAGCAGGGAAGTAACTCTAGGAGACTGAGAAGAAATGATAAAGAGTCTGAACTCACACAAGGAATGGCCAGATTTAAGATGGGCACAGAGTATATGTATTAGTCCATTTGTGGACTACTATAAAGAAATTCCTGAGACTGGGTAATTTATAAAGAAAAGTGGTTTAATTGGTTCACAATTCTATGGGCTGTACAGGAAGCGTGATGCTGGCATCTGGTTGGCTTCTGGGGAGGCCTCAGGAAACTTTACAATCGTGGTAGAAGGTGAAGGGAAAGCAAGCAGATCTTATATGGCTGCAGCAATGTGCATGGAGAGGTGCTACACACTCTTAAAACAACCAGATCTCGCAAGCACTCACTCAGTATCACTAGGGCAGCACCAAGGGTATGGTGCTAACCCATTCATGAGAACTCAGTTCCAATGATCCAGTCACCTCCAACCAGGCCCTACCTCTAACACTGGGGATTACAATTCAGTATGAGATTTGATGAGGACACAAATGCAAACCATATCGTAATAACTATCTATGAGGTAGAACGTAATGAAATTGTTCAGATTTGCAGTGAAGGTGGGAGACTGGTGATGAGAAACCAGAGGAAAGAGATTTTCATGACAACTGGATTTGGACAATTGGATAAAGGGATGGAGGTAACATTCATTAAAATAGAAAATACAGGCAGATTTTCAGGGAGCACAGAAGGAAAGCATGGATTCAGTTCTGAATAGCATAGTTAGAGGCCACAGCGGGGGAAAAATGTAAAAGATCAGAAGGCGGGCCCGGCGTAGTGGCTCACGCCTGTAATCCCGGCACTTTGAGAGGCCGAGACGGGTGAATCACCTGAGATCAGGAGTTCGAGATCAGCCTGACCAACATGGTGAAACCGCGTCTCTACTAAAAATACAAAAATTAGCTGGATGTGGTGGTGGGTGACTGTAATCCCAGCTACTCAGGATGCTGAGGTGGAAGAGTCGCTTGAACCTGAGAAGCAGAGGTTGCAGTGAGCCAAGATCACGCCACTGCATTCCAGCCTGGGCAACAGAGCAAGGCTGTCTCAGAAAAAAAAAAAGAAAGAAAAAAAGATCAGGAAGCATTCAGAGTAACCAGACACTGTGCTCAATGGTTTCTTCTGTGCTGTCTCCAGAATCTTCACTGTAGCCCTCTGAGGCAGCTTCTATAATTATGTCTATCTGATTTAAAGTAGTTGAGTATATTGCTCAGGAGCACACAGCTAGTAGGTGCGGGATCGAGGATGTGGAGCTACAGCTGTCCAACTGCAAAGCCTTAATCATCATGTTATAGAACCATCATAAACATACTTCTGATAAAAATACCTTTGCATAATGAGAATATTTATATTGAATATGATATTACTTCATTCAAGGATTTATTCATGACTTTGTCAGTATTTTAATTGTCTGGCAAACAGGACACATAGGTCAGATTAATCTGCTGCTTAATCATAATGCTAAAAAGAGTGCTGATTGCAAGCCTAAATTTTGTTACTTAGATTTTTTTCAAAGAAATTTTGTGCAGATGGATTTTCCCAAAAGTTTAAAAATGAATAAGCTAGTCAAAATAATTAGCACCAATGGTAACACAGCTGCTTAAGGACACTGGTCTGCAGTGAAAGAATATTTATTCTATTTTCTCTCTCCAAATCTCCAAGAATCTCTATTCAAGATTGATGTGGAAATCACCAGAATCCTCTCCTCGGGTGTCACTAACAATTGAGATAAAAAAAGGAAGATTACCTTTAGCATTACTTTTTTACAAGCATTTTTCTACCTAGAAATGGATGTCTGTTTCCAGATGCCCTCCCAAAAGAGTGTTATCTATGTTCTACATCTTCAAGTAGTCAAAATTAAATAAATATTGTATTATACCTGAGTGTTGGGAAAATAAGTGAAACATCTCATGGTGGGTGGGAAAAACCCAGATTTTGCAGTAAAATGGCCCTAGTTTTAAATCTTTGTTCCACCCTTCCAGGCTCTGGGACCATGGGCCCAGTTACTTAAAGTTTCTGGTTTGCAGTCACCTAATCATGGACGTAGGAATCAGAAATCCTGACAGAACTGTGATGAAATTTGGCCACACCCTGTATTTATTTTCTAGTGCCACTATAACAAATGACCATAAACTTAAACTAATGGCTTAAAACAACCCAAATGTATTTTCTTTGAGTTTAGGTCAGAAGTCCAAAATGAGTCTTACTGGGCTAAAGTCAAGGTGTTAAGAGGGCTGTTTTTTTTGGTTTTGTTCTTCATTTTTTCTGGAGTTTCTAAAGGAAAATTGGTTTTCTTGCCTTTCACCGCTTCTGGAGGCCACTTACAATCCTTGGCTCATGGCCCCTTCCTCTCATCACTCTTTCCTCTTGCTTCTGTTGTCATATCTCCTACTAGAAGGCACTCAGTGCACTTTTGTACATGGTACAGGGAGGCAGTTAATATAAAGCAGTGGTTCTCAGCCAGAAATGATTTTGTTTCCCAGGGGCCATTTAGAAATCTCTGGAGACATTTTTGGTTGTGCTTTACACCTTTGAATGATGAGGTCCTACTGGCATCTACTTAGTAAAGGCCAAGAATTCTGCTAAACATTCTCCAATGCTAGGATAGGCTCCTACAACAGAGAATTACCCACCACTAAGTGACAGTAGTTACAAGGTTGGGAAACTCCAGCATAAATGTTAGGATTACTCACCCCAGAATCCAATGACCTAGCTTTAAACCGGGCTCCACTGCTCATTAAAGTGGCCTCAGAAAGGTAATGCCATCTTTCTGGGCCTCAGAGTTTGTTTTGCTTCCATTTGTTTTTTCATCTGGAAATAGGAATAAGAATAGTAACTATCATATCAGACTATTGTGAGGATTAAATGAGATAATGTATATAAATCCCTTAGAAGAATGGTTGGCATATATTCAGTACTGTTAGTTCTTGTTAGTACTGTTATTATCACTCAGCAAATAATAATTAATTTTGTCTGTGCCTTTCTAAATGCCTTTCAAAATATAAACTTTCTTAGTGTTTTCTAAGTAGAGTACGTTTAAATCCAAGAGTAGACCAAATTATTTTACCAACCATTGTTTAGAAAATCAAGATTTTTGCAGAATTTTAATGCCAGCTAATGAGACGTCTAAACCCCAGCCTCCTCCATGGATTCTGTCTTCTTTCATAAAATTTCACTTGGACCTCAGAAAAGGGCTTTCAAGGAAATAGCTTCACATCCCACACACGTATCTCAGGTAATGAAACAATGGCAACACTACTTAGCTCAATGCGCTTCTGGCTATCATAGGATTCCCTGTGACTTTGGTGGATACACATAAATTAACAAGCTATTCAAGTCACTAGTTTTGCCGTGGTGAGATTTTCTTTCTTTTTTTTTTTTTTTTTTGTGAACACACTGGTGTGGTTTTTAGAAAATATATATGCAAGGCTCTGCTATATAATATATAATATACAATAGCCTTATACTATTCAATTTGATAACCATTTGCCACAGGTAGCTATTGATGATTTGAAATATGGCTGTTTTGAATGGAGGTGGGCTGCTAAGTATAAGTTATAGACCAAATTCTGAAGACTTAGGATGGAATAAAGAATATAAGGTATCAGGCCGGGCCTGGTGGCTCACGCCTGTAATCCCAGCACTGTGGGAGGCCGAGGCGGGTGGATCATGAGGTCAGGAGATCGAGACCATCCTGGCTAACACAGTGAAACCCCGTCTCTACTAAAAATACAGAAAATTAGCCGGGCGTGGTGGCGGGCGTTTGTAGTCCCAGCTACTCGGGAGGCTGAGGCAGGAGAATGGCGTGACCCCAGGAGGCGGAGCTTGCAGTGAGCCCAGATCGCGCCACTGCACTCCAGCCTGGGCAACAGAGCAAGACTCCGTCTCAAAAAAAAAAAAAGAAAGAATATATGGTATCTCAATATTTTTCTATGATTACATAGTGAAATGATAATATTTTGGATATATCAGGTTGAATAAAAGGTATTATTAAAATCAAAGTCACATATTTTTTTCCTCTCCTTTCATTTTCATTTATTGAGGTAAAATCCCCATAACAACAACTGACCACTTGACACTGTGCAATTCTATGACATTCAGTACATTTTCAGTGTTGCAACCACCACTTCTACCTAGTCTGAAAGATTTTCATTGCCGCAACAGGAAACTGCATTTCATTGAGCAGTCACTCCCCTTCCCCTTATCCCATCCAGCCTGAAACAAAGTTCAGTCTGCTTTCTGTCTTTTTGAATTTCCATCATCTGAATGTTTCATATAAATTTATTCATACAATATGTGACCTTTATGTTTGACTTTGTTCACTAAGCTTCATATTTTTTTACATTTATATTGTAGCACATATCAGTACTTCATTCTTCTTTATGGGTGAATAATATTCTAACATGTGGACATACCACATTCGTTGGTGGACATCTGCAGTGTTTTTATCTTTTAGTTGTTAATACAGCCTCTATGAACACTTGTGTATATATGTTGTTGCTGTTTTTTTAATTTTAGATTTGGGTGGTACATTTGCATGTTTGTTACATGGGAATATTACATAATGGTAAGGATTGAACTGCAAGAATACCCATCATCCCAATACTGAACATTGTACCCAAAAGATAATTTTTCAACCCTTAGCCCCCCTCTCATCCTCCCCACTTTTGGAGTCCCCATTGTCTATTCTTTCCATCTTTATATAGGTACTCGTTTTTTAGTTCTCACTTATAAATGAGAACATGAAATATTTGAATTTCTGTTACTCAGTTTACTGAAGATAATCGCCTTCAGCTCCATCAGTGTTGCTCAAAGGATATGCTTTTATTCTTTTTTATGGCTGCATAATATTCCATGGTGTATATGTACCACATTTTCTTTATCAATCAATCATGACGGACACTTAGGTTGGTTCCATGGCTTTGCTATTGTGAATAGTGCTGTGATGAACATATGAGTGCAGGAAATTTCACCTATTTCTTTTTAATTTTTTAATATGAAGCTATCATAAAGTTTAAAAGTATATATGCAATTCACATTATACTTCTATTGGAGAGCATTATTCTAAACTTTGTTGTGTTTTGACATTCTGAGGCAAACTGTGAACCAGCCTGTCCTAAATGAGCAGAGCATGCCAACATACATGAGAAGAATTACAAAGAAATGAATATAAAGAGATTTCAGATCCCTCAGGCAGTGTTTGTCAAAGGTATTTCTTGGACCATCTGCTTCAGTCACTTGTGGTGCTTGTGAAGAATGCAGATTCCTGGGTTCCATTCCAGCTATAACTATGCAGAGTCTCTGTGCCTAGGACTCTGGATTTAGCTTCCCTCTTGATATTTATTTGCATTAAATTTTGAGAATCAATGATAAATTTAACAATATTAAAGGAAGAAAAAAGATCAGACAACAATGATACACAGACACAAACAACAGTAAAATACCTAATGTAATACACATGCTATCACTCACCACTATACATAAGAACCAAAGCATTGGGCATCAGTGAGTGTTATGTTTGGATTGTAGAAAAACAATATCGTTCAATGTTGCAATATCATTCACTTCCATATTATGTCATAATACTTGGTAACTTTCTGAAATGACAAATCATTGTATTCAGAAGATAAAATGGAATTTAGCCATCCCTGTGTTTACCCTAAGTTATCCATATACCAATCTGCATGAAAATATTAGTTATATGTTAGTGGAAAATGCCAGTTATGAAGTGTCCCTTTGAAAATATAAATTTTCTTGGGGGAAGGGGAATATGTGTGTGTGGGTGCGTGTGTGTAAACATACACATCTATATGCATACACATATGTATGCATATGTGTATATATTTCTTTATTATTGAATTAGCTAAATAAACTAATGTTAGAAATTCAAAGAAATCATTTGTGTGATAAATAAGATTGCTTATTACTGAGATACTATGATTATAGCAGTTTTATGAAATTTTAATTACATTATGCACCTACTCAAATATTGATTCTGAACATTAATCGAGTTACTTGAGAAACAGTTCATGGAATGGGAAATAAAAATGAAATGGCTTATTTACTTATCCCAATGCATTAAAGATGAAACTCAGTAGGGAAACTCATAAGAAAAAATGAGAGCCTTACTCAGAAATCTCATTCAATAGAAACCGTGGGTGGGTTTTCAGATTCTATAAATTATCTTGAATAACACGTTGTTATGCTGACAAGACAATGCTTAAATTGCAGTATGTATGACCTAATGTATGTTATGGCCTGCTACTTCTTGCAGCATCCTAAGTTTAGAAACCCATCAGATATTTTGTGGTTACTAGGCGGACGAAATGCCTCTTAATTCCATTCAAAGCCAGTGCTGTTTGTCAAGTCCAGCAACCGATAGAAAGAATGGACAATAAGGTAGTAGAGAAGGCAGAAGAAGCAGAGAGAAAGGAAGGCATTTGCCTTGGTTAGCCAGAGACTGACACCGAGTTGATGTAACAGCTCCACACTGTGCTATTGCATATGTTTTCTGTCCCAGTGATTTCTTTCCTGTTACAAATTACATGGGATGGTGACTTTGCTAAAACCTAGATGTCAAATTGTTGTACGCTTTATATATGCTTATTTTTAAATTATTCTCCAAAATATCCAAGATTCAAATTAGTAGCCCGGGTTGAAATGAAAATTTCAAGGGATAGCCAAGTGTTCATTTTATACAAGAACAGCCTTTAAACAAGCACAGTCAGCTGTATAGTGGCAGTGGACTTTTGTCAGTTTTCAAATTAATCATATTATTAGACACATGGGGGAATGTCTTCTGGGACATAACTGGGACATCTCTGAATTAGCTCTATATTTATCTACAGTCAGAAATTATAACCCCAAAAATACATTCAGAGAAGTTTCCACCTACATTTAGTACTTTCAAAAGCTGAGAAATCTTTGTATATTATTACTTCTTATTTTATTTTTATTTTTATTTTTATTTTTATTTTTTTGAGATGTACTCCTGTTCTGTTGCCCGAGCTGGAGTGCAGTGGCTTGATCTTGACTCACTGCAACCTCTGCCTCCCGGATTCAAGCGATTTTCCTGCCTCATCCTCCTGAGTATCTGGGATTACAGGCATGTGCCACTGTGCCTGGCTAATTTTTGTTTTGTTAGTAGAGATGGGGTTTCACCATGTTGGTCAGGCTGGTCTAGAGCTCCTGACCTCAAGTGATCCTTCCGCCTTGGCCTCCCAAAGTGCCAGGATTACAGGCATAAGCACCGTGCCTAGCTATTACTACCTTTTAGTGTAACTTCTAAGAAAGAGTAATTGATAGAAATACTTTCAGCAATCAATACTGAACAATTTCCAATAAATCACTTTTAATTTTCAAATACAGAATTGCCTTACTTAAAAAAGAAATTATAATACCCTTAATTAGTTTGACCCCTAATTAGTTGACCAAAAATGCCTCTTATGATCTTAATATTGGGAAGCAACTCTTTAAGACAGTTTTCTTGGCAATACAAGTTTATTCTAAATGCTGATGAATACCGTAAGACCTTCTAAAAATTAGTAGCAAACATAGCCAATTTTTCCTGATAATAGTCAAACAAAACTCTGGAACAGAAGCAAACCTAATTTGATGCTGAATTCACAAATGAATTCATTTTTAAACGTTAGTTAACTCTAGTCTATAAATAATGTACTTAAGCATTAAAGCCGAAAATATTACTTAAATTCAACTAGTTTGTTTCAGTTTAACTTGAACTTCAATGATTCTTTCTTAATTTGTAGAAGTAAGGGTGAAATGCTAGAGTGGGCTATTTCATAAATTAATGTTCATAGATTGTTAAGGCTTTAGAGACCCTACCGTGTTATTCTAACAGTTAATTGTTTAAAACATCAAATATATTGGGATAGCTGAAAAATGGTATGAAGAATATAAAATTTCAATGCCAAGATATTTCAGACACAATAAAAAGACACAAATAAAAGAGAGAAATTTAGAAAGACATCAGAAAATTGAATGACAAAGAAAATCTTCCTTGATGTTCTAAGAGCTTTTGGAGGTTATAAAGGTGACAGATTCTAAATTAGAAGCATTCAACTCACACATTAAAAGAATTGGAACGGGATTTTCTTGCAGGAAAAGAAGAAACATCAGGACTTGTGAAAAGAGATCTTGCTGTTGAGTCCTCACCAAGTTGTAATTAAAAATGAAGGTGCAGGGCTGGACACGGTGGCTCACGCCTATAGTCCCAGCACTTTGGGAGGCTGAGGTGGGCAGATCATGAAGTCAAGAGATGGAGACCATCCAGGCCAACATGGTGAAACCCCGTCTCTACTAAAAATACAAAAATTGGCTAGGCATGGTGACACGTGCCTGTATCCCAACTACTTGGGAGGCTGAGGCAGGAAAATAGCTTCAACCCGGGAGGTGGAGGTTGCAGTGAGCCAAGATCATGCCACTGCACTCCAGCCTGGTGATGGAGGGAGACTCTGTCTTAAAAAGAAAAAAAAAAAAAATGAAGGAGCAGTTGAACATGTCTGAAAACATTAGATTCTGTATGTATTGGACATGCCTGAATAGTTTAGATTATCAAAAAAGAGAAATTCTTCTTTAATGTTTTGAGAAAAATATATGCCAAATGTATATTGGGAATAAGTTAAAAAATATGTAAAATTATTTAATATAAAACTAGAATTTTGGCTTCCTGTATTGTATCTCACTTGTTTGCATTTATATAGGAGAAGAAAATGCCTTCTTTATTCAAAGAAAGGCTTAGAGTTACGTTTTTGTTTTTGTTTTTGTTTTCCAGTTATTTATCTTAGTTCATATTAGCTGAAATGACGGATGAGCCACAGAAAAGCAAGAACACTAAAATTTTTTTGAGATGGAGTCACACTATGTTGCCCAGGCTGGTCTTGAGCTCCTCAGCTCAAAGAATCCTACTATTTCAGTCTTCTGAAGTGCTAGGATTACAGGCATGAGTCACTGCGCCCAACCAAAACACCAGCATTTTAAGGGCACTAAACACTCTTTTTTTTAAATGACTGTTTAATGAGCAAATATACACTGCTAAATGTATTATATACATTATCATATTTAATCTTCACAAAATCTAGAAGCTATTTTACAGAGAGAGAAACCAAGGCACAGAGGTGAAAAGTTACTTAATAGAACTCAGGTAGATAAATGTCATAGCTGTGGATGCTATATGTCTGAATGCTAATTCTAATTTTCTTTTTTATGTAGATTAGGTTATATGCATAACTTATTATGAAAAATAGTTGAAGAAAATAAGTCTTTAATCCTTACTCTGAGCTCCCAAACCACTTTATTTCAACCTGTTTTGACCCTTATTTTCTACCTTGCATCAATATTTGCACACTTTTCTTACATCCTTGTTATACTTTAAAATTCTCCTTAGTAATTAGTAGTTTCTTGACTTTGTTCCTTTTAATGCATCTGTTTTTAATTTAACAGAAGCCATTACTTTTTTATAACTATGAAAATTAGGGCTATTAAGTTGCCTTCACTATGCTGTCCAGAATTTTGTAAAGTTTGTAAAAGAGAAAACCTCTTCTTTGTAACCTCTGCAGAGAAAGTACTAGATCTAGTGTGGCAGAAAGGATGGAAGGATGGATGGATGGATGGATGGATGGATGGATGGATGGATGGATGGATGGATGGATGGATGGATATCAGACATAATGAATCACATCTCAACTGATTAAGGCCTCTAGGTATAAATACCAGATACAAGAAATAAATGGCACGAAAAAGGAGTGAGTGAAGGAACTGTTATAGATTTAAAGAGAACCAGTAGATACACCAAACAACTGGAATGTGTGAACGTTGTTTGTATCCTGATTGAACAGGTGAACTGTAAAAGTATACTTATGGGAAAAAGGATAATTAATGAGAATATTGGGAGTTTGTTTTAACTTTTAGGTAGAATAAAAGTGTTGTGGGTTATGTTTTTTAAAGAGTCCTTATCTCATCGACACACACTAAAATATTTATGGAGGAAATAAGAAGATGCCTGAGATTGCTTTAAAGTAATTGATCATGGCAGGAGGGGTGGTGAATGGGAAAACATGAATGGCTTTATATTAATAATTGCTGAAGCTGAATGATAGCCGTACGTTCTCCCTTTTGTCTCTAGGTGTTTGTAATTTTCTAAAATAAAAAATAAAAAAAAAGTTTTTGGCACATAATTAGTATTGCATTAACAATTTCTTTCCTTTACTTCTCATAAAACTCAATCATTAAATATGGGCAACAGGCTTTAAAAGATGTGCTCCAACATAAATGTCTGTCATACTTGTGATGAACACATTGAGCATTTAAGACAGGCTGTAGAAAACTTATGTTCTATCCAATAATAAAAAACCCTCGAGCAGCAATATAAAATAGAAATCACAATCTTTAAATTGAATTATATAATGAGTAAATAGAAACTGAAGAGCATATTTTAAAGAACACTTGCTAGTAGATGCAGCAGATTTTTTTTTCTCATTAGTAAAATGCTGGACCTGGTACAAGTGACTGATTATATGAGGTGATCTATGACATCCCTTATAACTCAAAAATTCACTGATATTTCGTATCCACTAGCCCCCCATATAAATTCATCAGAGGATGGCAATTGTGGCATGTGATTAAGCAGCAAGCCAATTGCATGACATGTTGACAGTGGCCGTGCAGTACGTACTGCTCCCAAGATAAACTTTGACACACTAGTCAGTAGGGAATTTTATTTATATTTTCAAAACCTTGTATAAAACATAGAATAGTCGACTGACTTGTGAAGCAGTCAAGGTATCAACTTCTTCCACATGAACGAACCAAGGCACACATTTGTGCAGATTATTTGACCGTCCTTAGAGAGACATGCTATGCCAGTCATCCCAACACTAATAAGACTATCCAAGAAGTAGTATACTTGTCAAAATAGATACTTATATAGACTTATTTTGTAGGGCATTGTCTCAAGTCTCCAGAGCATTATTCTAGAGAAAAGGCATTATATCCTTAGCTTGGTAGTATCCAGCACCTGAAAACGTAGATTTAAATTGGTCTTTTAAAATATACATAACTTTCCTATGGTGCAAAATGAAGGGAATATCAATTTTGACTCTTGTTATTTGTAGAGTTTTCTTTAGAGGTACCTGGTATACAGAAATCTCTCACACAACACCAACTGTGTTGGTCCAGCCTTATGCAGGGAAGGTATTCCAGTACTACATAGGAAAAATTTTATCTAAACATGAACCTGATCTAATACCCTGGTTCATGGTAGTAGAAAACATTTCACACAGAGTAATATGCTAACTGAATTAGTTATCTATTACTTCATAACAGACTACTTTGAAACTTAGCAGCTTAAAGCAACACACATCTATTTTCTCAAGGGTTCAGTGAGTCAGGAATCTGGGTAAAAATTAGCTTCGAGCCTTGCCTCAGGACATCTCACAACAAAGCAGTGAAGGTGTCATCTAGGTCACAAGGATCTACTGTGGTAGGATCTGATTCCAACCTCACTTCCGGGTTGTTGGCAGAACTCTGTTCCTCATGGGCTCTTTTACTGAGGGCCTCGGGTCCCCATCGGCTGTGGATTGGAGGCCTCCTGTAGTTTCTTATCACAAGAGCTTCTCTATAGGGCAGTTCAAAATACATCAGGTACCTTCCACAGAGCAAGTGAGCAAGAGAAGGTGAGCAAAAGAGAAACCACAGCTTCGTGTCTTTTTGTTTTTGCTTTTTTCTGAGTCAAGGTCTCGCTCTGTCACCCAGGCTGCAGTGCAGTGGTACAAACGTGGCTCACCGCAGACTTGACCTCCCAGGCTCTGGTGATCCTCCCACCTCAGCCTCCTGAGTAGTTGGGACTACAAGCACCTGCCACCATGCCTGGCTAATTTTTTATAGAAACAAGGTTTTGCCATGTTGACCAGGTTGGTCTTGAACTCCTGGGCTCAAGCGATCCACCCACCTCGGCCTCCCAAAGAAGTGGGATTACAGGTGTGAGCCATCGCACCTGGCCCACAGTATCTTTTAATCTGATCATAAAAGTGACATTCCATCACTTTTGCCATAGTCTATTCATTAGAAGCCAGTCCAGCTCATTCTCAAGAGGAGAGATTACACAGGGAGGGGAACCAGTGTCAGAAGGTGCAGATCTTTAGGGGTCTACATACTGCCAACTACACTAGTAGTATATTCAAACTTCTTGACAAATGTTACATTAAATTAGCAGTATAGGGATATAACTAGATTCAGATGCTAACAGAAGGCTATTCTGTGTTGCTCAGATTTTTCTCTTGTTCATTCGGCTCCCTCAGTTGGGATTGCCTTGCTCCATTCCATTTGTCCAAGGTGCACAAATATCTACCCCTCTTTTCAAACTCAACTCAAGCATATGGCCTCTATGAGATGGAGCTGACCTCTTTGCCTTCATGGTACCCCCATAACACTCTGCTGCAGGCTTTTCAATAGCACTTTATTGCACATATCCTCAGTGTCTCTCCATTCAACTAACAGATTGTAAGCACTTTAAGGCAAGGACAATCATTAGACACTGTTGCATGAATGAATTATACATTATCTCTCAATTGCTCTTCAATTCTATGTACAGTATACTGAATTATAGTATAGTATACTATGTATACTATACTTAATCCCATCTTAGATGGAGAGTAGGGTCTAAAGTACATAAATAAGGTGATAACAGCTTAGAGTCAAAATCAAAAAGTGTCTTAACCCAGTGAGTTGCGTACCCAAGGGAAGACTCTCAAAACCAACAACACACTGATGACAGAACTAGAAATGTATATCCCTCATCTCACTCTCACTCTGGTGCTTAACTTTATTAAGTGGAATCACTTGCCTCCCAATTCTGGAGTCCCTTATAGGATTGACTGAGGTCTCATTGCAGCCATACATTGCAGCACAGCTCTGCCCTCTGCTCAATCTCATTTATCTACTCTCTCACACCCCAATAAACCTTATGCACACAAATTTCTGCCTCACAGTCTGTTTAAAAAAAAAAAAATCCAATGTGAAGTTGCCTACTTGCTCTCAGACACAAGTTTCAAAATCCTTTTTAAATTTTCTTCACCCTCCTGGGTCTCTTCAGTCCTGTTTCTCGCTACCTGTTCTACTCTCCTACACTAAAAAAGCAAAAGCCCCAAGAAATGGGCAGGCGCTCGCTCTTTCTAGGGATGATTTAGAGGAAATAGCTGAGGACAAGCTGGGAAGGAGGCAAGGCTCTAATCTATTCTCTGTTAATAATTGCTGTTTCTGTCATAGTACTATGGTTTGATTAAAATGTATTTTATGAATGGTGCATGATTTTTTTTTCTCAAAATGACAGAGTCAGTCACAGATCCCACACCTGAACTCTCCCATCACTCAGCATCCCCTCTCTGGGGGAGTCTCTGAAGCACCTGCTAGTGCTATGTGTTTCTCCAATAGCCAGGCAGTACAGTGGCAGTTTACTGGGTGAAATGCCTTTTTATAAAGGACTTCTATAATTGCAGTCAAGTCTATATAAGCTGAAACAAATTCCAGTTTCTTCTAGCACCTTGGTAATTTGAAGAAAGACCTAATTTAAACGTAAGATACCTACCTGTTATTTTGCTTGTTTTACAGCCACTAGGCAGTTAGAAAAGAAATTCCAGTCACATGTATACTCCATCTATAAAAAGATTTTATAAATATGATGTTTACCTTGTTCTTATATTTCAAGGAATTTGTTAGTTGCAATATATCCTGCTGTTTATCATATTTGTTTACTCATGGTTATGATAAATTCTTTGCATGTTTGATTATGGGCACATCTTCAGCAGGGCTGAATAGTAGGTGTATTGGAATTGGGAGTATTCCTGCAGAAAGGGTTTGTGTTGGCTTCCACCAGTCTCCTCAAAGTTATCATTGACGGGGACACGTATATGTTAATTTCTTGGTGTGTGTGTTGGGGTGGAGAGGGGATTTTCCTTTGACCACATAAGCGATGTAAATTTGCATCCCAAACTCAGGTGCGAGAAGAACCAAGACTATTATTTTCAGGGGAATCAGGCTTGTTTGTCTTTTCCTACTCAGAGACTAGGTCTCCCCTGTGCCAGTGGATTGATTTTTTTTTCCTAATCCATATTTCACAGAGTATAAGTCCAGTGGTGTGCTGGTAAATGTTTAACAACCAACCCTTTGCATATGAAAGTATGCATGTATGTCCAAACATAGGTTTATTATAAATCTTACTGACCCAAAGGATTATATAGTACACCTGTTACTACTAATAATATAATGTAAAATACTCTATTTGCAGTTTAATATAGTCGATTGATTGTCATAGAATGTATTTGTGGATATAAAAGGAGACTTTACCCAACTGAGAATTCCGATCTTGTGGTTGCAAGGGAGTCAGCCATCATCGCTTGTATTTGGCAGACTCAAAGTCAGGCAGGGCAGAAGGAGAGCTTTATAATTAAAAAATGGTGGGAAGCACAGGAATGCTCCAATTGGAAGTTGTTAGCAAGGGGAAGTGCAGGCAGGCTCACTAGAATCAGGACACCTTACATGGTGAGATTGGAGAGTATATTTTGGCTTTCTCTGGTTCCTCCTGAATTGGAAGCAGAGACAACCAAAAAAAAAAAAAAAAAAAAAAAAAAAAAGATAGGGAAGCTGAAAGACATTGACCAAGTTCTCACTGTTTTGCTGCAGAGGTTGCAGTTTGGCTTCCTGGACTGCCTGTTGCGGAAGTTGTGGATGAGAGTTCTATTGTCGTATATGACTTGGCCACTGCCCATTTATATATTCAGTCCCACATTTTCACTGACTGTTGCTGAACTCTTGTATCTGTAGCCTGTCTGTGGTTGTAATTGACAAATGAATGTAGTTCCAACATGAATGTTGGTTGATATTTTTGTTTTTGTTAATGGGTAGCAACAGATGTTGAAATTTCATTTGTTCACCGATGATGTCAGTCACTACTGAATTGCATAATAGATTTCAAAATACTCAACGTTTTTTCTTTGCTACTCACAGTATAACTACAGACATGCCACACATTAAAGTGAATCTGCATTAGTAACAAAATTACCATCATTTTCTTAAGTCTGTGTAATCAAAACAATTAATGAAGTCTTGTAGCATTTGCCGATCTCCACAGTATAATACTTCTATCATGACCAATTTCTAGCTACCAGTGTGACATTAATGAACATGAAGTTGGGAAGCAATGTGCAAAAGAATAATAGCATTATGTAGTATTTCCACTATAGAGATACAATTCACACAGGCAACCTCAAAAACGTAGGTAATGGTAAAGTGCAACAAATAATTGGGAAGTCATAAGTTTTGAGCATTTATTAGTTTATTTTTGGAGATATGAGGTCTTGCTGTGTTGCCCAGACTGGTCTTGAACTCCTGGGATCAAGCATTCCTCCTGCCTTGGCCTCCAAAAGTGCTGAGATTACAGACATGAGCCACTGCTGTCACCCCAAAGTTTACTTTTAATATGACTTATTTAATTCAAAATTTACCTAATTTTAAATAATGACTCTATTTAACAACAAGTTTACAAAATTCATGAAAATTTAACAATTGGTATAAAGTGGTATAAGGACACACAGTTTACATCCATAAATAAATTCTTAATGCCTCAGTCTTCTGGTTTTTGAGAATTTGAGTATGAATTTTTATTCCACTTCACACAGGCCAAGGCCTCATCTCTTTTCCTAGAGAGACTGTTAAAATCCCAAACTCTTAAATACTAGACTATCAACCCCGAGCTCATCCATTCTGCTGGGAAGCTAGGGCATCAGTCTGAGTGCTGGCTTTTAGTTTCAACTTGGGTTTTGGCTCCTGTGTATTTTCCTTACTTTTTTCCAGCTTATTACGCATTTAAATGAGTGTTTCTAAAACACTCATCTAGTGCTTCTAAGTGTTTTCTCATGGGGAGGTTTTAAGATATCTGGTCATAATATTGCCTAGAATGAAAGGGTCCTGTCTTGTGTTAGCACTCTGTAGAAATTTCTGACCTTGAATCTGACTCTGTATAAAGAAGTTTTCCTGACTTTCAAAATTCAGCTTTTTAAGACTTGGTAATAACCAAGTTCAGTTTGTTTTATGCATGAAAACTTGTGGTTCTTCAGTGATTCTTATACTTTTTGGCCTTCAAGAAGTATGCTTTGGTTGCAAAAAAGGGGACTAGTGCTTCCTAGATGTGCCAGCAGTAAGAAGCATGCTGTTAAGTGCAGGGTTGCCTGCTGGATGCTTGATGTGTGAGTCTTCAATGTGTAGATTTCAGAAGATGTGTAAAGGCAAGACAGTGGCACATTCTTCCAAACTACAGCATGAAAGAGTTGTTCCCTAACTTAGAACATTCACATAAATTCATGAAAGAAAATGTGATAAACTGAAGTAGGACAAACCATCCATAGGACAAAAAACAAAGAGGTGAATGGTAATGTTTCACTGACTTCTGAAATAGTCCTATAACTATACAAACAAACAAGATGAAACCAGAGTTTACTATGAAAAACAGTTGATGGATAGATACGCAACATACAACATGCAATTTTAAAATTTACCAACATGAGCAGCAATATGTTGACCTAAAAAAAAATTGAATGATGCCTGAATTGAATGATGCCTAATTTCCCAAAGTTGCTTTGCCATGTAAAAGGCTGTAGAGGAGGAAGTACACATACTAATAAACACAATCAAAGACATATATGGGAATTAACACTGCTTTACATCAAGATTGACTCCCTATACAAAAGTGGTTTCTTTTTTTTTTTCTCTTCAACCCTTTTTTTTTTTTTTTTGCCACCACAATCAGAAGATTCTGTTATAGTACTGGCTCTGTTATTTTTATAGATTGTGGAAACCTTGGTAAATTCTTTTGAGAATTAGCTCGCTCTTAAAAGAATCTCTTTGTTTCAGCAGAAAATATAGTCTGAGCACGTAAGCCTCCGTGATAGAAGGGCAGATGCTCCTGTGGCTGTTTTTCACTTTTCAATTTCCCTTTTTGGTTTTCAATTTAAGTGACATACTTAATTTTACTACCCTCATTATTTAGGAATATTATCGTATCCTGTGTTGTAACTTGCAGGATACTCTTCCAATAATAATGTATTTCCCATAAATTTAAATTAAGAAACAATAAAGTTACTCATAAGTTACATAATTTTAACTTGTCCAGTCCAGAATTAGCTTTGTCTTGGAGTGGTAACAACAGACACTTTTCTCCTTACCAAAATAAATATTTAACTGTCAACTATGTATTAAAAGAGCCCTCCATTAAATGACTAGATTCCTCCTGTCGTATTTTCTCCAATTCAAATACATATTCATGTAGTATAAATTTCATTTTGTGCAGGAATGACAGCCAGTTGTGTCAGGCTAGATTGATTTGATTGATTTGCTTAACAAATGTTTTCTTTCAGAAGATCCAATTATTCTTATAGGCCATCTTGGGGAATGCACACTTGTTCTACAGCTTGATTCCTAGCTGTGGATTCATTTAATCATGTTTCACTATAAATTCATGAACTGTAGATAGTGGTGTCCAGGCAACTTTTTCTTAAATTATTAATAGATACATCCAATGTTAGGTATGGGTTTAAATTGTTGTCCCTGATACAAAGTATGTTTTATAGCAGAAATATGATTGAATGCATAATTTATTTAAGGTTTAGCAAAGATGCAGGAGGTGTTCCTTTCCAAATGCAAACACTCTGAAAATACTGCTAGATAAGTAAACACTGTGCTTTAAGAGAAAGTGTGTGAGACAATAAATGTCATCCCCAACTCAGATAAACACTAAAATTATATTTATGTGATGATGGAGATGTTTTTGTGGCATCTAAGCACCTTTAAAACACAGCCAGGATTATTGATGAATATGCCCTTTACAGTCACTTTGGTTTGCTTGTTTTTTGTCTGCTTTGTAGTGATCTTTGACAGATAAAATTGTTTTTCCATTAATCCCCCTTCATTGCAATGTTTTTAAATCCCCATATGTTCTGATATTTCCAAAACAGTGAGTTGAGATATAAAACTTATCTGAGGAGATGACAGGGTTTTCCTCTTCATTTTCAACTGACATTTATTATTGATTGGGTACTTACCTCTTCTCCCAACTTTGGGAACCTTCTGCATGGTTGGAAACCTTCTACGTTTCCAGTGGCAAAGGCACTCTCCCTGGCTCAAATTTAACACCTCCAGATTAGTCCTTAATTTTTTTTTCATTTCAAAAAGTGTTTATTTTCTGAACCAATGAAAGATTTCAATAATATTCTGAGAAATTTTCTTAGTGCCTATCACCTGCAATTTAGATAATGAAGCAATTTATGACTATCCACTTACATTCTGCTTTGCCTGGCACAGACAATGACATTTCTCCTTGCAGGAGTGAATAGGTTTTGTGTTGGTTTGTGTTCATGGTGATAGTGAGTCTCTGTGCGTGTGTTTAATTATGGTTGATAGTCCAACAAGAAATAACCAAATGAATACAGCTCTAATATTCAAGTGGCATAAAATCTGAGATTTTCAAGGACCCCCAAGTTCACAATAAATGTATATATTACACATGAGAACAGATCAACAAAGCTGAATTGAAATGGACGTGTTCCCCTTTAACCTGACTTCATCATTAGTCACAGGACATCCCATACCAGCCTGGCAGCTTGGTATATTTGAATTGGGTTCTACAAAATAAAAATGTCTAAGAAAGTATAATAGAGGTCACCAGGTGGAGAGAGAGGGCAATGGGGAATTGTTTTCATTATTTTTTTAAATATATATATGTGTGTGTGTGTGTGTGTGTGTGTGTATATATGTGTATATATATATATATATATATATATTTTTTTTTTTTTTTTTTTTTTTTTTTTTTTGAGACTGAGTCTCATTCTGTCACCCAGGCTGGAGAGCAGTGGTGCGATCATGGCTCACTGCAACCTCCACCTCTGGGCTTGCATGATCCTCTCACCTCAGCCTCGCAAGTGACTGGAACTACAACTGAGTGCCACCACTCCTGGCTGATTTTTGTATTTTTTGCAGAACCAGGTGTTTTGCTGTGTTATCCAGTCTGGTCTCCAACTCCTGAGCTCAAGTGGTCCACCCACCTTGGCCTCCCAAAGTGGATTACAGACATGAGCTGCTGCACCCAGCCTGCTTTTTAATGAGTACAGAATTTCTGTCTGGAATGATGAAAATTTTCTGAAAATATTAGAGGTGATGGTGGCGTAACATTGTGATTGCACTTAATGCCATTGAATTGTACACCTAAAAATAGTTCAAATGGCAAATTTTATGTCATATATATTTACCACGATAAAAATTAAATAAATAAGTGGATGATATTTAAATGTCCAAATTTCACTAAAAATTGAAGAACAACAATAAACAGGAAATATTGAAAATGTTAAAAGCCTAACTGCCAAAACTCTGACTTATTTATGATATTAACTAGTGATATTTATATCTAACTTTTAGGAGAAAGGGTACCTGTTACTCTATTTCACTAAAAGAATAAACAAGTATAAAAGCTAAAGGAATATGCTATTTTTTTCACCTATGAGGCATCTAGAGTTACAAAGGATACCTTTTTAAGAATTCTGCAGGTCCTTCTGACCAGTATATTTAGATGTCTAGACCTCAAAATTACTAGTGATGAGGATGATAAATTATGATACATTTATGCTAATCCCACTTGTCCTTAACGGTCACAATGGCTCCATCTGATTCTTTGTCTCCTCGTATTTTCCCTAACCTAGCGATTAAGTGATGATAGCAGAGGGTCATTCTGTTCACTTTGATTCATCTGCAGACATCTGTATTTTCATGATTCTGGCTTTTTCGTGGTTTCATCTGTGACCTTCTCTTGCCCTTGACAGAGTTGGTTGTGCATTCACAAATGAGTCTGAGGCCAGGAAAAAATTTTTTGATTGTCAAAGCTCTCAGGTGATGGACATTCATAAAGCAGAAACCACAAGTTCTGAAAAGCAATTTGTGTCCTCCATGGTGACCGGGAAGAGTTACATATCATTCCCTTCCACCCTGGCAGACACTGCGCTAGGCATCTCCCCTCTTTAGAAGAATTTGCCCATCTTGGTAGTCAGAGGTAGCAAAGGATGAATTTGGAAAGGTCATGTTGTTTTTTCAATCTGTAACAAAAACTTTCACAAATAATACTTTATCTTGTATTACATACAAGATACAGTCAAGTAAAATTATGAATGTAACTTACATTTCTCAGGAAGGTTATTTAGGTAGTAAGATGTCTATGTTCTTTCATGCCTCCCCCCTCCCACCAGCCTCTTACCTTCCTGGAAAATTATTTTCATCTCCAGTAAAAGGTGACATGTTACTTCCTGCTTGATGCCTTCCTCAACTTGCTCAGATCAGCTTAATCTGTTCAACTTACCAAGCAAGCATAATTATTATTATGTGATTTTAGTTCTGTTATTCTTTTCAGCTTTTGGAGCCCTCTAGAGCAAGTCTGTGGCCTAATTCAATTATGCCATCTTCCTGATTCTATGCAAATGTCATTTTTGCTTCAGTTCTCCAGTAAATCTTTTGTTCTTGAATGAATGAATAAATGATGAATGAATGAATGAATGAATGCTTAACCAAATAAAAAATATCCAGGCCTATACATTTGATTTATTTTTCTGTTTCTATTTTGCTGATAACCAATAATGGCTTTGGAGTCAGAGAAGGGTTCAGTTTTAATTTCTATCACTTAGAAGCAGTTTCACCTTGGATAAATTACCCAACCCCTCTCAGCCTCAGTTTCTTCATCTGTATAGTAATGATTATAATAATGATGACAAAAAGATGGAAGTCAGGTGATTAACGTTAGGTAATAATCTCTCGACTAGAATTAATAGCAGCAGCAAAAATAGACATAAGCAAAATCTTGATTTTTTTTTATAAGAGACCTTTCACCAGAGAAATAATAGCCAGGAAGTTTCCTAGAGATCATTAGAAACAAGGGATGAAACAGTGAACATGTTTCGTAGGCATTCTTCAACGTAAACTAAATGGGTTGTGTTTTAAAGGTTTGTTTCTGAGGCAATTGCCTTAGAGCTCAGAAATACATTGTTTCATACAAACAACATGCTAGTTGATGGCTCTGTTCTTAGCACAGCCTACAAAGTGTAGGTACCGTAGAAGATGCAGTAAATAAAGAATTAATAGTACCATTTCAGTTATCATACCAACATCTTTCTAGAGGGCAGTGTATTCTGTGTTCATAATTTAAACTTCTAGGAACACAGGAAACATCCAGAGGAAGGAAGTTAGAGAAGAAAATGTGGCAATCAAACAGAGCCAGAAAATAGAACTTATTGAAATCAGGTAAAAAAATGAAAATTAAATTTAAAAATAGGCTTGTATACCCATTTTCAAGATAATAATCAAAATTAACCAAAAATCTCAAAAATGAAACTTTAGGGAATATATGGGAAATAACTGTATGAATATTATTATTAAAAAGAACTAAATTAAAATCCTGAGTTGATATATAGGATCCCAGAATTGTGAAAAATGTGTATAACTTCTTGAGTTTTATTTTCCTTATATGAAAATGAGAACAATAATACTGGAAATAGTTGCCAAGAAGAATTATAATGCCTTAAGTTATTAGGAATGTCTTTCTTATATCATTTATCTTTTATTTTTGAACTCCAGCATTAGCTTGCATTCAAACACTTATATGTGTGTGTATGTATACATTTATGTATGTATGCATGTATGTGTGTATATATATGTATGTATATCTATCTGTGTATAAATAGTATATATAGTATGTGTGTGTTTGTGCGTATATATATCCACCTGTGTGTGTATATGTGTGTGCATATGTGTGTGTGAGATATGTGTGTATGTATGTGTATGGAGATATATGTATACACACACACACTCACACACACACACACACATATAGTCCTTGAAACTGGTTAAAAGCATCTCTATTATTCAGTTTTTTCTTCCTATAGAATTCTCAAACTTTTCATATATTTTTCTTAAGCTGCTTCTTGCTCCCTGTCTCATCTTGCCCACGCTTAGATGCTGTCAGATCATTCATTTTGCTAGCTTCCATTCATTTTTGTTGCCTTCGCTCTGTCTGTGCCGCCTTCCCTCGTGGTTTTTGATTTTCAAAACTTTTGCTGAGGTGTCTTCACCTTTCTTTTCTTCCATGGTCTCCCTAAAACCCACCTACCACTGTGATTATGTTTCTACTTCTATTGAACATTCTCGCTTTAAGGTTTTATGGAGCTTTTAAAATCCTTCTTTGAATGTTATTTTTTCTTTTCTTTCCCCTTTTGACTCTTCAAATTGTCATCTTTATCATCCTGAATGGTTGCTTCCTACTTTCCCCTTCAGACTGGGGTTTTCAGTCCATCTTTAGTGGATTATTTAGTCTCAACTTATTTCATTTTTATTCATTATTGTCCTGGTTCTTTGTGTCAGAATTGCCTCCCCATAAATAAGCCCTATTTCTCCTTTTGTAGAACAGTTTGTTTTTCTGTATTTGTTTCTCCACATCTTGTTCATTCTAGCAACTTTCTTTTTTTTTCCCATTTGACTTTTCTTCCAACATTTGAAATCGAACATCAATTTATAAGTATTTCTTTTGAATTGTCATGCAACATTCTAAACTCAAATCATAAAGTCAGAGAATTTTAGAGGTAGATGGAACCATAAGTATCACCTTGGTCAGACTGTATGTATTACCAGGAAGGAAAGTAACTGGAAAACATCTTCTAAATGCCCAGCTCGTAAGTGTTATCTTCCCCCTGCACCCCAATGAAACTTTAGGTTGAGTCATATTCTGTATTGATTGTCAGTTCTACCTGTACAATATTGACTTTTTTCTCTTCAAAAATGGATTTATATATAGCATATATGGTTATCTATAATTGCAGTAAATGACACATCACATAAAATTCACCGTTTTAAAGTGTACAATTCACTGACATCTGGTGCATTTATCATGTTAAGCAACCATCACTCTTACCTAATTCCAGAACATTTTTATCCCAAAAAGAAGCTCCTTGCCCAAGAAATCACTCCCTAGTCCTCCCTCACCCCTACCTCCTGGAAACCACCATTCTGCTTTCTGTCTCTAAGCATTCTGGATCTTTCTTCTCAATGGAATCATATAATATGTGGCCTATTGTATCTGGCTTTTTTCAACACATACAGTTTTATAATCTGCTATTTACAACTTGCTATGTATAGTTATATAACCTGAAAACATACATGTATATCAAAAGTGTATATATAATTTTTGAAAAATATTCTTCTACATACATAGTGCATTTTTTTCTCTTTCTTTCTTTTTTTTTTTTTTTTTTTTTTTTTTTTAGACAAGGTCTCCTCTGTTACCCAGGCTGGAGTGTAGTGGCACAATCTTAGCTCCATGCAACCTCTGCCTTCTAGGCTCAAGCGATCCTCCCACCTCAGCCTCCTGAATAGCTGAGAGTAAATTAGTGTGCACCACCACACCCAGCTAATTTTTGTATTTTTTGTAGAGACAGGATTTCACCATGTGTTGCAGGCTCACAATGCCTTTGTATATTGCCAAGTTTTACATGCTTTGTTTTTACCCATACAAGTACTGTGACCTTTTTCCTACAACTCAAACAACTTTCCTGGTTTTGAGTTTAATTCATGGATCACAAAGAGAAGCATGTCCCAGTTGTCATGTGGAAAACTTGCCTGCCTGTCAACAGACCTGCATGGGAAGCTCCCAGCAGACACTCAGTCCCACTTGACAAAGATTCTTCATTCATTCTGGTTTTTGGCCTGCAGTCTCTAAGTAAATATAAGATATAGACTGATAGGAAGCTCTCCAAAACTTCTCATTTACCCCAGGTTTAGTAACTCTATGTATGTCCACAACCAAAGGCCGTCTCCTTCAATATCCACCATCTTCTAGCATAGTGGAAACAAAGTTATATGTCACACTTATGTTCCTGAGTTGTCCCCATGACAACCACTTTATTTTTCCATCTTGGTTGCCTCTTGCCTCCACCAATGACGTCTGCCCACTTTTGCAGACTTCTGCCTTAAAGTCCTGCACCACTGTCCTCTTTAACAGTGGAGGAAGGCCCCTTCTGTGCCATTGACCAAGGGATGAATGGTGGCAGGTCACACTTATTTTTATCCCTGCCCTACCCTTTATTGTATTTTTTGTTACTTCCACTGCCACACCTTTCAGTATCTTCTTGCCAGTGAAGTACAGAAGGAAGTTGGTTATTTGAGCGTAACTCTTGAATGAACACACACACACACAGACACACACACACACACACATTTGTTAATTTTCAGTAATGATACAGTCTAGATCTATATGAAGGAAGCAGACTTTCCCCAAATGCATTACCATCTGCAGAGAGCACCAGCTTCACAGAGAATAGAGTTCAATATTCATTATTATGCAGATTTGTATCAATCACACAAGCTCATTAACAAACAACAAAGTTTACCTTCTGCCACCAAGAGTGTCCCCAAGAGACCATCTACAGGAAAAGCAGAGTCATCTACTCATTGCTTTTCTGCCCTTAGCACAGAATCACATTTCTAGGCAACACTATACTACTTTTTGCGAGCAGAAGATGATTATACGAGCATCTCCTACACAAGTAAGAGCTGTTCACAGGAATGCTGAGATGCTGGAGGAGGCTATTCTAGTAACATGTTCTTTGGATTCATCCCTATTTTAATTAACAGAGTCTTCACAATATTATTTTGTGTGGGATAATTTTTACTCTTGCAAAGCAATAAACCTTACTTTAAAAGAATTTAACAGATATCTCTTTAAAAAAAAAAACTGCTTTAATCTTTTAACCTTCTGTCTTCTTTTTCTGCACCTTTATCCTGACAGAGAAGTTAGCACTAATTAATCTATTTTCTCCTCCCCCTCTTTTTTCCCATGTATGTGTCTTTCCTGCCTTCATCTACCCCAGTGAATTTATTCCGCGTTTTGGCTCACTCACTTCCTCAGCTAACTACAGCTTTACTACTACAGCCACCACTACTACAGCCATTCCTATCTCATCCTGGATGGTTGACAGAGATGAAAACATCTTGGTAAAGCAAATATACAGCTCCCCTTTCGCTGGCTTTCCAGGTCTCCTGTGTCTTTGGTTGACCTCCTGGAACTGCTATGAAACCCCACCCTTTTTCTTCTCTCACTCTCTCCACTGTGGCCCTGATAACTTCTTTCAAACTTGCAAACGCAGTTGTCAGACTCCTGTGACAATTCTGCAAGCAAGGTACATGGTACAGAATATATCATACATAATGATTATCTTTTATCTTGGTGGATTACTGATTGAAAAGATTGGGCTTGAGAACCCTGGTTTCCTACTTCCAAATATGATTCTTTTTCTTTCCTATTGCTAACAATATGGTGATATTTATCGTGTCAAAGTTAAAACTACTCAGACTGTGTTACCACAGAAATCCACATTAAATACAAACCATGACTACTTGTTTCCCTGGGCCAAAAGTCAGGAAGGATTTTCTCCAAAACAGAATTGTGGAATATTTGAAGATTAGTATGTGCAGGCACAGCCTGCTCTTTCCACTTTCGGCCCCAATCCTAAATGGAGATGACACCATCAATTAATCAAACAACACATATTTATTCAGCACGTACCCTTCACTAAATGGAATTAAAGCCAAAAGAGCCACAGTTTTCAAATGATGTGAAGAGCAAAAATATCTCTGTGTTCAACCGGGCGTGTTTGTTCTAAACAGATGGCTAGGCACCCGCTCCTATTTATCTGCATTTCATTGACTTCCTTTCCAAACGCATACTCTGCAGCCGCAGCCTCCTTTGGAAATTTCCCTTATTTTAAAATGGTTACAGAAAATCCTTCCACCACTTTGTTCTTTTCAGAATGACTCGTCTAGAATCTAGATAAAAACAGCCGCGAACAGGAGATGACTCTAAAACTATTGTACGAATTACTGTATTTTCTTTCAAGGAATATCTATTGATATGGTATTCCCAAATTAGCCTAGGATCTAAACACATTTGTAGGCAGCCTGTGAAGGACAAAATGTATGGGCCCTCAAGCATTAAGAATTGTAAATGGGATGAGAACAGTGGGCCTTCAGTGTTATTGCCCTAGTACATAATTATTTAGCTAGCTTATTATGTGATCTGTAATAGTAAATAGCCATAAACTGTTTACTATTTAAATATTAATAGAAATAAACTTTTAATGCTGCCCTCTGATGCTTTTATTGTAATTTTTAATTTCCAGTTATATTTTAGATATAGGGGGTACACGTACAGGTTTGTGACGTGGGTGTATTATAAGCGGGTCATGAGCATAGTACCAAATAAGTAGTGTTTGAACCCATACTCCCTTCCTGTCCTCCCCCTCTACTAGTCGGCAGTGTCTGTTATTCCTGTATTTGTGTCCATGTGTGTCCAATGTTTGGCTCCCTCTTATAAGTGAGAACATGAGGTATTTGGCTTTCTGTTCCTGCATTAGTTGGCTTTGGATTATGGGCTCCAGGCTCCATCCATGTTGCTGCAAAGGACATTATCTCATTTTTTTAATGACTTCATAGTATTCCATGGTATATATGTGCCACAGTTTCTTTATTCAATTTGCCATAGATGGGCATCTAGGTTGATTTGATGTCTTTGCTCTTGTGATAATATGGTAATTAACATATGAGTGCAATATCTTTTTGGAATTATGATCTATTTTCCCTTAAGTATACACCCAGTCATGAAATTGGTATGTCAAATAGTAGCTATGTTTTATGTTCTTTGAGAAATCTCCAAACTACTTTCCACAGGGGTTGAACTAATTTACATTCCCAACAGTAGTGTATAAGCATTCCCTTATCTGTGCAGCCTCAATTATATTTGACTTTTTAATAATAGCCATCTGACCAGTGTAAGATGGCATCTCATTATGTTTTTGATTTGCATTTCTCTGATAATTAGTAATGATGAGATTTTTTCATACGTTTGTTGGCTGCTTGTATGTCTTCTTTTGAAAAGTGTCTGTTCATATCCTTTGCCTAATTTTTAATAGGGTTATTTGATTTTTTTCGTGTTGACTTGTTTAAGTTCCTTATACAGTCTGGATATTAGACCTTTGTCTGATGCATACTTTACAAATATTTTCTCCCATTCTGTAGGGTGTCTGTTTACTCTGTTGGTAGTTTTATCTGGCTATGCAGAAGCTCTTTAATTTAGTTAGATCTTACTTGTCAATGTTTGTTTTTGTTGCCATTGCTTTGGGGGACTAGTCAAAAATTCTTTGCCAAGGTCAATGTCAAGAAGACTATTTTCTAGGTTTTCTTCTAAGATTTTTATAGTTTCAGGTCTTACATTTAAGTCTGTGATCTATCTTGAGTTAATTTTTGTATATGGTGAAAGGTAAGAGTCCAGTTTTTGCACATCGCTAGCCAGTTATCCCAGAACTATTTATTGAGCAGGGAGTACTTTCCCCATTGCTCGTTTCTGTTGGCCTTGTCAATGATCAGATGGTTATAGATGCTTGGCTTTATTTCTGAGTTTTCTATTCTGTCCCATTGGTCTATATGTCTGTTTTTACCAGTACCAGCTGTTTTATTCACTGTATAGCCTTATAGTACAGTTGAAAGTTGAGTAGTGTGGTGCCTCTGGCTTTGTTCTTTTTGCTTGGGGTTGCTTTGGCTATTTGGGCTCTTTTTTGGTTCCATATGAATTTTAGAATTTTTTTTTCTAATTCTGTAAAGAATTATGTTGGTAGTTTTATATTTAATCTGTAAATTGTTTGGGGCACTGAGGCCATTTTCATAATATTGATTCTTTCTATGCATGAGCATAGAATGTTTTTCCATGTATTTGTGTTGTCTCAGATTTCCGTGTTATCATTCTCTTTGTAGAAATCTTTCACTTCTTTGGTTAGCTGTATTTCAAAGTAACTCAGTTTCTTTGTGGCTATTGTAAATGGGATTGTATTCTTGATTTTATTCTCAGCCTGGACATTATTGGTATATAGAAAGGCTACTGACTTTTGTACACTGATTTTGTATCCTGAAATCTGATTACAATTATTTATCAGTTCTAGTAGCCTTTTGACAGCATCTCTAAGGTTTTCAGGTTTTCTAAGTAGAAAATCATGTTGTCAGCCAAAAGAGATAATTTGACTTTTTTTTTTTTTTTTTTTTTTTTTTTTTTTTTGAGATAGAGTCTCACTCTGTCTCTCAGGCTGGAGTGCAGTGGTGCGATCTCGGCTCACTGCAACCTCTGCCTCCTGAGTTCAAGCGATTCTCCTGCCTCATCCTCCCAAGTAGCTGGGATTTTAGGCGTGCGTCACCATGCGCAGCTAATTTCTATATTTCTGGTAGAGATGTGGTTTCACTATGTTAACCAGGCTGGTCTCGAGCTCCTTACCTCAGGTGATCTGCCTGTCTTGACCTCCCAAAGTGCTGTGATTACAGACGTGAGCCACCATGCCCGGCCTATTTGTATGATTTTTATTGTTTCTTCGTGCCTGATTGTTCTGGGAAGCACTTCTAGTACTATGTCGAATAAGAGTAGTGCATAAATAAACTACTGAGCTAGTTTATTTTCTGATCTAATATTCAGAAATAAATGCTCCTACCTTTGGATTCCTTTAATAGATAAAGCTATCTCTGGACCCTCTTAGTCTATGCTAACCCACCTTAGTTGAGTAGGTGGCCTGTCACTACCCTGATGGACTACATCTCAGGGGTCAGCCAGAATCCTTCTTAAGAGCCAGGCACTATTCTAATTATTTTATAGATATTAACTCATTTACTCTTCACAATAACCCTATGACCCAGTCTTATCTTTATTTTAGAAATGAGGAAACTAAAGCATACAAATTTTAAGTAAACTGCTCATGCAGTTAGTAAGTGTGAAAGCTGGGGTTTAATTCCAGATAATCCAATTTCCTTTCTGCCTCTGAAAAGCCTTGTGTGTCACAGATTTTGTTTTTGCCTTTCTTATGTTATCTACTGTCATGAGGGAAAGAACGGCAAGTAATCTCCCACACTCTCAGGCATGTTTCTCTGTAGACTCCACATCTTCTCAGGAGGGAGTAAAAAGGTGGGAAAAATAAATCACTGATCTCTTCAACTTTGAGCAACATGTCCTCCTTGCTGGTATTTCCTCAAGCTGTAGACGGTGGACTTTCTCCTCTTGTGGGCTCCTGTGGCCCTAGTCTTTCTAGAGAAGAACTATATTAATATGGTAGATAGTCATGGACGAAATATACACCAAAACATTTTTACGAATTGAGCACTCAGTTACTGATTTGAACAAGTCTTCCAGGATAGGTTTGACTCTCTCATCTATATAATTCCCTGGAATCCTGCCCATAACCCATCACAGTCACGGATCTCTGTAGGCAGCAATGTGTTTTGCAATTGCAGAAAACCTCTCAATTCCTTCAAATACACCACAATCAAAGTCCTATGACTTAGGACTTAGTCCTCTGCTAAAATGTTCATAGGATGGAAGATGGAAGAAGCATGGCAGAAGGGAGTTACCAGAGAGTGGGGGGTAGGGGCAGGAATGAACGCAACAGAAATGGCAGCCAGGATGCTGAGGTGTATAAGGTTCTCTTGTAGCCTGTCACTCCTTGGGGGAGCATCTCTAAACTTTTAAAAATACTAAAACACTTCACACATTGGAGCCCAAGATTTTTTCCATCTCATTTGGTTTTCTTCAGTAGCCTTAGACTCCTAGGTCTCTGTGATGCTGAAGCCACTGCTGTATTCATGTGGATTATTTGACATCATGCAGAAAAATATAACCAGTTTGTTGCTGGATTTTTGTTTGTTTGTTTGTTTGTTGTTTTTTGTTTTTTTGAGACGGAGTCTTGCTCTGTCTCCCAGGCTGGAGTGCAGTGGGGCGATCTCAGCTAGCTCACTACAAGCTTCGCCTCCCAGGTTCACGCCATTCTCCTGCCTCAGCCTCCCTAGTAGCTGGGACTACAGGCGCCCACCAGCACGTCCCGCTAAATTGTTTGTACTTTTAGTAGAAACGGGGTTTCACCATGTTAGCCAGGATGGTCTTGATCTGACCTCGTGATCTGCCCGCCTCGGCCTCCCAAACTGCTGGGATTACAGGCGTGAGCCACCATGCCCAGCCTATTGCTGGAATTTTTCATCTTCCCAACTGGTTGGTTGTTTTCGCATCCTGTTGGGTGTCAGTAGATGCCATTTAAAACAGATTACTTAAATCTAAATTTTAAGAGAAAATTTTAGAATCTAAAATGAGAACCTATAAATATCTCTTGAGTCTAAACTGGCTGGTCAAACTGTAAAATAAACCTGTAATAAAATTCTGCACATGGAGCAACTAATCTCTAAATTTAAATAACTATGGCATTTACCTCTAGCCAGGTGTTTGGAAAGTAAATAATGCGAAGCAGTGATTGAGATAAAATACGGCTTTATGTGAAAAACAGTATTTCCACCTTCCTCTTTTTATTTTCAAGTTAAAAGTAGCCCACTGAACTTTTAAAAGTTGAAATGTATTTCCGAAAGAAAAAAGATTCATTATTTATTGTTATGTTGTTGACATACTGGAGTAACACCGAATAGCTTTTGAAATGCATAGACCATCACAATTACTTTTAGTGATGAAGAGAAACATTAACATGCATTGATTTGGCCATGATGTCCCATACATTGTTCGTCATTAGTAAATGGTTTAAAGTTAGAAGAGATGATGAACTTCTACTAAAATTTCAGAGGAGACTTGAAAGTTTAGTTTGATTGCAATGCAGCCAACTTCATATGTTTTGGTGCTATTTTAAGTTGAAATTTCTCCCTTCCTTTTTTTTAACAATAAATTTAAACAGCAGAGGTTTTAAACACTTGCCAAGATGTTTATTTGTTCAATTAGCCATTTCTACTAAAATCTTTGAGCCATACTAGCCTCACCTAGCTTGAAGCTAATATTAAGAGCAGCTGTAGTTGGTTGCTCTTTATTAAGACTCTCCTATTCATGAGGCTGTTCACCAAACATGTTCAACACACATAAATCATTCCTAGTCCTCACAACAGCCCATTCAGGTCAATATTATCATCTCCGTTTAACAATTGAAGAAACAAGTTCAGAAAAGTTAAGATCACATGGCTGGTGAGTATTTGAACCATATTGCTTGCCTGATAAAATGTAGTCCATTACTATAAGTCCCACATAACATGGTTGTAAATTCCATTTCACCTAAAATAGTAGCAGGGCTGACAGTCCAACTTCGGCAAAGTTCCTGTATAACATATTTCATGTTGAATAAGTAATAGCATCTTTTTAACCCTTAATCATCTGATAAGGTTCTTTTGTTGAAATTAATTCTTGATAAGAATGGTCTTGTGAAAGGATACAGAAAGACAGATGTTGTGAAAGTTACCTCAGATCATTTAATTCACTAACAGTAGTTAGCAAAAAAAATATATATGTATATATATTTTCTTTCTCTAACCTGGATTCTGTCTTGCTCATACTACTCCCAGTTCCTAACCCAGGGCTCCCACATTCTAAGCAGCCTTGAAATATCTGCCAACAGACTGAATGCAGAAATGAATTAGTGCTTGAAGGAATAAGCACATAAGTAAGCAACAATACCTATATACGTGTTAGTTATTCTTAAAGTTCTATTATTTGATGACATGGATTAACATGTCCTTTGAAATTTGAATCCAGGTGGTAAAACCTAGAATAACAAGTTAGTCTATTATACAGATGCTGTTTCTGTCACCCCCAAAAATACTATAAAGTGGTTTCAGTGCATTATTATAAATTAAATATGATCACTTTTTTGCTCTTTGGACAGAAAATGACTAAAAGATGAAAGTGTGTAAGCACACACAGTGGTGTCTGATAAACCTTTGTTGGATTGAGTGGAATATTTCACAGCAATGGCAATAGGTACTTGTAACCAAACTCTCAAATATTGTGTGACAGTTGTTCTGATTAGCTCTATGTCATCATTAATTAAGATTTCTTGAAGCAAAATCCATCATGGAGAATTCATAATACCTTTTGTATCTGAAATTTAATGGCATATTTTTTATGTGAAGCTACCAGTCTCCTAAACTGTGTAGCATTTTTTAATGTTCTTTACTTTCTGCTTCGGTATTACTTTTACAACTAAATAATTGGCTATTTTTCTTGTAGATTTGTTCCCAATCCTCTAGATTTTCCAAGATCACTATGAGTATTATTAAGTAAGCAAAATCATGAACCGTGGAGAAAAGTGCTTTTACAAAAGGGTTTTCATGGTCTTGATGACCTTCCTTTTTTTTTTTTCTGGAATGACCACACATATTTTAGCTACTGAACAAAATCTGCAAAGAAACTCTTTTACTTTTTTGTGATTACCCAATAAAATAGAAATGTGCAATGGTATAGGCTCTGATGGGAAAATTTTGTAAACACCAGGTGGAGAGGACACACAGGTGATGCAAACATCTTCCACATTTTCAAATGTCAGCTGTTCTCAAGAGAGGAAGCTTAAATAAACATCATTTACAGTCTTAGCAGATGTTATCGATGCATAACACTTTAATTGTAGTTTTCCAATATCAGTGCTGTTAATAACAGTTCAGAGAAGATCTGAGTGCTTTGATTTTAATCAGTGGTCATTTAAAAAATAGCTCTGCTGAATGGCGTATGTTCGTCTTTGAATCATCTCTGTTAGACAGATGGTATCTTTGGAATTGTTGTGACATTTCATTGTTGCTGGTGGCTGATGACTCATTGTAGGAAAATCCTCGTGTACACGATACGTGAAAATAAGATTGTTTGGTGTTCTTTCCTACAGCTAATTTTCAAACAGAATTTCAACAGATGTGACAATTTTACCAAGATGTTGTCAAAATAAGAGCAACCCACTGACAAATGAAATCTGGCTCATGTTCAGCCCTTTGGTACCATTCCAGTTTGTTTCAAGTGTCAGGAGACTTTGTATCAATGTCAGCCCTGATAACCTGATCATTTCAGATGGCACACTGTCGATTTTTTCATCCTTCCTAATGACTCACTTTGCAATTGAGATGCAACACATCCTGGTTTTTCTTTTCTTCCACCTCCTCCCACTCACATATTACCAAAGAAGCAATGTTTGTAACTGATCTTTAGTTGTTTGGAAATAAAATGAGATCATCTACTAGAAAGACTTTTAGAGGTCATGGAGAAAGATGATCCATGATGAAGGAACTCACAGGGTCCTAAGGAATTTCAGGTTTAGCTGTGAATGTTAGACTGATAACCTTGCATAGTTAAAAAAGTAACTCCTATGACAATTCAGAGTCATCGCATCCTTGACTAATGTGATAGAACTAACCCTGAGAAAATGAGGTCCACACATGGTGATATCATGCATTAGTTTAAGTGTAAAAAAAGGCCATAAAAGGAGCCCATTATTATCAATGGCAACTGGATGAGCAATAATGTTAAAATACTGGGTTTCATTACAGTGAGCTGACACAACAGAATATTCAGAATCACTTAAAGTAGCCCAGCACAAAAGTCTTTAATGATGTATCATCTCCTAGGAGGGCTAATCAGAAACAGATAAAAGAGGGGAGACAATAACGCTTGTGCCCAGTAAATCCTATTTTAAAAGAATAATGGGATCAAGGTGTAATTTTGTTTTTAAGAAGTGGATAGTGTGTATGGTAAAATGTTGTAACTGTGTTTTCTCTGAATAGCATATTTTATTTCTGACCAGCCTTCCAGAACTATCCAGAGGGCAAAAGTGTGACTGAAAGCAATACAATGAAAATTCTGTTGTTTCTCCTATTTCTGAAGTGACTGGTGGTGTAATCATATCGCATTATTCACCTGCTAGAAAGAGAAAATAGCCTAAAGTTTTCCATTTCCATTATGTCTCCAGTAATTGTCATTCTGTTCTACTGACTTCTACGTAGGAATAAAAGATGTTATAGCATTCCACACACTGTGGAAAATAGCTTACACTCAAAGCCCTTATCAAGAGAAGAAAGTTTTAATACCGTTGCTACCATATAAAAAGTGACAGCAGTCATTTAAAAAAAATAGTTTTCATTTCATGTTTAATAATTATCTCCTTAATTATTATGTTTTTGTAAATATATAAAGTTAGTGAGTATTTGGGAAACACTATGAGGTTTTTTTTTATTTGTTTGTTTTTTGTTGTTGTTTTTCTCAAGGGAAGTTTGGTAGTTTAAAAATAACCACGAATACTTTGCAATTCATTCGGTCAAGAGGAGGAAACTGTTTCTCTCTCTTTTATTTGGGTTGACCTTGTACCTTGCTTTGACCAGCAGGATATGGTAGATGTGATGCCATGGGACTTCTGAGCTGAGGACTTGAGAAAGCTTGTAGCTTCTTTCTCTCTCACCCTCTTAAAACTGGGTCACCAAGAGGTAAACTGAACAGGCCTGCTGGAGAGGCCAGTAGAGAAGAACTGAGGTGTCCTCACTGCCAGTTCGCTATCTGCCAGATATGTGTAGACAGCCTACTTAGAATATGGAGCCCTTGTCAAGCCACCAGATGACAGCAGCCTCATAGGTGACCTCAGAGGAAACCGGCAGAAAAACTGACCAGCTGAGCCCAGCCAAAATCACCAACTCCTGGAATTATGAATGAATACGGGATGACTGTTTGCAGCCACTACATTTTGTGGCAATATTTTGGGCAGGAAAATATTCTGAAAAAGAACAGTGAAAAATCAGATCTGGCCTGGCCAGCCGTGTTCCCACAGCCCAGCACATCTATCAGCCCAATCTCCCCTGCTATGACAACAGGCCCGTTGTGAAAGGAAAGAGCACCATGATCTTCTGACCTCAACTCTGTGCTGTCACGTCTCTTGGGGAAAATTATTCCACTTAGGTCATAGACTGACTTAAATTACAAGCTGAGGGATCTCCTCCTGGGGCACCTTTGCTTGTATGATCCACCTTAATGCCAAATGATTGTCCTTTTTAGTGTCACTGGTTGCAGGCAAACCTGCTTAACTCAAATAAACTTGACATAATAGGAATAAGAATGTAACCATTGCGCAGCAAGCCAGTGATAGAACAGATCCTCGAAGTTTGGGGTGGGTCCGCATCTCCTGCACTTGCCTAAAACAACATAAAAAAGTGAGCCAAGGTATATGTGTGTGACTGTATATTTCCTTTACAGGCTAGACTTTTCTTTTGCTTCATATGGGCTACCAGACCTCTGCTTTTCAGCACACCTCTGATGGGTAACTCACTTATGCTTTTGATCTTCTGTGTATACTTTGCTGTGTTTGTTTCCTGGAGCAAGAGCTAACAAAAGTATAAGCAACTTTCCCCCAGCCAAAGTCACCAACTTGGACAGTCTTTGTTGCCTAACCTAGAACAGATATTAAATTATTTAGGAGCAAAGGAGCCTTTACTATCAGTTTTGTTTCCTTCTTCTTTTTTTTTTTTTAATTTGAGATGTGGTCTCATTGTCACCTAGGCTGAAGTGGCATGATCATAGCTCATTGTAGCCTCAACCTCCTGGACTCAAGCAATCCTCCCACCTCAGCCTTCCAAGTAGCTGGGACTACGGGCACGTGCCACTATGCCTGGCTAACTTTTTAAATTTTTTTTTGCAGTGATGGGGTCTTGCTATGTTGCCCAGGATCATCTCAAACTCCTAGGCTAAAGCAGTCCTCCTGCCTAGACCTCTCAAAGTGCTGAGACTACAGGTGTGAGCCCCTGCACCTGACATGTTTCATTATTTTTTAAAAGTTTAGACTGAAAGTGATGTCACAGATTTAAACAGTCTCTCCGTAACCAAAATTTGGATGGTAAGGCAGAAGGAAGTGTGAGAAAGGGAAGCTTGAGGGAAGGTCTCCAAATGCAGAAAAGGATGATGATGAAAAATATTCACACATGTGGTGGTTTTGCTACTTTTTTCTCCATTTCATTTACACAAGCATTTGTTAAGCAACTGCAGTGACAGTCACTTTGCTGGGTGCTAAGGGGACTGAGATGAGTAAAGTGTGACATTTTCAGTCAGAAGTTTACAATCCACTGGTGAAGACAGACAGTACAAGTGAATAATTATAATTCAGTGCTACATATACTATGATTATGGTATTTGCCATGATGTACAAAAGTAGTAGTTTCAATTTTGAATAATGAGAGAAAAGAACAGGCGCAACCTCTAAAAACTGTACTGTTTCCCAGTACCAAATATGCTTACATATTGGAAATGATTTGTTTGCCATACCTACATGCTCATGTTTGCTTAAAAAGACTGAAAATGCTGTGTATCTCTTTTTATTTACCATCCTCAAGCACACGTAGAAACTCAATAAATATTTGTGATTCCTGGTGCAACTAATGTTTCTGCTTCCCCTCACCTTCCTGAGTTCTGCACCTGTAAAACATCTTTCTGCTGTTCATTCTGCACTGTGCCTGTCATTGTTTGGACCTGGGAAGACTTCTATCTGATTATAACCAAGTGACATATGGTGAATATTTAAGGAAAATTCTGGAGAAATCACTTAATGCTTTAAATTGATTTTTCAGAAAAATAACGAATGACATGTGTTCTAAATTTTCTTACTCTCTTTACCAATGAGAATGCATTGTAAGCTCTCAAAACATAGATATCAGAACTTATTACTACCTCAAAGACTACACACATTGTAACCCTTTAATAACTGTTGGCAAATTGACTGAATAGATCTTCTGTAAACATAATCTAATAGGTAATCCCCTGGGCATTGACTCAGTAAAATTAAATGTCATCTTTTCAGGCCTTTCTAGAAATGCTTATGAACATATGAGTAAAACCAAAGAATTGGGAGCTCTCATTTTAAGATAAAATTTGTAACTGAGTGTTTTCCTTTAATTCCCTTGAACTCAGATCTTTCAAAAGAACTTCAATATAAGGCATAGCTTTACTTTCTGGTGTACTTAGTAAAATGCTCATTGTAAGAAGAACTGAAAGTATGTACCCAATCCCAATTGATATGGAAGAAAGAGTAGTCCTTCAAGAGTGTTGGGCATTAATAAAACCAAAAATACTTAGAAAATAATTGCTTAATATATTTAAAATTTAATTTTGAAGAAAAATATAAAGTGTGGATGATTAAAGGTCTTTAAAATTTTAAACTTCTGTAGCTTTATCCAAAGGCATTTCTAGAATCACTTAATTCTGTTTCTAAGTAATTGGCTAACACAATTAGCTTAAAAAAGTTTTTAATATTCACAAATCAGTTCACTTGTATTATACTCGTTTTTTTCTGTAATGGAATACATTCTGTTAATATAAGACAATATTCAGAGAGTGCTTTCTTATTTGTAGCAAAATCCTATTCTGAAGAAGCACATTCTTACACATTGGTACAAGCCACCTGAAATCAAAGACTTAGAGAAAAGTCACTTTTAATCCAATTAAAATAGCCATACACTTTCATATCCTTTTTAAACAAAATTTCAAATTAAAAACCCTTATGGGTTTCCTTAGACTGGCTGTGGAATACATAAAAGTGATTCCATTAGATCCTATTCTAATGCACAGGGATTATGAAAATTTCCATAGATCTCTTCTTAGTCCCATTTAATAGGAAATATATATTACATACATATTTATGGAAATAACAAATTAGAGTTTAATGTATGCTGTACTGTCAAGGATCAATATAGAACTGTTTGGAATGACATGGGAACTAAGAGGCTTGAGAAATTTTTGATGCTTGACATTGGTATAATATTTGATTTAATTTTCCCCAGTCTCTCAGTATTTCTAGATTCCACAAAGATCCAGGCATCTTCTGAAGATAATGGTTTCTTACTAGGCAAAAACCCTTGGGATGTCTTGATGCTAAATATTTAGAAGATGCTCAGAAGCATGAAGAATAATCTAGCAGCAACCAAAGAGATAATAAAAATGTGGTACACACTGTGGTCATCTTCCCAACTATGTTCTACTTCTCCCCAGTTTTATGGCAGCTGGGCAGTTTGAAAGGGGTTGATATCAACTGTGGGTTGATACTTACTGTAGTGGTTCTATCAGCAAAGCCCATTCAGTTCAGCATAGAAAAATGCAGAGAGATATGATGGGGCTTTAGAAAAAGGTTCCCCTTTGTCCTGCAGCGAGAGCTACTAGAAGAGACCCTCACTATCCCTGGGAGTAGAGAAGGAAACCTAGGATCCCAGCTGTGCTTAGCATCACGTAGAAAACTTAGGATGACGTGTACCCCAGGATGCCTAAGCAGACAGAGCAAATGCATCCAGTTCCTTGGTGATATCGCTGAACTGCAAACCCAAGCAACCATGAAGCTATCCTTACCCCTGCAACTCCCTGTTACTCTGTGCTCCATTTTGCAGTTGAAGGCCTCCTGGCTAATACCATTAACAAACTAAGACTTTTTTTACACTGTTCAAGATTGAGGTAAAATATACATATAAAATATACTATCTTTACGCATTTTTAGTGTATACTTCAATGGTCATAAATACATTTACATCTTTTTTATTTTTCCTTCATCCTTCCCTCCCCTTTATTCTTCCCGGCCTCTGGTAGCCACCATTCTACTCTCTATCCTTATGAGATCCATCTTTTTAGCTCCCACATGTGAATGAGAGCATGTGGTATTTGGCTTCCTGTGCTTGGTTTATTTCACTTAACATAATGGCCTCCAGTTCCATGCATGTTAATGCAAATGACAGGATTTCATTTCTTACGGCTGAATAGTATTCCATTGTGTGTGTGTACCACACATCACCAGGTGTAATTATGTTCATTCTCCAGCTGAATTTAAGGGACTTGCTGAAATTCTGTATGGTCTGTGGCCATACCATGCTGAATGTGTCCAATCTCATCTGAAGTTCTGCAGAGTGATTGAACTACATGTTGCAGCACAATTAAAAAATAAAAATCTTAAGAGCCCTCTTAATATTTACTCTTTTGAATTTTTCCATAGAGTGTGTACCTAAACTAAATCTCTACGAATGATGATAAACTGGTGATTCTTGCAGCAGGGCTATTTTGTAGCCTGTATGCTTGTGATTAACCTGTCATGAAGAAAATTTGGGGTGCCATAAATCAGCTCTACTTAAGGAATGAGTATGAATAGACAAACAAAACCTGACTAACAAAAATTGAGAAGTAGCATTTTTATCCCATGAGGAAAGTTTAAAAGAAGGCCGTAGATAGGGAGCGGTAATTGAGAGTTGCTCACTGAAAGAAGTGCTTTTTCTGTTTTTCCTGAGGTGACCAACTGCATCTAAGCTGTAATTATGCTTCTTACTGTTTATGTTTTTCCCCAGACTTACACCTCTGTCCTAGCAGAACATTCTCAGCTGGGCCAGAAGACCCTTCCATGCCCACTGTTGCTGCTGCTGGAAATCTAAGGTTAAATGAGTAAGGAGACACCCAATGATACGACACTGTGTTAGACCATGGAACCTCCGGTCACTCATGTTTATCACCCCGTTAATTAGGTGCTAATTGCAAAAGCTCCTTAAAAGTAGTTTTCTGCCCCGCTCAGTGCCCTGACAACCCGATATTAGGATGAAACTCACATCAACACCAATGCCCCAGAGAAACAGGCCTGATATTTGTAATGTTCAGGTTACAGAGTTTAGCCTCAAAGGAAAGATGTGCAGAAGCTTGAGTTTTTATAGCAGGGTTAATGCCCTCATTATATATTCAACATGCTTTTAAAAAGACAAGATACAATGTGACAAAATTATCTTTCCTACAAGGACTTGCATTTTGATAGTTATCTATTAATGTTATCCAGAATAAGTCATGTATTTCAAAAAAAAAATGCTACTCAGAAGCAAATTAGATTTCTCATAAGACAACTTCTTTTAAAACATTTTTGCTATTTCAATAATAAATTATACTATGCTGAGAATCAGTTTCATGAGGACATTCAACTTTAATAAATCACGTATTTCTGCCTGGTTTTGTTCAAAACAAATTATTTCATTTCCTTAAAGCCAAGGCACTAACTGTTTTACTTTACATGACTCAGACATGGCTGAACATATTACAGAAATCTTCTAAAATAATTCATTATTGAATATGTAATTTATTGGTAAAATAACTAGAGAATACTCGTATTCTCTATATAATAGAAATGTGAAGGAAAGAACTATGTGTGGTGAACTTTGGAAGTTTCTTTTACCGATCTAAAATATTTTATGTTCCCTGAAAAACCATAGTCTAAGCTCAGGCAAATAAATTACAAATAAAATTTTGAAATACAACTTGTTTGAAATATAGGGATTGCCAGTCATCTTGTTACACTCAATACATATTGCTGAATGCCATCAAAAAATTAATTGATCATGGTTTATATTTTGCACTTGGAACAAAAGGAAGCTCTCCCACATTAGTGATAAAAATCCATTGAAAATACATCTGTTGACTATAGATCAATGTGATGCTACAGACTGTCTTTTCCTTTAAGGAAAGTGTAACTTAAGATGGATAATTACTGCAACTCAGAAGGATAAAACACATGCAGCCAGTATGGCTTTTGTCTTTTCCTCGTCAAGCTTGCCCTTAGTGACAGGCTTGCAGAAGGGAGAAGCTAGAAACAAGAAAGGCCAGAGCCAGAAGAAACCACTGAACTGTGGTACTGCTCCTTCCTCGCAACCCCAAAGAATGATCACCAGCTCTAATGACCGTGCCCCAAATTTCTTATCTTCGATTTTGACAGCGAAGATGACTTGACAAAGCTAGGCTTATGCTGGACAGCAGGAGTATCCAACCTCAGGCTAGTGGCAGCATGGGGATTGGGAAGCTCAGCCTGGTTGCGTGACCCTGATGTGCAGGACAGATCCTTCCCTTAGGCAGAGAAGGCTGACAAAATCAGACGGGACGTCTGGAGTCCAGCCTGGACTGTAGAACCCTGGTCCTGACCTACAAATGAAGCCACAAAGACTTGGTCCAATCACATAGATTAAGCAAATGACGCCTGGCAGCAAAATGGTAAACCCTCCCCAAGCACACTTCATTTTGGATTGGCAAGATTTATTTGCCACCCACTATCAAATGACTGAGCTGCTCACTAAAACTGGTTTATTGGCTCAGGGCAAAGCCTGGTAGATGAAAGTCTTCAGTGACTGCCATCAAGCAATCCTAAGAAAAAGAATAGGGATTGACAGCCCTTGCGTATATAGATTTTTCATTTGGCATTATTTAGTTTCTTTGGGGATGCTGTGTATGTCCCTAGAGATCTTTATAAATAGAATACTCATTAGTAAGAAATGAATAAGGGGAAATCAACCATTTCTGGAGATGTTTTGTATCCTAATGTGCTTTTAGGTTCCCCCCACTCCCACCATATAGACTTTTCCATTGCTCTGTGTTGAAATGTGCAAACCTTCATGAGGTAATGTCTCTAAGAGCATGAATCCAGAGTAGACAGTTACCGTGAGTTCTCTCTTCTACTTTTTGAAGCTACTGAAGGCCCATGTTTAAAAAATAAAAATAGATTTTAAGAGGTTGTGTCCTACTGCATCATTTTCCTTCTAAATTAGAGAAAGGTATTCGAAATCTTGTGATGAGCCAAGAAAGGATAATAGGCCCCTTGACCCCAATGAGATGCAAATTCCAGGTGCTTGGCTGGAATCATTCACTAGCTAAAGGACTCTTCCAAAAAGCCTTGCATTTGTATCTCAGCAAAATGGAAAATTTCTGTAGATTGTGAAACATGGTGGCTCTCTCTCTCTCTCTCTCTCTCTCTCTCTCTCTCTCTCTCTCTCTCTGACTCTCTCTCCCTCTCTCAGTCAAATCTTCTAAGTGGAAGTCCACAATGTCAAGATTCTACTGCACTACAGGTATACATTGCTTATTGACAGGAACACCTTCTGAGAATGTGTCATTAGGTGATTTTGTCCTTGTGTAAACATTGTAGAGTGTGTTTACATTTACTCAAACCTAGATGGTATAGCCTACTACATGGTATAACTTATTGCTCTTTGGCTACAAACCTGTACAGCATGTGACTGTACTGAATAGTGTAGGCATTTGTTACACAGTGGTATTTATGTATCTAAACATGCCTAAACTTCAAAGGTACAGTAAAAATATGGTGTTAAAATCTTATGGGACCGCCATAATATATGCAGCCCATCATTGACCAAAACGTCCTTAGGCCGCACATGAACGTATTTCCATTATAATATTTGGTTTGCAATTTAAGTAAACTACTTCCAAGTGACAACACGGTTAGAACTTTCTAGTCTTAATAATCAGATGCCCCTTGATAAGGTTAATTAAGCCAAAAAAAAAAGGCATGATCTCTCACCTAACTCTGATTTCTATTAAAAAAAAAAAAGAGAGAGAAGGGTTTTTGTTTTGTGGTGAGACAGCAAAGCATAGTCACTGTAGAATGAAATGTTTGAAATAACGTGTTTATTAAAAAGTTTGCTGAAAATGGTAGTATCTCAAGATTTGAGTGCCTTTCTCACTAATATTTACCCCATTTCAGTTATTTCATACCAAAGTTTCTTAACTGAGGACATAAAAGATCAACTTTTAAAGAGATGATTGATCCTCCCATCCAAAAGTATAGATGCATGTTTTACTGAGAAGGTCCTATAGTTGTTTTTTTTGTTTGTTTGTTTGTTTTTTTTTTATTATACTTTAAGTTGTAGGGTACATGTGCATAATGTGCAGGTTTGTTACATATGTATACTTGTGCCATGTTGGTGTGCTGCACCCATCAACTCGTCATTTACATCAGGTATAACTCCCAATGCAATCCCTCCCCCCTCCCGCCTCCCCATGATAGGCCCCGGTGTGTGATGTTACCCTTCCTGAGTCCGAGTGATCTCATTGTTCAGTTCCCACCTATGAGTGAGAACATGCGGTGTTTGGTTTTCTGTTCTTGTGATAGTTTGCTAAGAATGATGGTTTCCAGCTGCATCCAAGTCCCTACAAAGGACTCAAACTCATCCTTTTTTATGGCTGCATAGTATTCCATGGTGTATATGTGCCACATTTTCTTAATCCAATCTGTCACTGATGGACATTTGGGTTGATTCCAAGTCTTTGCTATTGTGAATAGTGCTGTAATAAACATAACGTGTGCATGTGTCTTTATAGCAGCATAATTTATAATCCTTTGGGTATATACCCAGTAATGGGATGGCTGGGTCATATGGTACATCTAGTTCTAGATCCTTGAGGAATCGCCATACTGTTTTCCATAATGGTTGAACTAGTTTACAATCCCACCAACAGTGTAAAAGTGTTCCTATTTCTCCACATCCTCTCCAGCACCTGTTGTTTCCTGACTTTTTAATGATCGCCATTCTAACTGGTGTGAGATGGTATCTCATTGTGGTTTTGATTTGCATTTCTCTGATGGCCAGTGATGATGAGCATTTTTTCATGTGTCTGTTGGCTGTATGAATGTCTTCTTTTGAGAAATGTCTGTTCATATCCTTTGCCCACTTTTTGATGGGGTTGTTTGTTTTTTTACGAGGTTCTCAAAGGGGTACATGATCTAAAAAAGACAAAGAAGTAGATTTGAAATGACTCTCCTGCCCTGTCTGCCTCTCCTCACAGAAGTAGTTTCAGACAGCGTAGTACCTTTCTTTCAACTCAGCTCTCCCTGAAACTTTTTAGGCGTCTAGGTCAGGTTTGTTACTTGGCTCTGGAGTATTCTAGCTTTCAGAGGAGCTTTTCTTCTAATTGCTTAAACATCGTTTGCTACTTTAGCTCCAAGGTCCTTGGCAGGCTCGTGGTTACCCAAGAGAAGTGTAACTTTCCCCAGTGCCTCCTTTTGGCAGGTGTCCCTGCCCCAACACACAGACAGTTTCTCTGAATTCCTGGTAATATACAAGCGTTACGCAGCAGCATGATGCCTTGAGAATTTTTGGTCCCTAGGCATTGTTAGTTTCATTAACATTTATTCTAAGGTCTTTCTGTGATTAAAAAATAATACCCATTTATTACCTGCTACAAAAAACCTAGAATACAGAGAAAAGGTCGAAATAATATAACTGTTATCCAGAAATGCAGAAATGATGACTTTTAAGGATTTTTTCTTTTCATAATGTCTTGCACACTACTATAATGTTATGTATACTTCCAGAATGTATTCACTTATTATCTATCGTTACACATATTAATGTCAATGATGATCTATGTAACAAATCTTAATAATTAAGTTTTAAGCAAAACACAAAATATCTAGGTGGCACTGTATAAAGGTTTATCCTCAGTATGGAACTTGGGCTATTTTATTTTTTAATAGAAAAGATAATCCGCCTCCTGCAACTAATAGAATATTTGATTTTTTTTCTTGAATAGAGGTATAGTATTACTCAGTAATACATAAGTTTCTTAAAGGAAAACTATGTCTGAATAAGATGCATGGAAATGTTTCCTTTTACTCCATTTCCTTATCTTATTTTATTTTTTTGCCACATCCTATTTGGAATCTAAGCTATTATTAGACATTTACTATATTCTAAGGAATTCACATGCATTTTTCTCCTTTATTTTATGCAAAATCCTGTGATGTAAATGTTGCTTTTATCCTCACTTTATAGAAGAAGAAACTAAGACTTAGGGGAACTATCTTAACCAAGGTCAGAAAGGCGGGAGGCAGAGTCAGGCACGTCCAGCTGTCTAACTTGGAAGCTCATGCTCTTACCTACAATGCTAGTGATTCCCAAAGTGTGTTCCCTGGACCAGCAGCATCAGCATTGCCTGGAAATTGGTAGAAATGAAAACTCTCCTGGACGTGTTGAATTGGAATAGGGCCCAATTATCATTACTTTAACAAGTCCACCAGTTGTCTCTGATGCATGCAAAACTGTAAGGATCACTTCTTTCTAATAGACTGCCTCCAAATTTTAAAAGGTAACTGATACAGAAATGTTTTACATCTATATTTTTTAAAAAGAAATTATATTAAACTCTTGCCAAAGGAGTATTATGCTAGGGTTTTATTGCTTAATCTTTCAGAATTTTTCTTTGGGGATTTCTTGAGTTTTATGCATTAGAGATCATAATAATTGAAGTGAAATTGAGGGGTGGAGCATGATGAGTGAGTGCTGGAAGCGCTTCTATACTTTCTTCAAGTTATTCATGAATGATGAGCTGGGTTACGATTCAAGTGAACAGATGACTACAAAACAGATGCTATTATGCAAATCAGACTTGCTGATTGTCAAGAGAAATGAAAATTATTTTTAAAACAGGTCCAATTTTTAGACATATTTTTCAAATAAATGAGTTCTTTATTGAAAACTGCAGCAGCTTCACAATCTTAGTTCTGTTGACCCAATGCAGTTTTTGTTCCCCAAGACCTGCTGTCCTGATCCTGGTTTATATGTTTCATTTTTACCCTTTACTCTGCATGTGACTGCTGATGCAGAGAAACCCATACATTTAGAATGCCATTTACATATTTCTCAAGTCCAGGGCATTTTGGTGTTAAATGTATTAGAGTTTTAAAAACGTAGGCGTGATTAGGTGTAATTTAATATAAATACGGCCAGCCTTAGTGTCCCTGGGTAGCCAAAACGCAATTTTTAAAATTAGTATTTGAAAGGGAAGGCCTCCCGTAGCCATCATAATCGCATTTTCACTGTATTTTTATTCCTTTCCAGATCTGACTGTCTTAAAATTTAATTACTGTTAGCAAGACCTTTATGGGAAGAATAGAAATATTCTTGTAATAGTGTTAGCATATTAAATGTAATTTTCAGGTGGTCCTCCTAGGATTCCAGCACTCCTCCATTGAGCCAATTGAGCTGCCTTTTTTCTGGCCTGACAGTTCACATGCATCCAACTCCGAAATAGATTCTTTCCCTGTCTCCTCTGATGCTTTTGGAACTTTGTTGCCCTAGTATATTAGAGTGTTCATTCGTTTGTGATGAAACTATCAAATCTGATATGCATTTTAATGCTGTTTATATGCGTAATAGTAAACATACTAATTATAGCCCTTCTATGTCTGAAGGTAGACTTTTATTAGTTTGTTGTTGTTATTTGTGTATCTTTAAACCCTGTTAATCATTTTTAATTTAATAGAGGAGGTTTTGAAAAAGAAATCAAACATTGCTAGATAAGAACATAAAGGAAAAATACACATTTTTGCCTAGAAACCAAGGACAAATGACCAAAGAATTAATACGAGTGCCTAAAAAAATGTAATTGCGGCCAAATTTTAAAAGAAATGTGTAAAGGGATGTTACAGCTGCAGTCTGAAGAAATTTGAGAGATTGCTTCTTAAACTGCAGTCACTTGTCTGGGACAACGTAGCAGACAAGTGACTGCAATTTAAGAAGCAATCTCTCAAATTTCTTGCTGTGACTAGAAGCTCAGGGCACCCCCCTCCCTTGGTGGGCCATCTCAGTTCTGGTAGGAGCAGCTGATTCTCATTGGCTCAAGTACTCTTAGGCAGCTTGTGGCACTTCTGACAGGAGAAGGACAGCCACCTGCAGGCTTTTGCTTGCCCCAAGAGGTTATTTGTCAGCCTGTATGCTCCTAATTACTTAGAATTAACATATCCATGTTTCTATGCTTGGTCTTGATTGGGACGTTTATTCCCCAAATCAGAAACAGCATAAGAATATAAACAAGTGGTACTTCACATTTTAATTATCTCTAATAGCATTTCTTCCTTTTTCTTGTAACAAATATAGAGCACTCTGTTAAATTATAATAAGTGACAGCTCCTAGCCTGCAGTTGGTGGGATTTAAATTTCCACTTTTGAAAACTGACACCCATAGATTTCAGCAGAGCTAAGTGCATGTTTTTTGTGCTCAGAGTTCAAATTGTTTTCATTATTCAGTTTTTAACCTTTCCTTAAAAGCGAAACTGTGCCCAAAACTTGCTGACTGCTAACTCAGGATTAGACCACCTTTTCATTCCATTATTTTAAAAACATGACAGTAAATAATCCAAGGGGTCAAGTTCATTGCTGCATTTGGTTTCCTGTCAGAGAAAGAAACAGAGAGACAATCAAATGGGTTTCATTGCCAGATGACCGAATAAGCTAATGAATTTCCAATTATCATTGCATTGATGCTTTATTATTTAAATTTTCAGAAGTGTGTGCTGTCATTTCAAGCCAAATTAGTTTTCTGTGATTTGCCAAGATGGCAAGGGGTGTGTGTGTGCCTGTGTGTGTCTGTGTGTATCTTTCTTTGTGGTTATTTCATTATATGTGCTGCTTTTTTCCTCTTGATTCATAACAGAACTTGTTGGAGACAGCCAATACATGATATTAGCACGTTTAATGTAACAATCTCTTGAAGTTAATGATTTGTGGTTCAGAATGGAAGGGAAACTCATGGCTAGACATAGGCACATCCTTCCTGCCTTCTGCTTCAGCCTGACTTTCTCAGCATTGGTACATACCCTTGTCCTTCCTAAGGACTGCTGTGACTTCTTTGACTCGTAGACAATTCCCTGAAATTGCAATAGAGTAAGTACTAAAAAGAAAGTCCATAGCTGTGAAAAAGAAGCATTACAAAATATATACAATTTACTGTTTGCTTTCTCCCTGGGTAATTAGTAAAATAGAAGGAAAGTAAAGAATGGAGAGCTTTGATTACTGTCCAAAATACCTTATGCTGAAGAGAAATAGCGATAGAGTTGCTTTCAGATGACCTTAACACAGAGAGACTATTCTAGATTATCCAAGTGAACTCGATGTAATCACAAGTCCTTAAAAATGGAAGAAGATGGTAGACAAGGTCAGATGGTGTTATGTGAGAAAAACGTCACCAGCTTTATTTGGTTTTGAAGATGGAGGAAGTGGGCATCAGCCAAGGAATGCAGGCAGCTTCTAGAAGCTGAAAAAACAATGAAACGGTTTCTCCACTAAAGCCTCCAGAGAGGAAGGCAGCTCTGCGGACACCTTGGTTTTAGCCCATTGAGATCTATGTTGGACTTCTTATCTCCAGACGAGATAGAAAATAAATTTGTTTTGTTTTATGCCACTGAAAAATGAATAGCCAAAGTTTTATATATTCAGGAAGAACACCAGAACTTACCCATTTTAAGTAAGGAGAGGACATATTAAGTGGATTTGTTTTCCATTTTAGTAGTTCTCAATACAGAATTTTGAAACACAGTCTCCAAATATAATCAAGACTGAGATAGGGATATGCATAAGAAGACATACAAATGTATGAATATATGTATCTACATCTACATGTACATATTACACACATGCACACATACATATACACATGTATACATACATATTGTGTTTCTTCTCTTCTTCTTAGTCAATTTCTACTCTTCCTCCAATACCATCTTAGGTCTCATCCTTCAATGCAAGGTTTTTTTTCATGATTCTAGTCTACAAGGTTCACTCCCTTCTCTCAACTGAGGTTTTTCCTATAACCTCAAATAATTCATAATCTCTCCTACAAAGGTAAGACTTCTTATGTATTTGAAATGCAGCTAAAAATCACTTTGTTGGTTTAATTTCTACATACTACTGACTCCCTCACCAGATCATAAGTACTTTGAATATATGAACTAATATTTCATTTCTTTATTTTGAATGGTTATAGTCAATACAGTGCCCTATGAATAATTGTGTTTACTACTGACACCATATTGATGAGAAGATGAACAGACTTCTTTTGTGAACTGGGATATAAATCTAGAATACTACTAAAGATACAGAATGTTACAGGAAGTGCCCAAAACATACTAGCATTGAAATTGCAGATTAATGAATGACAATTCTAGGGCAGCACTATCCAATAGAACTTTCTGAGATGAGGGAAATATTCTGTATCTATACTCTTCAATATGGTACTCACCAGCCACATGTAGCTATTGACCATGGGGTATGACTGAATTTATTACTTTAATATGTCTACATATAAATACAGAAATTGAAAGTAAGCATTTAGAAGCTTTACAGCCACTTGATATTGACATAGCATTCAAATGTGGAGTCAGTGAACTTAACTCATTAAACAAGGCACTTTCAGTATTATTAAACCTGCTCAATATCATCTGGCATATAGCAGTAGGGCCAAATACTGGTCCTTGGAAAATTGGAAAATTTGTAATAGCTGTCCTCGTATAGGACAGCTACAGATAGTTTAAAAAGTCCATGTATAGAGCACTAGAAATCAGAGGCCAAAATTATAGCCTATTCACCATAAATCAGCCAAGTTTTGTAGACCAGACCTTTCAGAAAGATGTGACTTAAAAATACAAGCAGTCTTATAAACTATAAACTCCAGTCTTCTCAATTTACAAATTAAAAAAACAAGTACTAAGAAGGATGTGACATACTCAGCTACTTATATCACAGCTTGAAGAACTTTCCTTCTGGCTCTCAGGCAAGCTCTTTTTCCACTATGCTAAATGGATTTGGACCAAGAGAGATCTTACGATTCCCTCCCACATCAAATGGAAATCTGAGAACATTACTTCAGCTCTTCCATAACATCCACCATACAGTCAGCTTGTGCCTGTACCAACTAAGGCTTTTCTCCCCTTTGTAATGTGTTGTCACATGATGAATTTTAAAAAAAAATCAATGCAAACAAGGTTTCCACATGGCTCAGGGCACATGGAAAAATGAATCAATGAAAACCACCCTTATACTAAACTTTTAGATTTGAACAAGGTATTGATTAGTTTTCTTTGTTTTGCTGAGCCATAAAAGGATGCTTTGTATTTTTATTTCTGTCTTTGAAGTGTTCCTAGATAGTGGGCAAAAATGGTAATAAATTGTTAACAACTTATGACTTCCTAAAAGGAGCCCAGAAAGAATCCAGCAAAGCAGTATTCTCTGTATTGGAAATAGGGCAGGGCTTAGTATTGAATGTGTAAAGGATGGCATTGGCACTCCAGCCAGATCCCCTTTATAAGCAGGTGCTTTCAATTCCCAGCCACACCTTTCTCTGAAAGATAACCTTGGGCCACAGGAGCTATCTGGCATAAGAAGTTACGCCTCTTTTCCTTCCCCTCTCTCCAGGAGGTAGGGGCATTCTGCTGCCAAGAATGGACTGATCAGGAGTTTCAGATCTCCTGTGTCTCTTGTGTGTTTGGATATGGGGGTACAAATATCTGGCCCCTTTGCCCAGAGGCGGGATTTACTGTGTGGTGCTCTGGAGCTCCTCCTTATAGGATAAGGCTGAAACCATATCTGTGCTGGCCCCATCCCTTTCCTTTTTCTTCTTCCTCTCACTTACTTGCAGATTTCTCCTAAGAGCACACCCTCAATAAATCACTTGCACAGAATCCCCATCTCAGGGCTCTATTTTTAGAGAATGTGACCAACAACAGTGTATGCCAACTGAAGACCTTAAAAAACTATTTTTCTATTACCTCAAATATTTTGTCCTCTGGCTTGATTCAAATTCAGAATATTTAATTATCTTATTCTTCAAAAGGAGAAAACTAAGCGATATCTGAATTTTTAGATGCTTTTGAAAAGACTCTTATCTCCTAAGTTTGGACTCCTTATTATCTTTGATCACTGATTTCAGAGCAAAACTTCTGCTCTATTACAGAACATGTAGCTATTTCTGAGCATGTGTTAATTGCTATTTCTTATATGATGAGCCCATTGTAAAAGTTTTTTTTGCAAGAACTTAAGAAATTTCAAGTACATAAGTAATGTCTTATGCAAATACAAAGTACTTCATATTTTTAAATCTATGGAAAGTTTTAATTATGTTATTTGGTGAAAGAGTTAATCAAGTGTTTGCCCGTTGGGGGCATGCAAGGGAGCCTGCTTTATTAATTTATGATAAATAAAAATTTGTATGAAATAACAAACTTGAGAAAATATAATTTTCAATTTTATATTCAAATCATATCAGTGGCTCGGAAAATGGAATTTATTAGGAAAAATGCTATAGCTGTTTGCATAATTTTCTGGTGCTGAAACATGAAGAAAATCTGGCTGCTCATTACTATATCCTGGTTTAACATTGCTTTCAAATGCTCATTCACCAGCCTAAGCTTTCTTCTTTCCTCTATCTCTGTGGAGTTCTCATAAAATATGCACTTAAGCTAATGTAAAAATAACACTTTCTCCCATTATGCTCCAAATCATTTCACAGTCTCATGTGTTTGTTAATAAATTCAGTTGTCAGTCATCTCCTTTGGTAGCTATTTCCATTAGAGATTTAGCTACCATTTACTGGTGGTGGAGTCCCTAAAATTCCAGTCACTATCTTCAATAGTGTTTTATTTCTCTTTATTTTATTCATCCATGTGACCCAATTTCTTATTTCATCAAGAAATATCTAATAAATGATGTCTTTTTTCTTCTATTTCTTCCTGAAATCATAATAGCACTGCGGAATCTCTTCTTAGTTTGCAGAATTCCCAGAATAAAATTCTGTGGAATGCTCACTTTGGGTAAATACCACCAGACAAGAAATTTTCTATGGTGTTGAATAAGAGCAGAATCATTTGTGATCATTTTTAACTTTCATTCTGTGCTGATGGGGCCTATGGTCTTCTAATATCGAAACAGAACAAGACTTTCCCACAGAGAAAATATGAAATATCCACTTTGTGGATGATAAAACAAATATTTATTGTTAGCCAACGTGATTCAAAAAATGCAGTCTCTACATTCAAATGGATCATCAGAAAAGAGAAGACAAAAAGACATAAGCAATCCTAATACAATGTGATTAGTCCCAGATGTCTGGACAGGATTCTCTGGAAGCAGAGAGGTAAGGAAAACTTGCCTATTTGCTGTTTGGAAGAGACTGAGGGAAAGGTCACGGAAGATTACTAGTTGAAGTGTTTTGTATACTTTAATTGGAAAGGGCAGTTTTAAAGATACCAACCCTAAATTATTTAATTCCCACATCTATCCTTACACTACTTAGGTATTTCTCTGTCAAGAATCAAACTTGTTCGAATTTTTTCTCTCTCTCCTAACTACTTCTCTTCCATATCTACCAACTTACTAAGGATTAGGTAAAATCTACTACTGACAGGAAACCCAAAAATAACAATGACTTAAATAAGATGGAACAGATTTTCCCAGCTGGTGGGTCATAAAATGAACTGTTCATCAGAATCTGTAACACTAGCTTTTCCGTCAGCATCGCCTCCCCTGCCAAATGGTGTTCAGCTGGGTTTGTACAAAGACAGTCCTTTCTGTTTCTGAGGTCAGACTGCAGCTCTACTTCCCATGGCTATACTCAAAAGATTACAAGATCGGCCATTCAGAATGTTTATACCTATATTTGGGAAATCTAATTCCTACTAAAGTCTAAAGAGATCTATGTCAGTTCTAGGTGCTCTCTTTTGATGGGCTGGATTTGGCAAGTGTACATTCTAGTCTGGGTTGAGGCTGGGGTTTTTGTCATTGAAAAGGAAATAAAATCTGGGGCCTTTTGCAAACTTTGACCAGAATTTATGAGGAAATAAATATATATTTATAAGCAATGATTATGCATTAGCTGATGTTCAGAAAATTAAGAGAAGAGCAGAAAGGACTTTCACACAAAAGAAAAACTTGTGCAAGAACTGAACCTTGAGAATGTACACGTTAATCATAGTAAATGCAAATTCCCAGTGCAAAGAGAAAAAATCAACTTTGGACAATATTTATTCCAGTAAATATGGATGTTTTTTCCTGATCACCACACTGGATCGTGTATGTAATGTAGTTGATGCTGAGGGTTGATGACTGAGTGATCAGCTTTCTGGTATGTTGGAGAAATCATGCGTTTAGAACATAACACTGAATTTATTAAATTTGTAGTGTTTTTTAAAATTATTTTTTAGAGATGATGTGTTACTGTGTTGGTCAAGCTGGAGTGCAGTGGTGCTATCACAGCTTACTGCAGCCTCCAACTCCTGGGCTCAAGTGATCCTCCCACATCATCCTCTTGAGTAGCTGAGACTGCAGGCATAACCCCACTCCTACTGTAAGTTTGTAGTTTAATTAGTAGCAAAGGCATTCATAGGCCCTTAAAATTACAAAACGATATACAGTTGTTAAACAAGAAAAAGGACAGATAGATAGACAGAGAACTATTCAAACCTCCAAACTTCCAATGTTGAACACCTCTGGATGTTTGTGGATACTGTAAGTTTTTCACCTTTTTGTTAAATAAAAAGCAAACATTACTAACAAGGAAGATATTTCCAAAGAGTTCTGGACTGATTAGAAATCCAGAGAGTAACTGATTCTTGCCTCATATGAACTAGAACAAGTTTGAGGAACTAACACTAAATACAATTTTTCCTGAAATCACATGCCTGTTTTTTCATAAGAGAACAATTAAAGAAAAAAATTTAAAAGAAAAAAAAATGGTAATTTGCGTCAATCTTTTGGAATTTTGAGAGTTGAATGTATGTATGTATGTATTTATTTATTTATTTATTTTTGCTAAAGAGTTGTCAGAAGACACTGTCCATTTTTTCAAACACTGGAGCCTCCTGCAGCTCAAAATCATGCTGGCCTCCTCTGGCTCCCAGGATTCTGTGTGATCTTAGCTGTCCTGTTTTGATTCAGTAGCTCCCAGAACAATCCCAAATGCACATCATCACAGGGCTGTGAAAGCTCCATAATTAATGAGGAGGTGGGTGCTGTTTTTCTTTCTCTACATGTTTTGACATTATTCTGGGCGTTGTTTGATGCATGAAGTAGGCTTTACATAAATAGTGAAAAAGCTGTTTTAGTTTATTGTCACTCAGTTTTTATCCTTGTAATAAAACAGTAATGCAGAATGAATGGCTCAAAACTGAAATGAAATGAAGATGGCAAAGTAAAATAGTATCACAAAGGCTAGAAAATTCATTCACTTGGCATAATGTAATTATTAAATAAATTTTACAGAAGCTTCTTTTTGCAGTGAAGAAATAGTCAAATTCAACTGTATCATAGGACTTTCCTTAGATGACACATAAAGATATATATGCCAAAAGTATGATCTATGTAAGTGAAGACTCTGAGCAGAGAAATTAAACATGTAGCTTTTATTTTTGTTAAAGGATCCTCAAAGAGAATTTCACTGAAGCTAGGTTAATGTAATAACATAAGGGAAAAAGTATTTCTAAACATGTGCAAACTAAAAGGCATACTTAGGAATCATCTGTACAAACTAAAGCAAAGAATCTAAGGTTTTCATCTTTGTATCATTATCTGAACATATAAATATTTTTAATGGGAGGAAGCTATCTTAGATAACTGGCTCTGAGTTCATTTGAATAATTATATATAGTTTTAAAAAGGGTTTCTTCATTTGAATAACTGAACTAATAATAAGTGAATCAAAACAAAATGTATTTTTCTTATGTAAACCAAGCCCTGCAGTGAGCAGTACGGAGCTGATATGGTAGCTCTGTAATCAGTGTAACCCAGGCTGTCTTACTGCTCTGCCATCCTGTAATGTGACTACCTATGGGCCTAAGGTGTTTGAGTGAGCTTGTCCATCACATCCTTCCAGCCAGAAGTAAAAAAAGACACCAAAAGGAGGTTGTCCAGCCTGGGCCACAAAGCAACACCACGTTGCTCTACAAAAATAAAAATAAAAATAAAAAAAATAGCGAGGTGTGGTGACACATACCTATAGTCTCAGCTACTCAGGAGGATCAGATGGGAGGATCCAAGGAACCCAGGAATTCCAGGGCGCAATGAGCCATAATTGCTCCACTGCACTCCATCCTGAGTGGCAAAGCAAGATTTGGTCTCAAAAATAAAAATAAAAATAAAAAAAGAAAGTTGCCCTTACCTTTAAATGCACTTCTCAGAAATTGTATATTTATTTCTGCTTATATAGAATCTGGAACACAGACAGCCATGACAGGCTACAGGAAATGTGTCTCCATTCTGAGAAGCCCAGGGCCAAACTAAAAATCAGGGCTTCTATTACCAAGAAAGAATGGGGTTAGAAAGTGAGGACTACCCACTCTCTCTGTCTCAGTTACTGTTGTTTCTTTTTCCCCACTTGTGATATTTTACCCTTTTATGCAAGTGACTGAATGTTTTTTAGTTTTATAAATAATAATAATACTTCTGTTACCAAATAGACACAGATCCTCATACGGTAAAAACATGAATTGATCCATTACTCAACCCAGTTTCACTTTAGAAAACAAAAATTTAAATGTTTTGTGACATAGTTTGAAGGATAATATTCTTTCTGTATTTTATTTACTTATACTAGAATTTTGTCAGAATTTAAGGCACATAACAACCTCTCTGACTTTCATAGTTACTCACTGTATTTACTTATTCATTCTTTTATTTATCATTTAATGACATCTACTAAATTTGAGACACTCTCTTATACATTAAGCTCTGTGATCTTACAGATAGTTCCTCAAATACATTTCAAGGCCAATGAAGGATATTAACAAAAATTAAAGCTTGTGTGATAATTTCATTGGAAAGTTTAATCTAAACAAAGATGAAGCAGGGTCAGTGCAACCCTTAGGGTTGTTATGCAGAAGATAAGAAATAAAGAAAAAGAGGAAATAAAATAAAGATATTTGGGTAACTTTGGAATAACAGGAATTCAGATATATTTCAGAATAGGGCCAAGAGAAAAAAAGTAAAGACTGTATATTATAAATATCCATTATCTACTTGTTTAAACAACTATTACACTTTGAATATTTTGCCTCTTATTATAATATTGAAACCAACAAATTGTGGAAAAATACAAAGAAGAGTATAAAGAATAAAATGATTACTATTCACCATTCTATTACCCAGGAGAAAACCACTAACTACTGTTAATATTTTGTTATGTGTTATTTTAGTATTTTACATACATTTACAGTTGTGCGTATTTTAGGAGTTAATATTTTACATGCTGTTTTGCAAGTCAACTATTCTTTTTGCAAATTACTTTTTGTCAAGTAACATAAGAAAATTCTCAAAATACAGTACTGATATTTTTGTCTTACAAAGCATTACTTAATGATTGCATAATATTTTACATGTGTCCATTTCATAATTTATCCAGTTCCGTATTGGAGAAAATGGGTATCATTGTGTCTAGAATGCATGATGACATTTTTACTTTAAGTGATTTTAAATCAAACTTAACCCTCAGTTTTTTTCATTTGTGAAATCGGCTAATACCCTCTCTCATGAGAATATGATAAGGATCAAAAGCAGTGCCTAATGCATAGTAAAGACTCAATATCTACTACCAAATTTCTTTGGACATAAGAATGTTTCTATTTTTGTGTTATCCTAAACAACTCATTGGACCAGAATATTGTTGGATAAGGTGAAAACTTTCATTATGTTCAATTATACATCTATGCATTCATTCCTTTATTCAAGGAATATTTATTAAGCATGTATTGTTTGCCAGATAATTTTAAATTTTACAGTAAGCCTCTTGTGCACTTAATAAGAACCAGTTATTAAAGTTTTGACTAAAATTTTTAACTGCAATTATAATGATGTCAACTAGTCAAATAAATGTTATTTAACACATCCAGTAAAGATTCTATGAAAGGATCAGATTCTAGAAAATGTGAAATAATTTTAAACTTGACTGTGACTATGAAAATATTCTTTCTACAAATATTTCCTAATATTCAAATTCTTGTTTTGAGCATTTAGATGACTTAAGTGTCACTTTCCTATGTGTATCAGGGCAAAATGCAGTAGAGTGAAAGTGTCAGTTTCAAAGCTATTTCTACACAATCACAGTGCTTTGGAGCTTAGACACTGTGCCCCCTTCTTTTACTGTTCCTAATCATCTGTTTGAAAGCTCTGTCAAGAGAAAGGAATCAATATAGTACATTTATTCTTTGCTTTATTATTATTGTTTTTTGCATAAAGAGATAGGTTCCTTAGAAAATCTGCAAATGTCTGATCAGATCTCCAGGGTAGAATGTTTAATAATGAATAAAATTACCTCAGGGTGGAGGTTTCATCTACAAAGGGTCAAACACCTCCTTGCCTCTTGTTCTGCTACCTTGCCTAACCTCTCCCACACTGCAGAGGGATCTTTCTGAATCTCACATCCCTCCATGACTCTCTTTGGAGGATCCCATCTACTCCTTCTTCACTAACTCTCTAGCTGATTCCAAAACGTGACTTGGCCTCAGAATTACCACGGGTGGTTTTTAAAGACACAGATCCCCAAACTCCTGCCAGAAACATTGAATCACAGTGATCATGTGTGGGGCTTGGGAATTGTTATTTCTAAAAAGTTTTCTAGGTGATTTTGATGTGGTACAAAGACTTAACATTTGTAAAGTCTTGGGCTATTGTCAGGGTCTGTGACCCTGATAGGTCTTCAGGCTATTGTCATGGCCTGAAAACTGCCTCCTTCTTCATCTGTTGCTATCCCCAGACCCTTTGTACCAGCTACATTTCACCCTTAGTAATGAAAAATGGCACTTCTCCAGTGTACCTTTTGGATAGGACTTTTACTATATAGAGAAGCACTATGTAAGTTAATATACTTAATGTATTACATTAAATGATTCTTAAAATCTATTTTGGCTAGGATAACAAAGTAGCCTAAACAGCTAGGAGGCTGGGAACAAGATCAAGGTGCCAGCACATTGTGTCTAGTGAAGGCTTTCTTCCATTTTAATAGATGGATTCTTTTTTCTGTGTCCTCGTATGGTGGAAGGGGGAGCAAGCTATTTCTGGGGTCTCTTTTACAAGGGCACTAATCCCACTCATGAGATTTCCACCCCCATGACCTAATTGTCTCCCAAAGGCTCTACCTCCTAGTATTAAGACCATCAAATTGAAGATTAGGTTTTAACATGGGGATTATAGGGGACACAAACATTCAGCCTATGGCAATAACATGTATACAATGTGTTAGAATCATGTCTGATACATAGGGAAACATAAAGAATGTTAATGCTAAAATATGTTAAAGGTAAAAATAAATTGATAGAGATGGACAGAAAGATAGATAGATAGATAATAGATCAATAATACATGTATTATTTTAGATAATCCTCATAGCAACCCTGTGAAGTACATACCATTATTTTCCCCATTTTATAGAGTAGGAAACTAAAATCCTGTTCATACAATCGGAAAAAAAGTGTAATCTAATGCCGGATATTTGTAATTCCTTAAATGTCTAATGCCTTCTGTTACCTGGGCGATAAAGGTGAGAAATTCATGTGATGCCTTCTCTCTCCTAACTCCCTGACAAGTGTCTTTCTATGTAGTCCCTATTCACACCTCATAGGTTGTACATGCCTGTTTTATCTGTCAGAATGACCCATAGTCATTTCTTGAGTGCAGAGACCATGTGTTATTGATAAATGCATTGCCGGAACCTATATTGAGTCTGATACAGGGTCTGTGTTGAGTAATTGTTACATAATAAAAGGAGCAACTACTCTGAAAGCCACCACTGCTCACCTGCTGGTAATTCGAACCCCAGGCATAGAACCTCAAGAAGAACTCATGACCAGAGCAAGGAAATTCTCCAGCACTAGCCTCAGCCATTCACAATGACTTTCTAGAACACAGTTTTTAAAAGGATTCTAAGATAAAATCTGGGCTCAGTGCCAAAAAACTGTATCACCCACCTAACCTATGGTGTGCAGATGGGGGGAGATGAAGATATACGTGCTATGCAACTGCCATCCTTCTATGGTTAGTCTTTGAAAAGCAGCAAAAATGTCAGACTGGCATTTCAGTTACTTCAGACAGAGCAACCTATGGTGATCATTAAATTGAATATTGGTCTTTCTTTAGGCTGTATTTATGAGGAGGCTTGGTTAAAGTAGAATCCAAGACTCTGATTTAGTCAAAGTTCCTTTGATATTTGTTGCCAGTCCTAAATGAAGTGGAATTTGAAGAATGCAAATACAAAGAGTCAGTTTTCCACAGAACTATATATATATATATATATATATATATAGAGAGAGAGAGAGAGAGAGAGAGAGAGAGTTTTCCACAGAAATATATATATACTATCTATCTATATATATTCTTTGTATACAATATGTAAACAAATGATGTGGAAAAGTACAGGTATAAATAAATGTAAGGCACACCTTTCAAAGGCACACACACATGACATGAGTTTTTATATCATGGAAATGTACATTTTTGGTTTAAAATATACCAGGAAAAATGTGCAATGACACTGTTATTGACAAAATATGATAATATGTTTTATGCTCAAATGAATTCAAGCACTCATTTCATTAAAGAAGAACAAATTTGGATTATGTTATTCAGATCAAAACATAATTCTACCCTCATGACATTGAAAGGACAGTAATGTCCGCCTTATTTTTTTAATTTACTTTGTTCTCTGCCCTTTATGTGCAGTGGAATTTGATATTTACACAGGAGCAAAGAAAGAAAAGTGCTATTTTTTGATGAAACACTGTGACTTTCAGGGCCTGCATGTGTGTGAATTAGGCCAAGCTTTTAGGGACACATCTAGGATAATGTCTCATGAGGATAAAATGTACAGTTGGGAGAAAAACATAGGATGTGAAATTTTGTGTAATGTCACAGAAGTACTATTTGCATATCTTTCATAAGTGGAGATGTGGCCTATGGTAACATCTTGTCAGTAAAGAAACCATAAATGGGCTTGGCACAGTGGCTCACACCTGTAGCCCCTGCGCTATGGGAGGTTGAAGTAGGAGGATTGCTTGAGGCCAAGAGATCCAGACAAGCCTGGGCAACATAGCAAGACCCATCTCTACAGCAATTTTTTTTTTTTTTTTTAATTAGCCAAGTATGGTTGTGCATGCCTATTCCTAGCTACTTGGGAAGCTGAGGTGGGAGGATTCCCTGAGCCCAGGAATTTGAGGCTATAGTAAGCTATGATCATGTCACTGCACTCCAGCCTCGGTGATAGATCAAGACCCTGTCAAAAGAGAGGGAGAAAAAAAAAGAAAGAAAGGGAGAGGGGGGGAGAGAGAGAGAGAGAGAGAGAGAGAGAGAGGAGAGAGAGAGAGAGGAAAAATAGGGAGGGAGGAGGAAGGAAGGAAGGAAGGAAGGAAAGAAGTTAGCTCTCAGTGCATGAGCATTTTTTATATTTTACTGATACTTTAAAAAGCTTATTACTTCATTGATTTTTTTTCTTCTTTACTAAAATCAGAATGGACACAATAGAAAGATGAACACATTTAGTTGTGCATTCTCATCTGACTGGCTAAGCATCCTTAAGAACTCAGTATAGAACAGTGAAAAAATTCCAGATCACTATCACATTTCAGAATAAAAGGGAATTATATGATGAAATTATTAGAAAATATTTTAATTTTATTCACCCAGTTTAAGAAATATTTAAGAAATATTACTTAGGAAGAAAAAATAGACATTATTCTCCTGCTCTCTTCTAGAACAAATAACTCTAGAATACAAAGTTTATTATGTATGAGGTCACTGTACTTTATTTCTAATATCCTTAACTATTAATAAAGCATCATAACCATTGTTGTATCTACCACACTATTTTATCCTTTGTTTGAGAGTAGATGTTCAACAGATAAATTATTTTACAACTTTATGAAGCTTCTTCCAATTTTCTATCAACAACTTTTTCCTTCCTTTTGAATTCCAAGCATGTCTTCTTAATTTCTATTCACACTTGATTTATAGGAAGATCCATAAAGTATTTTTTGCAGTTCTGTAGTGGTAGTCAGGTTTTAGGGGCCGCTTCCAAGGATATGAGGTAATTGTCAAGGTACACAACTTTAGCCATTAGAGCACTTTTCAACACACAGGAAGTAGTAAAGAAGGAAGAGAAGGGTGATTACTGAGATGTGTTCTCAAGTTCTGTCAAGTGAAATTGCTTGGATAAATCACCGTTACCCATCACTTACGGGATAATGGATGTCTTAGTATGTGTAATGATACAACATCACTCTTTATAAATATTAAACTTAGAATTGACATGTTTTTTAATTTCATAAATCTGAAGATTTTAAAAACATTCTCTCTGTACGTAAGTCCTAGAGCTAGCTTTGTGTATTTCCATAAAACTATATATACATACATGTGGCATATACATAAACATATAATAATATATCATATTTATATAGTTTATATAGACACATCTTTATGGTATATTTACACATATACCCCACTTATACATGCATAGTTTACATAATTTATATATGTATAGTTTATATGCATGTACATGTGTTTTTATGAATAGATTCATATGTAAATGTATTTTTAGTTTACAGGGATATATGTGTGTGTGTGTGTGTGTGTGTGTGTTTTATATGTGTTTTTTTATAGATCCTGCATTAGATCAACATACTTAATTTTATGTTTTATTTTTGTATTTAAGATAATGTTCATTATTAAAATTAGAATCTACTATATAAACAAGGTGAGAAAGAATATACCTTTTCAGTAAAATAGAAGGGTAGAGCTGGTTCTTTCACATAGAGGTATAGCTTGTTTGATTGGGTCAATGTAATTAATTACTTTTTTGTAGAGGCAGGACTTTTTATATAACTTTACATAATATTCCACTTTTGCTTCTATATCCATCAAAGCGATTGGAGAAGTTTGTTGATTTCATATCCTAACAGAGTATTTTCCTTGCTTTTATTTTAGACCAATGGTTGCGCTCAAGGTAAATTCAAGGTATCGGGAAGGTGTGACTGTGACAATATTTAGTGATGACAGGGGCAAATTAATGTAAGATCAGATGCCTGGATATTGATTCTTATCATGAGATCTTGGTGAAATAAAGTCATTATTTAATTAGACTTTTAGTTATACTAATAAATGATTCCCAGAATAGACTGTCCTTAGCTCTGATGTTAGCAGTTCCATCATCAGTTATAAATTTAAAAGGACAGTGTATAGAAAATTTAGAGAAATGTTAGAATAGACACACAGGAAAATTATAAGTGTTAAGCTTCATTTTCTGTGCAAGGAACACAAGTAGTTTGTTTCTAAACTCATCATTTCTCAGATCTCCTTGGTTAATATTAGCAGGCCTCATTGAGAATTCTAGAAAATTATCATGAAGATGATCACATCTGATTTATTTTTGGTGGAAACTACTTAGTAAAGTTAACTCTGGTTTTGGAGCAATTTCAGTAAGCCCTTAGAGCTAGGAAATGGTAGTTGATTAGATTTTTTCCCTACTCATAGCTTTCAAATGCTAAGTCTGAAAACTAATAATGAAATTTCTCACGTGCATTACGGCATAGAAAACAAGTCCTATGTATCTGTACAGCTACTTTTGCTATGTAAATAGATGTATTTGCATTCGATTCTTTTGTCATATCTATTTTTTAAAGTAATTAAAAGAAATTCTAACTCATGAACATTCTTATTTTTTCTTTTTCTTTTTTTTTTTTTTCTGAGATGGAGTCTTGCTCTGTTGCCCAGGCTGAGAGTGCAGTGGCACAATCTCGGCTCACTGTAACCTCCGCCTCCTGGGTTCAAGTGATTCTCCTGCCTCAGGCTCCCGAGTAGTTGGGATTACAGGCGTGCACCTCCCGGGTAATTTTTATGTATTTTTACTACAAACGGAGTTTCACCATGTGGGCCAAGCTGGTCTCAAACTCCTGACCTCAAGTGATCCACCCGCCTCAGCCTCCCAAAGTGCTGGGATTACAGGCGTGAATCAGTGCACCCAGACTTATTTTTTCAAAATAAACTATTTTCTCGTTTACTCATGAAGTATAAAAATAAACATCTCGTCTATTGAAATTTCTTGTTCAAATTTCATTTGCTTCTAAATCACTATTCCTATGCACTCTGTGAATTAGTGCTATGAAAATTTAGTTGGACACATATTTCTAAAATAATTCCTACTGTCCTTAAATCCAATTCACCTATTACATGATTACTATAGTTTTATGAGGGAAAATTTCTTTTGACTAAGTTGCCAACATTTTAAAAATAACACATTGTACAAAAAAGTACAAGAAAACTCCATATTGTATGTGGGGAATGTTAATTTTTTTCCAAATACTGAGTAAATTCAAAGTAGATAAGTCACTTTATTTTGTTTCTCAGGTATCAAATGATGTGTTCTTTCTTTATTTTAATTAAAAGGCCACAGCAGCTTAGTACAGTGAAAACAAAATACTTATATTTACAAGTTACTGAAAAGCTGAAGAAGGCTTTTATTTTAGGAATACTCACAGGAGAGAGGATTTTTCAAGTTAATATAAATAAATTATAATTTTTTCACAGAATAATGCAAGAATCGCATTTGTGTTTTCCTGTTTACAAATTTAAAATTTCCATTTAAGTAAGGGTGTGAATCCAAGCTATGCGACTCTTTATTCTTGGTAAGGTTTATTGCTATGTCATGGCCTCTTGCCCTGGGAATATAATTACATCTATAGGAATATTTTACCATTACAAAATTACATTATTGCCTCATAGTTTTAATCTCAATTAATTAGTTTAATATTTCCGAATAGATTTCGTTCTTCAGAAATTACAACATTGTGGATTGATTTTTTGTCCGTATAGAGCACATTTTTGGTTTTGCCCTGATCATTCAATTCCCATTTCTTTTCCCAAAACCAGGTTAGGAATTATTGCTCATTGCTTATTCTAAAAGAGAGACTTTGATTCTGTTTTCCTTCTTTCTTTAAGGCAGAGGAGATGGAAATTAGGATATGTTCCATTAACAGCCCCACAAGCCAGGAAAGCACGCGTGAAAGCGTTGCAGCTGTGACTGAAGACAGTAGTTCTGTAAGACTGACTCCAGTGTTGTCTATTGCTGGTCTTTGAGTTTAAAGAAGAGAGTTTTTCTCATTTGTTTGGCTGTTTTTTGTTTCCCTAAACTTTCCTACAGGTTCATAGTTTTGGTGCAATATCCAGAACCATTTTTAAATGGGCACTCTTACTCATTTATTTCTTCATCTAATAAACTTTTATCAAACATATACTATAAGTCAGTTTCTCCACTGTATGCTGAGAATTCATAGTCTGTGCCCACGCAAAACTAACGTTTTAGTGGTTCTGTAGGATAGGTCTACTTTTGCAAAAGGTAAATAACCTGTGGGCTTTCAGAAGAAATGTCTTCTATACACCTGTTTTTGCCTGATTTCAGTTTGTTAGAACATGAGGTTGATATAATTTTTACTTACCATTTTTTAAAGTGTTGCCATGATACACAAAATCATGGCCCCTGCATACCTTTCCTGTTTTGTCACTCACCTGGCATCTTTCACATAGCACCCTGTACTTCAACTTTTTTTTTTTTTTTTTTTTTTTTTTGAGACTGAGTCTCACTCTGTCACCCAGGCTGAAGTACAGTGCCACAACCTCGGCTCAGTACAACTTCTGCCTCCCGAGTTCAAGCAATTCTCCTGGCACAGCCTCCCGAGTAGCTGGGATTGCAGGTGTGCACCACCACGCCCAGCTAATTTTTGTATTTTTAGTAGAGACAGCATTTTTCCAAGTTGTCCAGGCTGGTCTCGATCTCCTGACTCAAGTGATCCATCCACCTTGGCCTCCCAAATAAATAGATGTATTTGCATTCGATTCTTTTGTCATATCTATTTTTTAAAGTAATTAAAGGAAATTCTAACTTATAAACATTGTTATTTTTTCTTCTTTTTTTTTTTTTTGCTGGGATAACAGGCATGAGTCACTGCACCCAACAGCAACTATTCTTAATCACTTGCATTTTCCATCAAGTTCTGTTGCCTCAGATCATCTGACCTTTCCCATGCATGAAGTATGACTAACCTGATATATGTTAATATCAAGTTGTTAAATTGTTCTAGGTACCAGTGAAATTAAACTTCAGTAATGGTATCAGAAACTTATCACATAATCATACAAATATATTTTCAATTATAGTTACATAATGATGGTATAAGAATTCAAAATATTTTTCTCTGAAAAATATTTTATAAAGATTTCAATCAATACATTGAAATAATCACTTGTTATTTTTCTGCATTTATTTACTGGAACCATTTTTATTTGAAATCTGACACCTTTCCACAATCCCTTTGAAGATATAGTACACAAATGAATAGTTTACCATTAAAACTGTAATTTCCTTTAAAAATTCTTGGAATAGTAGAATGGTGATTGTGTAATTAAAATTTCAAGGTGCACAAAGAGCCTACTACAGAAAACACACTAAGACTGAATTATGAATGCAGGCCCCTTTGGGAAGAGCTTCTGATCATTTCAGCTACTCATTGTGTGGTTTGAGTATTTACTCTGCAGAAAAGATCATTCCTTTATGTCACACACTGTCCTTGAGATTATCAAACTTGGTTTCAATACAAGTTTTTGAACGATGTAATGGCCTTCCTTTGTAGGCAAGTACAGTGACATTCTAACATTGAGGCTTCGAATCCTTAGGTGCATGGACCCAGGAGAATATTTTTCGTAGTGGTTACTGCTTTCTTGTCTACACTCATCTCTACTTTTTCAAAACATTTAATAGTTGAAAAAAGCAAACTGCTCTGCTTATTAACTAAAACCACTCCAGGTCACAGTAGGAAGCCAATGTTATAGACAAAATAATGTTTCAGAATTCTGTAAAGTCCATGGCAACTGGTCTGAGAGGACAACTTAAAATGATAAAAGAGACCATGAGCTCATTTGGAAGCATGCTTTTACTCTTGAAATTGCATTTCTTTTTCTATGGTATTTATTTAGGTGGAAGTTTGTAGGCTTGTCACTTTTCACAAAAATAGTTATACATACAGAATTGGGATTATAGGACTTCTAAATTAGAAGAAAATAACCTGGTTTCTGATCTTGGACTTGGCCACTAACTTTTGAGTGAAATCATCTATCTGTTGGCAAACCACAATTACCTCATGAGGAAAATAATGGAATTGTCTTAGAGATGCGGTGTTTAAGCTGTGATCAACAGACACCTACTTCTTAGCAGAGGATCAAGGTCAAGTAGCTTCACAAGAGAGCTCCAAATTCCTACACCCATGTTATCCTGAACTCCTCCATCTTTCCCCTCTTTTTAAAAAGTTCTCTTTTTAAGTAACATCTTTTAGCAGTAGGTTTTGATGAAGGAATAAGTGAATGAATGAATGTTTTTATTGTCTCTTAAATGCCATAGAAGACATCATTTTGAGCTACATCTGTGCCTTTCATGTACAAAAGAGGGTAGAGTATATTTGCTACTCTCCTATTTTATGTATTAAATTCAACCAAGTTCTTCTCTTTCGTAGTATTACTACAAGAAATTGGACTTTCTTCCAAGCATCTTACCCCATTGGCTATGCAGCTACTTTACCCAATTAGTCCCAACATAAAATAATGACTTGGTTGGGGGAAACTGAGGGCTGCTCTACTCTTCGTGTCCAGAGCCCTAAGGCTATGGTAGAAGACCTCCTGTCCAAACCAAAAGAAGAAAGGTCTTTACCTCTTTTCTTATCCATTATCACATTAGCGTAAAAAGACATAACGTGTGTGTGTGTGTGTATGTGTGTGTATGTACGTGTGTATAAAACCTAGCAATCTACCAAGATTGCAATAATTTTGATGAAAGAAGGTGGGGCAATATCGTGGCTTTTTAGGTGATAATCAAAATGAGTTGTTATACATATTTCCATGTTTCCTTTATACAGGGTAAATGTTCCATAAACGTTGTTGATAAATGAGAGATTCTAAATGAGGAGACTGCAAGGGTCCTGCTGCGTTAGCAGCAAGTGAAGTGAAACATAAGGGAAAATAAAGAGAATCAGAGTTGAGACATGGTTACAATGATGAATCCTTTCCTTCCTTATCTCCCAAATTTTCATCTCAAGCTGTGTGTTAGACTTTAACATACTTCCTGGCCATGTTGATTTCAGGTGTGACCACATGACTTGCTCTAGCCAATGACTGTGAGTAATGTGGTCACAGATTTTGAAGAGTATTCCAAAGCACTGATTTATAGGGTTTTCTGATTTCTGTAGTGTAAATCATCTTGAAATGATGTGATGTCACTGAACTTGGAATTTGAAAGAGATATGCAGTAGCATGCTATTGCATATTATTTCCATCATACAGATACAACAGATGTAAATAACCTTAAAACCATGGATGACGATAAAATATAGTAAACTAAGAGTTGGTGAGTTTTAAGTATTCATTTTTAATGAAATTTCCTTGATTGTAAGTTTATATAATTTAATTGTTATTAATGGCCATCTTTAACCACTTGCTCATCAAATTTATAAAAATTCAACATTGGTTCTTGCAAACCAATATGCAGAAACTCCAGCACACCACTAATTAAGCAGAAGGGAGCCCAGTTCCTTCCAGCAAAAGCTTTAAGGTAAAGCTTATGGTTCTCCTTGCCTTCTCTACTTCCCTCTATCATAGCTGAATTGTTCCAGAAAGAAGCTGTTACTGTCAGATGTGGTCTCAGAATAAGGATAGAATGGAACAGATTGAGAGCTAGAAATAAAACTTTTTGTTGTAAGTCAATGAAATTTTGAGGTCGATAGTTACCGTTGTATAACTCTGGCTAGACTGAGTAAAAACTCTAACTTATAAGATTTTTTAAAAATGTTTAATTAATCAATTTTAATTGAAAAAAAGTATACATTATATACAGCATGATGTTTTGAAATGTGTTTGTGTGTGTGTGTATATAATGGAATGACTAAATCAAGCTAATTGACATATGCATTATCTCAAATACCTATCTTTTTTTGTGGTAAGAACACTTAAAATCTACTGTTAGTGATTTTCAAGAATATTAACTATAGTCACTACGTCATATAATAGATCTCGTGAACTTATTCCTCCTATCTCACAGAAATTTTGTATCTCTCAACCAACACTTCAACTCCCAACACTGCTGATAACCATCATTCTACTTTCTGCTTCTATGAGTTTGAATTTTTTTTATTACAGTTTAAGTTCTGGGATACATGTGCAGAACATGCAGTTTTGTTACATAGGTATACACGTGCCATGGTGGTTTGCTGCACCCATCAACCCATCACCTACATTAGGTATTTCTCCCAATGCTATCCCTCCCCTAGCCCCCCACCCCTTGACAGGCCCCGGTGTGTGATGGTCCCCTCCCTGTGTCTATGTGTTCTCCTTGTTAAACTCCCATTTATGAGTGAGAATATGCAGTGTTTGGTTTTCTGTTCTTGTGATAGTTTGCTGAGAATGGTGGTTTCCAGCTGCATCCATATCCCTGCAAAGGACATGAACTCATCTTTTTTTATGGCTGCATGGTATTCCATGGCATATATGTGCCACATTTCTTTATTCAGTCTATCATTGATGGGCATTTGGATTGGTTCCAAGTCTTTGCTAGTGTGAATAGTGACACAATAAACATACGTGTGTGCATGTCTTTATAGTAGAATGATGTCATACATAAGTGAGATCACAGGTAGTTGTGTTTTGTGCCTGGGTTATTTCACTTACCAGTGTTCTCCAGATTCATCTATGTTGTTGCAAATGGCAAGATTTTCTACTTTTTAAAGGCTGAAGAGTATTCCATTGTGTCTATCTACCACATTTTTTTGTTCATCAGTTGATGGACACTTAGGTTGACTTCATATCTTGGCTATTGCAAATAATATGGGAGTACAGACATCTCTTATTAGATATTTTTAATCACCATAATTCCTCTCATAGAGGGATTCTGTTAGAGATTTTCCTACAAGGTTGAGTAAGTCATATATCCTGGGGTCTAAGAAAATAAATAACAAAACCAAACATTTATACTTATTGGCATATATTGAAAGCAAGGCAATAAAGTTTCATTTTCTCGCAAAATACCTATCAATTTGATTTTTTCCTCATTTGGCAATTTGTCCTAAATTCTAATTTATACTTGATTCACAAAGAATTTGGTAACCTGCAAATACTGGTGGTGCTTAGAGTACTTGCTCTGCAATGATTTTGCTTGGATACTTTATACTTCCCTGTGTCTGTGCTTTTCCTCATTTGTTTCTCTTCTTCTGGAATATCCTGTCAGACATCCCTATCTTTATGGCTCCTACTCACTCTTCCCTGAAACCCCAACTAAACATGTAGATAGTATGTTCCATGAACTGAGAGATCTCAGTCACTGTACTCACTACTCTATTTGTAGCACCTGCCAAATACTTTGTATTCAATTATGTTCATTAAATAACTTACCGAAAATAAACCACCTTTGAAATCCATTTATACTCTGACATGTGTGTTGTTATATTTCTTATTCTATATTACATTCAGAGGACTCTTTCGTAGTATTACTAGAAGAAATTGGACTTTCTTCTAAGAAAGTTTATGCTAGTTATGTGTGCTAGCATAAACTAAGATGCCTTGAGACCAGCATCACTGCCATCTTTCTGTACAAAACCATGGCAATGCTTAGAACTCATAGCAGGAATTTTTGAAATATATATTTTTATTTGAACATCTTCTATAGCTTCTCTATATAGCAATGAAGTGTCTCTTCATGAATTTAAATTTTATCCAAAGTTGGACAGTTGGAACTAGGGGCTTAGAAATGGCAGAAAGACTAAAAATAGGTGCTGATGATGGAGTATTGCCTTAAAATATCTACAAAATAGGCCTGGTAGAAACTTAAAAAGGCACATAAATTCAGTTATTATTAAAAAGGTAATCACCTTGCATTTACATAGCACTTTGCAGCAAAATGAATTTCAAAGAGTATTTTTTCATGTGTCTGTTGGCTGTATGAATGTCTTCTTTTGAGAAGTGTCTATTCATATCCTTTGCCTACTTTTTGATGGGGTTGTTTGTTTTTTTCCTGTAAATTTGATTAAGTTCTTTATAGGTTCTGGATATTAGCCCTTTGTCAGATGAGTAGATTGCAAAAATTTTCTCCCATTCTGTAGGTTGCCTGTTCACTCTGATGGTAGTTTCTTTTGCTGTGCAGAAGCTCTTTAGTTTAATTAGATCCCTTTTGTCAATTTTGGCTTTTGTTGCCATTGCTTTTGGTGTTTTAGACATGAAGTCCTTGCCCATGCCTACGTCCTGAATGGTATTACCTAGGTTTTCCTTTAGGGTTTTTATGGTTTTAGGTTTAACATTTAAGTCTCTAATCCATCTTGAATTAATTTTCGTATAAGGTGTAAGGAAAGGATCCAGTTTTAGCTTTCTACTTATGGCTAGCCAATTTTCCCAGCACCATTTATTAAATGGGGAATCCTTTCCCCATTTCTTGTTTTTGTCAGGTTTGTCAAAGATCAGATGGCTGTAGATGTGTGGTATTATTTCTGAGGATTCTGTTCTGTTCCATTGGTCTATATCTCTGTTTTGGTACCAGTACCATGCTGTTTTGGTTACTGTAGCCTTGTAGTGTAGTTTGAAGTCAGGTAGCATGATGCTTCCAGCTTTGTTCTATTGGCTTAGGATTGTCTTGGCAATGCAGGCTCTTTTTTGGTTCCATATGAACTTTAAAGCAGTTTTTTCCAATTCTGTGAAGAAAGTCTTTGGTAGCTTAATGGGGATGGCATTGAATCTATAAATTACCTTGGGCAGTATGGCCATTTTCACGATATTGATTCTTCCTATCCATGAGCATGGTATGTTCTTCCATTTGTTTGTGTCCTCTTTTATTTCACTGAGCAGTGGTTTGTAGTTCTCCTTTACATCCCTTGTAAGTTGGATTCCTAGATATTTTATTCTCTTTGAAGCAATTGTGAATGGGAGTTCATTCATGATTTGGCTCTCTGTTTGTCTGTTACTGGTGTATAAGAATGCTTGTGATTTTTGCACATTGATTTTGTATCCTGAGACTTTGCTGAAGTTGCTTATCAGCTTAAGGAGATTTTGGGCTGAGACAATGGGGTTTTCTAAATATACAATCATGTCATCTGCAAACAGGGACAATTTGACTTCTTCTTTTCCTAACTGAATACCCTTTATTTCTTTCTCTTGCCTGATTACCCTGGCCAGAACTTCCAACACTATGTGGAATAGGAGTGGTGAGAGAGGGCATCCCTGTCTTGTGCCAGTTTTCAAAGGGAATGCTTCCAGTTTTTGCCCATTCAGTATGATATTGGCTGTGGGTTTGTCATAAATAGCTCTTATTATTTTGAGATACGTTCCATCAATACCAAATTTATTGAGAGTTTTTAGCATGAAGGGCTGTTGAGTTTTGTCAAAGGCCTTTTCTACATCTATTGAGATAATCATACGGTTTTTGTCTTTGGTTCTGTTTATATGCAGGATTACATTTATTGATTTGCGTATGTTGAACCAGCCTTTCATCCCAGGGATGAAGCCCACTTGATCATGGCGGATAAGCTTTTTGATGTGCTGCTGGATTCGGTTTGCCAGTATTTTATTGAGGATTTTTGCATTGACATTCATCAGGGATATTGGTCTAAAATTCTCTTTTTCTGTTGTATCTCTGTCAGGCTTTGGTATCAGCATGACGTTGGCCTCGTAAAATGAGTTAGGGAGGATTCCCTCTTTTTCTATTGATTGGAATAGTTTCAGAAGGAATGGTACCAACTCCTCCTTGTACTTCTGGTAGAATTCAGCTGTGAATCCGTCTGGTCCTGGACTTTTTTTGGTTAGTAGGCTATTAATTATTGCCTCAATTTCAGAGCATGCTATTGGTCTATTCAGGGATTCAACTTCTTCCTGGTTTAGTCTTGGGAGAGTATAAGTGTCCAGGAAATTATCCATTTCTTCTAGGTTTTCTAGTTTATTTGCGTAGAGGTGTTTATAATTCTTGTGCATTTTATGGCACAATGAAAAGTACCCCAAGAAAATCAAAACAGGACCAAAATAGATTGGTGAATTCACAAGTTACATGTTACATACATGAATGAAAATACAGTTCATTTCATTGAAATCTATAATGTATTGAGTCAAAGTAAAAGAACCATCAAAAAGAATCTGCACCAGATGGAGTTAAACAGTCACAGAAGATTTTGTTCAAGACTATTGCAATGGGAGACAGAGACTGTTGCAGTACAGGGGAAAAAAATAAACTCAACTCCACTGAAAAAAAGGCTGGAGATGTTTTAGCATTGGAGTGAACTATTGGAAAAGTGCTGGAGAAGATTAAGACGGAGGTTGGTCAATGTGATTAAGCCACATGTGTTTGCTAATTGGTGCTTGTTAAAGTTACACTCCTACCCTCACATAGAGACTGGAAGATAGGGTCCCTATCTTATTGATTATTTTTCAAACAGTTGGCTCCCAGTTCCTTGAGAATAATATTCCTGAGTTTTAAAGGTGAAAAGAGGCTTGCAGAAGATTTACATCTCAAAGAGGCAGAGAAAGAATTTACAGCTCTTCTAAGGTAAATGCACTATGAAAAGAGAAGTCAGAGCCTGTAGTTAGAAAGAAACCTGTCTAAAATTTAGTCAAGCAGAAGGAACCATGGGGGTGCTGCCATGTTGGTCAATACCCCCATGAAACTTGGTCAGCTTAATTTTCCGGAATTGTGTTAACACAGTTAAATGGATCAAAACCTATCAGCCAAAGAATATTTAATTAGTTTTTCTATGCCTACTGATCATGCAGCTGGGAGAAAGAACATAACAGATAAATGTATTGGCATAAGTTATTAGATTATCTCAATATTGACCTAGATTTATCTTAATTTATTCTAGAAATTAATCCACTTTTTCTTTGCCAGAACATTTCCTTATGACACATGAATTATCAATATATTAGAGAGATACACTTAAAGTAGAGATATAAAAGCAAAGGGAATTACAGCATTAAATGTTTGATTAAAATTAAATGTCAGGAATCCTGAATTATGTTGACAGTTCCATGTTTCAATGTATATTCAGAAGGTGAAAAAAAAATCTCACTGTCTTGAAATATGTAAAATGTTAAAATTTTAGCAAAAGATTTTTGCCTATAATTAGTGGCAGCCCTGAAGGGGGCACAAAGATCTCAAAAAAAGTTAGTAGAGTTTGACCCTAAGTTATCTCAGTTGAGTGGAAAATATCCTACTGAAGCCTGAAAAAGGGAAAGGGCCAATTACAAAGTACTTTAATTTCTCCGAAATGGCTTTTGCAAAGCACTAATGAAAAATCCTTTTCTATGGACATTTGATAGGATCCTGCTATTGTTCAGATTCAGACAGTTAAAATAAATCAAGAGTCACACAGTCATCTTGAAAGAGGCAAAAATTGACCAAGGAAAAGTGAATAATTCGCATCTAACTGTGAATGAAAATAGTCTGAAGGCACAGCTAACTAAGCCACGTGCTCCTTTTCCAGTGTCATGGTCAATAACAAGTCTCAGGTAGGAGCGTGGCGTGTGCTTTTTCCAATGTTGGCAACTCCAGTCAATAAAGTATAATTGGAACCTGCCAAGAAGGTAGTGTGTCAAAGGTGTAGTTAAGCAGAAACTTAGATGCTGAAGTGTTTGTGTAAAAATTGAGCACATAGTCTAATTATAAGTTTAAGAACTTTAAAAAGTTTGAACATTGTAAATCAGCCCTGTGAATGATGCACGCTGCTGGAACATGACAGCTGCATCAATAGAGCTCAGTCAGAATAGAGGAAAAAGTGTCAAAATCACAAGAGGTGCACTGCTCTTAGCAAATAATTAAAGGGAGGATTGAGAGAGATGGGCTGTGTGTCTTTGAGTGGGATAAGCAAAAAGGTTAAAATATCATTTTAATTTATCTCCTTAAAAGACACACAAGTGAAAAACAAGACCTTTTTTGTTAAGTCAATAAATAGGAGTTTGATTACCTTATGCTTGTTAGGCATTTTGATCTACCATCATACAGCCTACTATTTAAACTTTCTTGACACTCAAGAAAAGATTCTATGATATTACAAACAGAATGGAGGCAAGATACACAGTCCACTTTACTGTTGATTGGATAAGTAGAGTGTGGAGTAAAAGTTCAATCAGTTCTAATGACCATAGACATTTTGGTAATTATAATTGCCCCTCAATGTGACTCCAAATTCAGAGACTTCAAGAGGCTCACTGCATGCCTTTCTCTGGCAGTCTCACTTTTGAAATTGAAAAGAAGGTTAAATCTGCATATCTGAGCTCTGCCCTGCTCTGAGAACCAATTGATTTCTCTTGGTAGATGTGTCATTCAAAAACCATATTTTACTGCTAATAGTACATAATCAAAGATACAGAGAAATTAATGAACTAGTTTCTTAGTAGAATAAAATAAAGTATTGCTTAGGATCACCCTCATGCATGTAACTTAGCATTTCATTGGCAAAATTGCATTACTCATTCCAGTACTTCCATAGAGTAATCTCGATTTTCCTTAGCATCATTAGATTGAACCCTGGTCTATTGTGAATGCTGCTTTGGAGAGGAAATTTTTATCTATACCACAACTTAATTTGGCACGTATTCATGTAGAGAAAGCAAAAAGTAAGTTGTCTGCACATTTTTCTTTTATTTGCATCTTGATCCATTGCAGGAAATTAAAGAGATAATCACATGGTATACTAGACAGACAGTATCAAGGACCAACTTACTGGATGATACTTAACAATGTCTGAATGCTGTGATGTGACCAGCCAGTCACCACTCCAGTACAAGCCCTCCATCCCGTTTTGGGTTTTTTTGTGTGTTTGTTTGTTTGTTTGTTTGCATTTGTAACAGCTTAATAATTTATATGTCCCATTACGATTTTAGTGGAATGTTTTAAAGCCAAGGCATAATTCACTGCAAAGATAAACTTGAAAAAGCAAACAAACTTTCAAATAGTATGTTATGACCTAGACAAAACTGATTATCAACTAGTAATACTCATAATTAGCACATGCAACACAATGAGAAATTAAATCCTGTGCTATATACTCTTAAGTATTGTCAGACATGAGACATCCTTAAATGTTCTATCAATTGCATTCCTTTCTGCACATACACTATTTTAAACAAGAAAACAATTTTCTTTCCTCCAGATTCATGTTTACCAGTGCAAAACGGTGCAATCTCAGTAAAAATGGTTTATTACAATGTTATTTTAGAAAAGCTTAGTCCTCAAACTGTCAAAAATGTACTTAAAAAGTGTCCAAATCTTGAGAATGATCAACTTCAATGGCTTCCTCTGAATCCAACTTGGCTTCTCCATGTCCTTCCTGTGACTCATCAAGAGAGGCCAAGGCCTCATTTGTGTCACTTGCAAAAGTTTCCTGTGATGTGTCATCATCTTCTTGAAAATTTAGACTTTTAATAGCTTGTTTGATCTTTTTTCCCAACACTTGTGTTCTCCTCTTCCTAGCAGCTTTTTAATTTTCATATTCCTTTTGTTTTTCAATGTAGAAAATGTCCTTAATTTGTTCCTCGCTGATACTAGGAATGTTTTTCAAGAGATTCAGAAAAACTCCCCTTGGTGTTCTTCTTCGACTACCATTCATTATAAAGAGACCACCATTTTGTTCATCTTCAGCAGTTTTCCATCAGAAGTTCAATTGCCTTTTTGTTCCCAGTAATCCTCACTACTCGAGCTATCAGGTCTTTCTTTGGTTCCTGTAACCTGAATGAAATTTCATCAGCCACTTTCTCTTGAGAATCTTCCTCTGTGATCTCATATCGACCTTTATAGTTCATTTCTGGTCTGTTCCCCAGCCTGTCTTTGACAGGTCATTTCCTTTTGAGATGACCTTGCCCGTTTTCCTCTTCCTTTGATCCCATTTTTTTTGCCACCGTGCATATATTCATCTAGTTCCTTGTCTAGATCTTTTATATGTTTTTGAGATTCCCTCCTAAGTTTCTTAGCAAGCAAATAATCGCAGGTCTCGGATTGTCTGCTTCTGTCAATAGTGCCCTCCCTTCCCAAGATACCAAGTTCAGTGGCCACTGCGTCTTGATTCTGTTCCTGCAGCACAGCACCCCGTATGTTGTTAATCTTCTTTCCTCCAGCAACAGGTGGTTTCTGACTGCTCTGGCCAAACGGAAAAGGCTCTGGTTTGAGAGGAGGGTTAAAACATTTCTGTCGTTTGCGTTTCCAAAGACAGCTATCATCATCTGAATCAGAAAAACTCTCTTCACTTGAATCCACACTTTCAACAGCTCGATAATGTGATACATGGAGTTGCCGTCTTCTGGAAGGCCCTCATAGCACTGTGGCCACCTAGCACTTTCGCCAATTGCAGCGGCCTGTCGCTGGGTGCGACCGTCATGTCGGAATCCGAGTGGGAAAGCTGCCCATCTTCCATGTCGCCGACCTCCAACGCCATCTTCCCGCCGTGCCCCTCCATCCCATTTTCACGTCTGAAAATTCAAGGGCTGGATTGGCAAATTGACAAACAGCACTTGGAGCATATTGGAGAATGTAGATGTTTTAATTGGACTTAATTAATTCTTTTAAGATTAAAGAACACAAATCTCATAATGAAATGACTGGTTTTTAATGCTTTTTTCAAAATTATTTACTGTTTCCTTTTACTAGATTTATCAATAAAGAAAACTCAATGTTAAGTTTTCAATGAAAACTCTGTATGTACAGTTTGACTTATTACTATGTCACAATGTAAAATGCTAGGAAGGTTAAAATCAGACTTAAGATTTGTTACAATGCATTGCATGATGACCTGTAGCTCTTTAAATCTGAATAGACAGCCAGGCACAGTGGCTCATACCTGTAATCCCAGCATTTTGGGAGGCCAAGGCAGGCAGATCGCTTGAAGTCAGGAGTTTTAGACTATCCTGGCCAACATGATGAAACACTCTCTCTAGTAAAAATACAAAAATTAGCTGGGCGTGGTGGTGGGTACCTGAAATCCCAGCTACTTGGGAGGCTGAGGCAGGATAATTGCTTAAACCCCAGGGGGAGGGGGAGGGGGAGGTTGCAGTGAGCCAAGATTGCACCACTGCACTCCAGCCTGGGCAACAGAGAGAGACACCATCCCCCACCCCCCAAAACAATCTGAATAGACATCAGGTCCACATGGACTAATAACTCCTTGAGCCCAATTAGAAAGAAAGAATAAATTGAGATTTAAGGAGGTATGGGAAATGACATTGGAATTTCAACAACATGAAATTTATTTTTCTTAAGATTAATCTATATACATAATATATTCTTCCCCTCAGTTTTAGAAAGCCAATTTGTAGAACTACATCCCAGTTTGTTTGGATTTTATTATGTCAATTGATATCATAGTTTTCCAGGCCTCCATTGATAATCCCTGTAGAGAGTTCTGCAATAGTCTGCATGAAAAAGTAGCCTCTTTGAAATCCAGATATTTCTTGAATTCTAGACTCATTGTCCAGGCTGAGTACTTATTCAAGTCTTTTAGCCTCTCTCTTCTTTAAAAGGTATAACACAGGGTCCCTATATGCTGGCTCTTTCCAAGTTTGGAAACTTGCATGTAGTGACATTGTGTGAAGAAAAAACATATCAGAAGACATGAGCTGTTTCTTTAGTTGCACAACTACTGATCAGTCACATGACATCAACAAGCCACTTTAGTTGCTAGGGCTCAATTTTCTCATGCCTTGATTCTGTACTTTTTGCAGTGAGACTGTATTCTAAAGCGTTGCCCAAAATATGCCCCTGCAAAAATGAGCCCTAGAATATTAAACATGTTTATTGTTTTATTCCCATCCCGTTCCATCTGGCTTATCTCCTTCTGCCTCTTCTGATGCCATTTTCTCAAGGAAAACTGCATATTTTCTCAAGATATATCATTTTCTGAGGGCATGATTTATTTCTGATAAGTGTCTAAATTAGATCAGTTATTTTTTCAATAATCTTTAATACTCTCTGCTTTAAAAAAAGACTTATTATGCTGAGTACTTTGATTTAGAAATGCAAAAGATATTGAAACTCTTTCTTTCCTAAGGGTAAAAATGATATTAACCACCCACTTGTTTATGGGCTCTAGTTAATAGCCACAGTAAATGAACATGACAGATAGGAACAAATTTCAGTGTTTTGACATTTTTATATAGGCAAAGCTGGCATGTTAAGCCAGAATCCCCATTAAACTATTCCATGTCACGCACATACTCCTCAAAAACAAAAATGTATGTTTATTTGAGTATATTCAAATGATGCTTTTCCGTGGAAGGGCCATGTATGCAAAGTGACCCCCAAATCCTGAAGGAGCTGAGGAACCAAAGAAGGAGGCAGACAGATTCAGTTTGTCGATATTGGGTGATGTATTGAGGGAACTTAAAGACAGAACCCTGGCCTTGGATAGCAGCAAGACAGGCAGATCCCCACACTGCTGCTCCTCAGACCCAAGGCTTATACAGCTCCAGGAAAGCAGATGTGCTCTTCAGCAAGACAATTAAAGGCAACCTTCCAAAACAGGCAAGAATGTGGTATGTGTCATAGCCTGTACTTTGTATGACATCATCAAGGTTGCTTTGTTCTTACGTCAGTTGAAGTAAACGTTAATAAATTAAAAACCAGGAGGCAGTCATGAGGCTAATCAGACGTCAACATGGCAGATTAGCATTCAAAGTGGAGTCATTTTTGCCTTCACTGGTGCTGACATTGAAATGGGTCAAACTACCGAGTTTTATTCTAGGCACCACCAGTTACAAGTTGCATGACTTTGGACAAGGTATTTGGCCTTTCTCATTTCCTTTTCCAGAGATGAAATGGATCTCAAGGGGCATTTTAAGGAGTAGTTTCAAGTTTTAAAGGAGATTAAATATATTAAAGTTTTTCAAGAGCTGCAAAGTACTGTATAAAGAACTATTACTGTTTGTGTTTATGTCAGTAATTGGACTTATTTATTCTTTATGTTGGTATGAGAAATTTTCCTTCTCTTGTTTTCCATTTTCTGGGAAAAAAATAAAAATAAACAAAACACATTCCTTGAATCTTAGTTCCTTCCTTAGTCTCTGTGCTATTTCTCTGCATAACTTGCAAACTAATTTTTAAAGCAATAGACCTCAAATATTAATTTAAAATTCTCCAAAATGATCTCCTAAATCTTAGATCCAGTCACCTTCCTTCAAATTCCTGAAATCCATCTCATGTCATCTGATACGAGCAGTTATAACACTCTTGAAGTTCCTCCCCTGACTTTCATTAATCTGAAACTAAGTACTCAGATCACTCATTCATTCATTCATTCAAACACTCATCCAACCAGTGATTCAACACATATTTATTTATCCCTTACTGTGGTTAGGCACTGTTGGGAAGCACTAGAAATAAAGCAGTGAACAGTGAACACAGCAGGAGAAATCCCAGCCCTCATGGAGCTTATAGTCCCTGTGGGAGACAGACAGTAAACACATAGATATTGATAGATATTGCATGACTAGCGTTCTTGCATGCTGCCCATGGGTGACACACTGTTGCTGCTGCTAACCATGGACAACATCTGAATGGTAATACCAAGATAAGAGCCCTCAGGAATGCATCAAGTCTCACTGTCCCCTCTTCTTTCCTACTGCCCTAAAGTGAACATTATGTGTTGTTTGGTCTTTGTCATCCTTTTGCCCCTTTAAGTCTTTTTAGCAGTTTATTTTTTTAATTAAAAACAATTTCCATTGCTAGATTAAACCATTATGACCTATCAGTATGCTTATGTCCTCTGTTTGAGAAACTGGACTTCTAGTCCATTGTGAGTACTAGCTCTTTACACTGTGGTTTCATTCCTGATAAATGTTGCTAATAACTTATGTATAAGTTGTCTATCTTTTATTGTTTACAGGGACATTTCTTTTTTCTACAGGTGAATCTAACATGCATTTTTAAGGAAAAAATTCAGATAATATATGCATAAAAATCACTTAAAAATGAAAGAAAATTTATTGATAATACCATCCCCCCAAACAAAGCATCTATTTTTATTTTTCTGGACTCACTTTATGTATTTGTCAATATTCATTCCACAATCTCATAAATATTTTTTCTAGTCCTGGTAAATTATAACAGCATTCAATTTCTTGCTCCTGTGTTCTGCCTTCCACATTTTAACAGGAATTTTCTTCTCAAACGCAGCACATTTTCACATCTCTCACACATACTCACATGGTCACAATCATCCTGAAGCCTTCAATGACTCTGAACTTTGTAATTGCACAGAAAACATTGAGAATCTGTCTCTTCAGGAAGTAACCAAAATTAGAATTAGGGGCAGAGATCCAGTATAATCATCTTCATATTTTTTGTTTATGTCCTCCCTAAAATAAATTTGAAACTCTGTATACACTCCTCAACAAATTTTACGTTGTCTAAAATTTTTATCATAAGTTTAAATAGATGACGGTAATCCCAGCACTTTGGGAGGCTGAGGTGGGTGGATCACTTAGGTTGGGAGTTTGACACCAACCTAGCCAACATGACTGGTGAAACCCTGTCTCTATTAAAAATACAAAAATTAGCCGGGTGTGGTGGTGCACACCTGTAGTGCCAGGTACTCGGGAGGCTGAGGCAGGAGAATCGCCTGAACCCAGGAAGCAGAGGTTGCAGTGAGCCAAGATCATGCTGCTGAACTCCAGCCTGGGTGACAGAGCGAGACTAGGTCTCTAAATAAATGAATAAATAAATAGTTGCAAAGGATGCATTTGGTGCCACATTGTAAATATTGACAGTTAAGACAACATTACATTGCTCTTATAAACACTTTCAATGAACTAAATTTCTCTTCAATTTGCAATCCATTATTATCAATTTTAAAAGACATAAGCAAGTTCTTCTTTAACAGTTGTTTTCCTTTTTCCTGAACTTGTATTTCCATTATAGTTCCCCTACAGAAATTTATGTTAATATAATACAAATTTATGCTTTGAAAAATTTAATAACCACCCTATCATTTCTGCAAACAAACACGTGTATAATTAAATTAATTTTCTGTTTAATTTCCATGATTATAAGGCTCCAAGTGCTAAGATATTCCTTCAGATTGAGTTATCATTACAATTATTATTGATATTAAATGGATCAAAACTATGAAACTAAATTTTTTGATAATTAAAACTTAAGAGTAAAGTTTTGTTACGAATTCCTTCCTTAATGAAACCATAGGATTTTCCCCCTAATAGGTGAATAAATCTTTGGGTGAATATTACTTATGGACAGAGTCCTACTCCTTTTTGTGTGTATATGGTATGTATTGAAACACATTATTCAAGTAAATGGTTTGCTTGGAATAAAAGGAATATTGTTATAGGAAAGTCACTCAATTCATTGAACATCTTCCAAACTGTAAGTCAAAAATAATATAGTAGCAGACCTGCTTGCAAAGGATCTTGGGTATTAGAATAATTTGTTTCTCTCCATGCGTAATCATGTTTTGAATTGTTCCTAGCATCCCACTCCAATTTCTGTCCTCAGCTACTTAAATGCTGGCATTATGCACCATGTGACATTTAGGATAGGTAAGAATAATGTCCTTTTTGTGACTTGTAAGAAGTTGGCAGTGAAATAGATGACCTTGGCAGTGGGCTCAGTCTTAGATCAATTTTAGGAAATAATTCACCTAAGGTGTAGAAATTACCTCTGTACATGTGCCCCTAAGAAAAGCCTCCTGTGTCCTGCTTAAGGCCATGGCCCTAGATAATAGGAGAACAGAACTATATGTCTATATTTAAAAACTGGATAGTGGCCTGAGGTCTACCACCTGTGGGCAGAGAATGGAAATGGGACTCAGGAAGGCTCTCCAGAGAGTCATGTATGTTTAATGAAGTTTGATACAGAAGAAAGTACCATTTTTCCAGTACAGGTCTGCATGATCTTGCTGCTGAGGCTCGGCACATATTACTCAACTATTCATGACCAAAAGCCTAGGAATTCAGTTGGCATTGCCGTTGGAGTTGTTATTACATACTCTGACCAGAAATTTCAGAAAAAATAAAGCTCTATAGATTATAGTCTCCTCGATTCATTTTCCCTGTAGCACAGTAAACAGTGTTTGAATCATTTAAAATACCTTCAAAGCCTGCAAAAGCAAACCCAAATTGAATATGAAATAATCTATGCTTATTATGAGAGAAAATGTATTTTCTGTTAGTCAAGTACATTATGCTAACATGGCTCTCCTGATGAAGTCTGGGGAAAAAAATGTTGAAAAAGTAAATGCCAGTGAAAATCATAAACCCCTCATAAAACTTCCTTCAAAAAGGACTTGAAAATATTAATTTAATTGTTCCTCCTAAATGTGATAAGTATATTTAATATTCCTTTACTTTAGACAGACATTAACATCAGAAGGCCAAGGGTCATGAAAATGCTGACTAAAAGACTGTAAAATCCCATTTTTACTGTATTGAAGCTTTTCTCTATTAACAAAGTGGTATTCCTGTAGAAGGTGAATTAACTCTTTCAACTTGCAGGCGTTTAATTTAGTATCCTGAAAGACACACTTTATAATATGCAAAATGTTTAATTACCAAAGGACTCTACTTATGTGGGTGAGGGGATAATTCTTTTGGTGTTAGCACTTTTATGGCAATATGCAATAAACTCATTGATTTCGTTACTAGATTTCTATACCATCTGAACTATTTAACATTAGTGTCTGTGCACAGCAAATTTCTTGGGAATATCCATAAATTATATTTTTTAGTAATTATACTAATTACTTCATACATAAGGCAATGTAGGAAGTATCCTTAGAACTCAGTAAAATTATTCTTAATATTTTTATTTAAGCTTTGACCTAAAACTTAATCAGTGGCTTTATATAATTCTTTTTAGATACAGAAATCAATGGTGGATGATGTTCCTAGAATTTTCACTGTGAATTGAAATAAGTCTACTAGGATTTTTCATAGGAAAATGGGATCATGGATGATATATCCTTAACATGGTCTCATTGGCTACAGTAGAAATGGACAAGAGCACCATATCTGAAACACCTACAAATGATATTAAAGTTTTCTAAAATGTTTTTGTGCCAAATAAGTCATTGATAACATAAAATCACATCTATTGATACACTATCATGATATGCTAAAAAGCATTCTCATTTACCTTCAGAATTTTTTCCTTTTCACTAAAGGAGGAAAGCATCAGTGCCATGGAATTCAGGGGGGATTTTCAGGGAAAAATTTTAGCGAAGTTGGAGGGGATGTCAGGAAAAATTTAGTCACTTTTTATATTTTATCATTCTTTTAAGTAATTACTGTAAGTAACACTGCTTTCCTATATATCAAATGGTTTATAATTTACAAATGAGACTGGTGTCATCCTTCAAAGTAAACCCCTTCCAAAACTAAAAATTTATTCAAGCAACCATGCATTATTTGGGGAAACTATATTTTATGTTGCCTTGACACAAGAAAATTAGGAACATTATTTTTGTATCAACCTGCTACAAATTGCCCCCCTGATTTATTTTAAGAAAATGTGCTTTTGTTGGTATATTCTCCCCTCCCTCACCCATCCCCAGAACTCTTGGAATACTGAAAATACTGAAAGGCACCACATGCCCAGTAATCCTACGTAAACTTTTATTATGTTGTTCTTGGAATATGTTTACCTAAGATAAAAATAAAGACACGTTAAATCAGTCAAGTCCAAGGATACTGAATTCCTCCATGTTCCCAATATTCCACTTTGAGTTTCTTTCCCTGTTCTCCTGGCATTTGCAGCAGTGGGAATTCCCTATGGTGTCCTTCCCACTAGCCTGTTATTCGTGAAATCAGTTCTGCACTAGCTCTGTTTTACAGCCATTCATTCAAACAAATTCTCACCTGTTATTCTTCTGCTGTGAATCTTGCTCCCTGGTAACTTTGAAATCCACTATTCATATTCATTATAGCACCTCAAGCAGTGCCAGCACATGATGATAAACATTAAATATTTTTTGAATGAACTTGAAATAAATTCAGTCATAGCCATCTATTCCATTAAAACTGGAAAAAAGGCAATAAAAACATTTTTTCTTGATGCAGTGCTGTCTCTTTTCCCCTCTCAAAGACCACTGTCTTACTTCTCTTTGTCCTTTAAATTTATTATTTTCGAAGGGTAGAGATACCACTGGCCTCTCGAGAAGGATCTCTACCCAGTCAGATTCTTCATGCCCGTGGAAGTTTCCAAGTAATGTTCCCTTCTTTGCTAATGACAGTCCATGGCTTAATTGTCAGCCAACTGATTAGAGCATTACCAAACTAGTGTATAATCTCCCCTAAACTGATATTTCTTATTTTTTTTTCTCCTTCTTTGAGGCTTTTCAGAAAAGGTCCATGCTGGTACTTTACAGAGTGAAGTTGAGAGTGGGCATTATTCATGGAATCCCACTGTTGCTTTGAGCCAGGAAGACTTTCTCATAGAGCTCATCAGGAATTAGAATCACTGATGTGAATCCATATGTGTGCTAACAACTAGGTGGTCTATAAACTAGATAGCATTAATGTAACTGGCAGGAAGCCATCATTGTGCATAGAGTGGCGATTGATTAATCGATCGATCAATCAATAAACAATACTAGCACAAATTTGATATTTATGTTTTGTACATCCAGAATTACCAAAGCACCACAATATGTTGTGTCTGTCCATGATCCTGTGTGTATAGGACATATTTTAACATTATTCACCTGTTACCATATGCCAGCTACTTATAGTAGGTGTTTAAAGCTGTACATGTTCCTGAGAGAGTGATTGATTTGGTTTTATATTCTTGAAAATGGCACATCCCTGTACTTTAAAGGCAGATTGTGTGTATTTCAAAGCAGTTCCATTATAAGTATGTAAATATTCCTGTACAGAGGCTAGAAATTCATAGCTTTTACCAAAGTGGATTCTCACTTCAGTGACTCATATTTAAACTCACTGCTAAAATGTTTCTTCTAAATGAAGTAATATTTAAGCTATAATTTCTAGCTGAGGAAGACAACTATTTCCTGATGAGACACTTAGGGATCTTGTTTTACATTCTGCGTGCACATACTGAAAATTCACATTTGAGTAAAGTTCGGAATGTCAAGCGCACTGCCCAAATAAAAGGCAAATCCTCATAATGGTACAGCAAGGTAAAATTTAAATGATGTGTTCGACTGGGTAAACACATTAGAAAGCTGTCTGAAATATGTATTTAACTAGTAGAAAGAGCTATTGTATTCTAATGAATGAAAAATATCCATTCTTGTGTGTGCATTTGTGTGTGTGTATATATATATATATATGTCTGTGTATACTTTAAATGCTAAATTTTGAAATATTCCAGTCTTTCAAATGATTGATAACATACATTTACTAACTTCTATGGCAGTTTTATTTACGTGTTTTTGTTTTTTGCTTTTTTTTTTTTTTTTTTTTTCTGAGATGGAGTTTTGCTCTTGTTGCCCAGGCTGGAGTGCTATGGCACCATCTCAGCTCACCACAACCTCCACCTCCCGGGTTCAGGCGATTATCCTGCCTCAGCCTCCCGAGTAGCTGGGATTACAGGCATGTGCCACCACGCCTGGCTAATTTTGTATTTGTAGTGGAGACGGGGTTTCTCCATGTTGGTCAGGCTGGTCTCGAATGCCTGACCTCAGGTGATCTGCCCAGCTTGGCCTCCCAAAGTGCTGGGATTACAGGCATGAGCCACTGCACCTGGCCTTATGTTTTCAGGAATGAAATTAAATGTAGAAACTGAATCTATGTGGCACTGAATTTGAAATATACACTGACAAGTACTAACATAGGACTGGCAGGAACAGACACAGACCTTAAATAACCTTATTTCCTATGTCCTGCTTTTGTTGTGTAAGTGTTCCACAGCATTGATGTTACTTAAACTTGGCTTTAGAAATTCTGCAGTTATAGTTATTAGATATGCAAATTATGTCTATTCCTTTTACCCCAGACTCAGAAAGTTCTGTCATTTTATGGCTTGCAAATGCTTCATAAGCCTCATGCTTTTCTGGGGAGGTTCCTAGTTAATAAGTAAATTAAATTTTTAAAAATAGGCTGAATATTTTATCACAGTGGCATTATAAACATTTGTCATCCATGTAGGGAACATTTTTCCTTCAGGCTCTGATTTGCAATTCATAATTATTTCCTGTCTTATCCTTGTTCTCTCTCAATGATACAAGATGGAGAAAAGATAGTTTTAGAGTATACACATTTTAATCAATATTCAAATGCAATTAGAAGGCCCCAAGGTTTTCTGTGTGTATGCATGGAAATTCATCTCCACCAATCACCATTAGCAACAGTTGAAATAATAGGTGACTTCTCAAGAGAGAAGGTATGAAAATATCATTCAGGTCATGCACGTTGAGCTAATTTTGGCATCATGTAATTCAGGGTTGATATTATTTAGATAGTTTCTTTTTTGGTATAACTACATGGGTAAATACAGCCTCTAGTTAGTGTTAAAGAATTGTGTCTTTAGCTCTGAAATCCCTTCACACTCAAATATGGCAGTAGGAATTCATTTGCTGGAGGAACTGTTCTTTCTCTTTTTAAACAGCTTTATCAAGATACATTTTATGTAACAAAAGTTCACCCGCCGGGCGCGGTGGCTCAAGCCTGTAATCCCAGCACTTTGGGAGGCCGAGACGGGCGGATCACGAGGTCAGGAGATCGAGACCATCCTGGCTAACACGGTGAAACACCGTCTCTACTAAAAAATACAAAATACTAGCCAGGCGAGGTGGCGGGCGCCTGTAGTCCAAGCTACTCGGGAGGCTGAGGCAGGAGAATGGCGTTAACCCGGGAGGCGGAGCTTGCAGTGAGCTGAGATCTGGCCACTGCACTCCAGCCTGGGCGACAGAGGGAGACTCCATCTCAAAAAAAAAAAAAAGTTCACCCATTTGTAGAGGCCAAGTTTTTAGTATATTTACAGTGTTAGCAAGCACCACTGTTCCCATAATCTAATTATGGAACATTTTTGTCACACAAAAAGAAAACTTAGGCCCATCAGCAGTCATTCTTCAGCCTCCACAACTGCTTCCATCACTCCCTTGCCCTGTGCGCTGACAACTGCTAACCTACTTTTTGTCTCTATGGATTTGCCTATTCTGGGCATTTTATATAAATGGAATCATACAATATGTGTTCTGTGAGTGGCTTCTGTCATTTAGCATGATGTTTTCAAAGTTCATCCATGATGCAGTATGTATCAGAATTTTATTCCTTTTAATTGGTGAATAATATTTTGCTATATAGATATACCACATTCTGTTTAATCATTCATCAGCTGGGGAATTTTTGGATTATTTCCAGTTTGGAGGTACTATGAAGGATGCTATAAACATTTGTGTAAAACGTTTTGGGTGGTGTATATTTTCATTTCTCTTGAGTATGTAACTAAAAGTAGAATTGCTGGATCACATGGTAGTTTTATGTTTAATCTTTTGAGGAACTACTAAACTGTTTTTCCAACGTGGCTGTACTGTTATACATCCCCATTAGCAATATATAAATGTTTCCATGTCTTCACATGTACACCCACACTGGTTATTATCTTTTTTATTATTGCCATCTTAATGGTACGAAGCAGTATCATATTTTGATTTGCATTTCCCTAATAACTAATGATGTTAAGCATGTTTTGTTGAGTCTGTTAACAGTTTGCATATCTTCTTTGGAAAAATGTCTACTCAAGTCTTTTGCCTGTTCTTTAATGGGGTTGTTTGTCTTTTTGTTGTGGGGTTGTGTATATGCTGGATACTAGACTCTTATCAGATATATGATTTACAAATATATTCTCCCATCTGTTGGTTATCATTTTACTTTCCTGACAGTGTCCTTTGATACAGAAAAGTTTTCATTTTTATGTGTTTTTATGAAGTCCTATTTATTTATTCTTTGGGTGTCATACTAAGAATTCATTTTTAAATACAAGATCATCAAGATTTACCCCATATGTTTCTTTCATTTGCTCTTACATTTAGGTCATAGATTCATTTAGAGTTAGTTTTTGTAGATGGTATGAGGTAGGGTAGGATCCAACTGCATTTTTTTGCATGCAGGTATCCAGTTGACCCAATATGAGTTGGTGAGGGTATTATCCTTTCCTCATTGAATGGTCTTTGCATGCTTGTTGAAAATCAATTGACCATAAATGTGTGGGTTCATTTCTGGTGTCTTAGTTCTGTTTCACTGATCTGTATGTCTGTTCTTACACCAGTACCACTGTGTCATTGTTGCTATTTCACAAAAATGCATAATGCTCTTACATTTTTTTGACAGTACATTATTGTTAACTGTCTGCACATTGTCATGCAGCACTTCTCTAGAATATTTCCATCTTGCATGACTGAAACTCTATATCCATTGAATAGCAACTCCCATTTTCTTCTCCCCCTATCCTGTTAACCATCATTCTGCTCTCTGCTTCCATATGTTTGTCTACTCTAGATACCTCATATAAGTAGAATCATGCAGTATCTGTCCTTTTGTGACTGGCTTATTTTACATAGCATAATGCCCTCAAGGTTCATTCATGATGTAGCATATGATAGAATTTCTTTTTTAAAGCCAAATAATATTCCATTTATTATAAACCATATTTTTTCTCATTCATTCATTGATGGACATTTAAGTTGTTTGTACCTCTTAGCTATTGTGAATAATGTTTCAGTGAATGAGAATCTAATGCCTCCACTTATCTGACAGGAGACGGAGCTCACACAGTAAAAATTGAAGCGTTGTTTTCCATGTTCTCTCTTTGAGAGCCTGTTTTCAATTTTTGGGGATAAATACCCAGAAGTGGCATTGCTAGGTAGTACTACATATTAGTTACTTTAGTTTTGGAGTACATTTGAAATCAGGAAATGTGAGTCTTCCAACTTAGCTCTTCTTTTTCAAGATTGTTTGTTTGGGCATTTGCAATTTTACGTGAACTTGAGGGAAAGCTGTTAGAATTTTGACAGAGATTGCAATGAATCTATAAATTGCTTTAAGTAATATTGCTGTTTTTAACAAAATGCGTCTTCTAGTCCATAAACATGGGTTGCCTTTCCATTGAATTAGGTCATTTATAATTTCCTTCATCAATGTTCTGTAGTTTTCCATGTAAAATTCTATCATTTCTTAGTTGATTTATTCCTAGGTATTTTTAAGATGCTAATGAAACCTTTCTTAATTTTTTTTTTTTTTTTGAGATGGAGTTTCACTCTTTTTGCCCAAGCAGGAGTGCAATGGTGCTATCTCAGCTTACTGCAACCTCCGCCTCTTGGGTTCAAACGATTGTCCTCCCTCAACCTCCTGAGTACCTGGGATTGCAGGCTCCCGCCACCACGCCCAGCTAATGTTTGTATTTTTAGTAGAGACGGGGTTTCACCATGTTGGCCAGGCTGGTCTCAAACTCCTGACCTCGTGATCCACCTGCCTCGGCTTCCCAAAGTGCTGGAATTACAGGCGTAAGCCACTGTGCCTGGCCAGTTTTCTTAATTTTCTTTTCACATTGTTCATTGCTACTGTATAGAAAGCCAACACATTTTTGTGTGGTTAATCTTGTACCCTGTAACTTTGCTGGATTTATTTATTAGCTCCAGCAGGTTTTTTTGTGGATTCTTTGGGATTTCCTATATATACTGTATTAGTCCATTTTTATACTGCCATGAGGTAGTATGACTGGGTAATTTATAAAGGAAAGAGGTTTAATGGACTCACAGTTCCACTTGGCTGAGGAGGCCTCACAATCATAGCAGAAGGCAGAGGAGAAGCAAAGGTGCATCTTACATGGTGGCAGGCAAGAGAGCTTGTTCAGGGAACTCCCACTTATAAAACCATCCGATCTTGTGAGATTTATTCACTACCACGAGAACAGTATGGGGAAAATCATCCCCATGATTCAAAATTATCTCCTAGGCCCGCCCCTGATATGTGGGGAGTTTTACAATTCAAGGTGAGATTTGGGTAGGGACATAGCCAAACCATATGTTATAGGATCACGTAATCTGTGAGTAGAGACAGTTTTTATAGTTTTTATTGTTGTTGTTGTTGTTTTGTTTTTGTTTTTTGAGACAGTCTCACCCTGTCACCCAGGCTGGAGTCCAGTGGCATGACCTTGGCTCACTGTAACCTGTGCCTCCCTGGTTCAAGCAATTCTCTACCTCAGCCTCCCGAGTAGCTGGGATTACAGGCGCCCACCACCATGCCTGGCACATTTTTGTGTTTTTAGTAGAGACAGGGTTTCACCATCTTGGCTAGGCTGCTCTTGAACTCCCAACCTCGTGATCCACCCGCCTAGGCCTCCCAAAGTGAAGTAGAGATAGTTGTAAGCCTTTCTCTTGAGTTTAGATACTTATTTTTCTTGCTGAATGACTCTGGCTATAATTTTGAATACAACGTTAAATAGCAGTGATGAAAGCAAGCTTCCTTGTCCTTATCTTAGAGAGAACTCTTTCAGTCTTATATCATTGAATATGATGTTAGCTGTGAGATTTCATAAATGCACATTATCATGTTTAGAGAATTCTATTCCTACTTTTCTGTATATTGTTATCATAAAAGTGTGGTGGATTTCATTAAATTTCTTTTCTGTATAATTCAGATGATTGTGTGTATTTTTCCTTCATTCTATTACTAGGCACGTATTATATTGACAGAGTTTCTTATGTTGAATCACCCTTAACTTTCTGGGAGAAATCTCAGTGGTTAGTGTGTCCTATAATCCTTTTTTTTTTTTTTTTTTTTTTTTTTTTTTTTTTTGAGATGAAGTCTCACTCTGTTACCCAGGCTGCAGTGCAGTGGCATGATCTCGGCTCACTGCAACCTCCGCCTCCGAGGTTCAAGCAATTCTCCTGCCTCAGCCTCCCGAGTACTATACCTACAGGCACGTGCCATCACACTGGCTAACTTTTTTTAAATTTTTATTAGAGATGAGGTTTCACCATGTTGGCCAGGCTGGTCTCGAACTCCTGACCTCAGGTAATCCTCCTGCCTCGGTCTCCCAAAATGCTGGGATTATAGGCATGAGCCACTGCACCAGGCTATATAATCCTTTTAATATGCTCTTGGATTCGCTTTGATGGTGTTTTTTTAAAGACTTTTTTATCAACATATATAAGGGGTATTGGTCTATAGCAGGAGTCCCCAACCCCCAGGCCATGGACTTTGTCTGGCTTTGGTATCAGGTAATGCCAGCCTGTCAGAATGAGTTAGGAAGTATTACCTCATCTTCTGTTTTTTGGAAGAATTTAAGAAGGATTTTTCTTCCTTCTTCTTTAATGTTTGGTGGAATTTACAAGTCAAGCCATCTGGTCCAGAGTTTTTCTTTGTTCGGAGGTGTTTTATTACTGACTCCATGTCTTTACTTGTTATAGGTCTATTCATGTTTTTTTATTTCTTCATGATTCAATCTTGGTAGGGTATATGTTTCCAGGGATTTTTTGTATCAAAGTTGTATAATTTGTGGGTGTATATATTATATGACCACAAACTGGGTGGCTGAAAACAACAGAAATTATTTCATAGTTCAGGAGTTTAGAAGTCTGAAATCAGGTTGTCAGAAGCCAAGAAGTCAGAACTCAGGTTGTCAGGTGGTTCTTTCTGGATGCTTGGAGGGAAACACCATCCCATGCCTCTCTCCCAGCTTCTGCTGGGTGGTTGCCAGTAATCCTTCTTATTCTTTGCTTATCAATGCATTGCTCCAGTCACTGCCTCAATCTTCATATCACCTTCTTCTTTGTGTCTCTGGGTGTCCTTTTCTGTCTCTTACAGGGACACTTTCGCTGGATTTAGGGCTTTTCCGAATCAAGTGTGATCTTATCTAGATCCTTACTTTATTTACATTGGCAAAGACCCTATTTCCAAATAAAGTCTCATTTGTAAGCTCTGGATGGACATGCATTTTGTCAGGATGCTATTTAACCTACCACAGTATACAGCTGTTCATAGCATTTTTATATAATCATCTTTGTCTCTGTAAGATTGAGAGTAGAGTAATGTTCCTTCTTTCATTCCTGATTTTAGTTACTTTTTCTTTTCTCTCTTTGATAGTCAGCCTAACTAAAAATTGCTCAATTTTGTTGATCTTTTCAAAGAACCAGTTGTTGGTTCCATTGACTTTCTCTGGTGTTTCTCTATTTGCTTTTTTGTTTATCTCCACTCTAATTTTTACTATTTCTTTTCTTCTGCTAGCTTTGGGCTTAGTTTTCTCCTTTTTTTTTTTTCTCATTCCTTAAGGTATAAAGTGAGGTTATTGATTTGAAATCTTTCTCCTCTTTTAATGTAGGCATTTATGGCTATAAGTTTTGGCATGTTGTGTTTTCATTTTCATTCATCTAAGTATTTTCTGTTTTCCCTAGTGATTTATTCCTTAGCCCATTGTTTGTATGAAAGGTATGTGGTTTAATTTTCACATCCTCGTGAATTTTTCATTTTTCCCTCAAATATTGATTTCTAGCTTCATTCCATTGTGGTCAGAGAATATACTTTGTATGATTGCAATCTTTTCAAATTTAAGACTTGAAAATTAGCAATGCTTTTTTGACTGAAATTTATCAGTCTCTTTCTTGACTAAGCACTCTTCTGGTTGCTGTATGTGTTTATTAGATTCCGGTGTTCTGAAAAGTTGATTCTGTCGTGTCATTTTTTTGCTAATTTTGCTGTTTTCTTCAGTGGCGGGACTAATTCTTGGCACTGTGTCTGCTGCTTGTGTGACATCACTCATCTTCTATGCTTATCTTACAGACATCTGTTACATGCCGTCCTTCAGGAGCCCTCCCTGTCTACTCTGGCTTCTCAGTTCTGAGCTAATTTTCCTTTTATGAGTTCCCTTTACATTGCGTTTCCCCAAGATGATAATTATTTCCCTGAAACGAATGAACATTAACATATTCTGGGCATCCCAATAATGGCACAAGATTTCTTCCTTCATCCCAGCAAATGGATGAATGAAAGTTGCACAAATGAATAAAGATGAAATAAATTTAATTTCCCATGAACTTACTACAAAACCTATTTATGGGTTACTATTAAAGAATTATAATCAAAAATAACACAAAAGATACTTTACATGTAATTTAATCATTCTTTAGGATCTGGTGATATAATAAGATTATGAACGGCTGGGCGCAGTGGCTCAAGCCTGTAATCCCAGCACTTTGGGAGGCCGAGACGGGCGGATCACGAGGTCAGGAGATGGAGACCATCCTGGCTAACACGGTGAAACACCGTCTCTACTAAAAAATACAAAAAAACTAGCCGGGTGAGGTGGTGGGTGCCTGTAGTCCCAGCTACTCAGGAGGCTGAGGCAGGAGAATGGCGTAAACCCGAGAGGCGGAGCTTGCAGTGAGCTGAGATCCGGCCACTGCACCCCAGCCTGGGCGACAGAGCGAGACTCCGTCTCAAAAAAAAAAAAAAAAAAAAAAAAAAGATTATGAGTAAAATCAAAAGATCATAATCACAAGAGTCATCTGAAATGACATATTATGACTCATTATGACTGTTATGAGTCATCATTTAATATGACTGTACATCAGAAACTGTGGAAGAAGGCATCAACTCTTGCCCAAAAGGACATTTGGAATTTATTCTAGCTGAATGTTTTACTTACATTAATTTATTTATCTTCTGAGTGCAGAAGATAGATATGTTTATTTTATTATTTTGGTTATATGATTTTCATAGAAACCTCACCTACTAGGTGTATGTTCATTGTGTATATATGTGGACTTTTAACTTTCACATATTGTCTTGCTTATTTAATATTTTAAGGAACAGTCACATGTTACATTGGCTACTGTTAGGAATAGCTAATATAAGCAAGAATGCTGGTCCAGATATAGAAATCTTCAGTGTATTAGAGACCTGAAATGAAATGTTATTACATGGCTAAGAACATGCTATACCTCAAATCCCATTTAGAAAACATAAGAATTACTTGCTGTAACATTTTGACATACATGGCTAGCCAGGTAGATAAGTCTTTGTCCTACCTGACAATACAGCTTTATTAAGGGTTCTTTTTATATTCCTTGTTATGTTTCAATGTGTTGCACTTTAACCTTAAAAAATAAAAGAATCAGTGAGTTTCCAGACTAAGAACTCAATGATTTTTGTTATTTTATTTACTTTTTGTTTATTTTACAAGGATCCTTGGTTATAAATTTTACTATATTTTCAAAACTAGTAAACTATAATATCAATTACAAAATAATATTGTATGTCAATCATTATACACAAACAGAAATCTTAAAAAGGACTAAATCCAAGATGCCATTAATTCATATCAAAATCTTACTTAGTTGGCTCACAGGCTTTTGTCTGTGTTTTCATGAGTGAGAAAATAAAATTGGAACGATTGACAATTTTCTTTTTTCCCAACTAATATTTTAAATTCTTGACAAAAGATTATTTTTAAAATAACTTTTATTGTTTATATTTAAGGTATACATCATGATGTTTAATATATGTGGACGTAGTAAAATTGTTACTGTAGTGGAACAAATTAATATACCCATCATCTTACATAGTCAACTGTTCCCTCTCAGAGAGCAGCTGTAACCTTTTTCTTTAGCAAAAGTCCTGAATACAATACACACTAGTGTTAACTATAGTCTTCATTTTGTACATTAGATCTTTCCAATTGTTCATCCTACATAATTGCTACTTTTCATCCTTGACTTATATTTCCCCATTTCCTGCCCCAATCCTAACCCTTGTAACCACCTCTTATTTTATTCTCTATCTCTATGTAATTGACCCTTTTTTCCCCCAGACGCCACATATATTTGAAATCATGCGGTATTTTTTTTTCTGTGTCTGGCTTTTTTCACTTAGGATAATGTCCTACATGCCCATTCATGTTGTGGCAGATGGCAGAAACTCCTTTTTATAAGACTAAATAATATTTTATTGTGCATATATACCAGCTTCTTTATCCATTCTTCCCATGATGCACACCTATGTTATTTTCATAATCTTGGCTATTGTGAATAAAGCTGCAATAAACATGGAAGTGCAGATATCTTTACAAGGTGGTGATTTCATTTCCTTTGGGTATATATAACCAGAAAAGGGATTACTGGACTTCATACTGGTTTTATTTTTAGTTTCTTTAGGAACCTCCATATTGTTTTCTATAATGGCCACATCAATCTCTTTTCTCACCAACAATGTACAGGGGTTCCCTTTTCTCCACATCCTTGCCAACACCTGTTATCTTCGGCTTTTATCCTAACAGGTGTGAGACGGCATCTTATAGTGCATTTCTCTGATGACTAATGATGTTGGGAACCTTTTCATGTTCCCTTGGCCATTTTTATGTCATCTTTGGAGAAATGTCTACTTAAGACCTTGACAAAAGATTATAAACAGCGTGTAAAAGTTAGGTGAGAGCTCAAATAAGTACAAAAAAGAATGTTATCATCATCAGCTTATTCTTTTACCCAAGTTTATTTCCCAGTTTACTATGAATATCTGGAAAGTTACAGCTACACTCTTTAAAAAATAAACAAAAATCCACATTACCAACTAAAAAAAATAATCTCAGCTTTTTATTTCTAAAGAGGGATTGTGTTCTTTATTGTTGCTAAAAGAATACCTTTTTTTCAGTAATTTTTTTCTAATGGTCCATAAATTTACTAATTTACAAATAGTCCGCATAAGCACTCTCAGCGTGAGGTATTATTCTATTTTAAATTTTAAGTATGAGTTTTTAGAACTCGTTCTTTATTTTGGTTTTGCTAAACATGTAGACTTAGCTATTATTTCAGAGTTTTTTTTTTAAATGTTGGATTTTTTTTTTAATGTTGGATCCAGTTGGTGGATCATTTTGGATCATTGACATCTACTCAGACTTAAATACTGGTATAAATATTGTCCAGAGGAAACTCATGATAAGCTTAAAAGTACATGATGCACCCATGGAAAGGCTAAAATAGTGACGGCCACATACACTGTAAAAATTTGGATAAAACTGGAGGTCTCACATATTACTGGTAGAAATGTAAAATGTTACAAACAAGCTGCAAACAGTTTGGCAATTTCTTACAAAACTAAACATACTCTTACCACCATATGATCCAGCAATTGCACTCTTGGGCACATCTTTCAGAGAAATGAAAGTTTATATTCCTACAAAAACCTGTACATAAATCCTCATAGCACCTTTATTCCTAATAAGAAAGTACTGGAAACAACCCAGATATCCTTCAGTGTAATTAGTTAAATAAATTCTGATACATCCAAATAATAGAATACTACTCAGCAATAAAAAGAGATGAACTATTAATATATGTAACCAGTTGGATGGACTTTGAGGGCATTATGCTCAGAAAAAAAAAGTCAAGCTCAAAAGGTTACATATTGTATGGTTTTATTTATATAACATTCTTGAAATGACAAAATTATAGAGTTGGAAAATAGATGCGTGGATGTCAGGTGATAGGGACACTAGATGAGGCGAAGGTAGCAAAAGGGAGTTCTTTTATGGTGATAGAACAGTTCTGTATGTTGATTGTGGTGGTGGTGGTTCCACAAATGAATACATGATATAAAATAGCATAGAACTGTGTACACACACCACACACACACACACACACACACACACACACACACACACACAAATGAATACAGGTTCATAAACTCTAAAATCTGAAAGAGGTCTATAGACTAGTTAATAGCAATGTACTAATGTCACTTTCCTCATTTTTATATTACACCACAGCTATATAAGATGTCGCTATTGAGGCAAATTGAAGGAAGGATACCCAGGAGTTTATTATTTTTCAAACTATTTTTGGGTGTATATTAATTTCAAAATAAAAAATGTTAAAGACTATCTATTGTGCAATTATAAAACACTGTGAAAAATACAGATGTCTCTTCACACAATTGGCATTTAAAGCAACATTTTCAGAGCTTACTTTTAAAAGTCTTCAGTTTGAAGTGATGATTTTTATTTTAATTCAAGCATGCAGTCGTGTCAGCTCAAAAGATGTGATTTGTGAACATGAAAGCTTCAACTCTGATCCCCTGTGCTCCATTTTCTTCTTCAACCGGCCTTTATTTGACCAGGAAGGATGTCATTTCCAGAAGTACTCGGAGACCCACATTTAACGTGAACAACATTGTTCTTTCAGATTTTAAGGCTGTTCAATTTTCTCTTTGGTTGCTACCCCGGGTTGGAGACTCTTCTGAAATGTCAGACTGAGAAAATAGTACTGGTTCCAACACAATGGAAAAAAAAAAAAAAAAAAAAGGAAAAGCTTTGGAATGAATGCAATCAATAGCCTTTGAAAACAAAGTTAAAAAGCAACAATTGAATGCTAAGATGTAGAAAACCATCTTGTTCTTTTTTTAATTTGAATATCAATGTGGCCAAGAAATGGGGAAGCACAATGGAGTGTTTGATTCAATAAGCACTTAGCAAATACCCAAGTCATCATTGTAATACCTTATATGATGTGCATGTGGTGCATAGCACAAAGTTATAAAATGCGTAGCAGTGAAAGTTATAAAAATGAATGGCACAGTCCATGCCATCCAAGAGATCTCAAATGTATATCCCCAATATTGGCAAATGCTCCAGGTTCTAATACCAGAACACTGAGTGAGAAGCACAGCATCATATAATACCAACAGTGAGAAAACCAAAACCCAACAGAATCAAGTGTAGAAATACTTTAGTTAGCCCAAGTGAATATTGGGTAGTCTCTGGAGAAAAGCATCAGTCAGGAGAGAGATTGCAAGGCTATAGAAAATAAAATCCTGTGGTAAAGGTTTGCAAGATAGTAACCACACCCAGTAAGTTTGCAAGAGAGCAACCATGCCAATAAGGAAAATGTGTACGAATTTTAAGTTTCACATTAATATTGTCTGAGGAATGCAAAATTGTTTTTCCTGGTTTTTTTTATATTTTTATTTTTATTTTTTTGGTGAATGGCTTGGGACACATGTGGATAAAGGAAAATTTTGAAACAGTGCTGCTCAGTTATGGGTAAAACTTGGCACTATCTCCCATCCAAGTACTAACCAGGCCCAACCCTCCTTAGCTTCCAAGATCAGGTGAGATTGGGTGCATTCAGCATGGTATGGCCTTAAACAAATTTGGCTCTGTCCAAAAAACTGCCTGTCTGGAGATGACATAATGGCACTAATATGTCCTTAAAAGAAAAGTCAAAAGACTCCTCACCTTTTTACCCATTTATTGTTTCTGTTTTGTTGTTGGAAAATGAGCTTTAGAATTAATCGATAGGAAACCATTCTATGAATACCTTTATAAAGAAAGGCCAATTATATTTTACTTCACTTATTTGACTTAGAGTATTTTACTCACTGACTTTCTATTGTTGATCATGCTGATTCTATTTTATTCAAGCCAGTATTAAATTACCAGGAACAGTACAAATTAAAAAGATATTAGTCTGGGATACAAAAATTAAAGGATATTACTTTGGCATGAAAAATGAGGTAGGTTAATGGATGGGTAGAAAGATGGATAGAAGTGTGAAAAAGCAAATGTAGAAAAATTGTACAATCTGGGAAATGTGGCTGTGAACTATAAAAGTCTTTCACCTATTCTGCATGTTTGAAAACTTTCATAAAATTCTTGAAAGAAAATGCAAAAAAACTCAAAACGACAACTAGAAATTTTAGTGCCTAAATACATACACAGCTTTATTTCCTAAAATAATTTTTTAGTGATTTTGTCAACATACTGGGTAAAATTAAGAAAATGTTACAGAAACCAAAGGCTTGCATTAAAAATCTCAAAATTGATTCTAAGTAAGGGATAGAATCATAGAGAAATAGCTATAGTAATTGAAAGTATCCATTTATGTGGAAATATTTCTTGTTGTTCCATCAATACACTGGTGTTATGTTTCTTCAGCATCTGAATGTTCTTGTTACCTGTGAGCTCAAGTCCACCACTCTCCAAGAGGGCCAAATGACACAAATTAGATTTTTTTCCCTCAGATCTAGAATGCAAGTACAGCAACGTATAGTTACTTGACTAAAACATCAAAGTGATACGGAACCAACCAAATGAATATGGCAACAATTTTTACATCTAGTCACGAAAAAGAGTAGTTTTCTGTATTTGTTTTCTAATTTTGGTCTCTACTATCTTGTATTAGTTCATTCTCACAGACTACTATAACGAACTGCCCGAACTATAATTTTTAAAGGAAAGAAGTTTAATTGACGCACAGTTCAGCATGGCTGGAGGGTTCTCAAGAAATTACAGTCATGGCAGAAGGGGAAGCAAACACATCCTTCTTCACATGGTGGCAGCAAGGAGAAGTGCCAAGCAAAAGGGGGAAACGCCCTCTGTAAAACCGTCAGATCTGGTGAGAACTCACTCACTATCACAAGGATAGCAGGATGAGAGTAACTGCCCCCGTGATTCACTTCCCATGATGTGGGGATTATGGGAACTACAATTCAAGATGAGATTTGGGTGGGGACCTTATCATGTCTTAAATATTCCTTCCTCTTGAAGTCAAATTAGAATTTTTAATGAGTCTACAAAAAGCCTTTATTGGTTTAGAATCAATTAATTGAAGAGCACTGATTTTCTGATCCAGGGCAAATGGCATTTCATTGTCAGTGGATACGTAGCTCCTCTGTACTGCTGCAAGGATTGCTTCTCACATTTAACACTGGTCCTTGAAATTTTCCATGAATTTTCCAGAAGTGCAAAAGCTGCAGACGCCCAAAGATGGTACCTTGGCAGTTCCATTGCTTCTAAGCAGGTCTGGATCTCAAAGATCTCAGACAAGTTGATATTGATCTTTGAAGAAAAGTTATGTACAAAGGAAATATATCTGCCAACCTCCTTTAGAGACAGGGTCAAATAACCAGTTGGAAAATTTTCTAAAGGTGTCACATTAAACTTTAATAATTCCTACATTTTTATGGGGCTTTTAACTTTGCAAATTGCTTTCACATGCATTATCTCATTCCATGTTCTATGGCAATGAAACAGTGTCTAGGCTTTAGGGCTGAATTACAATGACATCGATATGAAAATGTTGACAGGGACATGCAAAAAAGTTATTACCATGCCACGCAGAAGATTTCAACAGGAATTGACTGGATGCAAGATCAGTAATTACAAAGGGTTCAGATTCTGCTCTAATGCTGTGGTTTATCACTGCTATTTTGTCTTTTTTAAAAAAGAAGAAAATGCCTTATTTCTTTTTTTTCCTCCTCTTCATCCTTCTTATTTTCGATTTTCTTTTTCTTTGCAATAAATCTGCAGGTCAGCCCAACCCCAGGGTGCATCCGTGCCCTCATGAAGATGCTGTACTGCCCATACTGTCGGGGGCTTCCCACTGTGAGGCCCTGCAACAACTACTGTCTCAACGTCATGAAGGGCTGCTTGGCAAATCAGGCTGACCTCGACACAGAGTGGAATCTGTTTATAGGTAAGAAGTATTTAAATGGATCTGAGAACAGAGACGGGACAACAGCAAGTGTTTATGGGGCTTGATGGGTGGGTCAGAAGTTGTAAGAAACCAGACACGGTGGTTCACATCTGTAATCCCCACACTTTGGGAGGCCAGTGCAGATGGATTGCTTGAGCCCAGGAGTTTGAGGCCAGTTTGGGCAACATAATGAGACTCCCATCTTTACAAAAAACAAAAAATAAGCTGGGCGTGGCAGCACACACCTATGGTCCCAGCTGTCTAGGAGACAGAGGTGAGAGGATTGCTTGAGCTTCAGAGGTCGAGGCTATAGTGAGCTGTGACTGCGCCACTGCACTCCAGCCTGGGTGACAGAGTGGGACCCTGTCTTTAAAAAAAAAAAAAAAAAAAAAAAAAAAAAAAAAAAAAAAAAAGTTATGATGACTTTTAGAGACTAGGATGATTTTTAAAACCATGTTTAGCAAATTATAAACATTATTTTATATTTTCCTTATGTTTTTACTGTATATTATATGGGACAGTCCTATTAAAGATTGTGCAACCCAGCTATATTGAGCTAACTATTCTCTCCAATGAAAACAAAAGTAATCTTGTTGAAGTTACATACACTCCCATGAGAAAGGAGGCTTTAGAAAAGAATCTTGTAAAAAATAGTCCACTGTATTATTTCTTTGTCATTTGTATTACCTCAACATAGCCACACATATTAGTAAACAACTTTTTCCTTGAACTCCTAGAATGAAAATAGATCAATATTATGGCTGAAATATGCAAATTTTCTATCTCATTCTGTGGAAAAGAAGGCTTTAAGCACACAAGCATGAAGCAGCCTTCCAGTCTCTAGAAGGCAGGAGGCCGGGAGGTGGGGAGAATGGAGGGGAAGGTCTGTGAATCAAGGCTCTGTTCTTGGGTTGCAGAAATCATTCAAAGGGTTGCATGGCCCAAAGATAGTTCCCAAATTGCCATCCAAGGATAAAAGGACAAATTTTATAAGCAGACTTCTCCCAGGAAAATACACAGGCCTTGAAAGAGTAAATGTGTTTTCTCCCCCTCTGTCAAATAGCCTTCAAATAAAAGTACTTTCAGTTGCATTTACTGCAATTACACGGTGACAAGCAGAGTGGTGAAAATAGCAGTGGCATTTGTCAGCCTCTGAGGGCCTTCGTCATTTATGCAAACCTCTAAACGAGCATGCACGAGTAAAGTGTTCTGACAACTAAGATTTGCGTAGGATAGAAAAAAAGATGTTAGAATTCAGAGAAACTGAAGCTCACTGTACAAAGATGTGCTTAGGTTACAGGCCTCAGCTCTGACAATGAAACCCATTGGCTAATTCACCATTTTGCTTAGGAAGGCCAGAGGAAATGGCTTTGAGCAAAAAAAAAAAAAAAGAAAAGAGAAAAAGAAAAGGATTTTACAGTGAACAGATTCAAATGGAAATCATCTAACAAAACCTTAGAATTATTTCAGAAAGAATAAATTGAAGTGCTGTTACCTCTCCCCACAGTGGGAGGATAAAATCTGTTTGTATGATCATGAGTTACTTTATTTGAAAAATGAAGGAATTTTTAAAAGTTGATCATTAAGGGATCCTTCTGACACAAAATGACATGATTCTTTACTAAAATTTTTGTTCTTTGCTAAAATTGTGGAGGGGGTATGAATTTTTAAAAATAAACTTGATCTTAGAAGATCTAGATTTTTTTAGCAAAGACAGAATACCTAACTACTGCTGATAAAAAGGTACACTCGTCAGAAAATCTAAAAAGATTTGCTTATTTTAAAGTCAGGTTAAACCTCATAGCATCACTTGGAGTCATATAATCATCCATATTTTTGGTTGCAGCTGCGCTAATACCTAGCACAGTTCAGTTGACTTCAGTCAGCCTGCAAGTTATTGAAGAAGACGGGCATGTGGATTTTGTTACTTAGAGCAGGACATGATTGAGAATGAGAATATAGGCTTTTCAACTTGTAAGAGCAACAATGACTTGTTAATTTACTTTTTGTCCTCAGCACTTACTGGCTGTTTTAACCGAAAACAAATCCTTATGCTTTCGATCAATTGGGTTTCCTAGATACTGATTTGATATGAAATTGAATGTCTGGAAAATCATTGGATTCAAAAACTAAAGTTTGAATCCACTATGTGTTGCTGGATGTACTTTAATGAAAAGCAAGCGTGGTGGTTCGTCCTATATGAACGTATTTCATACCCTTTCTTCCTGTCTCTTTTTTTTTTTTTTTTTTTTTTTTTTTCTTTTTGAGACGGAGTCTCACTCTGTCGCCCAGGCTGGAGTGCAGTGGCGTGATCTCGGCTCACTGCAAGCTCCGCCTCCCGGGTTACGCCATTCTCCTGCCTCAGCCTCCTGAGTAGCTGGGACTACAGGTGCCCACCACCACGTCCAGCTAATTTTTTGTATTGTTAGTAGAGACGGGGTTTCACCGTGTTAGCCAGGATGGTCTTGATCTCCTGACCTCGTGATCTGCCCGCCTCGGCCTCCCAAAGTGCTCGGATTACAGGCATGAGCCACCGCACCTGGCACCCCCCATCTCTTTTATTAGTCCTAGATGTCTCTGAGAAAATTCTTCCAGTTTTTCTTCTTTGCTTTGTGCTATGGCATTGAGAATTGACCACCAACATAGACTTATGTAGAAAAATGTGTTCTTGCTAATACTTGTCTGGGTGTGAAGTGTTAGTTCACAAATTTATGGCATGAATTAGTCAAATGTGCCAACTCCATTTTCCACACAGATACATCTCAGATGACAGTGTTACAATGTTCATAAATGCAGCAGCAAAGATCAGTGAGCAAATCGGTAATCCAACAAAAATTATATATAATAGCCCTCTCTCTGGGTAGCACCTGCAGCCCATCACTTCGGGCTTCTGGCATCTCTTCATCAAAACCTGCACTCCTGTTGCTGTCGTTGCATGTGCCTTCCCTGCCAGCTATACAAATGCCCCAGTTTATATATTTTATAGATGTTTTTCTTTAATTATAAAGTGCCTATCTAAAATGTTAACAGTGACACGCAATCGACCGTCAATAAAAACAAGAGTCAAATTGGGGGCACATCCTCCCAGTCTTTACAATGTCACAAATTAATTGAAAGTGATTAGTGACTGTTTAGAATTCAGTCGGTGTCTGGATCATGTCAAAAGAAAGTGAAGTGTTTTAAGCATTCCAGTAAAAATCTCTGCATTATTCCAACCACTACTGAAGTTCTGTAGTTGGGGTGTGTGTGTGTGTTCTTCGAAAAAATCAGGAGTCTATTTAGGATGCATTTTCATAGTCCTCCTCCAGGAAGTTTAACTCAGTTCCCTGCACAGAGGAATTGCTCAAAAGATTCTTACCAAGTAACTGTTATAAGAAAAAGAAACTCCATTTTTACATGAAGAACTTTTGTTTGAAAACTTCCTTACAGCATTGAAAAAATGCAACTAGACCTATTTTAGAGTACTTAAAAATCCTCATCAGCCTCAGGCCCACCCCTTCACTTACTTTGTGGTAAGCAGTGTATGGGGTTCCCCAGGATAAAGCACAACCCAGATTCCACTTACTGCGTCCGAATGAATGGTGTATTACATAGCACCCCTGAGCTAGGCAGGACCAGAAGAAACAGGAGAGTGGCTTTTAGCCTATTCTCACTATTAGAAACTATGCAACACAGTAGGAGAAAACCCTGATTTAAGGCATTAACAGTCTCTGCTCAGGCACTTATCCTAGGTGTTGCTGTATTTTCATATACAACTTATCCCAGCCTAGTTTTTGCATGCTGCCCAAATGCAAAATGGTTTTCTTGAAAAATGTTTACATTAAATTAAAATCTCCTAGAGGGAGAAACAGTTTGTGGGCAGAACTTGCTTCAGTAATATCCTGTGGTTATTTTGAGTGTTTGGCATTGTTATCAACACTCCATAGATAAGAATTGTTCTATTTCACAAGAGGCCATGTTGCAGATTACAACTGGCTCATGAACACAAAAGTCAAGGCTGAAGTACGTTTATATAGCTGTAATAAATCTTACATCTACTTTAAAATTGAGGATGTGTGGGACAGCCTTCTGCAAACATCTGGTACCTTCTAAGATTTTATAGACTACGAGAACCAGAGAGAGATTTCTAAAAGATGTTACCAGTGAGGAGAGGCAAAGTTTGGTGAGACAAAGGCAGGGATTCTGTATTATCACATACTACTTTTTATCCCTAAGTGTTATAGAATGCTTCTAATAGCAAGTATAAAAGTGAGACCTAAGTGTTTTTGTCCCAATTATGTCACCTCATTTTTTAGGCTACCCCAGTTAGCAAAGACCCTAATAATCCAACTCACTATATTGGGTGAGCTAGGTATATACATTTTTTGCCCTTAGGGAATTTAACATAGTTAAAATAATTATAGTAGACTATGACGAAGTGTTAGGTTAATGGAAGCATGGGATGCTAAGCCTTTACTTGGCTGGGGGACTTAACTTAGTCTGGGGCAGGGGGTTAGAGAAGCCCTGCTTTGTTAATTATAGAATAAAAAGCAAATAAGATCGTATTGTATTGGCATTGTCAAACATAATTGATGTTAAATAACCACAGCATGTATAATTGTTACACCATAGCCCTCAGATAGTTTCAGTTTCTCGTGTCACTCTCAATAGGTTTAGCATGATTTGTCAGTGGTTCTTAAATGCTCGTTTGTTTTATTTTTGACATTTTCTATTATTAGGTCTCACCTCCCCACTACCACTGACTTGAACTGATGAGATTTGTGTTATTTTTCATTAGACAAAAGTTGAGTTATCTTGACTTAGATGCCCTCCAAAGGGCGTTATGCGGGAAGCCAGCAAAGCAGCTAGTATTTTTAAATTTATGCCTTGGGCACTCATAGACCAGATACACCAGTGATATAAAACTTTCTGGACTTCTTCTTTTCAAACTTGCCAATTATTCAGTTGTCAGGCGGCCCAAAGACTGAAAACTGGCATAAGAGTGTCGAACATGAAACCCAAGGTGGGCACGACATCTGTGGCAGACCAAGAGACCCTGCAGTGGGCACTATTCACTGATTCTCTCATGTATACATTAGTCCAACACATGTTTACTAAATGCCTACTGTAGACTTTGCTTTGGTTTAGGCATGGGGATGGAATTGAGAACAGATAAGGCGCCTGTTTACTGAGAACACTACTCAGTATATGTTCTTTGAATGGAATAAATGGACCCAACTGTACAGAGAAATGGAAGGGAATATTCTAAGAGGCCATTCTATTTTACTTTGTAAGTCTATTCTTTTAATGGAAGTATGACTAATTGAGTAATTTAAAAATCACATATCCCCATTGTTAATGGACTCATGAGTGCAGGGATGGCAGAAACAAATCAGATACTGTACCTGATTCTTTCATTGTGACAGCTGCTATCAAGTTGTAAATTAGAGCCAGCTGCAAGGAAGCTGTGTTAGGTCAGTCCAATGACTAGTGTCATGTAATAAATGGCTACTTGGTAGTGAACAAATGACTTTCTTGGAAAGTACAAGAGTTGTCAATTCTCATGGTAATTTGTGCATTCGTAACTTTGTGTTTGGGAAAATGTTGCTAGGTAAGTCTTATTTGATATTAGAAAATAAACATTTATTGTTTCTACTGAGGAAACTCAGATTTTCTTTTATAAAATGTACAAGACTGTGTTATGTTGCATTTCGCGAGATAAAATAGGCAGAATGAACGATTTCAAGCATCTGTGTAAGATACTGTTCTTTCAAAGACCTTCTCAAGCATACAAGTCCATAATATAAATCTGACAAGAAACTCTTTTGGTTACAAATAATTCTATAATAAATATGATATGACACTGGCTGATACTCCTGAAATACCATGTTACAAAAACCTCTAGACTCTAAACATAGAAAATTATTTCCTTTAAACCAAAGAAAAAGAAAAACCCAAGAGCTGTATATAGCAGCAAACTTTCAAGGCTTCTTCATCTCTACTTTATGTAATACAAGAGCCTGTTTAATAATACAGTCCAGAAATGCAACCCTGAAATTGAGGAACAAAGCCAAAGCAATTATTTTAAAATCTGTTCTGTTAGCTAGAGGACTCGCATTTGCCCTGTGCATTCCTGAAAGCACCAGGAAAGACTTTTGTAAAAAAACAAAGAACACTGTTTTCTGTCAGGTGAAATCTAATACCATCCAACCCTCTGTCTTTCTTTTATAGTCAATGACTCAATATTTCTCATTTCTTGTGGGCATTTATCATATGTTGTGTTCTCATGTAATGCTGGCAGAATGCATAAACAGTACTAAGTACTTGCTGAAAAAAGAAAAGAAAGAGAAAGAGAGAGAGAAAGAAAAGAAAGAGAAAGAAAGAGAGAAAGAAGGAAGGAAGGAAGGAAGGAACGAAGGAAGGAAGGAAGGAAGGAAGGAAGGAAGGAAGGAAGGAAGGAAGGAAGGAAGGAAGGAAGGAAAAGAAAACAGTTGGCTGGCACCCAACAGCCTGTCACTGGCTACATTTGCTATCAATTACCTAAGTTTAGAAAACGGTTTACTCTGAACTCTGTATATGTGAAAGTGTTTTTATGTTATACAATAGGGTTAATGCCTTAAGGTTGGTGGCATAATGTGTGAGTATTCAGCAGATATAGAGACAGGCATTTCTTAACCTCTGAACACTTACTAATGTTGATCTTAAGGCAACACCTCAAAGGATTCACAGAACCACAATTTCTATTTTGAATCAAGCAATTTTCCCATGGATCAAAGGAGGTAACATACATCAGACCTAAAATTGCTGGATATAATAGTCAAGTCGTCATTCTAGGGGATGTGTGTGTGGGTGTGTGTATTTCCTTTATGCCCAATTCCAACTTTTGTTCATCCATTTATTTCTAGTTCCTGTACATTCAACTTCTATGCAATTAATAATTGTCATTGTTCCATTCCTTATTACTGATTACTGTAAATGAGATTGTCTAATCGAGATTTTCAAGATGAGATTTATGGTACAAAATAATATGGCACAAACCAATGGTCTGAAATGAGGCATACCTATTGGGCAACTAAAATTCATTAGGAAGCAAAATGTTTCATGTATAATAGGAAGTTTACTAAATATATATATGTATTTTATTATAGATTAAAATATATATAATATAATAGGAAGTTTACTAAAGTACCTCTTATGCCTTATCAAGCTTTCTAATTTCTATGAGAACCAACAACAGAAGAATTTAGTTGACCAATGGAAAGCAGAACACATTAAAACTATTCAAGGTGGTTAAAGAATTTGCCTTTGAATTTGGGATTTTGCATTTTGGTTTTAGTTTACTCTTCAATATATTTTCCATAGAGAGTTTAATTTATTTATATATAAAACGTATTTGGTTTTAGTAATTGACATTTGACTTTAATAACATGTTACAGTTTTCACTGTCATGTTTTCAACTTCAAGCTATGACACAGGTGCCTGACTTTTGTCATGCCAAAAGAAAATATTTGATGTTATTTACAGTGGAATTAAATCTATTCCAAAAGGCCCAGAAACCCAGGCAAAAATCTTAACACTCTGCACATTAGCCCAATGACATTCTTAGCTGTTCCAATTTTAGGAGATAAAAGGAACATATGATAGAAGAAATTATTGTGATATAGAACTAGAAAATAAGGAACACAGAGCTAAGTAACTGGATCGTTAAAGAAAACATCAAACCACATAGCTATTCACAAATAGCAAAGTTGTAACAAGTCCCGCGGCCACCATAACCAGAGTCCTTCATGTGGTGACCAATTTAATAGAATAAAGGAAGGCGGTTTACCTCCTGAGACATTTAGATCACTTTAGAAGTCTCAAGATTAGCAGTGAAAAGTGAAAATTCTTATTTTAACCCAGATAATAAATTAACACATCTTTGTGCAATATGGCAACATTTTATTAAAATATTTTAATTATAGAAGTGTTAAATGATGGCACTTAGACTTCTTTTCCCACAAACATAATATTTACTTTGAATATGTGTGTGTGGATATATATATTTTGGGGTCTCTAAAACCTCCTTTAATTCATAATTATCTCAAAAGCAGAACTGCTAATCATGTCTTTACATTTGAGTCACTTTTGAAATGAGTTTTCTTTTTCCTCGGGGTTGTTTCTTTAACTATTATAAAAGACACTGCTGTAATCTCTTCATCTGGCTGTCTTTGTGACTTGTTTATTGTGAGCAACTCTCGAAGGAACCAGGGGTGGAAACCAGGTTAGAAGAGATGGCCTCAGTGACTTATTTTGGTGGTTAAATAGATCTTTTCCTTTTGTTCCTCTAAAGAGGGAATGGGTATAAGTATTAATGGAAGTAATTTAAGCTTTTGGGAACCTTCATGGTATATGAAAACTTGTGCTTGTAACTCATTTAAAAATATTGTGTCCATAGATACTTGGTCAGATAGCCAGAAGAGAATTTAAATCAAAATAGACCATGAAAGATGCCTTGTCCTTCAAATAACAGCTTATATATAAATCCCACATGAAGAAAGATATGTCCTCAATTTTTTTCTTTGCATAGATTTAAATAATTTGCTACGCTAAGAATTTCCTTTATTATAACATCTGAAGATGTGAAAATTAGAAAGAGAAATGAAAAGTAAGTAGTTGAATAGATGGCATTACCCCAAGCAGGGATGTGTCTGTATGCATCACATTTTTATTATTTAAGAGGCAGGAATCTTCTAGAAAGATAACACCGATAATTATATGTCAAATGAGGCTGTCAATATTCACCACTAAAATCTCAATGCTCAGGAAATTGGCTGATTTGATAAAGGGCCTAATAATTCTCCTGGGTAAAATGAATAAGTCTGCAGATGTGAGAAAGTTTTGGAAGTAACAATGGCTACCCGTTTGGTCGTTTGGTCGCCAGAGCTGATACAGTTTTCAGATTGAATGAATCCCAGCAGTGACCCTCTCCTACCTCAGTGCTACATTTATCTTTCTGATTGTTTCACACCAGCTTGAAGAGATTAGTTATCTCACAGGAAGCAAAATCTATCCTTTCTACGTGAGTTCTTCGGGAGGAGGGTATTCTCAAAATCCACCACAATCGTTCAACTAAACAGCTCTTTGTAGCCCTTGGTATTATCCCTGGTATATGTGTCTCCTGGTTCTTTAAATTTAGTGCCTTTAGTTATTGTTAGATCAGTTTCCTGTCTTTAAAATATTTGAGTGTTCCAAAGTCTTCTGAGTTGAACGTACATAGAAATGTATTCCGTAGTCCAAAGCCTATGGCTATGACTCAACCAGATGAGAAAACTAAAATCATCAATAGTCCTAAGAGGACTTCAGGAATAATTTTTTAAATTTATTTATTATTATTATTATACTTTAAGTTCTAGGGTACATGTGCATAACGTGCAGGTTTGTTACATATGTATACTTGTACCATGTTGGTGTGCTGCACCCATCAACTCGTCAGCACCCCTCAACTCGTCATTTACATCAGGTATATCTCCCAATGCAATTCCTCCCCCCTCCCCCCTCCCCATGATAGGCCCCGGTGTGTGATGTTCCCCTTCCCGAGTCCAAGTGATCTCATTGTTCAGTTCCCACCTGTGAGTAATTTTGCAATTATTACACAGCACTTGGAGGATGAGGATCAGGCATAGGAGCTTACTTATAAAAAGGTGTCTGCACTAAATGAAACACATAGGTCCATTCATTAGCCAGCCTTGCAGTATTTTTCAAGTAAATCCCTGTGGCTGAATTTAAAATGTTCAGCAAGTTCTTGGTGACCCAGTTTAACATGTGCCTAATACCACACTTTATTAATTAAACATCCAGATATGCACTTCCCGAGTTTGTCCCGGAGAGAATGTTTAAATGTATCTTGCTACTCACTTGCAACCATAATATCTAAATTCTAAAATTAAGCGAGAGTTATAAGAAATTTTATTCTTCTATTTCTATGGTTCTGGATCTCATTAGGAGAACATTATGTAAATAGAAATAATACCTAATAGTATTTATTGAGCACTTACTTTATACCAGACAATATTGTGATTACTTTAAATTTTTAATCCTAAAACAACTTTATTAATTAGTTAATATTATGATCTCCATTTCACAGATGGGAAAACTGAAACCAGAGAATTTCAGTGACCTGTTCAAGGTCATACAACTTGTAAGTTGCAATTCCAGGTTTTTGCTTCAGTATCTCGGTTATTAACCACTTTACCAATTAACTCCTATCGAGCATTTAGGAAGTAAGTGTTAGTCTATGGCTACAAGGATTGATAAGCTATATTGGGAGAAATTGAGAATCTGATATTGCCAGCACTGTCTAATAGAGTTTTCTGTGATGATGGAAATGTTCTATGTCTGTGGTACCAACATAGTCGCCATTAGTCACATGTGGTGGTTGAACGCTTGACATATGTCTAGTAAGACTGATCAACTCAGTTTTTCATTTTATTTAATTTTAATTAATGTAGATGTAGTTGCATGTGGCTGTTGACAATGTGGCTAGTGTGCTTTAAGAACTAAATTTTTTATTTTGTTTACTTATTTTTTTCCAGTTTTATTGAGGTAGAAATAAATGACGAATAAAATTTGTATATATTTAAGGTATACAATGTGATGAGTGGATATACATATACATTGTGAAGTAATTACCACAATCAAGCTATTTTAATTAAATTTCAATCACTATATGTAGCTACTGGCTACTCTATTGGACAGGCAGGCTTAGATGATTAAAACATCTATGATTTGCTTGACATGGCTCAACCTCTGAATATGTTTCATTTTCCTAAAAAAAACTTTATTGGATGGTTTCTTTTTGCTTAGATCTAGACTAGGCACATATTTTTGGTGTAAACACACCAAAAATAAAAAACACATAACCTGGACCTGAGATCTGAGAAATTATCATTTTCCAAAGAGATTCAATGTGTGCTTTCAAAGTAAACTTTGGTTAAATGAAGAAGACATAGGTAAGAGCACCAGTCCTTGAGTCACTGCATGAGTTTGAATCCTGACTCCACCATTTATAATCAGTGTGACTTAGGGAACATAATTTTACCTGCATAAATCTCAGTTTTCTCATCCACCAACTGGAGATAATAGTACCTACCTCTTAGCATTGTGAGGATTAAACTAGATAATTTATGTAAATCACCAAGGCATAAGGCACATTCACAGAGGACTGAGGGCAGAAGCAGTGTGGGCTCCTGTGCAGGTGAATAACCTGTGAAGGTATGAACAGAAAGTGGAAAGGAGGAAGCAAGAGAGTAAGCAAGCAGGTAGGAAAACATCAAGACACCAGAAAGGTATAAGCCAAACGCCTAACAAAGGCAAGCTGGAAACCAATGGAGAATTATCAGCTAATTGTTAATCAGTCAGAACTGAAGTGACAAGAGTAGAAATGCACTTCATCAAGCAAGCTTCTTCTTATCCCTGTTTCTGGATTTGCCTTAGTTCCTAAGATACAGGACCCATCCCAGCAGAGATGGCCTTGCCCCTGCTCAAATGAATAAGTGCTTGGTGACACCAGGAGGGAAAACAATGGTAGGAAGGTAGGAATACGTATGAAGTGCTTTGGAGCTTGTGAGGAAACCAGCTCAGCTGAAATAGACTTACTTGCTGTTGTGTACAGGGAGGTAAGGTTGGGCAGAATTGAACTGTGGAGGCTTTAAAAGTCAAGCCAAACACTTGACCATTCTTTTGTCTTGTAGGCAATGACAAGGTACAGGGCTTTTTTATTCAGGGAGTGTCAGGATCTAAGTAGTAATCTGGCAGCTAAGTAAAATACGGATTCAGATGGATGAGGCTTGTGATAGTAAGACTAGATAGGTCATCTAAGCGTGGCACAAAAGAAGAAAGGGAGACACCAATAATGGTAGAGTTGGACATAAAAATGTATAGGACTCCGGGTCTAAATAGAGGTGACTAAAAGAAGAGGGCAAAGAAAGAAATACATCAGCTATGACTGAGATAAGTGCCTGAGAGAAAGACAGTGCTGTTAGCAAACAGGAAGCTAGTTTGGGGAATGGCAAACATGGATTTCTTCTATCTGTTTAGGTCTTGTTGGATTTGAGAAACAGTGGGACCAAAAGTGGAAACATCCAATTGAATACTGAAAATAGTAGTGTTCTATGTTCCTGGAACAAGAGCTGGGATGTCACAAACCATTGGAGGGTTTTCACAGCCCAGGTGTGGCCAACTTAATCAACTCTGACAGTTTGTACCCAGAATTCCCCATCTTGGGCTCCACACAGGTGCCTGCATTTTTCTTCCCTGTGAAATCATATTGCCTTTACCCCTAAATGTTAAACATTCAACAGCCTGCTACTCACTGTGTACTCTAAGAATGAGCCTTTGTCTATAGGCTCCAACCTCTTTAAATGCAGCTAGAATGTTAACAGTGCAAATATGAGAATGCTTAACATAATGATTTAAGAGAGTCATGCCTCAATTGCTCCCCAAAATATGTTTTTAGACTCAGAAACCCTTTAATAATTACATTTATCATGCACTTTGACATTTCATAATTGCAGTCGGTTCAAGAGGAAATTGATTTTCTATTGGTTTTGACTTTTTGCAATCCTCAATGCATGAAATCTAGAATTACGTTCTTCTGGCCATTACCAAGTTCTAGATTATAAGTTGAAGCATGAAAGTTGTTAATTTTACAAAAACCTTCCCCAAAAGGCATTCATTTCCTTCACTGGCAAGAATATCATGATCACAAAACAGCCCCTTGCTTCATTGCATGTCCTCTGGCATGATTATCACCAATGAAAACACACTATGTAAGGACCAAGGTAATTATTCATTGGTTTCTGGACATTGAGTCCCCCAAGGAACAACACAAATATACATGATGCAGCTTTTGCAATGAAACATTTGAGAGAGCAGTGACGTTTTTTTGAATCCCATATTGCCAAGTTACTGATTTAAGAAAGCCCTAGAGTATAAATTATTTCCCCAAGCCTCCGTAGTGACTTTTGTTGAATGCATTCTGCTTAGCCCATTAAAGGTGAAAGCCATGAAATATTATTTGATTTGTAACACAAGAAAATGCCCTAAAACCACCTGTCCCTCTTTGGAAAGCTGCCAGAACAAAGTGAGAGGAAAGGTCAAGCCTGAGAACAATGATTTGAGGTTGCAGCATGTGGCCACATCAAAAGCTGAGCGTATAGACTGCATTCAGTCTTCCAGTTTCTTCATAGAGGATTTACATTTATTTTTCCTAACCCATATGGGAGTCTTGGGTTTTGAGATCAAAATTTCAAACAGTTTAATAGTGGCCATGCAACTTTAAAAAAAGTTGACAATGAATTGTGTTGAATGGTTACTACGTGTCCTCACTACATTTCCTTTGAATTCAATTTGGAGAAGTTATTTCAGGATTCATTTAATTTACATGTGGAATTGATAGATATTAAAATCCATTTCTTCTAAGTGTCTCACGATTGAAAAACATTATTTTAATTCTCTTGTGCCATGCATTGATTCCTATGCATTTTGATCTGTGATCACTCGATATCAGTTTGCTTGTGAATTACCATTGAAGGTATGAACATCACAAACTTACTAAATCAACCTGTAAAATGTAAGAAAAGTTTAACTTAGAGTTACATCTGGACATTTATAAGATGCAGACATTGATAGCTTGAAAGCAACATGATAAAGTATATGCCTCATTCTGCAAATCAATTACAGGATGAAAGTCAAATTATTTAATCTGAAACTTCTTAATTCAGCAGAGGAACAGCCACTTGGGAGCTATGATGGCAGTTTGTAAAAGTGTCTGTGATCCTTCTTGGTAAATCTGTATCCATTTACACAGAGAAGTCATAGTAATCTGTACTAATTGAGAGAGCAAGGATACAAACACCAAATTATTGCCTTCCAGAAGGCATTAGGGGACTTATTATTTTTTTTATTATACTTTAAGTTCTAGGGTACATGTGCACAACATGCAGGTTTGTTACATATGTATACATGTGCCATGTTGGTGTGCTGCACCCATTAACTCGTCATTTACATTAGGTATATCTCCTAATACTCTTCCTTCCCCCTTCCCCCTCCCCACAATAGGACCCTGTGTGTGATGTTACCCTTCCTGTGTCCAGGTGATCTCATTGTTCATTTCCCACCTATGAGTGAGAACATGCGGTGTTTGGTTTTCTATTCTTGCGATAGTTTGCTGAGAATGATGGTTTCCAGCTGCATCCATGTCCCTACAAAGGACACGAACTCATCCTTTTTTATGGCTGCATAGTATTCCATGGTGTATATGTGCCACATTTTCTTAATCCTGTCTGTCACTGATGGACATTTGGGTTGATTCCAAGTCTTTGCTATTGCGAATAGTGCTGCAATAAACATACGTGTGCATGTGTCTTTATAGCAGCATGACTTATAATCCTTTGGGTATATACCCAGTAATGGGATGGCTGGGTCAAATGGTATTTCTAGTTCTAGATCCTTGAGGAATTGCCACACTGTTTTCCACAATGGTTGAACTAGTTTACAGTTTAGGGAACTTATTTTTAAATTTAAGCTTGACTTGTTATTGGCTACCTATTGTCTGTCAGGTAATACTACATGTGATCTTTTTATGCTTCCAGAAATAAGAATGAGCTTTAATTAGTATGATACAAGTCTTCCAGAGGAAGAATCCATATTTCCCCAGAATCTCATAAGAGAAGGTGATGTGAGATGTTTAGAGTTTTTCAGATAAGAAATGGTATCAAGATCTTTTTAGTTTAATTTTTCCACCTATTCATTTTGATATTATTTAACTGAACAAATTAACACCCCCTTTTTTTTTTTTAACATGCCATGAGTATCATATAAAGGATTTTTTAAAACTGGACTATTCTTGCTAACATAACTAAGAAAACTTCATAATGGGGTAAATATAAGAGTGAGGTATATATTTATGAATAGCCTCTGTTACTACAGCAGATAAGTATAGGTACGTTTATTTTTAAATAATTTTTTTTAATGTTAGGGAAACATTTTCATTGTTTCCTAAACTTCCATGATGTATCTGGACTACATCACAATTGTCTTCCTGTTATAGAATTCTGAGAAATAAGTAGGAGCATATGAAGAGGTCTGTAATTACAGCAATTATGGAAAAGTAATTTACTGATTGTATAAATTGAACAGATTTCAAATCGAGTAGATAGACCATGAAAAGCAAGTAGGATATTGAAAATAAATATTTTGGGAGCCAGGAAATTGCTTGTTAAATTCACAGACAAAATGTCAATATTTTGCTAACATTTGTATAATTTAGTTTCTTAGTACCTAAAACCGTACTTTTTTTTAATTTAAAAAAATTCAAATAAATGCTAAGATGATCTTCACTTGTCCACCTGGCAGTATGAAACACTGACATAGAAAAACCTTTGTTTTGTGATCAGTGAATTAAAATACAGCAAGACAAAGTGACTTGCAGAATTATTTATACGTCCAGAAAAAGGTAGAAACCATTAGAGAATGAACCTTGTTGAAAATATTTAAAACAGGTAAGGAGCTGGATATAAGGAAAGGACACAGACTTTGGTTCTAGGCAAAAGTAAGGTGTGGCTGTAACTCAGCCACTTGTTAGCAATATAGAAACCAGAGGCTTCCAGCATTCATGGATTTAAAAAGAAAAAAAAAAAAAAAAAGGTCTGCCATGGCACACACTCTCTACCATTGCCATACCCACATCTGCTCAAGCAAAACCTTCTGTTGGCCCTGTAAGTTTCAGAAGAGAATGTCCATAATAGTTAATAATATTAATAACAATAAATTCTTCTCATTCATTATTCTATTGAACCACCAAAACAGTCCTAACAGAAAGGTGTGATTATTGTCCCCATTTTACAGAAGAGGAAACTAAGTCTCAGATCCGAGATCATGCCACTAGTAAGTGGCAGAGCCAAGAAACAATGCTAGATTTGGCTTCTACAAAGTCCGTGCTTTAACTCAGAGACTACACTCCCCACCAGCTCTATCTGCCACTCAGCGGACTGCCAAGAAAAAATAGATTTACTGTGAAACAGAGACTGGAGTAACTGATCTCCATGTCCCACCCACAGCAATAACCATGAACTTGCTTTTTATTGGTTCTTGATTTTTTTAGAATTACATTTATAAAATGTTGCACATAGGGCACTCATTCTTTCAACTTGGTTCTAAAATGTTTCCCTGAATGATAGTGCTGAAGCCTGGGCCACATTGCTTTGAACGTTTGTAGAATTGCTTTTGCCGAATATACTCTGAAGTGTCACCAGCAGTCAACACTATGAGGTCTTACAAGAAGACCTCACTACTGAACTTGAGCTCACTATTGAACTTATTGTATGGACATGCCCTGGAGAGGAGAAAGAACTTCACTGTACCACCCAGGATTCCCTTTGAAGGGCTCAGAACAGAGCCAGGAAAATCTAGTTCCCAAGCAACTAGTTTGACTAAATTTAATGGAAAATGTAATTTTCATAAAAAGTCATTTTCCCCTCATTGACCAATATGACTGTCAGAGTGGCTCACCTTTATTTCTTATAACATGAAATTCTTATTGTTATACCTTATTCCTGGAGTCATCTCATTTTCTACTTTTCTGCATTTCTCTTTTATTTATGTTGTTTTCCTGTGTGTGTGTCTATATGTCATTTAAGTTCAGTTTTCAATGAGGTTGCATTTAAATAAACCTGCTCCACATGCCCTTGGACAAGTTGCTTAAGATTTCTGAATCTTGCCTTATTGGTTAAAATGTACCTGCCTTTCTTAGTTGTTAGGACTAGAAGTAGTGTGTGTAAAATGTACAATATAAACTTGCAATGAATACTAACTATAGTTCGCCACTACTGCGAAGTTGGAGGATTATACTCCTTTAAAATAAGTTTAAAGGTGAGGAAAGAACTTTAAGTCTATAGTGGTTTTTAGGAATTCTGAATTATATTATCATTACTCTATTTGAATAGAATGAATCATTGCAAAAGTCTAATCAGGAAGCCAAGTACTAGTTTATCTACTTCAGAGTACCAAACAGGTCCCCTTTAGTATGTCACTGAATATTTTTTAATGTACTGTTATTCTCTAATAATGTTAAAGGACAGTAACATCAGGAAAACAGCACTAATAATTGCTAAAACCCACAAATTTCCAAATGACAACCAATTAAATATTACTAAGACATTTGAATATGCTGCTCTTTCCAGTGCTCTGAGACGGGGTGAGTGGAAGAAAGGGGAATGTCAGTCTTTACTCAAAGCTGGTTTGCTGAATACACTGAGTAGAGAATAAATTCATGATCTCAAAATCATCAGTGACAACCTTATTCTTTCAGTATCCACCTGTTTTCATTCCCAGGAAGGTACAAGAAATCAGTTAATGTTGCATTCCCTGATCTTTATTCTTTCTCCTACAAAAAACAAGAAGTATGGAAGAAAAAAAAAATGATCAAGGATCTTAATGATCCAGTTAAAGCAAATAATGTACAATAGTTTCTGGAATCATGCATATTGAAATACCTCCACTCGGATTTGCAAATTACTCTGGGCACATGCCAAAGTAGAAACTACAAATATTCATTGTAATAAAGAAAAATGGTTTCCAAGGTGAAAATGGTCTTTGCCAAACAGATTTAACCAGTCTAACTTAAAAGGCTCTTTAAATTACCAAAACCAGAGCAGTAAAATATCAACACTACGCATTTATATAACATTTTTTTGTTGTTGTTGTTGTTGTTTTTTTGAGACGGAGTCTCGCTCTGTCACCCAGGCTGGAGTGCAGTGGCCAGATCTCAGCTCACTGCAAGCTCCGCCTCCCGGGTTTACGCCATTCTCCTGCCTCAGCCTCCCGAGTAGCTGGGACTACAGGCGCCTGCCACCTCGCCCGGCTAAGTTTTTGTATTTTTAGTAGAGACGGGGTTTCACTGTGTTAGCCAGGATGGTCTCGATCTCCTGACCTCGTGATCCGCCCGTCTCGGCCTCCCAAAGTGCTGGGATTACAGGCTTAAGCCACCGCGCCCGGCTAACATTTTGTTTAGTGACATTTCTTCATTGAATTCTCAACTACTCTAGAAACTAACCGAGCCTGTGAATTTAAGTGTTTGGCCAAATCTCACAGCATCTGACTCCAAATTTGCAGTTGATAGATAATCCTCAAATTTAGTTAATGCGTTTCTGAAATAAACATTTATTTCACAGATTTATTTCACACACAAAGGGAAGCAACACTTGAGAAATATTTGAAATAATTTTCTCTGAGAAAAGTTGGCAATTAAAAAAAATTAACTCATGGTAAAAAATCCGGAAAGAAATGGCAAGGTTAATTTGGTTAGCATCATCTATAGAAAGAAAAGAAAGATACAAGAGCTCTGAGGAAAATATATAGGCTATGAATGAGTGGGAAAATGAAAAGATGCTTAGCCTTTTCACACCTTCAGACATAAGAATACATGAAGGGCCCATGACAAGGAAAACAGATAGTATTGAGTGCTAGAGCGAAGGGTTATAAATATATTTTTGCAGTCTTGGGAACAGCCATAAAGATGAAATGGTAATGTCAAAAAGAGCAGTTAATTAAGAAATGGCATTGATTTTCCCATAGTACTAGAGGCACAGAAATTAGAAACCAGGATAAATGAAGTTAGTGTTGGATGACATAGTAAAAGCCTGACTTGCAAATAAAAAAAAAAAAAGAAGAAGAGAAATAGTTGAGGATGAGCAGTGAGCGCCATTTGCTTTTTTGTTGTGAAATATTCACCCATGAGCTTCAACGCTAATTCGTTAATTCATTGAAGCTTCCTTAGCCATTTCCTCTACACCTAGCACTGGATTAGCTGCTATGGGGTTAAGAAAAAAGAATGAAGAGACAGAAATCCTACATTCAGGGACCTCAGAACTTAGTAGGGGACAAGAAAAACATTGTCATTTTGGTCTGGTCCCAGGAGGCAATGTCTAGGTGTGCAGCAGATTGCAGGGGTGGGCAGATGGTAGTAGGGAGACTTGATTCCCTTCTGACTTAGTTCTCACTGCTTTTTTCTATCACCTTCCCACCGTGGACCCCATGGCCCTTGCATTGTCCTGGAATGGTATTCTTGTTCAGTGTTTATCTGAACCTACTTCTGGATGCTATTTCCTCCTATGTATTTATGTTCTCTGCTCCCCTTTGGCCATTGTATCTGTGAAGAAGGCATTGTCACCAGGTGCCATGGCTCACCCCTGTAATCCCAGCACTTTGGGAGGCTGAGACAGGAGGATCACTTGAACCCAGGAATTTGAGACCAGCCTGGTCAACATGGCAAGACCCTATCTCCATGAAAACAATTTAAAAATCAGCTAAGCATGACAGCCTGTGTCTGTAATCTCAGCTACTTGGAGGCTGAAGTGGGAGGATGCTTGAGCTCAGGGAGCTGAGGCTGCAGTGAGACATGATTGCATCACTGCACTGCAGCCGAGGTGACAGAGGGAGATCTTATCTCAAAAAAAAAAAAAAAAAGGCATTTTCCCTGTGGTCACTGTCTCCTCTCTCCTCCCCAACCCTCCACTGACCCTAGCAGTGTTCTCCACATCATGGACTGACCAATTCATAATTATGAGCAATGATTTACTGATTGAAGAGTGGCTTCTGTGGATTGAGGATGTTGAAGATACACTGTGGTCATAACAAATAATTTGCCTTGGATACCTGAGACCTGGTTGAGCAAATAAGACTGTGAAATCAGAAGACATGAGATGGGCTTCCTAAGACCTCCTCACTGTTCCTCAAACCCTCCAGGCATCATCACACCTCAGGGCCCTCACACTTGCTGTTCCTGACTCCTGCACTGCTCTTGCTGCAGAAATTTACATGGCACTTCCCGTCATTCCATTGAGATTTTCACTCAAAATGCACCTTCTTAGTGACTCTTTCCCCTGTTACTTCATATAAAATTTTAATTATCCTCCCCACCACCGTTTATTAAGGAGCTTCTCTCTTTAATTTATCACAGTGTACTTTACCTATCTGTTTGTTTGGGTATTGATGTGATTTGGCTGGGTCGCCACCCAAAATTCATCTTCAACTGTAGTTCCCATAATCCCCACGTGTCGTGGGAGGGGCCAGGTGGAGATAATTGAATCATGGGGGCAATTGCCCCATACTGTTCTGATGCTAGTGAATATGTCTCAGGAGATCTGATGGTTTTATAAGGGGTTTCGCCATTCGATTGGTTCTCTCTCATTCTCTCTTGTCTGCCACCATGTAAGATGTGCCTTTCACCTTCACCATGATTGTGAGGCCTCCCCAGCCACGTATAACTGTGAGTCCATTAAACCTCTTTTTCTTTATGAATTACCCAGTCTCAGGTATGTCTTTATCAGCAGCATGAAAACGAATACAGGTATTTTTTTTCTATCTCTTGAACTAGGGGTTTGGTCTGTTTTGTTTTGCCATATTCTCAGTAGCAATTCCTGGAACGTAGTAGATGCTGTGTAAATATTTGTTGAATAAATTACTGAATAGCAGAGTGCTGTTAGCTTCTGCTTTCTCCTCTGTATTGTGGATTTAATAACACTTCCCCTGCCTATCTCACCAATTTTTGTGAAAATCAAATGGAATTGTGAGAGTATGGGTGTGTTTTGAAAACTTTTTCCCATGATATTAATAGTAGTAGTACTGTCCTTGTTATACATTACTCAACATCATTATAATCTTCCAGTGTCACTGACATCCTAGAAGGCTTCCAACTGTTCCACTGTGCTGTTCTAGAATATACCGCCATCTCATCATGAGACTGTCACCAGCAAAAGCTAGCCTGCTAAGCAGGCACAGAGAATGTGCACCAGTAGAAGTTATTGCTAGACCCAGACTTCTGGGTGAACTCCTGGCACCAGTGCTAAGATGCCAGGATGGCCTTCAGAGAGCAACACGGTTTTTCTGCTCTCCTTATCTCTTCAGGGAGATAGGCCAGGAGAAGTAGCAGAACTTTGCCAGTCCTCTTACTGAGAGGGTAAAACAGGCTTCCTGATTATATAATAATGTAACAGCTGTTGTTACATTATTACAGTTCAGCCTGGTTCCTGGGTCTCTATGCCAGTGAAGTCACTCCTTCAGTGCCTACCAGAAAGAGGCAATTTGCAACTAGCACTATAAATGGCATTTGTAATCTAGCTAGTAGGTCATAAGTGCCTCCTATTGGTCATGAGCTGAATCAGGGCAATCTAATGTCCCTGCTAGATAATCCACTTCGGGAATATGATTAGCATTGTCTTCATTGACAGACGGCAAAATATTCTGACTTCCATCACATATATAAGTTCTGACCCTAACAAGTGGTATATAAACCTAATTTCTCAAAGTTTTTTCAAGGTCTTAGAGCTCTGTAATGGAATATTACTAGATTGATTGCTCTGCCTTAATAATTAGAAAGTCTTAATAAGCTGCTTACCCTTGATAAATAGGATTGTTGAAACCTCCTTACTTCTGGTGGGCTAATAAGGTTGAAGTGTCAAGTTTTCAAATGCATTATAACCTTAGCACAACAGGATTCTTTAAACCTTTCCATCATCTGCCTTTAAAATCCACTACAGTCACATCTTACTTTAAACAGCCTATCTTTGACACTCATTGTTTTTTAAGTTAAGGTGCTGCTTTAACAGCTTGACAGGCTGTTTTGCATTATGCAGTACATATGATTTTAAACTTCACTTATCCACAAGCTTCCATGTGCATCTAAAGCATATACTCTTGTTGCTTTTTGGATTTTCTCTTTGGCAATTACTCAGCTTGCTTTGTGTTTCCCAAGATACAGAGCACCGTTACCAAAGTATGTATTTGTTTCCAAATTCCATATTGCTGGATGTGTTCAAAACGTATCCATTAAGTATAATAGCATACATAATGGAAAGTGTAAGGAGATATTCTGAACAAAAGAGTACATAATAATTACACAAAATTAAAGAACTCTTGTTAAAGTATATAATTGTTTCTTTTATATATAAAAAAAGGATAACAATCTTGCACAGATTCTGTGGCACTTTCAACATGACTTCAAAGAGATTTTTGCCTTACTCTTTAGTTTCACTGCCTAGAATTTTGGGTTAGAAGTGATACAAACTGTAGAAACACCTTTCTAGTGAATTTTAGAAATTTTAAAAACATTTATATTTCTTATTAAAGATAGTAAAGCATCATTAAATATATAGAAGGGTTTTGATTCAGCAATATTCAGTAAATATCTAGAGTGCCTGCTAGATATTCTACCACATAAGGATGTGAGAATACCATGGAGTGTCTCCATGTAAGGTAGTGGAAATAAAAACATAAATAAGACATGACCTCTGTTACACAGAGTTCCCAGTCTGGTGGGGAGAAAGACGCATAAACAGTTAAAGAGAGCTTCACGTTAATCAGTCTGTAGTCTGGCTGCATATGTTGAAAATGCTATAGCAAAACAGATGACTGTGATCAGTGTTAGCTAGATAACGTCAAGGAAGGCTTTCTATAGGAAGTAGTATTTGAACTGGGTCTTAAAATGTAAAAGGAAATTGATCAGGGATTTGGGCCAGGTCATGCATTATAAGCAGAGAGGACAGCAAGAGCAAAGAAATGGTGCAATGAAGGTACTTAGTTTGTCTAAAAAATGGTCTAACTAAACCAAGGCGTGTAGAGGTGGGTTGGTAGGGAAGGAAAAGGGGTGAAAATGCCTAACTGTATCATTATTGAAAGTTTAATTGGGGCCAGGTTATGAATTGCCTCATATGCTATGCTGTGGAGTTGATATATTTATGCTTTGGAGATTCATCTTCATGTTGTAGGACAAGGAAACCATTTATTGTATTTCAAACTGATGCATCTCCTTTGAAACTTCTCTAAAGATTTCAATTCTTCTATACTCCTCTCAATGTTATATCCCTCAGTTTATGCTTTACATCGTTTAACGATGAAGTCTGTACCGATTTGTACACGGTGTTTTTGTTTCATTTGTTTCATTTTTCCCTAGTGTCCTCTTCCAAACTTAATTTTAAGCTTCTTGAGGGCCTGCCTTAGCCAGGCAATTAATTATATGTCCCTTAATCTTAATCAAACTAAGGTCAGGAGCCCCTTATTAAAGTTTCTCTGTTAAAGCTATGCCCCTTGGGACTCTGGCTCACTGGACTCTCTGGAAGTCCCTTAAGAAAGTTTCCCTTTCTGCACTGCCTTTGCCCACCCTCACCACCGTGGGACCACTACTCTGGGAGTCCATTCTCTCTCAAGTGGCCTCTTACAAATACAACCACCCTAGGCAGCTGTCACATCATCTCCCATTTTCTCAAACTCAGCTTCTACCAAATAAGCATGTCAGAAAGTGTTTTAGGGGAGCTAATATCAGTGACTTCATTTTTGAAGAGAATGACTGTCATGGGTAATTGACAGAATTACTGCATCTTAGCCATAGAAGCACTGGAAATTGTGCAGAAGCTAAATGGTTTTTGCCACTCAATATAGTTAAACTCCGGAATGACTTTCAGGGGATATGTGATGAAAGTACCGTGTTTTTCTTTAACCCTGGCTACTGAACTGGAATTCTGGAGGGTCGCTGGCATTTTTTCAAAGCTCTGTAGGCAATTTGAATAAATAACCAGAGCTAAAACCCTGGAGTAGAGAGTTAGACCAACTTTTGAAATGTAACAGGGACTAGGGTTGTCACCTTCTACATAAAATCATGAGTTTTGGGGGGCTAAAAGCCCAAAGGTAGTAATTGTTAAAATTATATTTTAAATTTTTCACCTAATTCTTTTAGGTATTACCCAATAAATTCACAATAGAGTGTGAAGGAAGAAATAGACACTGCAGTGAACCTTGATGGTTCCTTAAATCTGACCCCCTGTCCAATTAACCGACGACAATCCCACTTATCCCAACATAACTATAGCCACCCTCCTTTCACTTTCAAAAGTATTCCTGTTTGGGTGGCAAATGCTAAGCTCATCCCATCTCTATGTAACTCCAGGTCTGTAACCACCCATTTTCTGGGTAGTTCATGCTTAGTGAAACAATTAGATATTTCTTTTCCAGGATGATCAGAAGGAAAGAAAAACAAAATAGTTTCCTAAGTGTTAAATTAGTAAATCAATACAGATAATATTCTTACTTCAGAGATATAGATACTTGTATTTAGAAAAGCTACCTAGTTTAACCAGGTATTATAGTACATCTGTTTTTAAAAGATATTAGCTGAAATGGATGGTCAAGCTGAAATCAGAGGGCTTCAAAAAAGCAAATTTGGACAGGCATGTATTGGTGGAAAAGGTACTGAATGAGAGGAACATGAACACTCTGCTAATAATAAAAAGGATTAAAAGTCCTAGAAGTCACCTTTCTTAGTTTCTTCTAATGCTTTGTTCACCAGATGGCATTCTGAGTCCTAATATAAGCTGTTCAGATCCTATGATCAAAGAAGAGGGGACTCTAAACAGAGGAAGTAAATCTTACTAGCTCTGGAAAAGAATACCCGCCCCGCCATTCCTAATTTAAAACTTGACTTTTCAGTGAATGCATCAGCCTATGTGCTTGTGGTTAGGGCCGGTGTCATGGAGGATGGCTGATTGTCACTCACAAAGCCCAGCCTCTGTGTCAGCAGAGCTGAGATGTGAACCTGAACAGTGGTAAATTCATTTAGATCAGTGGAGTCACCTGGAGTGCCTGTTACACCACAGAGCGCTGGACTCCGCTGCCAGGGTTTCTAATTCAGTAGCTCTGGTGTAGGGAATGTGTGTTTCTAACAAGTCCCCAAGTGCTGCTGATGCTGCTGATACTGGGCCACACTTTGGATAACCACTGATCCAAATAATCCCACCTTTTGACACCTCCTGGCAGCCAGCCACCGGCCTCCTTAGAGCCTCAAGGTCAGCCTTTCCCTCTATTTGAAAACTCAAGAATCATCTTACCTACCTTCAAGCCCGCCTTTCAGAAAAGAGAGTTCAGAAGAGGTCATCTAATCCACATGGCTCACAAAGCCAATTATGCCATTATTTGTTTGCACTTTATAAGGATGCATTTACCAAGTGTGTTAGGAGACCTGTGGGAAATTCACTGAATTTCTTATATTAATCTGTCAGTGTAAATCATGGGGGAGTGATTTCGACTGTAAAGCAAGTACTTCTTGTTCGCTCTGTCTTGGAGAGCTTAGAGAGCTGTGGACTGATCTGAGTTTCAAACCCGAATTAATCTTACTCTCTGCACACCTGCACCCACACACACACACACATATCCACACCTAAAAAAATCCACATTCCAAATGCACAAAACACATTTGAAAAATGACTAGAAGTAATAATTACCATGTGTCTCAGAAGGTTTGTATGACTAGATTCATATGCCAGCTTTATTCTCATCCTGTGTTTGAATGTTGTCGTCTGACAGGGAGGGAAGCTGGTTTTCGGACTGTGACTGTCAGCCCCCCACCTAGGTGAGAGAAAAGCAGGGGCTCAGCGAAGACTCTGAGGGAGCTGAGAATCAGCCCTGGTGAAAGTGTGAGGGTCTGTTTTTTAATTAAACACTGGGTGAAGCAGTTATGTACTTTAAATGTATGCTACAATTCTACAATTGCAAGAGTGGCAAGAATAATATTGCCAACAGTGGTCACTAGCAAAGAAAGGAGGGGAAAGAAAAGGTAATCATCTAGAATACGACTAGCCAAAAATCCTACTCACCAAAAGCTTAGAGCAAATCAATACAGAAAGGACAACAAATTTAAAATTTAAATGTAAATCTATTATAATAAAATGAAATGTTATTATTTTACCAGATTTTTTTTAGGTCTTCTGACCTAAGGCTGTTTAGAGTACTTGAAAAGAATAGTTTATACTTTGAAGAGAAATGTGTCATTTAACTGAATAAACTGTAAGTAAACCAAATTAATGGGTGCACATTTTAGCAAAGAGCCTTTATCACTTGGAGTCTTAGCAGTAATTTTTGGATGTAGTCAAATAAAGTTTTTGCAACCTGGAATTTACTGATTCTCCAATAATCCCAACCCAGTAGATTTAACTAGTTTTGAATCATGGATTCCTTTGGGAAGTGTTTGAAAGATGAGTACCCTTTTCCAAAAAACCAAAAAGTAAAAAAATAGACATAGCTACACAGATACAGAATTTTGAGACTATGGCAGGTGTCCCTGGATGTTTTGAAACCCACAGTGAGGTTCCACTTGAGGATCCTGTCCAGAATTTCAGGCAGGGAGGCTGATCTTGAAGGTAGCTGTCCTGACTTCTGTCTGATCATAGCACCAGCATCTAACAGGCCTCTGACTCATCCAAGACCCAGCCCCTCTTAGCTTCCTCATCAGCTAAAAGGAAGAGCTGGACCAGAGGACTGATTTAGTCCCTACTGTATCTCCAAGCATGTGATTTGTCAGTCATCTGTGATAAATCCTAAAGGCTGGTTCTTTTCCTTTTACTTGTTTCTTCTTTCCCACAGCCATTTCTAGAGTTTTGGGCACATATGTCTTATAACACTCTCCAACCCCTTTTTTGATTAATTTAGGAAAAATCTCTCCCCTATTATTCCCCCCCATTTCACCACCTTCTTCTTTTTCTTTAAGGTCTAACTTCTGATATTAATCATTTAAAGGGAAGAGGAAAAATATTTTTGAATTAGTATATAGTACTATAAACCACATTAGTGAGTTACTCAAGGATTAATAAAACTGAATAAATAATTAAGAAATTATGCAAGCAAATTCAGTACACATGGAGAATGTCACTTTGAAAACATGTTAAGGAATGGTCATCTTCCCTGACAGACTAGGCCTTAGAAAGCAATAGTTTGTCCCTGTTGAGTCAACTCTGAGCCTCTGGGTAGGACTGGGAGCTAGAAAATAAAGTCAGTGTCTGAGAATCTGGAAGACGCCTATCAGATTTTAACAATATAATCTTGTTAAGATAAACAAATCTCTTATAATTACCCTTGTGAGTAGTAGATGTATATTTAATTACTGAAAAATTCAGTAGAGATACTAATGATCAATAATGGAAAAACCATTACTCCAAAGATAATTTCTCCCATAACACCTAAATCCAATCTGAGGGGTCACGTAGTTAAAATATAAAGCATGTCTTCCAAATCAGCAATTATTTTCACTTTCATGCAATGACATTATTCTTGATAAGACAGAATCATCAAAAGAGGAATGGCTGTAAGCCTGTTCTGGATGTCATTAACATTACCTGAAATTTCAGTAATGAGAAAAGCGTGCTTATAGTTATCTTATCAACTGATTTTGTTGCATTTTTCTATCATGACCACTCATATTTACATCCATGGCATGGTTTATTGAAACGAAGCTATTATATTGACTTGTAAAGGTTTTTTTTTTAATCTATTCCCTTTTGCCTTTTGCACTTCACATATTCAGAATGTGTGTTTGCCATCTGAAAAATAAACTCCATGTTACATAGTGAATGAAATTTACAGGTTGGTTATGCTCAACTTGTTAGCCCTATGGTTAATAGAGAAGAATTAGAAGAAAATATATCGTATTTGGGAAATACGAGTAAAATACCAGCCTATTGTTGCTTACAAGTGTACTCTTACCATATGCAGATTGTTTAAAATCACTTCTTCAAATTAGTTCTATTCAGGAGTGAAAACACTCAGATTATTGAAACTTTAATTTTATCTGAAGATAATTGTCCAATGTTCACTGAGACTATTATTACAGTCACAAAATATTTGAAAATCTCAGTGTTTGCTGTTGCAGTACTAACTAGGATTATGTTTTCCCATTTCATTAGTTTGTTTAAAATGGCAAGTAGCATAAGGTGAAAGAATTGAATAAAGCAAAGGCAATAAAAATCTCTATTTCTTTTAACTATACTTTATTGTTCTCCATTACTGGGAAACAAAAGAGAGGAAGTACCTTCAAGAAAGGACATATATGCACTGGAAACCACCGTTGTGAAATATGTACCATAATTATACTGTTTTACGCATCTGTACTTTACTGAGGGGGTTTAAATAAGTGCTTGAATTTGTGACCTTCAAAAGAAGCAGACTTACTGGATGAAAGAGAGTTGACAGAAACCAAGTGCTTCTAAGAGAGCACATGGTCTTAATCGAAAAAAGGCCAGCAGAAATTAAACAGGACAGCTGATAAAAGACAGAAGATCATTTAGATGTATAGATTTAAAAAGGAAACATGCTGTATTCAAACTCACTATAGATTCATCTTGAGAATAAATTAAGTTCATAACTGTACTCATTATCTGAAACATACCCCCAGAGATTCTGGTCATTACCCCAAAACCCTGTAAGGGAAGTTTAACTTATATCATAAGCAATTCAAAGGAATGTCTTAGTAAGAGTCCCACTAATTCTTAAAGAGCTGGGAAATAAACCTAGACTACTATTACAGAAAACCTTTGCCTTGATGGAGGCAAGAGCCTAATGCTCAGGACTTCCCCAAAATTCCATTTACCTGGTTTTAGAAAATCAGCAATAGTACTTAATTGTTGTATATATTTATTTGATTTTATAAGCTTGAGAATAGAATGTTGGGACATACATATTTACAGTAGGGAAATCAAGATGATTCCTGGCCTTCTGTTTTTTCCATCTGCCAATGGAGAGACCTAGTCCAGTGCCAGTGTTCACTTACCTTTCAATTGCTTATTTGCTAGCTAAGGATTATTCATGCATTCATGCATTCATTTATTCATGCATTCATGCATTCAAATATAACTTTGGTGTGCTTGAACTGACCGAAGCTAATTTGGCCGTTAAGCAATTGTCAGGATCTTTTGGTAGCTCCCAGAAGTTATTTTGGTGTTTATTAAGACATGTCCCACACCATAGCCCCCTAGGTGGTTACAATGAAAGCCAAACCCAGATCAAGTTTGGACAAACTACATTTACTAGCAAATAGGAATAAAAGCATCAAAGCCTGTTTTTATAAGCCTGGGGCAGTTCCTGTCTGCCCTCAGAAGATTTCAATGGTTTCTTGGATGAATGGCTCACTCCAGGCATAGAGAGCAGTAACTGGTGAAAGCAGACTAGCTACTGTCATTGAATGATGAGTTTCCTTCTCATGCATCTCCTTTTATTTTGGATGTTAGGGCAAAAGTTTGGTAGGTGAAGCCACACATCCAGATTCAGATAAGTTAGAATCAGATATGTTAGGTTCCAATAAGTTAGAATAAATGTAGACAAGTCCCTGAATGCTTGCTACTCAACAATTTCTTCATCATTCTTTCAATCATGATGGTATTATCCAAAGTTTATGTTCTAAGTGTTTCTAGAATTTTAATCACAAGGGTTAGCTAGCATTCTTGGCTCAACCCTAGTGTTTTCTTGATTAAAGGTTACAAAATGAAAACCAAAAAAAGAGCTTTACATTGTATTTATAGAGTTTTTTGTTGTTGTTGTTTTGTTTTGTTTTGGTTTTTTGTTTTGTTTTTTTTTTTTTTTTAAGAAGGCAAAATCTCTTGCTCAGCTTAGCTTTGAAGGCTAAGCTCAGGATTAGGCATTAACATGTTGTTCATGTTGTTCACTTACACAGATACAGTTGCAGCCAGGAAAGCATTTTTCTTTTTTTTCTTTTTTTTTTTTTTCTTTCAGTAATCATATGCTGTTGTTTAGGCAAAAATAACAATTGCTGGGTGTGGATTAATGTGTATTGTTCCCAAGCTTGCGCATCTCTTGAAGGAATGCCTGCATGGAAGGAAATGTTTTCTCTCACTTTCCCTTTCTGCTCCTATCTTTCCCCAACACTTACCCTCCTGCAGCTCCTTATTCTTGTCTTCTTGGCTGAGCCACAGAAGTGCTATTGTAACACCACAGTCAGCCTGGAGGTGCAAACAGGGAGTGGGAGAAAGAGATTCAAGGAATGGAATGGGTTTAAAACCCATGAACATGAATGTGGTCTGGTTTCTCCTTAGTTTTTTTAGTCTGTTTGGTTTGCTATAACAAAAATGCCATTTCTGGGTAGCTTACACACAACAGACATTGATTTTTCACTGTTCTGGAGGCCGGTAAGTCCAAGATCAAGGCGCTAGGAGATTTGGTGTCTTGTGAAGGCCCACTTCTTGTTTTATATAAAGATGGACATCTTTTTGCTATATCCTCACATAGTGGAAGGGAGAGCAAGTTCTCTGGGGCCTCCTTCATAAAAGAGTGTTAATCCCATTCATGAGGGCTCCTCCTTCGTGACCTAGTCCTCCTAAAGGCCCCACCTCCTCATACCATCGCTTTGGGGTTTCATTTTCAGTATCTGAATTTTGGGGGGACATAAACATCCAGTCTACGGCAGCCTCTTTCCCTACTCCCAGCTGCTAAACATCTGCCATCCTTCAGGCCAGACACACTACTCATGCATCTCTACTGTGAGTTCTCTGACCACCTCTTCTCACATATCATCTTCTCTTTTTGGTTTTCAAATTTATTATACAGAAAAAAACAATTTCAGCCTTCTAATGATAATTTTAAAAAATGTAGAGGTGAAAAGAACACCCTTATGTCTCCCAATACTGTGATTTTAACCTAACAAATAACACTCAAATGTACCTACTTAAAATTGCAATCTGCCCTGACTCCAATCACCTGTACCATGCTCTTCTGTTTCTTTTATCCATAGTACATATCATCTCCAGTCTATATGATTTACTTATTCTTTCTTTGGAATTTTTATTGTCTCCCACCCCTGCTGAAATACAAGCTCCATGAGTGGGAGGATCTTTGTTGTGTTCCCTGATAAATTCCAGGTGCCTAAAACAGTGACTGGCAGGCACATAATAGGTGTTCAGGAAATACACGCTGAATTGAATTAGAGAGAGTTCCTAAATTAGTTTCAAATCCTCTCTTAATTGTTCATTTCACTTGCCGCTTAGGCCATTTAAGGCCTGAGAAATTGCAATGGTCTCTAAGAAATCACCATACCCTAAAAGGATGATAAAATATGTTCTTTAGTAGTAGGTACTTTCACTACAAACATTCCATTGTGTTTGAGCTTCCAGTAGAACTCAAAAGCCAACAAGAAAGGTGCAAAAATAAATCCCAAGTTGTATCTGAAAACTATCTTTCATAATTAAGGTTTTAGAGGTCATCACTCAATCAAGTATAATCCTGCATTAATATTAAAGCCTAATATTTAGGCGTAATAATAGAGTCAAGTGTCTTCCTGGGAGTGCATTAATATCAAACAAACTTTTTTAATTTGCCAAACCGTCTGATAAAAATTATTAAGTAGCTCTCTTTTGCAAGGTGCTGTTGAAAGTAATTGTACATGCAACACTCACAGAGTATTTTTTTCATCTTGTAAAAGGATAATTTGCTAAACTTGATTAAAAATCAGACATAGAACTAGATATATCTGACATTGTCACATATACTATTGAGCAACTTTAATCAAATTCAGCATTATTATCTTTTTATTTGCTTTTACTCTGCCTGCAGGTACAATAAAGTGAAAATATGTAAGCAATGGAGCATATTTATAATACTAGTCTGTGTGCCAGGTGGGTTGTAAAATAAATGTAATTGTTTTCAAAGATTGAACCAGATTAGCATGGATTAACACATTCATTTTGAAATCCATGGCAGGAAGTATTCTAAACATGCCTTCAAACAGCCCTTGTTACTCTGTTTATATCCCATCTTAGTACTACGAAATCACTGCCCCATAAAACAGGGAGCATTTTAACTGTTTATTTTCATATGAAAGAAACACAATTTATTAAACAAGACAAGAAAGCAGTTGTCTGCCATATTGAAGGCCAGATTTGCAGTGATTTGCACTCTGGCTTTCAGCAGATGAACAACAGTGACAGACATGGAAGCCAGAGTTGTGGCTGCAATAAATATTCATAACTGCTCCTGCCCAAGGAGCAAAGGGAGGGGTCTGAATTTGCAGCACATGGTTAGCAGAGGATGAATCAGGACTAGATTGTCCAACACACACAGGCATGGAAGCCCTGGGCAGTGCAAGGCTGAAATTCCTCACCAAGAAGGAGCGCTGTGTTACTGGGTGATTTTGCAGTACCCTTGACTCATGGGAGGTGAAATCTTTCAGATATGCCCTGCTGATGCCATTATCCCTCCTCTCTAACCTTAAAATAAACCTGCTTGAGAAAGTGTATTGTCGATGTATGGCATCCAGCAGGGGAGAGTCAGCCTGGGGGGGGATAAAAAAAAACCGTAGTTTCTGATGCACTTCAAGACTGAAGGCCTACTACAAGAAACCTACCCAATTTTGAAAGAAATCAGTCTTTGGTGAATTATGCTCAATGAAGCTGAAAGAAATGCATACTATACAGTTTCTCTGGATGATGCTGGGTACTGGCAAATCTCGGTTCTCTTACTCCAGTCCTAAGGATCTCTTTATTTTACATTGAAAGAGGCTGTAATTCATTTCTATATTTAATGCAGGGATCTTGCCTACTAGGAAATTTAGCGTCACTCATGGAAGAAATCTCAATGAGATTTCCCAAACAGCTGGTGAGTGTTCTAAACTAATATTTCTTTTTTTGTTTGTTTGTTTTGTCCACTAGGAAACTTACACTAGCAAAATTTGTGTCCCAGATTATTTAGTAACTGTGTGGGATCTTACCCTCTACTTTTCTTTTTTCTGTTTATTTATTTATTTATTTATTTAGAGACAGAGTCTTACTCTGTCACCTGGGCTGGAGAGCAAGTGGCACAATCTTGGCTTACTGCAACCTCTGCCTCCGGTTTCAAGCAATTCTCCTGCCTCAGCCTCTTGAGTAGCTGTGATGACAGGCATGTGACACCATGCTTGGCTTATTTCTGTATTTTTAGTAGAGACCAGGTTTCGTCATGTTAGCCAAGCTGGTCTCTAACTCCTGACTTTAAGTGATCCACCTGCCTCGGCCTTCCAAAGTGCTGGGATTATAGGCATGAACCACTGTGCCTGGCCTTGCCCTCTACCTGTCTATGTCCTATTTCCACTCCGTTTTCATCCTAATATCTTACCATTGTTTATTTAGCTTGATTTTTAAATCTTCATTCTGTATATATTTTTAAATAAGGCTAAATTGTTTATGGAAGGCACACATTCTCCAACACATATATTGACTAATGAAACTGTAAATCATATGAAAAACTGGCTAAAATTGAGGAAGTTTGCATTATTAAGCAGAGGATATTTAATCTTCTTCTGTTGGTCAGAATCATAGATATTCAAACATCACTCACTACCTTATATATACAGAGAGAGAGACAGATACCAAACATTTCTGAAATCTTTAACCGGATAAATACCCTACAGTGACTGACTAATAGATATCTAAGTAATTTAGTGGGCTGAAATACTACCAATTTTACAAGAGAAATAATGCATGGGGATGTTTTCTTCCAGATGCTATGCACGGGGTAAGGTGTCATTCTCCTGGACATTGGGTCACTGTGTGAGGTTTGGCCCACTGGTGGCCGACCTGTTTGTTTTTCAGTGGTGTAATTGGTCACTCTAGAGATGAATACTTAGAAAGCATTAGCTTTTAGACCTTCACTGAATCTTCCAGCTTGCCAAAACAATTGTGAGTGAGACATCTCTTCAAGAATGAAATCATTTCCCCCTGCCCAGCTGCCATGAGACAGTCATATGTTCAACAAATGTAAAACATGCTTGACTCTGCCTGAGGAAGTAGATTTTGCAGTGCCAGGCTTTGTTTGGGAATCCCTTTGTGATCCAAACAGAGAATTCTTCAACCAATTATTTGGATGTTGCTGCAAAGGAGGGCTGTTATGTTTTACTATGTAGCTCTGCTTAGCTGTGGTGTAGAATGCTAGAGAGTGAAAACAACAGATTCTATTGCCTCGGACTGCTAATGTAGGAATTTTTAAAAATCTGATTATGAAATACTATTCTCAGGATAAATCACTTTGTTAGTGGTTTGTTCTATGCTTGGTTTCGTGTGTTTGTTTGTATTTTCGTCTACATTGAGTCTTCTCACACTGTCCTATGGAGAAGACCATGAAGTAATATATTCAAAAGCAGATAAAATAGCCTAAGTTTGTCCTCTCTCAAAGCCCAAGCCTTCTTAGCTCATCTTTCATGCTAGGAGAACTGATTACTCACATCAGGAAAACACTGATTCAGTACTACAAGCAAAGAGGGGTGACTCTGAAATTGTTTTCTCCAGAGTTGTTGGCTAGACTAATACAAAATATGGATAAAGGAGACTTCACATATCAGCATTATATTCAGTTTGTTTATATCATTATCTCATTTGCCTCTAATTCTTTCAAAAAAAAAAAAAAAAAAAGATGCCACCACCAATTTTTTTGGAGCTTTCATGGTTGGAAGATTTTCTTAAGGGTTAGACCTAACACCATGCACCAGGGAGAGCTGAGTATATTAGTTGGATAACGTGCATCATAAAGCATATGCCACCACCCTTGTCTTGCTCAGAGGAGAGTGAGCTGTCTAGTTAGTATGGTTGGTACGTAGATGAGAATCAGGACACCCTGATCTTAGTCTCAGCTTTCACTCTTACTGTGTTACCTCAGCTGCCTAATGTAGCTTCTCTGGGTCGTGTTTATCACATATGTAAGTGAGGAGGTGGCACTCAATTATCTCCAAAGTGTTTCTAAGCTCAAGCTGGCTATTATATTCACATTTCAGTTCATCTATCTAAAACATACTTACCTTGATTAATTAGCCTTCTAGAAGAATGGAATAAAAATTACAAGCTTTTCCTTCTCATTTAATCCCCATTTTCCTCTATCACCATTTCTCCATCCCATTTTCATTTCAACACTCTTGAAAAAGGCACTACCCTCCCAACTGGGATACCAGCTGCGTAGCTCGAAGGGGGTACAGCATGGGGACTGGCCCAGGGAAGAGTTTTAATTTTGGACAGAGAAAGAAAACTTGTATTGAATAAAGCCCCCAGTTGCCCATTGCGTGTCTTAACAGGGAAACTTGTTCTTGTGCTTATGACCAGGACTCATCTTGAGTTTCCAAAATGGCCATGATCATGTTTATTTCAAAGCCATAAAGAAAAGTCCCCAAAGCCTGCCTGCCTGCCTCACCAGAACCTTTGAATGCAGTCATTCTCTGCTTATGTTTTTTGGAACCCACACTTAGCACTGGATTAAAATCACCCCTTTTTAGCATATGCATCTTGCAAGATTTGTCTACTCTTGCCTGAATCCCTGACACAAACCAAATTGTGGATTATCTTCAAATAGACATTGTCATAATTGATTAATCATTCTTTAAACCTCCCAAGTACTCTTGGTATCTTCTCAAATGCTCTCATTCTGCTATGTATTTTTCTTTTAAATGAATCTTTACAAGTAAGTATTGTTTACTTGTCATTTACCTGGTAATATTTAAACATGGTTGTGAGACTTCACAGAAAAAGGATCAGGGAATTTTAGCATTTTCATAAACACCTAAGTATATGTGGATTAAGTGACACCGATCTTCAGAAATATGACAACTTTTGATCTTTACACCCATTTTTTTTGTGATGTGTCACCTCAGTAGTAAATCCTCACACGGCTTTGAAGATGATACACTAGCAAAACACATGGCATTTGCTTTGTTCATTAATCTTTCCTCTGCCAATTTGCAATGGAAAAGGATAAGCATCAGCCAACTTTTACAGTAAGGAAACCAAGGCAGTGTGATCAGTCCCAGGCTAATAGGTCAGAGGAGAATGGAGTTAAAAATGAATGCCGGGCGCTCAGTGCTCACTCTATGATGAGAGTATGCTGCAGAGCCCTGAGATGAAATCCATAGGCACAGTTAACTGACCTTTAGGAAGTTTGATGGCTCAGTGGGAGGTCTTGCATGGTATTCCTGTATTCATTACAAAGAACAACTGAAATGTCATTATTACACGACAGAAATAATGCAAAATTAAATGCATTTTCTGCAATCGACAACATTAAATAGTGCTGTGATTTTACTCTTCTCATATTTTCTAACACTGCTCTATAAATTTCTTAACATTCATGTACAGAATATGATAGGTAGAACCTCTGAATTTTGACTACCTAGCAAAGGTTAGTGCTTCACTTGACTCAGGAAACCAAAATTATGGTCCTGGTTCTAATGCTTACCAGGCCCCTAGCCTTGGGCAAATGACCTAATCTGATTACACCCCGCCATCTTTCTCTGTATAATTAAGTAGTGATGTGTAGCATCTTGAGATCTGATTAATTTATTCATTCAGTATCTACTGAGTGCCCATTAGAAGACAGGCAGGCACTGTTAGAAATGAGAATGAGCTAGGCTGAGTATCCTTCAGTCTTCCAGACAGCCTGAATTACTCACTCAAGTAACACTTCCATCTCTGTGAATCAGCAAAGAGTTAAACAAAGTTGAATGCTTGAGATATTTCATTAGGTCTTTTGAAGCATAGTTCACTGTTATTTCTTAACCTTTTTATTTGCTCTTAATCTTATTTCTTACACATGATCGAGTTTGGTTTCTCAGATGGTGCTCAGTGAATTAAAATAGACAGTATAAATTAATTTTGTGAATAAAATTTTATGAGACACTACATCAAATACTTCAGTAAAATCAAGATATATTTTTATACCCATTGTAGATATTCATGGTCTAATCTTGTAATTATATTTTTTTAAATTGGATTTGTACAGTCTTATTATCCAATTATTCACCCCATGCTGTTCATAGGTACAGCTATGTTCCTTAATGTTGGTTCATTGTATTTACTAGAAAGGATAATGTCAGAAGTAATTTTCATGATTGTTCTACTTTCTCTACTGTAAATATATGACTCATGTATACTTTTTCAATATTATTTCTTTAGATTAAAAAAACAGACTATCACATATACAGTGTTTCCCCAGTGCAGAAGATTGGGTGCTAGTAAACCATCATTTTGTACATTTTGTATCATTTTGTACATCGATGTACTTACATTTAGCATTCAACTGCTAATAAAAGGAATATTTTTAAGTGTAACTCAATCTAAAGCTAACATTGTCCTCACTAAGCCAGTTCTCCGTGCTCTAAGGAGATTGTGAGACCCAGAGAAGAAGCCTAAGGTGCATATGACCAAGTCAGTATTTTCTCATAAAAAGTTTTGAGTGTCTACCCTTTGCTTGGCATTGTAAACTCTGAGAATCCACAGGTGAATATGACACATCCCTTTCTGCAAGGAACACACAACTTTATTTAACTACCAACCACTTCCCCTTTATAAAGTAGGCATAAAAGCTAAGTATCTGAATATAAGTATTAATTCTCTTTCTGAGAAAGCTACCTGAGAGAGATGCTTGATAACTTTAATTCAGTTCCACTTGGCAACCTTGCATGGAATACAACTGGGTAGTTTGAATATTTTCTATGAATATGTGTTGGTACATCTTTGCGATCACCAAAACATTACATTTTTTTAACTTTCAAGGTATTTTTAAACTGTTATGTAAATTAAGGCATAAGCACTTTTAGGTAATAAGTTTAGGTCACTAGACCTTCTTTGTGACTAATGAGGAATATACTACATAATTGTAAGATTCTTCTTAATTGAAAAATGTCTCCTACTCAAATTCCAAAGTTATCAGGGACTGAACTCAATATTGGGGTAAATGTGGAATATATAAAAACTGATTATGTATCAGATTGAAGCTTGAATAACTTATTCATACATCATAAAATTTTGGATTAGAAGTTTAACTCACTCCTTTATTTTACTGCTGAGGAAAAGGAGATCTATAGAAGCAAAGATATTTGATCAAGATACATGAAAGAACCGAAGCTACAATCCACATCTCCCATTCCACATCTGATATTCTTTTTATTATGCCGTATTCTGCTACAAAAATTAAGGATGGTCATGACACATAGGCCTCTCTCTCTCTCTCTCTCTCTCTCTCTCTCTCTCTGTGTGTGTGTGTGTGTGTGTGTGTGTGTGTGTGTGTGTGTGTCTATGTATAGAGAGGCAATGTGGGGTGTGCTTAATATTCATTGAAGTCCATGGGAGATAGATAGATGATAGAATAGATCAATAGATAGATAGATATAAATAGACAGATAGATAGATAGGAAAGAGGGAGAAAAGAGATATTTGTGTTCCTATCCATATATTCTGGCAATCATTAGCATATGAGACAAATAATCTGTGTATGGCTAAAAAATGTGAGTAGAGAGTATGTTTATGTGTTTGCAACAGCAGATATGAATCAGTACCACCTTAGTGGTCAAATGGATAAGGTGGAAGCAGAACTCATATAATCCTCTGGCTTTCTGGCCTTAGCAAAAGATAGGGATACTAATGAATATGCTTAAATGTAGAGAACAAAGATGATCTAAGTTCACCTCAGATTCAGCATTGTGTTCAATTTTATGTAGGAAAGATGGACTCCTTCGTGGTGCTTCATTAATTATTTTTAAAAGATGTACATTGATAAACAAAATTAAATAGCATGCCATTATTTTTTAAAGCTCTGGATATGTCTGTATTAGCTGTTTTTCATGCTGCTAATAAAGACATACTCAAGACTGGGCAATGTACAAAAGAAAGCGGTTTAATGGACTTACAGTTCCACATGGCAGGGGAGGCCTCACAATCATGGTGGAAGGCAAGGAGGAGCAAGTTACATCTTTCATGGATGGCAGCAGGCAAAGAGAGAGAGTTTGTGTAGGGAAACTCCAGTTTTTAAAACCATCAGATCTCGTGAGACTTATTCACTATCACACGAACACCATGGGAAAGACCTGCCTCCATGATTGAATTACTTCCTACCAGGTTCCTCCCATGACATGTGGGAAGTGTGGGAGTTAAAATTCAAGATGAGATTTGGGTGGGGACACAGCCAAACCATATCATTCCACCCCTGGCTCCTCTCAACTCTTATGTCCTCACATTTCAAAACCAACCGTGGCTTTCCAGCAGTCCTCCAAAGTCTTAACTCATTTCAGCATTAATTCAAAAGTCCACAGCCCAAAGTCTCATCTGAGACAAGGCAAGTTCCTCCTGCGTGTGAGCCTATAAAATCAAAAGCAAGTTAGTTACTTCCTAGATACAATGGGAGTATAGGCATTGGGTAAATACAGCCATTCCAAATGGGAGAAATTGGCCAAAACTAAAGGGCTACAGGCCCCATGCAAGTCTGAAATCCAGCAGAGAATCTTAAAGCTCCAAAATGATCTCCTTTGACTCTGAGTGTCACATCCAGGTCACACTGATGGAAGAGGTGGACTCCCATGGTCTTGGGCAGCTCCACCCCTGGGGTTTTGCAGGGTACAACCTCCCTCCTGGCTCCCTTCATGGGCTAGCGTTGAGTGCTTGCAGCTTTTCCAGGTGCACAGTGCAAGCTATCAGTGGATCTACCATTCCGGGATCTAGAGGACAGTGGCCCTTTTCTCACAGCTCCACTAGGCAGTGTCCCAGTAGGGACTCTGTATGGGGGCTCCAACCCCACATTTCCCTTCTGCACTGCCCTAGCAGAGATTCTCCCTGAGGGACCCGCCCCTGCGGCAAACTTCTGCCTGGGCATCCAGGCGTTTCCATACATCTGAAATCTAGGTGGAAGTTCCCAAACCCCCATCCTTGACTTCTGTGCACTTGCAGGCTCAACACCACATGGAAGCTGTCAAGGCTTGGGGCTTACACTCTCTGAAGCCACAGCGGAGCTGTACCTTGGTCCCTTTTAGTCATGGCTGGAGCAGTTGGGACACAGGGCACCAAGTCCCTAGGCTGGACACAACATGGGGACCCTGGACCTGGTCCATAAAACCATTTTTTTCTCCAAAACCTTTGGGCCTGTGTTGGGAGGGGCTGCATCAAAGTTCTCTGAAATACCCTAGAGACATTTTCCCCATTGTCTTGGTGATTAACATTCACCTCCTCATTACTTAGGCAAATTTCTGCAGCCAGCTTGAATTTCGCCTCAGAAAATGGGATTTTCTTTTTTAGTGCATTGTCAGACTGCAAATTTTTCAAACTTTTATGCTGTTTCCCTTTTAAAACGGAATGCCTTTCACAGCACCCAAGTCACCTCTTGAATGCTTTGCTGCTTAGATATTTCTTCTGCCAGATACCCTAAATCCCCTCTCTCAAGTTCAAAGTTCCACAGATCTATAGGGCAGGGGCAAAATGCTGCCAGTCTTTTTGCTGAAACAACAAAAGCCACCTTTGCTCTAGTTCCCAACAAGTTTCTCATCTCCATCTGAGACCACCTCAGCCTGGATTTCATTGTCCATATCATTATCAGCATTTTGGTCAAAGCCATTCAACAAGTCTCTAGGGAGTTCCAAACTTTCCCACGTTTTACTCTCTTCTTCTCAGCCCTCTAAACTGTTCCAGCCTCTCTGCCTGTTACCCAGTTCCAAAGTCGCTTCCACATTTTTGGGTATCTTTTTAGCAGCGCCCCTCTCTACTGGTACCAATTTACTGTATTACTTTGTTTTCAGGCTGCTGGTAAAGACATATCCGAGACTGGGCAATTTACAAAAGAAAGAGATTTAATCCACTTACAGTTCCACATGGCTGCGGAGGCCTCACAATCATGGTGGAAGGCAAGGAGGAGCAAGTTACATCTTACGTGGATGGAGACAGAGCTTGTGTAGGGAAACTCCAGTTTTTAAAACCATCAGATCTTGTGAGACTTACTATCATGAGAACAGCACAGGAAAGACCCACCTCCATGACTGAATTACCTCCCACCAGGTTCCTCCTATGACACGTAGGAACTGTAGGAGTTACAATTCAAGATGAGATTTGGGTGGGGACACAGACAAACCATATCAATGTCTAAATGCAGAGAACTCAGAGGATATACAGTCTTTATCCTTTGTCACTTTGTTTTTTGCTGCTTAAAAATAGTATTCTACTAGATGGAGAATATGTGAATTAAAACATGGATTGTAACTGTTTACTAAAAAAGAATAATTGTCCTTTTGAGATGGAAATGGGTCTGGGAACTATGCTACGTGAGGTACCATGGAAGCATTTAAATATATTTTCCCGAAACAGCGGACTAGAAAGAGAACCTATGAGATAATTCAGTGTGAATACTTAAAGTCTATCCTTTCTAGAGTTACTCAATGAGAACATTACGGCAAGACATATTTTGAATCAACACAAGGAATAGTTTTCTAACCTTTTAAGACTTATCTGAAAGTAGTGTGTTGCTAATGAGGCAAGGCTCTCTACTCCTAAAAGTTTCTAATGGAGGTGACCCCTTTTCTGGGTGATTCTGCAGGAATTGTTTAAAGCAGATGGTCTCTAGTGCTTCTCAACAATGAGTCTATAACTCTGCTAAGACATCACTGAGCAATTATACCAACAAGAATACAAAGGAAATCTAAAAACAGAGATGGTGTTTGGTTTAATTGATCCAGTAGAATAATTGTGGCTTCCCAGAGTGCTGTGTTGAGAAGGATCCTGAGGTCACCTCTGGGCTCAGTAGGATTGAGGATTGTAATTGATTAATGGTGCTATACAGGAAAAGAAGTGAAGGAATAACTTCATTCTGATACACGTGCCTGGCATGTGCCATCTTGACCTTAAAAGATAAAGAGAAAAGTCTTCTCTCCATTTTCTAGTATTTGATTATTCATTATATGCCTTTGTTCTTTATGCACCTAAGCATATTTGGTTAACTCAGTTTTGAAATTTCAGTGATGAATAGTCTTTCGTGTAGAGGGTTTTTAAAATTAACTGAAAATTATATATTTATAACTTAGAATAAAGCATGTGGTGTATATTATAGTCTCTTTTAGGATGACATGATTTGATTAAAGATTATAATGAACAATCAGAGGATTTAACTAATCCAAATTGGCCATTTAAATTATTGAAAATCTATCTGTCTTCATGTTTTGGGAAGCTTTGTGTCTGACTTCCACATGCCCTTTGTTCTTTCTAAAGTTTGCCTGGCTTAAAGGAAATTATTCAGTACAGAGCTCAATTACAAATGTGCTTTGACAATCAGGAGGCCGTATCTGTGGTTTTATCTGGAACTTCAACAGAGGTGATAAAGAAGTTCCATGGCCTGGAATATAAATTCATGCATCTGCAAAACAGCAATGCCTTTCCTTAGTGTAAAACTTCAGAGAAGACAAAATTTCTGAGTGCTTCTGGTTCAGAAAAGCAGCAATACTTACAGGAATTTTTTTTCCTACTCAGATCTTCTTGTCTTAAAAAATATGCAGTGAAGTTCATGTAAATTTTTTGTTGTGCAGCCACAATAAAAAGTTACAAATAAAAAGGTGGTAGCTAACAGTATTTTGCCTTTTGCCAAACATACAAGTGTCATAGGACACCCAAAGTGTAATGACCTTGAGAAAAATATAGGGCTTGAATTTTCATACAGATGGACTTTCCTAAATGATTTTTTGCCATAATTACACACAGTTGAGCATTTATTCAGCATCAAGCACAACTAATGTTTTTTCCTACCATCTATTTCCCCTTCTAAATAAGTTTATTTTAATCATGCTCGTTAGTGAATTATTTTCCTCTGAAGACATTGTACAAACTAATAAACTAAAGAGAACTTAAAAACTGAGGAGTCACTGATTTGAATTTTTTAAAAAGTTACCATCTAATTGTGCAACTGATAGTTTACATGCATCTATTTTGAACATTTTGTATATAACCTATGCACAATTATCCTAAAATGAATATTTAATAAAGATGGAAAACCATAACACAAATGTTTCAAAATATAACATGTTTTGCTTTTTGGATAACTACTTTTTGGATGGAATGATAAAGCCCCGTGTTTTTGTTTGTTTGTTTGTTTGTTTGTTTGTTTGTTTTTGAGACAGAGTCTCACTCTGTCTTCCAGGCTGGAGTGCAGTGGCATGATCTCAACTCACTGAACCTCTGCCTCCCGTGTTCAAGCAATTCTTCTGCCTCAGTCTGCCGAGTAGCTGGGACTACAGGCACGTGCTGCTACATCCGGCTAATTTTTATATTCTTAGTAGAGATGGGGTTTCAGCATGTTGGCCAGGATGGTCTTGATCTCCTGACCTCATGATCTGACCACCTCGGCCTCCTCTCCCAAAGTGCTGGGATTAGAGGTGTAAGCCACTGCACCCGGCTGCCCCTAGTATATTGACTTATTCTCTACCTTTTAAAGCACTAGAAAAGCAACAATGAATGTTGCAAAAGCACCAGTTTCTGTTCTGAAGATATTTGCAGTCTGTAGGAGCAAGACAGATGAGTCAAATAGCAATGACAGGGCAATGTGGCATGTGGTTAATGTACATTGGGGTCCATAGGATGTTGTCTAATCCAGACTAGAGAGGTGATGCCCAGGGCCTTGCAGGAGAGTGGCACTTGGACAATACGTGGGAGCAAGATGAAGGGTGAGTAAGGTCAGGAGAGTGGACGGCATGCTAGAGAAAGAAAGAACACGTGCAAGAGTCCTGAATTGAAAGAATACTGGGCCCCATTCAAGAAATTGCAGTTAGAAGAAAAAAAGAGTATCTTTATGTTAGAGAGAGGAAGAGAGTCATGTCTACACCTAATCATTTTCCGACTCACACACAAACTCTCCAGACAGCCCTCTCCCTCCTCGACGTCTGCATTGAATGGCCAAAAATAAGAGTGCCAGCCCTGCACTAAAAGAAGTAGTTTAGTAATGATTCTGAAGTAAAGCAGTGGTTTGATTCTGATCCAGGAATACCATCGTTATTACTTTCTCCTGAAGTATTCACAGATGAAAGCAGTACAGTCATGAAATGTGCAAGCTTCTTTACATAAGCTTCTTTTGTAAAAAATGGTTCCTTTGATCCCATCTCACAATCTACTTAAAATAAAATACTTTCAAGATTTTGCAGTGACAGAGCTCAGCACAAAAATGGAGCTACCATAATGCCAGCGAGAATATAAAATTTTTTAAGGGGCTGCTGGATATATTTCCGTTTGCCTGTACTTAGCTCTAGGGGTAGTACTGGACATAAGCACAAATAATTTGCCATTTTAACGTCCTCACTCTGCAACAGGAGGAGATCTTTCCCAACATGAACCTCGGGTTACAGAAGAGAGTCATTGGGGATAAAGGTGTCAGATTACATGGAAATTCTGGTGGTGAGACCTATTTCACGGGTCCAAATATCAGGTGGTTCTATGTGTTCATCCTGTGGTCTTTCTCTCCTGGACCACTAGGAGACCAAAGGACCCTCTAGGATAAGCCTTTAAATAATCTTGAATTTTTAAAAATTAAAATAATAGTAATAATCTTGAATTTTTCACTACAGGTTTATTTAACTTTTAACAAAAAAAAAATGACATAAATGATGTTTGGGAAAATAAGAAGTCACAGTCAACCATCCAAACTGCACTAGGTCCCATCTCTTTGCCACTTAGGAAATGGCACTATTAGCAAGAATAAGTACAATAATGTCATTTAAGAATGAAGGTGAAGCCATGAGTTACTATGTAAGTGAAATCTTTGCATCTGGCAGAGTTTCTGTTGGTTTAGGAATCAGTGTGTATTAGAAAACCATATATTAGGTGTGCATATTTTCCCAGAAGTACAAATCCCTTCAGTTCAATAGTAAATACTGAGCATAAAAACATCATACTTTATTTGACAAAAATCTTCAATAGCCTCCATGCATTTTTTTTTCAGAATAGCAATCATCATGGGAAAGTACAGATTAAATAATTCATATTCAATAGCTCAGTAAAAAAAATTACTTTTCAAAATGGGGGCAAATATGGTTGCTCATTCCTCTGTTCCAAGAGCATATGTGGTGTAAAATTTTCAGAAGACTATGACGTGCAGTATAGACAAGGTTATGTTTTAAACATCACAATGAAGGTTTAAAGATGATTTTCAACAGATTTCAGAAATCACATTGGATTTAAACTACTTGAACCCCTTCTGCTAACTTAGAGCTCTCAGTAATTCCTCCCCTTCAGGATGCCTCTTCTCGATATTATACCACTTGAATTTTATCACCCTTCAGGATTTGTTCCTACACTAGCAAATATGTTGTGTGTACCCATGACTTCAGATAGAAAAGTCACCAATGGTTGTCCTTTGATGCACAGTGTTGAAGATGGAAGCACAGCAGACAATTACACCAAATCACCTGACTTTCAGTACCTCAACACCAGCTGCCTCCCTAATATTTTGGAAGCAATTTGGTAGGGGTCTCTTGGAATTTGGTCACCAAAATGACTACATTTCTGCCTTCATAGGAAGAGATCTACATAACCATGACTGAAACAAAAGTTTTATCTCCCCATCATTTTTGTATTCTTTCCTTAGTTAAATGTTGATTATATTATAGTGAGTCTGGTGTAACATATGAATATGATACAGTGAATTAACATGAAGGAAAATGGAAATTTTATAGCCTCTTTCCAGAACTGAGGTGGTTATATACATTTTTTATCTGGGCGACAAATAAAGTGGTTGGCCTATCAGATATTTTTACTCCTAGACCTTAAACTTCTTTTATGCCCATTATGATTAGAAATTTGTATAAACCCATAAGTTATAACACGTGGGAGAAATATCTTTGTATTTATCATGTGATAGTAGCTGTACACAATCACCTGCATTAATGGTGTGTGAAGTCATAACCAATTTATGAATATAATAATACAGTAATCTTTAAAACATAATTAGAGTCTTCAGACTTTAGCATGGTGTGTGTGTGTATGTGTGTGCGCACTTGTATCAACTTCACTGAGATGACACTGATATACAAAACACTGCACATTTAATGAACACGTTAACCTTGATGAGTTTGCACATATGCATACACCCATGATACCATAATGCAATCAAGGTAATAAACATTCATCACCCCCCAAAATTTCTTTGTGTCCCTTTGTGTTTTATTTTTTGCAACCTTGTGTGTATGTGTGTGCTAAGAATATTTTACATGAGATCTACCCACTTAATAAATTTTAAGTGCACATTACCATGCTGTTAATTATAGGTGATAAATTGTACAGCAGCTCTTAAGAACTTACTCATCAGGCGAAACTGAAACTTTAAACCCATTAAAGAACAGCTCCCCAATTTATTCTTACCGTAGACCTTGGCAACCGCCATTTATTTATTCTATTCTCTGCTTCTGTGAGTTTGACTATTTCAGGAATGATGCAATCAGTATTTGTCCTTCTATGCCTGGCTTATTTCACTTAGCATAATGTCGTCAAGGTTTATGACAAGGTTTATTTTTATGACAGGATTTCCTTCTTTCTAATGCTGAGTAATATTCCACTGACTGTATATACTACATCTCTTTATCCATCAGTCCATGGACATTTGGGTTGTTATCTTGGCTATTGTGACTACTGCTATAATGCACATGAGACTGGAGATACCTCTTTGCAATCTTGTTTTATCAATTCTTTTGGACATATACCTGGAATTGGTGTTGCTGAATTATATGTTAGTTCCATTTAAATATTTTGAGGAACCTCCTTACTGCTTTTCATAGTAGCTGTAATATTTTACATTCCCACCAACAGAGTGCAGGGGTTCCAATTTCTCCGCTTCCTATCCAACACTTACTATCTTTTTTTTTTTTTAACAATGACTATCCTAGCAGGTGTGAGGTGATAATTTACTGTGCTTTCATTACATTTTCCTGATGACTAGTGATATTTAGCATCATTTTATTTAGTTGTTGACCATTTATATGTCTTCTTTGGAGAAATGTCCATTAATGTCCTTTGCCCATTTTTAAATAAGGTTATTTGTCTTTTTGCTATTGACATGTGATTGTTCCTTATATACATTGGATAGTATCTATCTATCTTACTATCTATATCAGACAAAAGATTTGCAAATGTTTTCTCCCATTATGTAGGTTGTCATTTTACTCTATTCACTGTTTGCTTTGCTGCACAGGAACTTTGAGTTTGATGTAGTTGCACTCCATTTTTGCTCTTGTTGCCTGTGCTTTGGGTTTGGCATCCAAAAATGTATTGCTAATACCTATGTCAAGAAGCTTTTCCTGTGTGTTTGCTCCTAGTTGTTTTAAAGTTTCAGGTCTTATGTTTAAGTGTTTAATCAATTTTGGGTGGGATTTTATATACAGTATAAGATACAGGCCTAATTTCATTCTTTTTAATGTGAATGTCCAGTTTTCCCAACACCACTTGAAGAGACTATCTTTTCTCTACTGTGTATTTTTGACACCTTTTTTGAAGATAAGTTAATCATATACATGTGGTTTTATTTCTGGCATGTCTATTCTGTTCCATTGGTCTATATGTCTGTCTTTATGCCAGTGTCATACTGTTTTAATTACTATAGCTTTCTAATATATTTTAAAGTCAGGAATTGTGATGCCTCTAGCTTTGTTCTTTTTCCTCAAGATTGCTGTGGTGCTTCTGAGTTTTTTGTGACTTTATATGAATTTTAGGATTTATTTGTCTTTTTTTTTTTTTTTTGAGACGGAGTCTCGCTCTGTCGCCCAGGCTGGAGTACAGTGGCGCAATCTTGGCTCACTACAAGCTCCACCTCCCAGGTTCATGCCATTCTCCCTGCCTCAGCCTCCCGAGTAGCTGGGACTACAGGCACCCGCCACCACACCTGGCTAATTTTTTGTATTTTTAGTAGAGACGGAGTTTTACCATGTTAGCCAGGATGGTCTCGATCTCCTGACCTTGTGATCCGCCTGCTTTGGCCTCCCAAAGTGCTGGGATTACAGGCATGAGATGCTGCGCCCGGCCAGGATTTTAATTCTATTTATGCCATTGGGATTTTGATAGGGATAACGTTGAATCTGTAGATCAGTTTGGGTACTAAGGACAATTTAACAGTATTAAGTTTGCTAATCCATGAGCACGGGATATTTTTCCATTTATTTGGGTCTTCTTTAATTTCTTTCATCAACATTTTGCAGTTTTCAGTGTACAAGTTTTTCAACTCTTTGGTTAATGTATTCCTGAGTATTTTATTTTTTTTATGCTATTGTTGATGGGATTACTTCTTAATGTTTTTTCAGATAGCTCATTGTTAATGTATAGAAACATGACTAATTTTTTAATATTGATTTTGTATTCTGCAACTTTACTGAATTTGTTTGTTAATTTCAACAGTTTTTGGTGGAGTCTTTAGAGTTTTCTATATATAAAATCATGTCTTTTGCGTATAGAGACAATTTACATTCTTCCTTTCCAATTGGAAGCCTTTTAATTTTTTTTCTTGTTTAATTGCTGTGGCTAAGACTTCCAGTACTGTGTTTAAGATAAGTGATAAGAGCATTCCTGCCTTGTTCCTGATCTCAGAGGAAAAGCTTTCAGCTTCTCATCTTTCAGTATGGTGTTAGCTATAGGCTTGTTATATATGGCTTTTATTATGGTGAGGTACATTTTTTCTACACCCAGTTTATTGAGGATTTTTCATTATAAAAGGGCATTAAATTTTGTCAAATGCCTTTTCTGCATTTATGGAGATGATAATATGCTTTTTATCCTTCATCTCCTTAATGTAATATTTCATATTTATTGTTTTGTGTATATTGGACCATCCTTGCATCCCAGGGATAAATCCCACTTGATCATGGTACATATTTTTAATGTGCTATTGAATTTGGTTATCTAGTATTTCCCTGAGGATTTTTTTCATCTATGTTTATCAGGGACCCAAAAGACATATACAGAACATTCTACCCAACAGTGGCAGAATACATATTCTTTCTAAGTGCATGTGGAACATTCTTCAAGATGGATCACGTGTTAGGCTACAAAGCAAGTCTTAACAAATTTAAGAGGATTGAAATCATGTCAAGTATCTTTTCTGAACACAACAGTATAAAAGTAGAAATCAATGACAGGAGGCAGATTGGAAAATTCACAAATATGTGGAAATTTAATAATACATTTTTGAACAACCAATGGGACAAAGAAGAAATCAAAAGGGAAATCCAAAAATATCTTGAAACTGTGAAAATAGTAGTACAACAGAGCAAAACATATGGGATACAACAAAATTAATACTGTAAGATAATTTTATAGCAATAAACACGTACATTAAAAAGGAGAATGATCTCAAAAAACCTAATTTTCTGCTTCAAGAAACTAGAAAAAGAACAAACTAAGCCCAAAGTTAGCGGAAGGAAGGACACAATAAAGAGTAGAGTAGAAATAAACAAAATAGAGATTGGAAAAATAATCTAACAATTAACAAAACTAAGAATTAGTTTTTTGAAAAGATAAAATTGACAAACTAAGAAAAGGTAGACTAAGATAAAAAGAGAGAAGCAGCAAATAAATGAAATTAAAAATGAAAGAAGAGACATTAAAAATTGACGCTGCAGACATACTAAGAATCATTGCACTACTGTGAACAATTACACACCAACAAATGGGATGTCCTAGAAAGAAAATGAATAAATTTCTGGATACATACAACCTACCAACACTGAAACATGAATTAAAACAAAATCTAAACAGAACACTAACAAGTAACAAGACTGACACAGTAATAAAAAACCTCTCAACAAAGAAAAGTTCATGACCAGATGGCCTCATTGGTGAATTCTACTGAACATTTAAGGAAGAATTAATGCCAGTCCTTCTCAAACTCTTTAAGAAATTTTGAAGAGAAAGGAATCTTTCCAAACTCATTTTGTGAGCCCAGCATTACCCTGATACCAACGCCAAACAAAAACACTACAAGAAAAAAACATTATAGGTAAGTATATTTTTATACCTTACCCGTATCCATGGGTTCTGTATCTGTGAATGCAACCAACTGGGGATTGAAAACACTTTTTACAAGTAAAAAATAACAAGAAAAATAATACAAATAAAAAACAGTACAATATAACAACTATTTACATAGCATTTACATTGTAGTGTAGAGATGATTTAAAGTATGGGGAGGACGTGCATAGACTGTATGCAAATATATATGAAGGATTTGAGAATTGGCGGATTTTGATGTCTCACGGGTCCTAGAACCAGTCCCCCAAGGATACAGAGGAAGGACTGTACATATAAAATTTTCCCAGGAACATTTTGCTATAAGGCTGCATGAGATAGAACTGCCAATTAAATTATGTTACCCTTTCCATTTCAGAAGTAAACACAGTGATATTTCAGAGATTTCTAACAAGATAGTTTAAAGTGTGAGATAAATATAAAGACAGGGCCATGCTGTTATTTAGCAGTGCTAATAGATCCATATTGAAGGTGTTTTTCATATCTATCAATGTTTGTAGAGTCATTGGGATCTCTGCAGATGATGTATTTGAGTTTGTTGAGGGACAGGTATTTCACCCATGGTGAGCTTAATGCAAAAATGTTTCTGCAAGGTTGCTTTGCACTTTAATATTTCTAACTAATAGGACATTTCAAGTGTATGTCCCATGGTTGTACATACATGGGAACCTATATTCCTCCTGACAGCTTACATTTCAAAAATTGTGAATAACATAGGCACTACTTCCACAGAGTTCCATAACCATGGTAAAATCTGTCTCCATCATTGCTCGTCACATTACTGTGCAATTATTTCTTTGTGTCTGTTTCCTGCATTAGACGTTTAAGCTACCTGGATGACAGGGTCCAGTAGTATTTACCATTCCTTCCCCAGCTCATATCACATTGCCTGACACATAAAAGGGCTGCAACGAATATTTGCTAATTAAATAAATTACATGGTTGACACTTTTGGTATCCAGACTGTTGAGAGAGTACAATGTCCTGATGCTTTTTGTTATTTTAATGAGTCATGAGAAATGCCATAAACGATACCATTTGTTCTACACTTTCCCTCTTTCTGGGACAACATAATGCAATTATTTACAAGAGTCCCAAAGAGATTTCATTTCTCATAGAAAAGAAAACCAGAGACCGGTCATTTGAAATTCATCATCCCAAGATTCAATTTTAGAAGAGCCCAATTCCCCAACCCCCAGGTGAAACTTTTTAAGAAAAACAGACTGCCTTAGTGTCTGGAAATTGAGGGTTTGTGAATCTCGGCTGCTAGACTGCCTAAAACATTTATTTCTTTTGCGACTTCACCTTGTCAGTGAAATTTAAAAGCTGAGAATTTGAAGAAAAAGCTGATAAGTAATTTTAATTATGTTTGGGGAAATTGCATTATTAGAGTACATAACACAGAGAAATCTACTCCAAGCTATTAATCTGGAAAAATCATTTAAAGGCATTAGGATTATTATTCATTACCTTAGTAAACCCCAGTGGTAATAGGAAGAATTATAGTCAGTTTAATAATTTTTTTCATTTTAAGGGCATGTTTAATTACTTGGACAACTATAAAAAATGTCATAGACTGGGTAGCTTAAACAACAGACATTTATTTCTCACAGTTCTGGAGGCTGGCAAATTCAAGATTAAGGTGCCAGCTGACTTAGTTCCTGGTGAGGGCTCTTCCTGACTTGCCAATGGTCACCCTGCTGTGTCCTCACATTAGGAAGAGAGAGCAACTTTTCTCTCTCTTCTTACAAAGCCACTAATCCCACGATGATGGCCTCCTTATGACTTCATCTAACCTTAATTTCTTTCCCAAAACTTGATCTCCAACCCCAATCTCATTGGTGGGTTGAGCTTCAACATACGAATTTTTGAAGGATACAAATCAGTTCATACCAAAGGGGAAATATTTCACCATTTTAGTTTTGTTTAGCTCATCAATGCCAAAGATGTTCTTTTAGAGTCTTCTGATGAACCTCATTGGTAGGAGCTAGCAACGTAACAGAATGTTTAGGACGGTAACAAGTTCTGATGCAAGAAAAGACCATGGTGTCTGTGGTAGCTGCTGGGGAAAAGTGTTAACGTGGAAGATTCTGGGCACAGTCTCAAGCAATAGGCATATCACCAGGTATTGCTGCTCATGCTGGCTAACTCTAAAAGATTCATTAAGAAGTTAAAGAAATACCTCCAACTTCATAATAGTTGTATCAGCCAACCATTCAATTCATTTCTAAAACTGTTGTATTGTGTTTATCAAACTATTTTTCCAGCAGTATTACTACTACCATTTAATTATCAATGATCCTAAATTATCTTTTTAACAACTCTCTGGAACTCAAAGACATATTTTCTCTTCAGTTACTCTCCCACTGGTTTGTCATGAACACTGAAATTCCCATATTTAATGTCTCTCTTTAACACAAAGGAGTATAACAGCAATGGCTTTGTTAACTTGTTAAGAGAATGCATTGAACTACTACTATCCATAAAATATTACTACTCAGAATTACAAGAAATGGACACAGGAGAGAGAAGTTTAAATGGGAAAAGGATCTGAAGGACAGTTCAGAATTAAGTGGCACCTCATTGCAAGCAGGAGTTCTACAAAAGCTCTCCGTATGTAGACAAAATTGACATTGGAAAGGAAGAAGCTGGAAGTCCTGGAAAACAATGAGGCTAGAAGGAATGACTCAGGTTGCAAAGCCCAATTATATATATTTAATTATCTTGCTAAGTCCAGGCACTGTGCAATAAATGTGGTTGCTAAATAACCTCTTATTATGCACACACCGGACCCATGGCTCCCAATTATATTGCACAGATCCTATCTACCTTTTGAATCTCCTTCCCAACTACTCCATGTCTATGCCTTCTACTACTTTCCTTTTTTTTTTTTTTTTCTTTTTTGAGACGGAGTCCCCCTCTGTCACCCACGCTGGAGTGCACTAGCATGATCTCGGCTCACTACCACCTCCACCTCACTACAACCTCCACCTCCTGGGTTCAAGCAATTCTCCTCTCTCAACCTCCCAAGTAGCTGGGACTACAAGCACCCACCACCACACCTGGCTACTTTTTATATTTTTAGTAGAGACGGGGTTTTACTATATTGGTCAGGCTGTTCTTGAACTCCTGACCTCAGGTGATCTGCCCGCCTTGGTCCCCCCAAGTCCTGGGACTACACACATGAGCCACCACGCCTGGCCTACTTTCCCTTTTTAAAAATCTCTTAACAAAAACCAATGAGACTTGCATATCCTTACTCTCCTACAACCAACATGCCTTCATGTCCTCAAATTCACAGTTGACTCTCCAACCCCTCTGTGTCTACTCAAAATCAGAATTAAGACTTCCTACCTGGGTTCCTTCCACCACCTCTTCAATAGCTTCCCTATTTCAGACCCCAGACGCACTTTCCTGAAAATACCTTGCACTCATGTTATCAATCCAAACTTATTTCTTTCCACTCTCCAAAACATTAACTTTACAAGGTGGCCAGTTTCCTCACTCTCCCTCGTGAATCCCCTTTAGAAAGGATAAGGTCTTCCGCTTTTCCTCTCCAAAGATCTTATCCTCTCTAAACTTAACCAACCCTTCAGATAGTGACATCTCGAATGTTGTTAGAGAATTCAAAGAAATAACCTCACCACCCACATTCCGCAGGGCCCAGGGTTCCAGTGGCCCTCAATCGACTCTCCCCTCTTCTGCCCCACTCCGTGCCTTTTCTCACCCTTTACACTCACTGACTATGTTGCTCATGAATTATTTCCTAGCATCCTCGATTTTTTTCCCTAGATTCTTTTGATATGTAGTAGTAGAGGATGTATCCTCTGTGAAACTTCCCCCAGATCCTCAGCAAATCCACCCAGAATGTAGCATTCTAAATGCTGGATCCTCTATTTCTTCTAGAACGTAGCACAGAGTAGAATGCTTAGTATTGGCCATGGCATATCTGATTCACGAATTGAGTCATGATCTGTCAGAGATTTTCCCCTAGGTCCCTGCTGGAATGTCCGCTGCTCAGAGGGACTTCTCTGACCTATCACTCTGCACCTTTATCCTGCTCAAGGGATTTTTGTTTGTTTGTTTGTTTTGTTTTGTTTAACCGAGTCTTGCTCTGTCGCCCAGGCTGGAGTGCAGTGGCACAATCTTGGCTCACTTCAAGCTTCGCCTCCCGGGTTCACGCCATTCTCCTACTTCAGCCTTGCAAGTAGCTGGGACTACAGGTGCCCGCCACCACGCCTGGCTAATTTTTTGTATTTTTAATAGAGATGGGGTTTCACTGTGTTAGCCAAGAGGGTCTTGATCTCCTGACCTCATGGTCTGCCCGCTTCGGCCTCCCAAAGTGCTGGGATTACAGGCGTGAGCCACTGCGCCTGGCCAGGTTTCTTTTTTAATAGCACTTATCTCTACTTTGCTATATGTGAATTATTTGTTTATTTTTTACTGTCTGTCCCATTCCCATAAAAATGCAAGTTTCATGAGATCAGGCACTTTGTCTTTATCACTGCTATAGCCCTGGAGACCAGAGGAGTGCCTAGCACGTGACAGACATTGATCAAGTGTTGAAAGAATGAATGAATCTGTTCAAGATCCATTTTTCTGATAGACAATAAACAGTTGTGATTTTGACTCAAGTCCTAGTTCAAGCACATAAGTGTAGATGTTATATATCACTAAGATTAATAAAGGACTAGTATTAATCAACATTTATGTGACAGCTTTAATAGGAAGACAGGATATCCCCCCCATTACAAGGGAAATCTTAATGAGTAACTGAGTCCTGTCCTCTTACTTTTCTGATAAAACACAGGACCCAGAGATGAATGTCTTTCTACCAATCTTTGTCTACTGACATAAGAATAAACAGAGCACAGGGCTATGTAATGCTTGTCAGTTACCTAAAACAAGAATTTAACGAGAGAAAGTGGAATAAGGAATAACTTAAACCATTTTATCCAAACGAAAATGGCTTTCCCATTCATTGCCAATGACTTGAACCTCATATTACTATGTAATCGCTATAGTCCTTCCATCTCCCAGGAAGCTAAGGTTTATAAAGTGTGCTTCTTAACAAAATTATTTCATGTCAGTATTTAGTTATCATTGTTAATGAAAACACGTGTAGCACTTTTAGAGAGTTGCATCCAAGGCCAAAAACTGAATCATCATTAGAAAACCTGCTGAATCCAAATTCTTTCTCTATGTGCTTCTCCCTTCTACACAGTGTTTCAGTTCCTTGCCTAGTAATGCAACTTCATTATATATATTCTATTTGAGAAAGGAGGAAATGGATAGGAAAACTTTTACTTAGCTATGATTCATGATAGAAATCAATTGAAATTCATATGAACCATTATCACAAGAATATGAATATATATCCCCAGGTGGACAGTTATGAAAGTGGGATTTATATGCAAATGAATTCAAATGTCAGCTAAATGCTTCGTATTAGGGTAAGCAGTATTTGTGACAAAGAAACTTAATACTCTTAGAACTTCTTTCAACAATATGTGGAGGCAATTTGTTTGTTTGTTTTGCATGTCCTGAGTTGAAAGGGAATTGAGAATTCTCTTTTCCAGACCTTGGGAATCTTATTTTCCCTTCTTAAGTTGATAAAGTTTAAGTCTAGAGAGTTTATTTAACTTGCTCAAGATCACAAAGCTTATTTGGTAGCAGAAGAAAAGCTGGAAATCAAATATTATGCTTTTTGTGCAGTGCTGAGTCACTTGAAGATGCTATGTTGAAAATCAATCTTGAAGGATAGGTAACACCACAGAGAGGCAGAGAAGTTGGAAATCTCATGGCAGGATTATAGGCAGTTAGGAGAATGGTTTGGCTCAGGTGAGGTGAGAGTTTATGTCAAAAGTAAAATTGGAGAGAGATAACTATATCATGGATCTTATACTTTTATCTAGCAATGGTACAATTCATGTATAAAAAGAGTTTGTGGCTGGGCGTGGTGGCTCACACCTGTAATCCCAGCACTTTGGGAGGCCAAAGCAGGCAGATCACGAGGTCACGAATTCGAGACCAGTCTGGCCAACATGGTGAAACCCTGTCTCTACTAAAAATACAAAAATTGACCAGGCGTGGTGGCATGCACCTGTAATCCCAGCTACTCAGAAGGCTGAGTCAGGAGAATCGCTTGAACCCGGGAGGCAGAGGTTGCAGTGACCCAAGATCGTGCTACTGCATGCCAGCCTGGGTGACAGAGCGAGATTCCATCTCAAAAAAAGAAAAAAAAAAAAGAAAGGAAGAAAGAAAGAAAAAAGAAAAAGAATTTGTCTGTCTTGGCCTTGTTTTTGCTTTTGAGCAGGAAACGTCATGAGCAAAGTAGTGTTTTGGATGACCCAACTAGCATTGTCAGTTTTTGTTGAGTAAGACAAGGTATAAAAAGGAAGGTGGGAGACGGGTTAGGAGACTATCTGCAGCAGTCTCTTTGAGGTATAATAAGAGTCTATGTACAAATAATAGTATCTTGCATTTTTATGACCTTATTTTTTTCAGACAACTTAACTTCTTACAAATACGATTATATTTAATCTTCACAAACCTGTGAAAAATGCAGGAGTAACCATAGCCACTGTATGAGATACAGAAAGAAGCAGCCTCAAGAAAATAGGTAACTTGTTCTCAATGCTAATCTGGAGCAGTTGAACTGAGAGTTACATCTTTAATTTGTGTCTGAAAATCCAGTGCCCTTCTCACTATGTATGTTGCTCTTCATTCCCTTAAATAATTATATAATGGAAATATTTATGTAAAAAAAAATACACTGAGTTTTCATTACCCATCTGTTAGACTTTAATTTATATAATATATAGTCAACTTACTCCTTAACACTCAAAGAGTAACTTCTCCTAATGGATTATTGAAGAAGAGAATATTCCTTCTGTAAAGACACTGAATATTCATGTTCCTTTCTCTTTTTTTTCTTTTTTTCTTCCCTTTTTGATTTTATTCTTTTTTTGTTTCTAGGTTAGAGATTCAAATAGAACTTTTTCTGCTTCTGTGAATTTTTAAAATTGGTTTATACATTTGACAAAGCTACTTACAGGCATTTTTTATTGGAAAAAAAAAGGTTCAGAAAAGAGGATTACATAAAGATTCTCACACTGCATGCAGCCAACAGCATTTGTGAAGCGCTTTTTTTCAGCGCTCTGTCTTGAGTGCTAAAGCAGGTGACAAAATGGCTCGAGTAAGAGTGAAATGGGTTCACCTCCCCCAGGAATAGGCTGAGAGAGCCTGTGGCTAAAATGACATCAGATGAGTGAAATGAAATACTATCTGGACCTTCCAGCATTGCACACCCCAGCCATAGCACCCCAAGGACTGGGGAGAGGCAGATCACATTCAAATTAATTTTCTACGTGACTAAAAAAAAGAAATTGTAGAAATGTGCATGGTTTCCTAAGTAAATATGGGTCTTATAAATTATAAGTGGAAGCGCATGACTTAGTGAATAGAGTTCTAGAAACCAGGAACAGAAGTCTTGTTCCTAGTTCCTTCACCACTTCCCAACACAGCATTAATGATGTGGCTCTGTTTCCTCAAGTTGAATATGGCAGGTCCTCAGGCTATCTTAAGAGACATGATTGATTGTAAATCAGATAACTGTATTTTAACACTGATTGTGTAAAATGTAACAACATCACTAGAAAACCAAAAAGTCTTGATTTTTAAATAATCTTTTTTAAAAGCTTTTTCAGGATAAAAGAAGGAAAAGGAACTATTTTTAATAAAACACAATTTTTCTCGTAAAGAATTCTGAATAAAAGGACATGTGTCTTTATTTGGCAGACTATCTTATTAGTGGTTCAAAAGTAAAACTGGTAGTTGCCTTGCCTTAAAAACTGGCTACTTTAGTTTTTTCAAGAAGCTTAATGTTATGTGAGGTGCTGTGGAAAATTAGAGAAACTATGACTTTTAATTATTAACTAACTAGACAAAGAGGTAAGATTTGGTTAAGGAAAAGTTCTCAGTGGTGCTTTATGAAATATCATGAAGAAAGCTCCAATCCCACTTCATTTCATAGATTTAAATGGGATTTTGATGGTGTTCATACATCCTCCCTGTTGGGGAAAGCCGCTGAATGAAAAGATCTAAGAAATTCTGCCTTTCATATTTGGAGATATGCCAAGAATCAGGGCAGAGCCTTGCAAGCCGTTATAAGCATCAAAGCTTATGTGAGCTGGGAAACAGACCAGAATCAGGACATGTAAAACAACACCAGGGTGATTAAGTCACCTCTAAGGTGTAAAATGAAAGCCACGCCTTAAAACAGGAGCAAATCAGAACCAAGAATCTAGTTCTTAGCCAATGCAAAGTAGAGAACAGAAGCATTACCCCACCAATTCAAGTATCATTGTTTGATCAGCTACTTGAAACAAAGGAAAACAGACTGATGTTTATTAGGATCCCGATATGTGTCAGGCACTGTTACCTCATCCACAGAATCTCATCAAGTGTGGACAGCAATCCTAACAGGTTATTGATAAAGATAATGACTGCTCAAGAGAGATTTAGTAACCTGCCAAAAGTCATTTAGTTAGTAAACCATAAAATCAGATCCTGTATGACCTCAGAGCTGATGGTTCTTCATTACCTACTGCCCTTCAATGGGGAAAAGTGAATGAATGAGACACGTTCCACAGTTCTGGATTTAATTATGTAACGACCTCATAGTCATCTTTGAGCTTAGCTTGCTTTGGAGTCCAGCACTACTTTGAGTCATGGATCCTGTGAGCCTGAGAGCATGATAAAATCTTTTGTATCCTTTGGAGAAGCACTGAGCAGCAATCATTTCTTTGTGGACATGGGTACCAGCCTACAGAATTCTACCGTGTAGGGTATGTTGGTCTCCATTCTTCTCTGGCTTTTAAACCTTTTGAAACTACTGTTATGCGCATTTTACTAATGCTGGCAGACCTCTTGCTGAGGCATAGATGTCTGTGAGTTCCTCTGTGAGTTATTTTGCTGTACAAGGACAGAACCAATTTCATAACAGTTCAGAAATCCAAATACCAGAGGCTAGCAGGAACCTAAGTCTGTATTTCTCCTAGGAGCTCTAGTTCAATATTCACTAATTCGGTGTTCATAGTGACTTTACACAACACAACAATGACAATGAAAGACAATTGACTTACATAATTCAGAGCCTGATACATGGTAAATGCCAGGAAAATGGCAACTATAATGCTTATAAGGAATTATAATAATTTAATTATTCTTGCATAGTCTTTGCATGGCCATATTAAGTTTTAAGGGTGTTCACAGAAACATCCTTAAGGAGAAAAAGTGGAGCCAGGCATAGTGGCTCACACCCACAATCCTAGCATTTTGGGAGGCCAAGGCAGGAGGATCACTTGAGGCCAAGAGTGTGACAAACAGCCTGGACAACATAGCAAGACCCTGTCTCTATATTAAAAAGAAAAAGAGATGGAAGGAAGGAAGGAAGGGAGGGAGGGAGGGAGGGAGGGAGGGAAGGAAATAAATTTAACTCTATTGGCTACTATAGCCTCTTCTCTCCATTAGCAGCAGCCAAACAAAAACCAGTCCTGATTCAATCAGGATTTCATGTTAAATATCACTATTAGTGCTGTCTTCTTGTAATTTCAATATGCTTTTAGACTCTAACAGAGTATAGCAGGATGATGGAAAATAAAATTTGGGGACAAAAGTCCAGAAAGCTCTATTCACTGACTTTACACAGTTATGTGATGATCTCAGTGATCTCGGGACTTGATTAGGTATGAAGCATTTTTAACTGCCTGGAGGTCACTGATATAAAATCTCTATCTGACATATAATTGATTTTGTCAGAATTGATGAGATTATTGGGCATATTCAGTCTTGCCAGTGAAGTCAAGAACTGGAAGCATACTAGGTTCAGGCTTAATCGGTTTTACACAGCTGTGTTCGAGTACTTAATAAAGGACATGAAAGTTGGCACCAGGAAGATTCTCTGAGATACTCTTCCAATTCAATTGATTTAGAGCATGATTAAAAGCCCTTTGTACAGTCATCCAGGAGCTGCTGTATGCTAATGACTGTGCTCTTAAAGCCCATGGGTAAGAGGATGTGAAAATGATCACCACGCCTCTTGCAGACTCTGCGCTGTGACTGGGCTGTTAAGCCTGAGAGAGAGAGATGGATTAGGTCAGAGTCTCTACCAAGGAAACCCTCAATCCAGCCAAATACTTTCAATGACACTGCAGGAAAGAGAGAGATGTTTGTGATTTTGGTCATGCAAGGCTTCTCATAATCTTTTGGCTGTGCAATTTTCAGCCTAGGAAATCAGATAGAAAGGATTCTTACATCCTTTAGGAGGCTGGCAGCCTCAGTATCAGCACCGTGGCTTCTGGCTTAAAAGCCGGGGCTCTTCTGAGATACCTGGACAAAACCTGTGTAATACACATATTTTCTTCCTAAAGCACATCACAGCTTTCTTGAGCTTAGGAACACTACATAGCACTTTACCATATATTTGGGTGAAATTGCAAAAAAAAAAAAAAAAAAAAAAAAATGCACACAAATGTGAGAAACATGGCACTAACTGTGAAAAGGACACTTGTTAACATTATGAGAGCTGAAACAAGAAAATAGAACTTCACTTTGTTCAACCTAAACTGAGAATGTATCCATTGTGTGACTCATATTTTTTTCTACAGTCTACACAGGTGCATGTCCCTGAATAACTGCAAGTATTGAGTTAGCAATTAAAAATAAATTTTAGCAAGCAGGCAAATTTGCAAACACAGAATCTTTAAATGAGATTGACTGTGTTTAAAAAAATAGAGACCACATGTTAGGTATACCTCAAGACCAGCACCCATAACCATATAGCCAAAACTAAGTCATCCTGATTTTCCTGAAATGCTAACCTTAATCATAAATGAAACAAAATGTAAGCTATATGTGTTAGTCCATTTTCATGCTGCTATGAAAAAATACCCAAGACCGGGTAATTTTTAAAGAAAAAGAGGTTTAATGGACTCACAGTTCCACGTGACTGGGAAGGCCTCACAATCATGGCAGTAAGGCAAAGGAGGAGCAAAGGCACATCTTACATGGTGGCAGGCAAAAGAATGTGTGCAGGGGAACCACCCTTTATAAAACCATCAGATCTCGTGAGACTTATATCAAGGTAACAGCATGGGAAAACCCGCCCCTGTGATTTAGTTACCTCCCACTGGGTCCCTCTCATGACATGTGGGGATTATGGGAGCTACATTTCAAGATGAGATTTGGGTGGGGAGACAGCCAAACCATATCATTACACATTTCTATTAGCATAAGACAGTGAAATGAAATCAATCAGCAATAGACAAGTCAGCTTAAACAGCTCTGCTTGCCTTAAAAAGAATGTTGATGTATAATAGCTGATCATGTAAACGGTCAAAATACTCTCTCCTTCATGCTTTATAAACTGGGCTGTCACTGCTGTGAGGGGGGCTTCTTACCACCTGTAGTTTCAGGTCTCCTGATTTGCAAACTGTTGTTTTGTATAAACTAGTAGAGGTTTTAAATTTGATCTCATTTTATTTTTAATAACTGTTTTTAACAAGCATTACTTAATACATCAACTTCACAAAACGGATATTATTATGATGATCTCCATTTTATGGATAAGTTTGGGTGGGTGAGGAAATTGATCAAGCCCACATAGTAAGTGGAAGAACCAAGATTAAGACCCCAGCTATCTCTGTAACCTATTTAGCACACAATTACTCTATCACTGTCACTCCTCACCTGTTAATATATTGCAATGTTTGAAATGATTAGACCATGTGGCATTAGATGTGGAAAGTTAGAACTGTTCATGGCTCTTTATAGGATCTCAAAATTGAAAGTGAAAGCCAATTCATGTTGCTTTGGGAGATTCTCTGCATTTTAGAGGCTTCATACTAAGTCATAAAGTGTCAGTCAGTGGGTGCTAATGTGTTTCTATCATTTCATCAAGATTCATCTATTCACTGCAGTGTAGCTAGAATCCATTTTTTGCAATGCTATGAAATACTGAACAAGAATAAATATAGAAATGTTTTATCAAATATAATATTTTTGTTTTCAAGTTGATTGAGAAAGTAATAATATCATCTACTTATCAGTTTATGAAAATGGTAAAAATGTAAAGAGAGAAATTCAAACTAGAAAAGCCACTCCAGGGGCCCTTGGATTCTTACCATTTCTGTACCAGGATATAAACATGCAGCTTGGAACTTCAGTTTTATTTAACTGAAACAAAGAAAACCAAGAGGATTCTTATCTTGTTGATATTCCTCTTCTTAAATGGCTTCAGCTACCTTGTGGAAATAGACTATGCCTTCCACTAATCTGATTCTACTTTTGCAAAGAAATCAATAAAGTATTTCAAAATTATAACAAAGATAATATTTTGATTCACTTTTGGGTAACAAAGCAGGCAGATATCTGTGGAGTTCTGCAAGAAACCACACAACAAAGTTTGTATTAGAAATATAATCAGATGTAGCCAGCCCAAGTCGACAAGCAATTAATTTTGCTTCTTAGACCTCTGGAGCCAGTGATCCATGAATTGGTATTCACTAGGTGGTTATTTAAATCTAATCTTTAAAACTTGGTGCAGTCCCTACCCATTAAAATATGAAAGATGATGATGACCAGGAGATACGGGTGTCTGGGATCATCAGTTTCAACTTGAATTATAGAGTCACTAAAATGAAAAGAACACAAGAGTCATAACCCCTTTTAATTCCTTTCCTCACTATGGTAACTGGTGAGGAAAAACTCACAAAACCTGAGATCAAATTCTGTGTGTGTGTGTGTGTGTGTGTGTGTGTGTATTTTAAAGGCAGCCCAATATATTTTATTTTCCAGCTTTATTGAGGTATAATTGACAAAAATTATATATATATATATATTTGCGGTATAAAATGTGATGTTTTGAGATGCGTATACAATGTGAAATGATTTTCGTGATTAAGGCAATTCACACATCCATCACCTCACATAGTTACCTGTGTGTGTGTTTGCGGGGCGGGGGTGGGGGCTGTTGGTGAGAGCATTTAAGATATACCGTCTTAGCAGATTTCAAGTATACAATAGATTATTATTAACTATAGTCACCATGCTCTATATTGGAGCTCCAGAAATTATTCGCCTAGCATAACTGAAACTTTGTACCATTTAACTAACATCTCCCCATTTTCCCCACCCACTCGCCCCTGCCAACCACCATTCCATTCTCTGCTTCTGTAAGTTTGACTTTTTAAGATTCCCACATAAGTGAGATCATGCAGTATTTGTCTCTCTGTGCTTGGCTTATTTCACTTAATGTACTCTAAATTCATCTATATTGTTGCAAATAACAGAATTTCATTCTCTTTTAATGCTACATAGTATTCCATTGTGTGTATATACCACATTTTCTTTATCCGTTCATCTGTTGATGGATACTTAGATTGATTCCATCTCTTGGCTATTGTGAATAGTGCTTTAATGAACATGGGTAGTACAGATATTTTATGGAGATACTAATATTTCCTTTAGATACAGACCTAGAAGTGGGATTGCTAGACCATATGGTAGTTCTATTTTTAAGTTTTGGGGAACCTCCACACTGTTCTCTACAGTAGCTATACTATTTTGCATTCCTACCAACGGTGTAGAAGAGTTTCCTTTCCTCCACATCCTTTCCAACCTCATCTTTTGTCTTTCTGATAATAGCCATTCTGTC